>NC_135542.1:65874898-66474898 GCF_045843805.1 Urocitellus parryii
AAACTCATTTTTATCATTCTTATTACAAGGATCCTAGGATGTCTCATATAATCAAAGGGAGAGCTGAACAGTAAATTTATAAGGTCAGGGCACAGAAGACCACTGGAGGTAGTCAGAGCCATGTAACGTGTCAGAACTTTCTCTTCCTATCCATGGGTATCTGCTTCATGTTCTCTAACAACAAAATAACATCTTCATTTAACAGAGCAGGAAGGCTAACTTCCTTCAAAAGGGAATGATTTGCTTTTTCCAATTCTATTTTGAAAAATTCCAGGAGAGGATTCTGATTAATCCAATCATGTTAGGTGTTTACTCTAAACCATCTCAAGCTTAACAGTAGAAAAATGCCTAAGTAAATTATGAAGAAAAAACTATATTGCAGAATATTATGCAGCCATCAATATTATGTTTTTAAAAAATTGATATGGGGAAATAAACATTTAAAATAAGGTTATTAATTAACTTTACAGTATAATCTCAACTTTAAGAATACAACTAGAATGAAGCACATCAAAATGTTTACTAGCTATACCTAGCAGACCCAAAAGGGTCTACAAAGAAGCTATTAGAGCTAATAAATGAATTCAGCAAAGTGGCAGGATATAAGATCAACACGCATAAATCAAAGGCATTCCTGTATATCAGCGACAAATCCTCTGAAACGGAAATGAGGACAACTACTCCATTCACAATATCCCCCCAAAAAATAAAATACTTGGGAATCAACCTAACAAAAGAGGTGAAAGATTTATACAATGAAAATTACAGAACCCTAAAGAAAGACATAGAAGAAGACCTTAGAAGATGGAAAAACATACCCTGCTCATGGATAGGCAGAACTAACATCATCAAAATGGCGATATTACCAAAAGTTCTCTATAAGTTCAATGCAATGCCAATCAAAATCCCAACAGCATATCTTGTAGAAATAGATAAAAGAATCATGAAATTCATATGGAATAATAAAAGACCCAGAATAGCAAAAACAATACTAAGCAGGAAGTGTGAATCAGGCGGTATAGCGATACCAGACTTCAAACTATACTACAGAGCAATAGTAACAAAAACAGCATGGTACTGGTACCAAAACAGGCGGGTGGACCAATGGTACAGAATAGAGGACACAGTAACCAATCCACAAAACTACAACTATCTTATTTTTGATAAAGGGGCTAAAAGCATGCAATGGAGGAAGGATAGCATCTTCAACAAATGGTGCTGGGAAAAGTGGAAATCCATTTGCACCAAAATGAATCTGAATCCCTATCTCTCGCCGTGCACAAAAGTTAACTCAAAATGGATCAAGGAGCTTGATATTAAATCAGAGACACGGCATCTGATAGAAGAAAAAGTTGGTTATGATCTACACGCTGTGGGATCGGGCTCCAAATTCCTCAATAGGACACCCATAGCGCTAGAGTTAACAAATAGAATCAACAAATGGGACTTACTCAAACTAAAAAGTTTTTTCTCAGCAAAAGAAACAATAAGAGAGATAAATAGGGAGCCTACATCCTGGGAACAAATCTTTACTCCACACACTTCAGATAGAGCCCTAATAACCAGAATATACAAAGAACTCAAAAAATTAGACAATAAGATAACAAATAACCCAATCAATAAATGGGCCAAGGACCTGAACAGACACTTCTCAGAGGAGGACATACAATCAATCAACAAGTACATGAAAAAATGCTCACCATCGCTAGCAGTCAGAGAAATGCAAATCAAAACTACCCTAAGATACCATCTCACTCCAGTAAGACTGGCAGCCATTAGGAAGTCAAACAACAATAAGTGCTGGAGAGGATGCGGGGAAAAGGGCACTCTTGTTCATTGCTGGTGGGACTGCAAATTGGTGCAGCCAATTTGGAAAGCAGTATGGAGATTTCTCGGAAAGCTGGGAATGGAACCACCATTTGACCCAGCTATTCCCCTTCTCGGTCTATTCCCTAAAGCCCTAACAAGAGCATGCTACAGGGACACTGCTACATCGATGTTCATAGCAGCTCAATTCACGATAGCAAGACTGTGGAACCAGCCTAGATGCCCTTCAATAGATGAATGGATAAAAAAAAATGTGGCATTTATACACTATGGAGTATTACTCTGCATTAAAAAATGACAAAATTATAGAATTTGGAGGGAAATGGATGGCATTAGAGCAGATTATGCTAAGTGAAGCTAGTCAATCTTTAAAAAACAAATACCAAATGACTCCTTTGATATAAGGGGTGTAAACAAGGACAGGGTAGGGACGAAGAGCTTGAGAAGAATATTTACAGTAAACAGGGATGAGAGGTGGGAGGGAAAGGGAGTGAGAAGGGAAATTGCATGGAAATGGAAGGCGATCCTCAGGGTTATACAAAATGTCATATAAGAGGTAAGGAGGGGTAAGTCAAGAGAATACAAATGGAAGACATGATTTACAGTAGAAGGGGTAGAGAGAGAAAAGGGGAGGGGAGGGGAGGGGAGGGGAGGGGGGATAGTAGACAATAGGACAGACAGCAGAATACATCAGACACTAGAAAGGCAATATGTCAATCAATGGAAGGGTAACTGATGTGATACAGCAATTTGTATACGGGGTAAAAGCGGGAGTTCATAATCCACTTGAATCAAACCGTGTAATATGATGTATTAAGAACTATGTAATGTTATGAACGACCAATAAAAAAATAAATAAATAAATAAATAAATAAATTGATATTATGAAAAACTTGTATATGCAACTATATTGCACTTACAGAAGATATATTTCATCAGAGTATATATCTATTGATGTGATAACAAAATTTTTGTGTAATGTTTCTCTATGATTTTTTTGTTTTATTTACTAAAATAAATATGTGATTCATGTTTACTAGCTATTCTGGGGTAGACTCATTTCTTCCTCTTCATTTTTTCTGTGTGCTATTTTTTCCCCAAAAAAGGATTATACAACTTTGAAAACAAATGGGGAAATGTAAAAACTCTGTTAATTTCCCACCTATCCTTAATAGCCTCCACATGGTCTGCTAAACACCGGAAAACATCCTTCACGCAGCTGCAAAAAAGTTATCTCATTGAAATTAAGGTGGGGGTGAGGGGGCTGGGGTTGTGGCTCAGCAGTAGAACATTCACCTAGCACATGTGAGGCCCTGCGTTCAATCCAGGGCCAGGTATTGTGTCCAAATACAACTAAATATATATATATATATATTTATAAAGAAATTAAGGTCTCAACACGGCACACTCTTTTTTAAAATCTTATTTGCCTTCTCATAACCAACATGGTAAAATCCAGAATGGCAAGATCCTTCACAGTAGCCATGTGATAATGACAAGAACATATATTTATCTTATTTTTTAAAACTCATAATCTTTCCCTGCTTAAAGTATCAGAAATTGAGATTCAGAAAAATCAAGTAATTTTCCCATTATGGCAATATGGTAACTTAGCTAGTATGGCTGAGTCAGGAGTCGAATCTAGGTCCATCTTACTTCAAGCTTATGTTCTTGGACATCACACCTTAGAAACAGCCAAAATATAGAGGGTTGGAGCAAAAGTATCTCCTTCAAATATTTAGGACATCTTGGCAAGACAGCCTGGGTCAAATTCAACATTCAAACAACAGATCAAATACTATCAGGGACATGAACAACAACTCCTTCAGGCATAATTAGCCACTTTTGTTCTCATATAATTTTTCTGTACCTCTAATACAGAGCCTACATCATTTGCTTCCTTGGGTTATAATTATAATGAGCTCTGTATAACTTTCTGGAGGGTCAGGATGTTGTCTTACTCTATTTTCCTTATCTGTAGCACAGGGCCTGCGTGTAGTAACAATCCAATGTTTATTATTGATCTGGAGATTCCTGGAGCTCTATGAAAAGACCACTAAGTTCAAACAAAAATAATCTCCATTTACAAAGTAAATGATATATGTAGGAGAAGCCCATGCTTAACTCATTAAATGCTATTGCATAAAATATGATAGAACATTCTGAAAGTTGGAAAACGTTAAAAATCACACGCCTTTAAGGCTTAAATATTCTTTGTTTCTACTAAATTACTAAAAAAAATAGCTCAAGATATTGTTTCACTCTATTCCCAAATCATGTCTATTGGGGACAGAAAAGTAAAAACTAAGAGCAGAGAACCCTGAGATACAGTCGGCAATCAATAGATACTTAAAAAAAAAAAAAAGCAACATTTCGTGCCCAGAAACCATAGGTTTTAGGTGCTAGATTTGTAACCACTGTCACCGCATCTTCTATCACCCCAGGGATCCATGCCAAAAGTGAGGGTTGAAAATGAGCGCCGAGAACTACATTTCCCATGATGCTTCATTTTCTTATGCAATCGCGGACTCGACGTCGCTCCCATGGCAACTCCGGAGCCTTCACACCCAGACTTGTCGCGAAGCCGGCCACCAACCGAGTTGTAGGTTGGGCCCCAGGAGGAGCGCGCGACTTTTGGCGGCCCAGCCACGATGCCCAGGTATTCCCGTAACCCTGCCTGCGCCCGGCCTGCGATCCCCTCGAGAACCTCTCCTCTTTCCTAGCCCAATCTGGAAGGGGCGGGGAGGGAGAGGCCGCTCAGGGTGTATTTGGGGAGAGTCCACCTGGACCTGCTGGTTGGGGATTGTGGGTCTGTCCTGTTTGCCACCTGGATCTGATGGTTAGGGGCCCATAGGAACTATCCTCGAGCAGACGATTCTGCCGCAAACCGGTAGAATAGAGATGTTGAGTGATCAACTCCATCCATTTGCTGATTCAATTAGTGTCTGTGGGCCAGGTACTGTTCCAGGTGCCGGGTGGGCTGCGGTGAACCAGACCGCCCAGGCTCCTCGCCAGCCCCCTCCCCCTTCTGGTGCCAGGGCTCCCAACCACAGAGCCAATGGGAGACTTGCAAGGCACTGGGGAAAGTGTAACATCGCTTTGGGGTTGGAGGTGGGGGAAAGGTGTGAAAAGTTGATGGCCTGTAAAATGCATTTGAGCCCTTTGTGTCCATTTAATCCACCGATATTCAAGACCTGAACCTCTCTGAACAATTTACAAGGACCTCCGGACAGAGATCGCCCTGAATAAATCTTTTTCATACTTTTTGGATCAGCGGTGGGATCTCTGTTGAGTTTATGAATTTAGGGTGAAAAAAAAAAAGGTCAGTGTTCCATCACTGGTCACAGTTATAAAGCTATGATTACAGCTATATGTTTCTACAGGTGACTATTTCTCTCTCTGCTGGCACCTGGAAAACAGATAATCATGATTTGGAAGAATGGTGTGGGACTGGGGAGCAGACAGGCCGAGACCGACTTCCCGGAGGCTTCATCTGTATATGAATTTTAGAGCAAACATGTAGGGACTCCTGTTTTTGACTTTTTGTATTCTTGTTTTGGCTCCTTCTTTATTCCTGGTTCTAGGTTAGTAATTATTAAAAGCTCTCAAAAAATTTAAATTTTTTTTATAGACCATACCCTAAATGAAATGAATGATCACATTGTAACAATCATGACAACCCTATAATAGTTGGCTATTTTTTTTTTTTTTTTACATTTTAGAAATGAAGAAACATACTTGAGCTTAAGGAAGCTTGCATATATTAGGTGCTTAATAAATATTTGTTTAATTAATAAAGAAATGAAGGATGTAGAGACTAGGGAATATGCCCAAATTCACATACAGAGAAAGCTGCAGATTCAGGAGCCATCAGGTTTTGTCTGTGTTTTTTAGTTCAATATAGTTCTGCATTTTCACTTGGACTTAAAAAGAAAAAAAAAAAAGATACAATCCTATTTAGAGTTTTATATAAAGAGGAATGAAAAAAATGGTTTTCAAAATGTTTACAATTTTAGGTGAATTTTTCCCTTCCATCTTTATACTTTCACATTTAAAAAAAGAAATTTGGGGTCAAAAACATAATTACAAATACAAAAAGAAATGTTTCAGGGAGCAAAGATTATTAAGCACGCTGGTTTTGCGTGCTTCCCATATTCCTAGATGACTTATGTGTTTTGTGATTCCCAAGTTGTATCTTTCCAAAAGTCCTCATACCTTTATGTGTGTCTGAGAAACTTTCACATGACAGCCTTTTACCTTGCTGGGAAGCTCTAAAGTAAGAAAACTTCAAAGCCTGGTGATAAAGGTTCTGCCTATCAATTTCAGTATTAGTTCAAAGGAAAAAAAATTACAAATCTGACTAATCCTCAGATTAGTTACCAAGTTATTCTCTCCAGAAAAAAAAGTTTTTTTCTTTTATAAATCTTACTGAAATAAAATTTCCCTGAGTGGAATAAATAATTAAAATGATCTGTTTGTTTCTCTGCTTCTCATCTAGTGAGACTCTCTGGGAAATTGCAAAAGCTGAAGTAGAAAAAAGAGGAAGTAATGGAAGTGAAGGCGATGGAGTTGAAATTGGAGAAAAATCTGTTTTCTTCATTGGCAGTAAAAATGGGGTAATGCTTTAAATCTTTTTCCAGTCATTGAGATGATTTAACCACTAGTGGCAATATTTATCTTAATTCTTTAATAGAAATGAATATAGTTTCACTGAGTAGCACACCTGTAATCTCAGCAACTCAGGAGACCGAGGCAGGAGGATCACAAGTTTGAGGCCAGCATCAGCAATTTATTGAGACCCTGTCTCACAATAAAAAATAAAAAAAGGTCTGGGGATGTGACTCAGTGGTTAAGGGCCCATGGGTTTAATCCCTTGTAACAAAAAAGGGGGAAAAAAAGTAGAGATTTTTCACCTCCCTAACCAGATGACAAATGTGGTTTAGAAAGCACTTATTACTAGAAAGCACTTATTATTAATCTAGGAAAAGTTATAACAGTAAACAAAACTTTTGAAAGAGATTTTGAACTAATTTTTTTTTTTGTAATTTAAAAATGTTCAGATCTTCTATCTCAATTGAATATAAAGTCCAGGATTCATTTAAATATCTAAGCATATAAATCAATAAGTCATTAATTTCATAATATTCATATTTGGATTCAGTTACAGCTTTTAGAAATCACTTTTCAGGAATAATTTAATTGTAGCAATGATGTTTATCAAAGATTTTTTTTTTTGAAAATCTGGGACAAATAAGGCAGTAATTCTGTTGGACCACTGATTTGTGGGCGAGACCCCCTCCCACTCTCTGTCAAATTTCTTAGCCAAGTATATGGAAACATTTGGAAGTAACCACTTAGAGCGGGAAGAGATGCATCATGTTCTCACACAGCTTTGCTTGACACACAGAATTCCCACCTGGGAGGCAGAATGGCTGGTGACACTGTCCAAAATGGGTCAAGGCTTGCCAGACCCAAGATGCTAAAATTCAAGTATCATCATAGCTGGTGTCTTTTTGGAGTTCACCTTACTGTTCAATTCCTGTGCTTCATGCTTTCAACTTAAGGGCATTGACAAATGGAAAGCTTTCTGAAACTAAACTCTGCAAGGCTCTATGTTCGGTACCTCTCTCATTTCCATCTGTATCTCAGAAGGCCCTCCTTGCACAACCAGATACCCCTCATGTGGGGATATTATCTACACAGATTATATCTGTTGGGGGAAATACTTATATAACCATAAAAGGTATTAGTGCTGGATGCAATGGTGCAAACTTATAATATCAGCTACTCACGAAGGTGGGCAACTTAGTGAGACTCTGTCTCAAAATAAAAAGGGCTAAAGATGTGGCTCAGTGGTAGAGTGCTTACCTAACATGTGTGAGGCCCTGAGTTGAATCTCTAGTACTGAAAAAGAAAAGATAATGTTGCCAGTGATGAAAGAAAATAATATGATCTGAAAAAAGTACGTAAATTTTTTATATGATGATCTCAACTATATGAATATGCAAAGATAGAAATTAGAAATATGGATAGTAAAATTTTAATTGTATTTTCATTTTGGTTTTTTAAATTTGTACTTTCCAAAATTTTCATATTTGGCTCACTTTTTTTTATCAGAACTTAATTCTTTAACATAAAATTATCATAGGAATCATTTGTTTTTAAATTTTAATCCAATGTAGTATATGAGCCACATTTCTAATATATGAGCATTTCATTTCATGAACCTACAATTGATAATATATAACATCATAGAGTGATTTTCATAATGAATATAATAGTTGTAACAACTTCCTACATTTTATCCTGCTCCCATATAAGTATGTGCATACATTAATTTACATAAATGGTAACATAACCAGTACTAGTCTTATGCTTACAAATAAATTTTTATTACAAAGAAAAATGTCTGCATAAAGAAGCTACTTCTCTATCCTTGAAGATGGTACTACTCTAGGATACAAATGCTCACACACAAAATGACCCTTCTCTTGGCCTCTACTAATCACTCTCTCTAATAGTTCTCAACTTCTTTGTGTTGTTTGTGAAGTCACCCTCCTTTTTTTTTTTAACGTACAGTTTGTACAATAGCTATGAACAAAGAAACATGATTTAAAAATTTTTTAATTGTTAATAGATCTTATTTATTTATATGTGGTGCTGAGAATCAAACCCAGTGCCTCACACTTGCCAGGCAAGTGTGCTATTGCTGAGCCCCAGCCCCAGCCCCAGCCCCTGAAACCACATTTCTTTTGATTATTAGAAATACGTGGCATAGACAAGCTGTTTTGTTTCTTTTCGTTAATGTAAATTAAAACTGTTTTGTTTTTGAAGATGTGGGAACTCCCTTGAGATATCTTTAAAAAGTACCTGATTCTGTGTTTTATGCAGAGTATTAATTTATTTTGAAAGATTAAAAAAAAGTAAGAAATTAATGCTTCTTTTGTTTGGCCAATAGTGGTCTCCCATTACCAAAGAAGGCAACAGCCTCGCTGCTGCCTTCTATGGATCCTTCCAATCTTGTATGCATCCATTCAGTAGGGCACTCAGTGAGCACCTTTTATGTGCTAGGTATCTTGCTCGGCACTGTGGATACAGGAGTGAATGAAAGATATTTTCTTTCTTTTTTATTAATATTTATTTTTATAGTTGTAGGTGGACACAATACCTTTATTTCATTTTTATGTGGTACTGAGGATCAAAACCAGTGCCTCACGCATGCTAGGCGAGCGCTCTACCACTGAGCCACAACCCCAGCCCAAAGTACATTTTCTACTGTGAAGGAACTTGGGTACTAAATACTTGCATAGCAATGACAATACCAGGAGACAAATGCTATGGTGAAAAACAAGAAGTACATTACATTTTAGGTAATGTAGTCTTCAATTATTTAAAAATTTAAAAATAAACTACATATGATACATGTTCAGTATAGGAAAATTAGGAAATTCTGATTTTCTTTAAAAAATAAATTACCTGCAAATTCATCAGCTAGGAACAATCATTATTAACACAGTTATGTCCTTCTAAATTTATTTATTTGTGTTTATTTCTCTCAATATGTGTGTGTATATCTCTTCCCACATATTGGGAAAAGATTTTTAACTGAAAACAGGGTCATGTTGATTTATTATGCGTGCCTTACCATGTAGGTATATTTCTACATTGTCATTGCTAATAGCTGCATATTTTCCCAGTATGTGAATTACCATAGTCAATTTAGGCAGTCCCCTATTTTGGGACATCTAAGTTGTCCTAGCTTTATAGTTGAGTATAATACCAGTCAATAAATACCTTTACATACATAAATACCTTTACACACACATATACATATACATATATATATATGTATATGTATATATATAGTGGGTTTTTGGAAATCCATGGTATTCCAGACTATTTTCCTTGGCACCCAGGGTTTCCTCAGCAGAGCTTTCCCTGCTGTACCTTTTTTGTCTGTTTTCTTACAAAGGATCATTTGTTTAAAAAAAAAAAATTCTTACTATACACACACACACACACACATACACACACACACACACAGATTCAAACCACTGAGCTGGTCTCTGGATAAGATTAAGGTTAAGTTTCATGGTTAGTGGCAAAGATTGGCCAGCACTTATATTTCCTGACTCCTAAAAAGAATTTAAAATAAGTACATCCTTTAGAATTAGAACAAACAAAGTGTTCTAACCCAGTGTCTGAATTGCCTACTTAGAACATATTTGCAACATGTCCTTTATTTGTATGTTATCTTTTTTTTAATTTCCACTTCAACAATTGGAATGAAAACATTTTAGAAGACACTAATCATCAGCTTAACCAGTAATTAGCATTGTTGAGTAGAGAGAAAATTTAAGACAGCTGCCAAGTTGACCACTAAAGTGAGGTATGATTTGCTAATATTTGTCATCTGTGGGGCTTTGTAATTATAATAATAGCAGTGTAGTTACACTGTGATGGAAAGTTGACAGTTAACTTTTTCTACTTATCAAACTATAGAACAATTCTGAAAGTTTCTAGTTTCCAGGTAATTTATCATTCAAGTGATTTAAAAAAAAGCTATTTTGAGCTGCAATTATGAATACTAATAAAATTTTACATATGGATGACATTAATACAGTATTCTTTCTTTTTGAATTTCCAGGGGAAGACTACTATTATTCTAAGGTGTCTTGACAGGTAAGTGTTATGTTAACCTTTAGACTACATTTATGCTTATTCTAGTTGTACAAGGCAAGTTCAGTTCTAACTTTATACAGAAGGAGAATGATTTTGAAACCCAAACAAAATATTTTTTTGGGGGGGGTACCAGAGATTAAACTCAAGGGCACTCAATCACTGAACCACCGCAGCCCTATTTTGTATTTTATTTAGAGACAGGGTTCACTGAGTTGCTTAGTGACTTGCTGTTGCTGAGGCTGGCTTTGAACTTGTGATCCTCCTGTCTCAACTTCCTGAGCTGCTGGGATTACAAGCTTGTGCTACCACGCCAGTACAAAATATTTAATTATTAATGCGTTCTCAGTATAACTTATAAGAGCCCCTTTAGGGATACAAATGATGACAAGCCAAAAAATATACTATTGATACTAAATTTTCCTATTTGAGGGAGAAATGTTATCATAATTACCCAGCCTACAATAGTACTTACATTCTTTTTGGCTATGCAGCTTTGGTATTGAAATTATTTTTACTGTACTTAATAAATGATTATTTGAACAATAATTGTAATCTCTGAGTTTCTCAGGGATACTTTTTTAATATTTTTATTGATTATTTTTAGTTATATATGAAAATAGAATCCTTTTTTCCTTTTTTTTGTTCTAATTAGTTGTACATGACAGCAGAATGCATTTTGACACATTGTACACAAATGAGCACAACTTCTGGTTCCATTTGTCATAGTTAGAAAAGCATGGAATATATCTTGTTCTAATTCAGTCCTCAGTACCTCTCCTCCCTTTCCTCTCCTTCCATCTCCTGTTTGCTTCCCTCCATTGATCTTTCTGCCATTTACCAAGAGTTATTTTTTAAGTTAATTACTTGTGGATGTTTATGATAGTGAAATTCACTGTGGTATCTTCATATATATACATAGGAATGTTATGTCAGTTTCATTCCACTGTCTTTCCTTATCCCATCTCTCCTCCTTTCCTTTTATTCCCCTTTGTCTACTTCATAAATTGGGGTGGGTGGTAAAAAAGAAGCTCAGGAATAAATTTTGAAACACAATTTTGGTTCTTAAACTACACATTTTTTCCAATTATTTTATATCCTTCCTAACCTCTTATACTGTAGAAACATGTCATCAGATTGAGATTGGGGATTCAGAGTGGTAGAATTGCAGGAAATTGATATGGAGAACCTCCCTATCAATTTTAGAAGATATTTTTCTATTCCTTTCAATCTAATGTATGTTTTTTCCTAACTCTCAAAAAAAAACATCAAAAGAGATGGGATTTGGTCTTTAGGATCAAGAAACATCATGTGTTTGAAAAATATTATAAATACAAATAGTAGAATCCTGTCTTCAGATAAATCCTTTCACCAGCAAAATTGTTTCTTAGAAGAAGCTGTTCAGACTCACACCTATGTCATCATACAAAGTCCAGGAATCGTGATTCTCCTTAGGTCACATTCCTAGATGTTTTTCATAGTAAATAAATCATCTGATACACATTAGTGAAATATTATAAACTACTACATTGAATTGAAAAACATTAATTTCAATTCCTTGATATAAAAAGGACAATTTTCCAGCTGGGCACTGTGGCACATACCTGTAGTCCCAGTGGCTTAGGAGGATCCGAGAGTTCAAAGCCAGCCTCAGCAACTTATCAAGGCACTTAGCAACTAAGTGAGACCCTGTCTCTAAATAAAATATAAAAAGGGCTGGGGATGTGGCCCAGTGGTTAAGCACCCATGGGTTCAATCCTCAGTACCAAAAAAAGAAAAAAGACAATTTTCCAAATTGTAGGTTGAATATCAGATTTTATAAATTTTGTCTTAAAAGCAGCATTTTTACTTCATGAAAGGAGATTTCTGCCAGGAAATATAACCAAATATAAAGATATAGATGGGTAAAATTAAAATATTTAGTAAATATACAAATCACAAATTTAAAAATTGGATGTTTTTGTTGTTGTTCTCTAAACTAAAAATATATTTTTTATCAATATTGTTCAACCTTGAAAAGGAAAGAAATCCTGCCACATGCTACAACATGGATGAACCTTAAGAACATTTTGCTAAGTGAAATAAGCTAGTCACCTAAACACAAAAACTATCTGATGTTCACTTACATGTGGTATCTAGAGTAGTCAAACTCAGAGAAACAGAAAATAGAATGGTGGTTACCAGGGACTCAGGGAGTGAAAATGAGAATTGTTGATTTCTGGGTACGCAGTTTCAGGTTTGCAAGAGGAGAAGTTCTGGAGATTGGTTGTACAACAATATGAATATAATTTATATTATTGACTCTTCACTTAAAAATGGTAAAGATTATTAATTTTATTTTATACATTTTAACTACAATAAAAACCAAATAAATAAAATAATACCATAAATGGCTTATTAGGCAATATAAACTATAATGTAGTTTATCAAATAATATTTTCCAAATCATTTGTTAATATTCATTAAATTGATAGTGACTAGATCCTTTGTTCCCCACACCAAAGCAGTACTTCCTACTTGGCCTAGACATGAAGAGCTTGTGCCCCAACATGACCATTGACACTGTCAGCCCCATTGCCTACTCCACGTATCTCAACAGGGGCTGCCACACATTCAGATGTCATTTTTCACCTCTGCAGCTGCCACTTAAATCCACTAAGATGATTTTTGAAAGACTTCTTTATTTCTTATATAAATTTGATTAATTTCTACCTCAATGGTGTTATTCAAGGTAACTACTTATGAAGTCTTTTAGGAGGAACCATAAATGAATTGGGTAAGATGATAGCATAAGAAACTAATGCCATCCATTATGGTAATACCATCTGCCTTCATTATGTAGGGATGAGCCAGCAAAACCAACCTTAGCTTTGGAATATACGTATGGAAGAAGAGCAAAAGGACATAACACAGTGAGTATTTTTTAAAGTGACATCACTGTGCCATTGGTGGGGAGGAAGAAATGATGCCAACTTGGTTTTATCTTTTCTATCTACAATAAGTAAACATTCCTATTTGTATGTGTCCTGGCTATGTACTGTTAAACTTCAAATGTACTTCAGCTGCTATGAAGCTGGTCCAAACTGAAAATATTTTAGCCTTCTCATTTGTTATGTGTTAAAATGCTAAAATAAAATTTCTTTGCAACTTTATTGTACAGTTCTTTGGCCTACTTGTATTGATGTGTCAATGTGACTTTTTCTTTCTTTGCCTCTCTTTTTTTCTCTCTCTCTACATATGGGGAATTGAACCCAGGGGTGCTTTACCACTGAGCTACTTTCTGGCCCTTTCTTTTTTTACTCTGAGTCAGAGTCTCAAATTACTGATTCTGGCTTCTAACCTTTGATCCTCCTACCTCAGTCTCCTGGGGAGCTGGGATTACAAATGTGCTCCTCCATGCCTGGCAAGTTTTTCTGTTTTTCAAATGAGAATAATATTTTGAGTATAAAAATATGCCAAATGATGGGTATGACCCATGAATTATTCATGAAATATACTCTTCAAAAATATAAATTATTAGCATTCAAAAACAAATACAGGGTGGGGAATGTAGTTCAATGATAGAGAACTTACCTGGTATGCTGGGTTCAATCCTCAGCACCACAAAAAAAAAAAAAAAAACCAAACAAAAAAACAAAAACAACTTGGCAGTACTATAAGTACTGTATAATACCTAATTAATTGTATTGCTATTTTTCACTTCTTTTAAGTGTCTCTTCAGAGGAATGTTACAAACTTATTCAGGATAGAGGGAGAGCTTATAATAATATGTGTTTTGGGGGGAAATTCCTAAGTAGAATCTCTTTTGGAGTTCTCTCATGAAAAGGGGTCACGACTTAAATAAAGTTTGGTCTATGGAAGAAAAATCTAGAACAGGGTCCCACTATTCCCTTCACAAAACTGGATCTAGTCCAAATATTTGCTCATTAGACAAAGCACAAAGAATCAGAATTGTCTGCTATTGCTTCCTGGATCCACCAACAAAAGTTGACTATTAAAACTGAAATTAAAAAGAAAAGGGAAAGTAATCTATTGAGATGCAGGAAGACTTGGTTTTTGTGATTCATATGAATTCTAACATGAATGATAAGCCTAGAAATATAATTATCCTTTTCATTGGAAACATTGAAACCACTTTCATAAGCTTAACTTTTGAGAAGGGTTCTAAAAACTTCCTTCATCAAAATTGTGCATCCATGGGCTGGGGATGTGGCTCAAGTGGTAGCGCGCTCGCCTGGCATGCGTGCGGCCCGGGTTCAATCCTCAGCACCACATACAAACAAAGATGTTGTGTCAGCTGAAAACTAAAAAATAAATATTAAAAAGTCTCTCTGTCTCTCTCTCTCTTTAAAAAAAATAAATAAATAAAAATAAACAAAATTGTGCATCGAAGGAGATTTTCCAATGATAAATGATTTTCTCCACAAACTTTAATGATTCAAATATCAACACAGTAAGACAACTTTAGAGATTATGAATTGAGAATTTATCAAAATGCAAAATAATATATATTCATCTAAAACTTGCTTTATTGACCATCTACTCTTCATGGTAGCAGATATGTAAAAACCCATAGGATTCTTTTTCACTCCCCCCCCCCTCTAAACTTTGTACCATAGTGTGGGACATTTCTATTTTTATTGTGAAAGCGTCATGTCTTTCTCAGATTTAATATTCCTTAAGAATTCTAAACAGATGCTCTTTGCTCCTTAAACAGTTTTGATGGCCTGAAGACTCCTCAACTTCAAGGCAGAAATGGAGGTACCATTAGCTAGCAGTCTAGGAAGGTGCTTATATAGTGGAAAGTCTTATTTTCAAATTAGTTGGTTGCCCAGCCCTGTCAATCCCCTGCTAGTTTAAGAG
Organism: Urocitellus parryii; assembly: GCF_045843805.1. Taxonomy (NCBI): domain Eukaryota; kingdom Metazoa; phylum Chordata; class Mammalia; order Rodentia; family Sciuridae; genus Urocitellus; species Urocitellus parryii. The sequence goes on from NC_135542.1 coordinate 65,890,268, forward strand.
TCCTATGAAAAGCAGAAAAGCTAGACCCTCATCTGGTCCTGCCATCTGTAATTGCTGTCATCAATGGCACTTGTCAGATTCCCCGTGGAAATCAGGCCTAGCCTCTGCTGATGCTTTTGCTCAGGTCATCTTCATGGGCAGGCAAAACAGCCATGTGTCTGTCCCTTTTCCTCAAGTCTTATCTGTATGTGTAATTCATTTTGTGAGATTCTGTCTTCCTAATGAGGATATTTCCTATTCAGCTATTTTATTTCTATCTGGAATACCAAATACATTCAACTGGTTAATTTTATTTAAAATTTAAGTGTATGTTACATGTGATATTTGCAAAATTGGAGCAGCAAGTATGTCTTCTATTAGGGTATTACCAGAACTGGCATTTATGTACACATAGACAACTTGTTCTTACTGTTTCACCTTTCTTCTTTGAATTTTTTTTTTTTTTTTTGTACTGGGGATTGAACTCAGGGGCACTTGATCATTGAGCCACATCCCCAGACCTATTTTGTATTTTATTTAGAGATAGGGTCTTACTGAGTGGCTTAGTGCCTTGTTGTTGCTGAGGTTGGCTTTGAATTTCAATCCTCCTGCCCCAGCCTCCTGAGCCACAGGGATTACAGGTGTGTGCCACTTCACCCGCTCATCTTTGTTCTTTAGATAGAAGCTTTGGTGCATTTTGAGGGATGGAATAGAGAAAGGAGAGAGTTTCGATTGCCAAGAAAGGGTTGATTGAGGACTGCAATATTTTCTATTTGTAATTAATACTTGTAGGTGCTAATGAAGTATAAGAAGCACTTAATATTCAAGAAATAAAAAACTTTATTCAAAATTTTTTTTCAGCCAAAAGATATTGCTCACTTTTGGGAACTAGGTGGAGGAACCTCTTTATTGGACTTAATCAGCATACCAATCACAAGTGACACCTTACGGTAAGCAAGCCAGCTCCAAGAAGTGTTGTGAACACACAGTAGTGTCCACAGCATGAATGTGAGTAGGCTTTTGTGAGTCATGATTTTGGGGGACACTTTTATTTTGGTAAAGGTTTATGCCTACTTTCTCTTTATGTACTTGAACTGTAATGCTTCCAAAAAAGGTTTTGAAAGAAACAAGGCCCTGGCCTGCGCTGGAGTGAGATGGCTGGCATCCCCACTGGTGCTGTATTTTGCAAGCCTGTTACCAACAACAACAAAAATATGTCAAATAATACTTGGACAATGCGTTCATTTGCAAAAATAAATTTGAAAAGCTTAATTCTTTTCATTATTCATCTCAAAGTGAGTTAATTCAGCTCTGAGCTTTTTCTTCCACTGGTAGTATAAGTGTATCCACTGGTAGTATAAGTGTATCCTGAATGTAACTTGTAACATTGTTGAGCCTCATCTAAAGGAAGACTATTGCAGGAGAAAGTCTCTCTGCTTGCTGACCTTAAAGAACTAGAATCTAGGGGAAAACCTCAAAACTCTTGGTGGTGTTTTCCTGACAATGACTCCCACATGTTGGCCAAATCAGATGTGGAAAATTGTGACATTGCTCACAATGTTCCTGGGAACTGATCTTAGCCAAGAGAAACACATTTTAAAAAAATCTGAAATATCTTATTCTTGTCAGAGATTAACACAAACCATTACTGCTGCCTGGACCAGATACAAAGGGCTTGGAAAGTATTTGTTCCATTTCAGGCATTAAGAGCCTTAGAGTATGGAATTATTTTTTATTAACAGGACAATTGTTTTTCCAGAGCAGCTGGATACAGATAATGTTGACTTTATTTGCCCAGTGATATTTTTCTTTTAGTGAAATATAATTTACTTTCTGTTGCTTATTACAAAAGGTAATATATACACATATAGAAAACCTAGAGAAATACTGAAAGATACAAAGTAAGAAAACCCAGAATTGCATTGAAAATAACCACTGTTAACATGGTGAGCTATGTCTTCCAGTCTTTTCAGTGTTTGTAAATTTATGTGCGATGCTGAGAATAGAACCCAGTGACTCACACATGCTAGGCAAGCACTCTACCAGGGAGCCACAGCCCCAGCTCCTAACTACATTGTTTTTCATTTGCCTTTCTTTCACAGAGTTAGGCAGAGCTTCCAGGGAATTAGGAAAGTTCCTGGAGGCTAAGAAGATGTGGTGAGGGTGGGAAGGGGCTGAACCAACCCAAGTTGCCATTTTGCCTGGCAGAGGTTGAAAGGATGGAAACAAAGAGGCCTTCCTCTGTGTTGTCAGTTGGCTTGGTTCTGGCCCCAACTTGTTAAATCACCTCCCCTTCTCTAGACCCGAGACCCTTTCCTGATGGGCTTGTGGAAATTCTGGGTTCTACAGGAAATGAAGTCATTCCACAGCTTCTTTATAACCTCACTTTGTGAGATCTCAACCTTCCTTTCCCTGGAACTCTAGGGCAGCTGGAACCCATTTTAGGAGAGAGAAAGGGTCAGGGTTATATTGAATAGAGGGAAAGGGAATCATAGGCCTGGAACCAAAGTGGGTTGCTTAATGGTCAAAGAATTCATAGAAAACATGTCACTCTTAATGTAGTTGCTAATCTCAGAGCATTGTTTGACTGGAATTAGTTTGACACATGATTTCTTTTTATTGGACAGAGCCCAGCAACTTGAGAAAATAATATATTGCCAAATGCTATTAGATACTGTTTATCTTTGAAATAACTGCTCATATAATTATAAATGTATTGAACATTTCCACAGACTTCAGATAATTTATAATAGAACATTTCCTGTGGTCTGATTCCCTTGTTTTTGTTGTTGTTGTTTAAATTTTAGCTGCCATCTGCTATGAAATAGGTTAAAAGTAACATAAGTATTTCCAAAGTAGTGGAAACAAGAATTTTAATCTTGGAAAAAATCGAGCAATCCATTTACCTTTTTTTGTAACAAAGTTATTTTTAATTTAAAAAAAATAGCATATGTTTATGTTATATACATTTTACTATAATAAAAAGTGAACTATAGCCAATATTTTTTTCAAATATAACCATACTAAAACCCTGAAAATAAAATTAGTTTTTTACTACTAAAAACTGTGTTTTTTATAGTATTTTATCATCACACAAAACTGTTTGTGAGCTTATTAAATTGACATAAAAATGATTGGCTGGACAGTATAATAACAGTGATTTTATAGAAAAATTTGATAATTGATGTCTAAGAGACTACTTTCTGAGTTTAGAACAACTGCACAGAATATAGTTATTGTTTTGCACAAATTACATAAAATAACTGGTTTGCTTGACCTAAGCAAAAATAACTAAGTAACATATAATTTCTTGCTATGACTCCTAGAAGAAAGTTAGCCATATTGATCAAGAATATGCCTGCATACTTATTATGAGCATTTTCTAAAATACTCCTAGGTTTATGTATGTTTGGTTTTTAATGTGACAAAATATTCATAACATAAAATTTACATTTTAGTCATTTTAGGTGTATAATTTGGTCATATTATGTTTGTTCACATTGTTGTGCAGCCATCACCACCATCCATCTCTAGACATTTTCATCAACCCAAACTGAAGCTCTCTATCTATTAAACAATAGCTCCCTATTTTCCCCTCCTCCAATCCTTGCAAGCATCATTCTACTTTCTATGATTCATTCATATTGTATAGCCTGTGTCAGAATTCCTTCCTATTAAAGATTGACTATTATACCATTATAGGTATATACTGCATTTTTTTATCTATTTGTTTAACTTGTTCACTGGAAAATTATAGCAATTTAATAAAACCTCAGTAAGAACAAAACAAGGAAGAAGATTTCTTATGTCTTCTTGTTAGACATCTGCTGTGATTGTTATGGCATATTACACCACAGACCTTTGGGTTGTTTCTAGTATGTGACAATTGTGGATGATGTTGCTGTGAACATTGGTATCCAAATATTTGTCCAAATTCTAGCTTCCAGTATTTGGATATATACCCAGATGAAATTGCTGAATCATATGCTAATTCTGTTTAATTTTTTGAGGTGCTGCCATTGCTGTTTTCCACATAAGCTACACCATTATATATTCCCACCAGCAATGCACAAGAGCTCCAGTTTTTCTATATCCTCAGCAATACTTATTATGTTGAGGTTTCTGTATTCTCATTGTGGTTTGGGTTTACATTTTCCTAATAATTAATGATATTGAATATCTTTTCAGGTGCTTATTGGCCCATTTTTTAAGTGTGTGTTTTTTGGTTTATTAGTTTAGATTTATATTTCATGGGCATGATAGAATACAAATGCATGTAGTGATGGTGGTGGTCTATCTTTCAGAGAGGCAGAATGGTATAGCAGGAAGACATGTAATTTTATATCTATGAATTCATGCCTCAGACTTCAGATCCATAAATGGACATAGTAATGTCTTCTAGAAAGGATTGTTGAAAAGATTAAATAAATTGGGTGTTTCCTAGCAAGGCCCATCAATGAATCTATTTCCTTCTTCTTCACCACTCTTAGTCATGTTTTTGCATTCCTTCTTTGGAGCACACAGTAAAATCTGATCTAAACGTGGCATTGTTGGGTTCAATTGCTGGAAGCATCTCTATTTGTACTTCATGCCACTACCAATTTAACACTGAAATATCATTAGAGAAAAGCATTGGAATTCAGAAGACTAAAACTCATATTTTTTTTGTCTTAGAATAATGCTATTTTTTTCTTCAGCTATAGTATTGTTATTCTTATATAATTTTCAGTACACTAGGATTTCAAATGGTCATTATTTTGAGTCTTTTTTTTTTTTTAAGGATGTTTTTCTTTCTTTAGGACATTTTCTATTGTTCTTGTTTTGGATCTTTCAAAGCCAAATGACCTTTGGCCCACTATGGAAAATCTGCTGAAAGCCACAAAAAGCCATGTTGATAAAGTGATAATGAAATTGGGAAAGACAAATTCTAAAGCAGCTTCTGAACTGAGGCAGAAAATGTGGAGTAATATGCCAAAGGACCATCCAGTGAGTTGCTGTGGGTTTATTCCTGGAATCCTAAGTCCCATAACATAGTGAAGATAGCATCACAAACAACTTCTTTAGATTTTTATGCATGACTTGAAATTCATTTGATGTAAATGAACTTGTTCACTGGAAAATTATAGCAATTTAATAAAACCTCAGTTAGAGCAAAACAAGGAAGAAGATTTCTTATGTCTTCTTGTTAGACATCTGCTGTGATTGTTATGGCATATTACACCAGTCAAAAGAAATAGAGTTTTAAAGTAGTAGTTTGATATTGATTTTATAATCTCTGTAAAGTGAAGATAAAAAACAGACTGTGCAAAAGTCACCTGGCAAAGACTAGGTGAAGCTTTCAATTTAAGCAAAAAGTAGAGTTACAACAGTTTTCATCATCACTCTATACATTTACTTAGTGTCTGTCACATATTCAGTATCTTTTGATCATCTGACAACTAATTTAATCACAAAGTTGCTATGATGGTAATACGGATTCTCCAAATACAATTCTAAGTATCATCATCTAGAAAACTAGAAGCAGCATTTTCTATTGCTCAGAGTTTATATGCCTGTTTCTTACACAGACAGTATTGGAACAAAACAAATCCGTGCAGTATAAACGCTATTGCAACAGTCAATACAAAATAGAAAAAAATTCCTAAAGATGATGTGTTGCATAAGAAAACAAAAGGGCAGAACATACAGGGGCTGAGGGTGTTGCTCAGCAGTAGAGTGCTCGCCTAGCATGTGCAAAGCCCTGGGTTCAATCCTCAGCACCACATAAAAATGAATAAATAAAATAAAGGTATTATGTTCAACTACAACTAAAAAATAAAAAATAAAAAATTTTAAAAGTGCAGAACATGCAAAAGAATAAATATCATAGTACTTAAGGAAATTGCTGTTTCTCATTTAATTCTTAAGAAATACAGCTTAGTAAGTGAAGATAATATTGGAACAGATTCTATAGCAAGCAAAATGAACATCTATGAAGAAACTGAAAATGGTATTCTTTTGGAAGTCAATAGAAATTTCTGAGCACATAGCAAGTAATATTTATAATGAATTAATCAAATGCATTTATTAACAGGATCGTGAATTAATTGACCCATTTCCAATACCTCTGGTCATAATTGGAAGTAAATATGATATTTTTCAGGTAATCTCTCCCAATTCCAACTGTTTGTTGTACACTCAGAGCTGTGCTTGCTTAATGGGGGAGAGGGAAAAATAATGATGAAATTTTAAAAAAATAGCTCTGGGAGGGGTAGTTTAAGGAGTCATACATCTTAAAGATTTTGGAAAAGAAAATGTAGTTAGAACAGAGAAAATAAATATAGTGGCTAGAATGGGGACACGAAAGATTTTAAAAAATGAGTCTTCAACCCACTGAGGGATAGGACTACTTTCCAACTTTTAAATTAAAGGAAGTAGAAAATTAGTTTCTTCTTATCTGTGCTTGTCAGAGAATCCTTAGGGTATTCTGCACTATAAAATGTGTGCTTATATCTGAATTCTATTGAGCTAAGTGTTTAAACAAAGAACAGATCTGATAACTGTAGCTCTAGAAGGCTGCAGCTGATAGAAACAAATATGAAGGTGAGGAATCCTACCCCCGAGGGTGGATTTTAAAAAAAAAGAAAGAAAGAATCTACCTCTGATTTAATAATTTGCTCTTCCTGTTACAGATATTTAGTTCTCTCAACTTATTTTTTTTCCTTTTTAATAAATGATTTTTATAGGATTTTGACTCTGAGAAGAGAAAAGTAATATGCAAGACACTTCGATTTGTTGCACATTATTATGGAGCATCATTAATGGTTTGTATATTTCCTACCCTTTGGGCTTGAATGGTGTGTACCCAATTTGGAAAAATTAGCACCTTGATGCACAGCTATGAACAATAAACACTTTGCCTAAGATACTTCGTCCCCTCCCTTCCTGTTTCTACTGCCAAAGACCTCTACATACAGAGTGTTGGGTAGTGTGAGAACACACTCTGCTGTATGGCCTCCCCTCTGTATGAAGCAATAGTTCTAAATTGCTTATAGCCACAAATCTCAATAAGTTTTAAGAGATAAATTGGCTATGTGTTTATTCATTTTTTAGTTTCCATTAAGAATTAGAGTCTCTATGCCCTTTAAAAAAAATTAGCAATGTTATTTTTTGAGTTAAAAAAAAAAGTGCTGTTTGTTGTAGAAGTTAAAAACATGAACTCTGAAATCATCTAATGTTACCTGGGTTCAAATCTCAGGGTGACCGTTTACTAGTCATGTACTTTTAGGTAAGTCACTTAATTTCACTTAAGCCTCACTTTCCTCTGGGGTAAAATGGATAAAAATGTACCTTTTTCATAGAATTCTTGTGAGTATTAACAGAGGGAATACACATGCAATATTTAGCACAAGGCCTGGAACAAAGTATTACTCAATTAAGTATTGGTTGTTGTAATTACTGTTATCATTATCTTCCATGGCACAATCAAATTTTGCTGGAAATCTTTTAAAGAAAAGGTCTAGTTGGGGATGTGGCTTGATGGCAGAGCACTTGCCTAACACATCTCTCTTCCCTTCAAATCAAAGTTTTCAGAGCAACTTAGACTGTTATGACTGAGAATATATATTTTATTATATTTTATATATATATATATATATATATGTACAATAGACTTTAAATTTTAATTTTTCAGAACATTCCAAATATGTTTTATTAGATGTTTTCTTAAAATCACCTAATGTTTGAACAGTATTTATTTGAATTGTATTTATTGTATTTGCTTATTTATTAAGTTGAACAGTATTTGCTTATATCTTAATTGACGGATTAATTTGGAAATGTTTATTACTATTTAGAAAAAAATCAGTATAGACAGTTTACTCAAAATATGATAGAACTTTCTAATACTTCCATTATCTAAAAATGAAATGAATTGCTTTGGGAAATAATGAGGCTGTTTTAGATAAGGTGATTGATTTAGCAGCTGAAGGAGTTGAGTTAAACTTTTAATGTTCTCCAAATCCTAATCTCTATGAAACATATTTATGGTTGAGTTTATTCCTCTCCCATAGAATAAATAATGTAATTAGTATTGTATTGATTATAACATAATAAAAATAAATATATTCCAATTAAAGTTAATGATTCAATTAAAGTTTTCTCTTTATGTATATATTTTAATATTTTTAGTTGTAGATGGACACAATACATTTATTTTATTTATTTTTATGTGGTGGTGAGGATTGAACCCAGTGCCTCACATGTACTAGCACTCCACCACTGAGCTGCAACCCCAGCCCCAATAGTTTTAAACACTTATTAGAAGCATTAAAATTATTCCAGAGCTTTCTTTAAAATAAATATATCAAATCTTATACATTTGTAATACTTTCCTTGGAATCCTTATACTTATTCCAGAATGAAGGTTATCTTATAGAATTACTAGTAAAAACTAGAAAAGTCATGTCTTTGTTTCATAATTATATTTCATTGCAGTTTAAGGTTGTTTCCCCTTTAAGGTTGTTTTCTACTTCTCTGCATCTTAGTCATTCTGGTTTGGCCAGAATGACATTCTGAATGACTTGGTATCTTTTAAAATGAAAAGATTTGTAAGGTAAACATATGTCCTGATTTTCACCCGTGTGAGAGTTTAATTATTAATAGTATCTATCCCCTTTAATCCTCCAAAAATATTTTCGTGTAGTTATCCTGGTTATATACCAGGTTATATACTTACTTGTTCATTTGGGCAATGCTCTCTCTTATCAGTGACTAGATATAAAACTTGACACCAATGAGAATATTTAGTAGTTTATTTTTCAGGCTCCAAAGGCAATTCAGAAGAGAAGTTTAAAAATCATTTTAGTGAGCTTCAGTGTCATTGGACCGGTCTGCAGCTCCCATGGTGACTGTTTTGAAGGTGGCAATATGCCCTTCTATGTGAAAGTTATTTTTTATATATACCTCTTGTTTTCTAACCAACACAAATGCATGTTGGTAATTTTTCTTCTAGACCATAATAAGAATATGTGCACACACAGAGACATACATTTTAAAAAGTCTTTGACAATAATAGTGATCCATTTGAGTAGCTAAAATGATTAGTGAATTAACACAAGTCCTTTCCACACCATGTACTCATGAAGTTCGAAGAATGAGTTAAAGTGATCAAGATTTCTTTATTCAAATTTTGTTTTGCCCAGTCATATATGTTTGTTGGGCCAATAATTATTTCTGTACTTCTTCAAAGGTTTATTTATTTTATCTTTTTTTGTGATTGAAAGGCAGAGCCTATCATTTATTCTTCTGGATTTTTTTTTTAAGTTTACCAGTAAATCAGAAGCTCTGTTACTAAAAATACGTGGAGTTATCAACCAGTTGGCATTTGGCATTGATAAAAGGTACTGTTAAGGTGTTTCTTATATTTCTTGTTTTATTTGGTATTATTGCCATATCTGATTATTATTCTCTCTTTTTTTCCTTGACTGGCAAAGTTCCCTGAATAACAGCTCTTAAAGGGACAATTTCATATCATTTCCTGCTTCTTACATTGATTAACTGTTTCTCAAATTGTACAACTAAATATTTGTTTGAAACTAGAATAAGTTGATACTATTACACTTTTTGTTCTCTTTCCCCCTAATTTAGTAGCCCTCCCTTTGTTATTACTCTTACATTAACTTGAAATAGAATTGAAACTTTTAGTGTGTTTCTTTCTTAGCTTTGCCATTTCTCTTGGTTTTGATTTTGGTGGTAATGGGTCTGTCATTTCTTTCCCTTTAAAAGTTTTATTCATGCTATACTTTAATTTTTGAAATTTATTAATTTGATACTTACTTGTTCATTTGGGCAATGCTCTCTCTCATCAGTGACTAGATATAAAACATGACTCTGATGTTTACAGTAGAGTGTGGCAGTATATTTGATTGCTAAACTAAATTAGAATCTTTTCTTCTCTCTGTAGTAAATCAATATGTGTGGATCAGAATAAACCACTGTTTATCACAGCAGGATTGGATTCTTTATGTCAAATAGGTTGGTGAACTTATTAAGATTATTCAATCTTTTTTTAATTACTTATTGATTTTATCCTACACCATGTGTACTTCATCTCCAATGTACCGCCATGTCTGGTTTCATTATCATTATGGTTATTTTGTATGTGTTTATTCTGTAAATACAATGTTGATGCACCATGTAGCACATTGACATATTTGTGGTAGAAGGAATGTCACTATATAAGAGGCTGATTTCTAATCTTTATTCCATTCAAAAAAAGAAAAGAAAAAGAAACAAAGAAACACACACACACACACACACACACACATACATTTTTTTCCCCTAAGTGATATCCTGATCTTTTACATTTTAGCTTCTTGAGTTTAGAAAAAACCATAAGTATAGGATGGCCAGGAAATTCAAAGCTACATGTTCTAAGTAATGAGCAAATAAGAGATTGAAGGGATTGTACCAATTAGTTGTGTCTTAATTTTTCATCATAAAAATAGGTTGCCTTATCTAAAAGCCATATTTCCTAAACTCAGAGATTCCATAGTCTTTTACAAAAAAAGGAACTTGAAGAGTTTTTATATCAAGCCCCTTATCTTTAAACAAAAGCTGTTTTCTCCGAAAATCTTCGAGCCTTGCAATTCTTTATACTTTGGAGGTGGCATGGTTTGATTTTAACATACTAATGGACACTAGTTCTCTCTTATAATTCCCGTCTTCCATGACCTGTACAAGTGAAGATGAGTTGACTTCAAATGTAGAGATCTTTGTAATGAGATTATAAACTGAATTGGAATGAAAAGAATAAAGGTGGTTTTGCCCTACAAGCAGTCATGGAGACTGATTTTTATAATTATAATTAATGCCAATTTTAGTAGTACTGAGGATCACTGTGTGTATTGACAGTAGATAATGCTGCTATCTAGACAGCTGATGAAATATTTTTGCCCATGTAAACATTGGAGATCTGAAAGGGGTTGATAATTATTGAAGTTTTTAACCAAGGAGCTTAGACCTCATCAGACTAAAAACTCTTACTCAATGAAAGGCCATGGAAGAGATGGAAAGACATGCTACAATCTTGGAGAAAATATTTTTGAACCACTTATCTGCCAAAGGACTACTATTTTGACTATTTTTGATATAGAGAACTCAGTTTTTAAAAATCCAAGTAGAAAATGAGTAAAGAAAACCAGGCATGGTGGCACACAGGAGGATCACAAGTTTGAGACCAGCCTCAGCAACTGTCTCAAAATTTAAAAAATTAGAAAGGGATAGGGATGGGGCTCAGTGGTAAAGCACTTCTGGGTTCAATCCCCAATACCAAAAAAGAACAAAAGAGGGGGTGAGGGGTAAAAGACATGAGCAGACATTTCACTGAAGAGGACATAAAAAGGTGTTTAATATCACTAGTTGGGAAAATGCAAGTTGAAACCACTTACTAAAACTGCTAAAATTAAAAATAGTGATACTACCAAATACTGGTGAGAATACCAAAAACTGATCGCTCACACAAGGCAGGTAGAAATATAAAATAGTAGGCCCTCTGAAAACTTCAAATATATACTATAAGGTTCAGAAATTGCACTAGTGGACATTTTTCCCAGAGTTATGTTCATGAAAAAATGTATGTGTTCCTAGCAGCTCTATCTGTAAAACTAGCCCCAAACTAGAATTAACCCAGAAGTTCTCAGTAAAAGCCTATCAGGGAGGCTTATATACAATGTTACAATTCTACAAAAATTTTGAAATGAAAAAGTTTTAGTGGTTAGATTGGTAGTTGTCCTAGGGTAGAAAAAGGACTGTGGGTGGAGAAGTCAGGGGAGGGCTTGGGAAAGAGTTGAGCATGCCTATAAAATTATGACACAGGGTTCCTTGAGGTAGTAGAAATATTCAGTGTCTGAACTGTGGACCTGATGATAAAATAGTGTAGAATTTAATAAACACACACATACACACAGAGAGAGAAGAGTACAAGTAAAATCTGGAAAAGCTGAATAAGATCAATATATCCTACCAAAGTGGTAAGGAGGTCTTGGAAGATCAACAGTTTGGGTAAACATAATGATGAAGACATAGAATTTTAAAAACTCAGGTTATAGATAGAAAACTGCTAGGACATAGCAGCAAATTTTATAATTTTTCAAATTAAATTATACAAGCAATATATAAATGCATTCTCCTCATAATAAAGCTAAAATAGTATATATAATACATAAGGATCAAGTTTGTTATATATTTCCAGAGTTTCTATGCATTCACATATATGTGGATATGACATGGAAAAAACTGTTTTACAAGAGAGAAAGAAAGAGAGATGGGGAAGAAAGGAAGGAGGAACGAAGGAAGGAAGAAAGGAAGGAAGGAAGGAAGGAAGGAAGGAAGGAAGGAAGGAAGGAAGGAAAGAAGGAAAGAAAGAGAAGAAGGATTTGGTGTATTTGGGTATGGGTATAGGGAGTATAGAAAATGAAAACTGCAGCTTACTCATCACTTCTCGCCTCCTCTTCTTATAGTAGAATCTTCCAGTGGCTTGTTGGACTGGGTAGGAGTAAATTTTATTGATGACTATATTAGAGAGTTGGGAAATGAGTGATCTAAAATTTATATTTTTATGAGATGCAGTCATTTGGAGTAAAGTTTTCAATTTCAGGGTCTCCTCCTGTTTCTGATAATGACATTGGAAAGCTTCATGCCCATTCACCAATGGAACTGTGGGAAAAGGTGTATGAAAAGCTCTTTCCACCAAAGGTATTTATTTATAATTTTTTTAAAGCAAGAATTTTTAGCACTATTCAACAGTTACAGGAAATATTACTATTTCCTATAACTTACTATGATAACTTTGTTTTTATCTCTCATGCTCAAAAATTGAGTGAACATTTATTTTTAAAAATCTATTGTAAATAAGGCTCTGTGGAGGTTGAAATATGAGTCAGACATGGGATCTTCTCTGTTTTCAAACAGAGATCTTTAGCTGTTAGAGCAGAGAACAACAGCATCTGAAAGGGGAAAGAGACAAGACAACCTGGAGGACTTTCAAATGGGCCTCAAATGATGATGAAAACTTGACTTAGAATGGCTTCAATGTCAGGATGAGGGTTGGAGCTTGGTTTGTTAGATGGTAGCCATTAAGGAGTCATGGGTGTGAAATGATTTGGAGAATTGTAATTTCAGAGTATCTACACACTAAAAGATATCAAGGACCCAGCACGAGATCCTCAGTATGCTGAAAGTGAAGTTGATGAGATGAGAATCCAGAAGGATCAGGTATTTATTATCCTAAAGATTTACTTAATTTCCTTTCATTTTTTTTACAGAATCTGGAATGCCTTGGGAATTCCTTATTTTTTTTCAGTGTATTTACCTGTCATCTTTTTTTACTTTCAATATTATTTAAATATTACATCTGCACTGTAGGAAAAAATCCTGATATGCATAAAGAAGTAGTTTAAAAATCACCTGTCATTCCACCACCCAGAGATGACTTAATGTTCATGTATCTTTTTTCAGTTTTCTGATTTTTTTAATGTTAAAGATGGGTAGTGATTCTTACCTGGTTGCTGAGAAACTTTCATAATATTCTTTATCATGTGATTATCTGAAAGGTTTTGTTTTTCATTAGGACATTCAGACATACCTATACTTTGCTAGTACTAGAAAAATTATCTTGTCCAGTTAAGGACTTTAGTCTGAAAGTACATATACATTCCTGACAGAACATAGTATCTATGCTTAAATTTAGAGGCTGCCATTCCATATATGCCTACATAGTCCGTTTTTAAAAAATTTTTTTTTACTTGGTGATGGGCCTTTATTTTATTCATTTATTTATATGTGGTGTTGAGAATTGAACCTAGTGCCTCATACATGCTAGACACGCGCTCTACCACTGAGCCCCAGCCCCAGCCCTTCATAGTCCCATTTTTTTAAATTTTATTTTTGCCTTTATACATGTACTTTGGGGGTTTTTTGCATTACAATTCTTATTACACATATATACCACAATTTTTCATGTCTCTGTTTATATATATAAAGTATGTTGACACCAATTTGAGTCTTCATACATGTACTTTGGATAATGATGTCCATCACATGCACCGCCCTTGCTAATCCCCTGCCCCTTCCCTTTTCCTCCCACCCCTCTGCCCTATCTAGAATTCATCTAATCCTCCATGCTCCCCATCCCTACCCCACTAAGAGTCAGCCTCCTTATATCAGAGAAAACATTCAGCATTTGTTTTTTGGGGATTGGCTAACTTCACTGAGCATCATCTTCTCCAATGCCATCCATTTACATAGTCCCATTGTAATATACAAGTCTGATGTAAGAAAACAAGAGTTGGTAAGTTACCAAGACTAAATAATACATTTAGACTTTTCTCAGATCTCCCCTTAGTTTGATAAAAATCAGACACTGCAGAGTCAGCAAGCACTCTAAATTGAAAGCCCTGACAGCCTGTGTGACTCAGGCAGTGACACTGTTGCAAAGGTAACTTGAAGGCAGCTGTCTGCTGGGAGCTGTGACCTGGGTATTTTTCATAGTACTCTATTTTCACCATAAGGAGTCATAGAAAAGTAAGCAAAAACTTAATTTAAAAGTAGTCTGGAAGACTTTTGAAAATGATGTCATGACTATTTAGAAGGTTTTGTAGCTATAGCAAGGTGAGAAGCATTTGGAGAGACTGTAAAATGACCTCACATAACCCTTGTTATGTATCCTGTTATAACCCTTGTTATTACCCTTATATATGTACCCTGGCTGTAGAGATCTGTTGGACGTCAACCCTGGATTAATATTTAGGAGTCAATGATTAACTTCCATTATTGATGAGTATCTCTTTATATTGCATAGTGACCACATTTATTTTGTTAACCTGCGTAGGTATTATTCAAGGACGAGGTTACTTCTGAGCATTGTGAGTGTTCCCGTTGAAAGCTATCTTCCCTAAGGGAACTGAGAGGCAACCCGGCGGTGCGGGTATCATTCTTCACTTGACTCTGGTACCTCACTGCTATTAGATCAATAATTGCTATAATCTACTTAAAAAATATCCATTAGCTAGATTTTTTAAGCCAACCTGAAAAGTAATAATAATTTTTTGCCTCTTAGCCAATTTCATTCTTGTTTTGGCAGATGAATTGATTTCATCTTGCACACAGGATTTACATTCCTTAATAAATTTATGCATTTGTTTTAAAAATACTGTAGTGATTACTATTTAATGCTTTCATTATTTAATTGATATCTAAAATTTGACATTCTGATGTCCAGAATTTTAAATTTTAATACTATTTCATGTGCTTTCAAAGGACTTACAGGACCATAAGTTGTTTCCAATTGTGTGCTGATATACACAGCTGACTTAAGACAATTCTCTAAAGATTAATTTTGGCAGATTCCTATCGATTTCCCTCTAGACATTTAAATATACACTTTCATTTTTATGTAGGCAGTATGGAGTCACTGCTAGTTTTATTGATACAGCCTATAGAAGAAATCGTCCACATTTGGTGAAAGTCTAGCCAATTGTCTATTGCTCTTTCTTCATATTTCCTTTGGTCTTTTAATATGATTATTGCTACATAAAATTTTTCAGTGAAAGTAGCATTATACTCGTTAGATTTTTTTTGATTTGACATTCAGAGCAATGATATTCATTTAAAAGGAAAAAAATGATTTACCTACTTTTAAATTTTAAATACCCATTGTGTTCCAGAATTACATAAAAGTGTATCCCAGCTTTGAAGATACCTGTTAATCAGTCTAGTCTGTGTATTTTGTGCCTGTGTACCTTTAATCCAAACAGTTGCTTCTGATTCTTTTTCTTCTTGGGATGAGGATGGCGCTGTATTTCATTAAAATATAATGAAATGACCCATGAGTGAGGACTGGCCCTAGCCTGCAGGAGACCAGATATTATCCTCCTCTTGATACTCCCCCATACCTATGCCCTATTATTAATGGTCTAAATAATTATCAGAAATATAATCAAAATTATTTTCATGGCCTCTAAGTTTTTGCAGTGAAATTAGACTATATCATTTCTAGGATGGAGAGGCACACTCATGACTTCCATTCAGTTTCTCCAACACTCAAGCCTCCAAAAAAGCCCCAAGTCCTGTTGAATCATTAGGCAAAAAAGATGTATCCATATCCTACCCCCAAATAATCTGCCAGTGGAGAGGAGATGTCCCGTGGCGGTATTCCTTAATATCTCATTATTGTAAGTCTCTATAATAAAGTATTTCTTTTATGATTGCTGTCCAGAATCTGTCTTGCCCTTGTCCCTACAGATGCATGGAGATCCTCCTGACCTGTGAAACCAGTCCTCACAGGTCAGATTGTAGGAAAACCCCTTTTATCTTTTCTGCAGACCAAGGCTCTCTCTTGATTCTATCTCTGAGGTCTGTCTTTTGCCACTTTTCACATGGGCACAAGAAAACACTTCAGTATTTTTTTAGTTTTTAAAATCCCTCTAGTTTCAAAGCATTCGTGATTTTAGGGGATATGAATATGGAAAGCATTTGCTGAACCTTTCTATCCCTTTTATATATTTTTGTTTAAATTAAAAAAGAGTGGGGGGGGGGCAGGCACAGTGGTGCAGTCTGTAATCCCAGCAACTCAGGAGGCTGAGGCAGGAGGATTGCAAATTTGAGACCAGCCTCAGCAGCTAAGTGAGGCCTTCAGCAACTTAATGAGACCCTATCTCAAAATAAAAAATAAAAAGTGCTAAGGATGAAGCTTAGTTTATGGTATATCACCTCTGGTTCAATTCTCAATACAAAAACAAACAAAATAAATACATACATACATACATACATAGGAGATAGCACATGGAAGTATCCTGCCTTCTCCCTAGCTATTTGCTGTTATCAGGTGACATATGTCCACCATTGTTTTTGCTGGCTGCTTAGGAAGCCATGTGTGAATGAACACTTGAGTGTTTAATCCTTCTTTACTGGGGGAAATCTAAATTGTTTCTATTGGTGTGCTGAGATATATAAGCAATGAGACACACGCTCCCAGCATCTTGGCAGGCTGAGGTAGGAGGATTGTGAGTTCAAAGCCAGCCTCAGAAGCATAGCAAGGCTCTAAGAAACTTAGTGAGACCCTGCCCCTAAATAAAATATAAAAAGGGCTGGGGATATGGCTCAGTGGTTGAGTGCTCCTGGGTTCAACCCCCAGTACCAAAAAAATTTAAATTTAAATTAAAAAAAAATAATCAATGAGCATTCTTCCATTTATATCCTTGTATACCTCTCTATAATTCTGTATGGTAAATTTCTAAAAGTAGAATCACTGGTTCAAAGATTATATACATCTTAAATATTAATATTTTGCTAACTTCAACTTCAGCTTTGAACAGCAAATTAAAATGATATCAATATTTAAAGTATGACAGATGCTACATTTTATTAGTTAAAAGACAATTTGTATGATATATGAAATATATAATTTTGTATGAAACTTTAATAAATTCATTTCTGTTTAGATTAGACAGAAACTCTGAAGACTATTTCTAGAAAATTAATCTTTAGTATAATCACTTATAAAATAATTATCAACAAGCTTTGAGATTGATAATGCTAGAAAGAACACATTGTTATATCTAAAAATGCTAAGGCAACTTTAATATGTCTACTTGAATTTATAAAATTGATTTTTCTTAAAAATAATACATTTTTGTTTTAGGAACTGGAACAATACAAGAGAAGCTCTTCAAAGTCTTGGAAACAAATTGATCTTGATTCTTGACTTAATTCAACTATTGTGTATTTATTTCTTCTTTCCCAAATCCAAGTAAGATTATTAAATATTGTGTCAATATGTGACAAAAGTTAAGTGTGTAATTTGTTAGAAGAAAAGCTGGATTTCTTGTTCTCTTGCAACTCTCTGGATATTCTAAAATATTTTCAAAGGGGAAAAAATTGTGTGACTACATAAAATATATTTTTGAAAAATAAAAGAATCTTTTATTATCTACCTCTAACGTGTAAGTAGTATAGACCTAAGTAAGCATGTATACATATCTGCTTATGTTTTTAGGAAAGCAAAAGTATTTGGTCTTAAAAATAAGTTCAAGTGCCCATGTTGGATACCTGGTATATTCAGCTGTAGCTGGTTTTACCCTCAAGAGTGAAGAACTATTTAAAATGGATACTCCTGGGTCCTCACATCAAGAGATCCTGAATCAATTGTCTGGAATGGAACATTTTAAATCAGCATTCCTCTGTGAGACTGACTCATTTATTTAAATATCACTTTTTGCAGAACAGGCAAATTTAGGGGGGATAACCTATCAATAAGTAAACCAAAACTTCATTTGTTGGGGATAACCAGGATCATGTCCAAGGTAGTATAACCTTTAAGAAGCCTTCCCAGTTCTGTGAATTTGTGTGCTTGCTAGCCAACTTTAATTTTAAGAATATTTGCTATCATTAATCAGGAAGTTATTCTTATTGCTCCATTTCCACATACAAAACACATTGACTCTAATGTGCCCTGCATCCACCTTCAAAAAAGCACATTTACCAGCTCCAAGAACACTCAGACTGACCAGTGGCATCTGAGTAGATATCTGATTACTGCCAACCAATAGGACTTCACAAACTATTTGCAGCACACATAGTTCTGACACTCCTAAGAACAGGATTTTTAGCATGTTTCTAAAGAATCTCAGGTTTTTTTTTAGTTAATACATAACAGTAGAATATATTTTGACATATATTATACATATATGGAGTACAACTTCCCATTCTTCTGGTTGTACATGATGCAGAATTACATTGGTCATGTAATCATATATGAACATAGGAAAGTAATGTCCTATTCAAGGAATCTCAGTCTTTTTTAAATATTTTTTTAGTTGTCAATGGACTTTACTTTGTTTATTAATATGCGGTGCTGAGAATCGGAACCCAGCGCCTCACACGCTTGAGGCAAGCACTCTACCACTGAGCCACAATCCCAGCCCAAAGAATCTCAGTCTTAAGAACAGTTAGATTCCCTGCCTGTTTGCAGTCGAGAAAGAGCTCCCTTTAAATTCACAGTGAACAATATGATCTCAGAAATATCACTGACTTGGTGGGAAGAAAAATCCTATTCCCCAATAGTAATAGGAATTTTTATTATATAATTTGATTATCTTACATATTACTGTCCATTTTTTACTTTAGACACAAACTGTCATATGTTGAAAGCCATTGTGTTTTCCTACGATGCTATCACTAACATTTAATAGCTTGAAGTCACGTGTGATGTCAATTTTCCTAATGTTTCTGAGCAGAATGAAACTCATCTGCATATGAATAGCAGAAAATGTTTCCACTTACCTTGTACACCCATATCTTTAGTAAGTTGAAATCAGTGATTTCAAAAGAGATTCCTGTGGGACTCTCTTTGAACTACTTTAATAGATTATCATCTCCAGAATTGTCTATAACTGATATGACATATATAATCTGTAAGGCATTATGTAACTATTATACCATAATCATTGGTGTCAAAGACCTTTTATAAAAATTGACAATACTATTCTGGTAATTTACCGGTGTCTCCAGATCCTTAAATACCATTCTAAGCAGGAGAATTTTACTGTGGTTTCCTTAATGAAATGATCTTTCCTACTATAACATGAGCCATTTCAAGTGCTATAATTTATCATTCTTTATAAGTTAGGTTACAGTAACTGAACAAGTTCATGTGCTTTCTAGGATATTCTTGCTCCAAGTTTCCATGGTAACATTGAGATAGTTTCAGACTTGTATGTCAATTACTTGAAGATCGATCAGAAAGATGAAAAATCATTTAGTAAAGAATCCATATTTAGGGCTGGTGCTGTAGCTCAGTGATAGAGCGCCTGCCTTGCACGAGTGAGGCACTGGGTTTGATTCTCAGCACCACATAAAAATAAATAAAGATATTGTGTACATCTACAACTAAAAAAATTTTTTAAAGAATCCATATTTAATTGTATCCATAACTTCATCCCTGCTCACATGTAATATAGGTGTCTGTGTTTGTATTCATCAACATTCTTTCTCTTTATCATTCAAGAACATGAATCCCTAATGTATAATCCTGTTCTTCTGGCTGAAAATGTCAGATGAGCATTTTTATACATGGATTTTAAATAATAGCTCATCTCCAACCTTAAAGAGGTCATTTGTCAGTGCCTACACCTATCTAGTAACTTTTAATTTTATAAGTAAACTAGACTGAAAGCAAAAAATAGCAAACTCATATTTTAAAACATCACCAGAGGTTTGTCTGGTATGTGGCATTCACTATTCAGCCCCTTCCTGCAATTTTAAATGTGAAAAAAAATCACTGGGTGCTCTGAATAGTGGTATTCACTGTCCATCTGTCCAACATCCTCTCAATGTGATCTGGGCACCCCAGACCTCTCATGTGGACAAGAGCAAATGACAGCTAAAGCTTCTTACCCAATTCTGCAGGATCTTTTGCTCCAATTAAACCCATAAGTCTTTTTTACCTACTCTTTAGTCAGTGATAATTCAAATGTTTTGTTCTTACTTAATTCTTTATCATATACACATCATTTTTAATTGGCTTTTTTTGTGTGTCTAGAACAAAGGAAGCAAATAGTCACACTAGTCTCCCATAAGTTTATGAATTGTATTTACATTCTTGGACCAGCTCAGTCACTATTTCCAAATACCACATCCCCACAAGTTGGAATAGCAAAGGACTTTGAACCATTTCCATTGCACTCAAGTCCTGTGTGGATCCAAGAGGCACAAATGGAGTCTTCATGGTTAAAAGATTGAAAACGTTCTAGTGAAAAAGAAATACATGGCATTCTTATTCCAGTCAAAGCAGTTGTCACATCTAGACTGAAGTCCCATCTTCCCAGCAACGTTCTTTACTATCTGCTAATGAAATAGTCCCGTATTTTAAAGACAATTATTCCTAGGATGACAAGAACTGGGATAAATGAATATAAAATGACAAAGTTTTTTGTGAATCGGGCTGTTGCACCTGGGCATGTTCTCTCGATGAATTGAATTCCTTGAGTGATGGTACATAGTGGATGATACATCATAGAAGCATTTAAGCTGCCTACCAAGAAAAAGATTGACAATGTCAGATATGGTATATTTCAGGTTATTTAATCAACAAGTGTTTACCTACTACTCACAAAGAGCTTAGCGCTCTGCTGAGTACCCTTCTTCATAAAAGATTCATCTTAGAGAGCCTGGAATGCACAATTAGATGCAGCAAATGTGAAAGTTCTGGGCCTCGGCTTCATTTGAAGATGGAGATGGATTTGTGTCCATTGGGGGTATAGATTCATTACCATATTCCACATAAAAACTATGATCACCCTACACCAAATATCCTAAAGTTACTGACCTTGTCACCTAATTTGAAACAAACCACTAAGTTCTACTATGCTCTTTAGTTGTCTTCAGAGTGACCCTCAGATTTCCAGTGGTCATAAGGACCTTGTTATGTTCCCATTGCTCTCTTGTGGGACTGGGGAATCAACTTTTGCCATAAAAAATGGCTTTACTCAGTTATATACTGTGTACATTTTGGGGAACAAAAAGCCACTTCAGAGCCTATCTAAAATATACTAGTGTTTACTTCAATGTACATAAGATCTGTTGCTTTCTAAAAGCATCAGGTGATTGGCAGGAGACTAACTTGACCACTGCCTTTTTTTTGGTGTGGGAGGGCTACTGGAGATGGAACCCAGGGATGCTTAACCACTAAGCCACATCCCCAACCCTTTTTATTTTTTTTATTTTGGGGTGGGGTCTTGCTAAGTTGCTCAGGGCCTCACTAAGTTGCTGTAGCTGGCCTTGAACTTGTGCTCCTCCTGCCTCAGCCTCCCAAGTCACTGGGATTACAGGATGAGCTACCATGGGTGGCCTATTTTATTTTAAATTTTAAAGAAAATTTTGGACTTTATTTCAAAACCAGGTTTTAAATCAATTTACTATAAAATATAACATTTATTAGAAAATGTTTCCCTCAGAAAATTGCTTCCTCAGAGTAATATGTAAAAATAATATCCCAAAATAGATTACTTACCACAAGTGAAATTCAGGCCATAGAACTCATTTACTACAAGAATCTCAGAGCAAAATTTTTGAAATGTAAAATAACTGAAGATTTTAAAAGGAATAGGCATTTCTTCTGTGTTTCTTAAGAAAAGGAAAAGAGACATATTCAGTAGGCTCTGGTAAATAGTTTTACTAAACAAAAAGAAAGGCAATCCTTATTTTATGCTTTCTTACTTAATTTTCCATCTCTATTATAAAAATTATGCTCACTACAAAAATCTTCAAATACTGCTGAAAATATAAAGAAATATTACCCAGAAATGACCATTGTTAACATTTTGGTGAAAAAATATTATATATATGCATATATAAACATACTTACATACGTATACATATCTATGTATATATAAAATTTTATACTATTTTATAAAATTTTACACAAATGGAATTAGATGCCTCATGCTCTTTTTTGACTTTTCCTCCCAAACATGTGTCTCAGACATCCTTCCAAGTCAGTCAATGGAGCACTTAGTCATTTTCAATCAAGCTGTGTGGTACAGTATTCCTCTTAGGATCAGTGTCTCATTTCTGGGGTAGGCAGCATTGATAGAAACACACTCTAAAACGAGACCCCAAGGGAGAAAGGATGAAGAGAGCAAGCAGACATTCGTTTCGAGAAGGAATTCTGTCTCCTCTCCAGTCTATTTCAGGAAGAACTTCATGCTGATACTGGCTTTCTTGGTCCACTATGTAGTTTCTTATAAGGAACTAGTTCCAAGTGCTTTAGGAATTTAAAAAAAAAAATGTCCTATCTTAAAGAATTCACAAGAGACACAGACCATGCATCCTTCAGACAAAAAGTGCTCAGTAGTGAGCAACTTGTGTCAAGAAAGTCTAAAAACCAGGCACTCCAGGGCCATAGTATTCTTATATTTGGATTTTATGGTTTCACCTAATCTCACATGACCCCCAAACTCCATGACTGAGTTATTGGCAGTTTTCTTAGGCACAAAATGAATGAACCACATTGAGAGGCTTTTCATTGAAAAGGATAGGTGGGAATTTGGGAAGGACTTAGAGGAAGAAAAGGGACATTCACAGAAGACAGAAATGGTCTGGACACAGGCCTGTCAAAGTTGCATTTGGGACTGAATGTCGGATCTGAAAGGCTACACAGAGGATTTCAAGTGGGAGCAGTGAGAGGTGAGTTAGAAAGACAGCTGGAAACAAGTGTGGGAGACCTGAAACGAGTTGACATTGCTTGACCTTAAGAAAGGTCATATTGAAATCATTATTTTGAGGAAAATTAATGTGGCACCAGCAAATGAGATGGACCAGAATAAGAGCAGATTGAGGACAGCAAGAAAGGGAACAGGCTATAGCAGAAGTTCAAGTATCAGACATCTGGAATAGGATGATAGCCACGAGAGGTCGGCTGCCTGACTGGCTGCCCCTTCAAGGCAAGAACCGTGTCCCGCCTCCTCCTCCTGTACTACGTGGGATGAAACACGAATGCTCCACATGCCTGTGACTTGACATCAGAAAAGAAAACCACGTGAGTTGATGATTGATCCAGTGTGCGGACAGTCTGAGAATCATGCATGCAGTCATTCAGTTCAACAAGTAATTTTTGCAAACCTAATGGGTTCAAGGCCAAGGGCTGACACCTGAGAAAGAATGAGACACAGTTGCTGCCCTTAAGTGGTTGACAATCTATTAAAAGAAAGGCTGAGGCACTAGGTGGCATGCAAAGGGCACTGGGAGAAAACTCAAGAGCTGTCAGAGTGCTCCTTTAGTCATGGGAAGGTGGGACTGGCTTTGTGCATGTGGCAGAGACAGATGGGCGGGTGAGAGGCACAGAGGAGAAGCAGGCCGTTACAGAAACCCTTGTGCTTTCAAGAGGGAGGAAGCACAGGTCCAAATTGATTGACATGAGACTATCCACGATATGTAGCTCATAGGAAGGAAGTGTGCATATTTCCCATGTTACAAAAAGTCTGATCTCGTTTTTATTAAAAGATGTTATTATAGTCTAGCAAGATATGCAACAAAATTGAACTCTAGTGGTAGTACTTCGGGGTTCTTATTCCTTCCTCATGCAGTTCTAGAGTGTATGTGTTTTTTGCCCTAAAGAATTCACATTATATAAGTAGAAGGAAGAACAAAGCTATTTCCATTCGTGTTTGAGGGAAGAGGGAGCCAGAAGTACAAATGCTACAGGCAGTTTAGTCAGGAAAGATGCACACCTGAGGGACAGACAGAAATGTAGTGACTGGAGCTTAAAGTGGCCTCTAGGAGTGGAGTTTTAATTCTGTGATGGAAGTGGAATCTGCTTGAACCCTTGGGATGTGAAGATTTTGGAAAGAACCCCAAAGCATCTAGTAATGTTGGTCACTGCCTTCCTCTCAGGAGCAATTGATCCCTTTTTCCTAAAACCACACAAATGAAACACTGCTAGATGGGCACTCTAATGATCCACATAATATAAAAGAGCTTAGGTCTGCACCTTGCCAGCTTGATTCTATAACCTTGTGGTGATTTGATTTGTGCATTTTTCACAGAAGCTATCAATCCATTTAAACAACAGAGACAAATACAATGAATTGTAAATTTTTAAAAAAAAATCCTTTCTGATTGAATTCAGGGGCACTCAACCAGTGAGCCACATGCCCAGCCCTATTTTGTATTTTATTTAGAGACAGGGTCTCACTGAGTTGCTTAGTGCCTCGCCCTTGCTGAGGCTGGCTTTGAACTCGTGATCTTCCTGCTTCCGCCTCTTGGGCCACTGGGATTATAGGTGTGCATCACTGCACCCAGCCTCATTTTGCTTTATAGTATCTCTCTTTTTCTATAACTTGGAATAGCTCACAATGTGTTCTCGTGTTGATAAACTTATTTACTCCTTGTGATCTCTTAAGGTGGGCAGGGCCCAGATAAGTATCTCCATTTTATAAATAAGGAAACTAATTTAGATAGGAAAGTGACTTGTTCATAGTCATGGGACAGCTAAAGCATTAGAAGAAGTTTCAGAGTCCTAGGGCAGCACTCTCTCCAGGGGCCACGGGCATCATGGGTGTCTTCAAGGTGGTAGGACTTGAACTAAGTCAAGCTTGAACTTAGTTTCCTTACCCAAATTTCTCTTGAGAATTAAACAACTACATAAAGAAAGGAAATTATGTATAATAGATGCTCAGTAGGTTTTTTGTTATTTGATTTTTAAAAATTTTTTTTGGTTGTTGATGGACTGTTATTTATTCATTTATTTATATGTGATGCTGAGAAATGAACCCAGTGCCTCACACATGGGAGGCAAGTGCACTACTACTGAGCCACAACCCAGCCCTTGTTATTTGATTTTTAAGCCAAAAGAAACAAAGCCCTCTTTACATTTCCTGGGAGCCCACAGTTTACTTCCTAGATCCCACTCATCACCTGCCTGGAATCATTTTTACCCTTTTAAAATGTTCTATCCTTTCCTCTGATTCTTTTTAAAACTTTCTCTCTCTCTCTCTCTCTCTCTCTCTCTCTCTCTCTCTCTCTGTCTCTCTCTCTCTCTGTAGGTGTGTGTGTGTATGTCTGTGTGTGTGTGCACACGCACATGTAGTCTTGGTTATAAAATGATGCTTGTCCATTATAGAATATTTTAAAAATATGAAGAAGAATTTAAATACCACCCAGACATAATAACTATAAACATTTGGTGTACATCTTTTAAGTCTTAATTCTTTGGGGGGCTATCTTTTATCCTGTAGGCTCTTTTCTTATCTGACTATTCTTAATTCCCCCCAAAAAACTAGGATTTGGAAACTGGACTAGAGACCCAGCAGGACCAGGTCAGAAGTGAACTAATACACACACCATTTAGCCTATTGTATGGGCTGTGAGTTTTTCTGGAACATCCAGGTGGGTTTTCTTCTCTCATTTTCATGGCTTATTATATATGAATCATATCAATAGAACACTTATCTTGTCATTTCCTGATTCCCAATAAAAAGACATTTCATTGAACACCTGGTGAAAAGCTCAAGGTCTAAGGCAATAACGATAAGCAAGCAATATAAATAACACCACACTATAAAGTAATATCTTTAGCAAGTATCCATAGCTCTTCTCTGGGGTTCCTACACAACAATCATTATCAAGTGCTCATTAGTAACATACCAAGCTAAGTCCTTTGAATCATTATATCTTACCTGAGGAATCCAGATCCAACTAGCACCCCGGCAATGCTGAGCAGAGCTACTACACTGTTGGCGATATTGGGGTTTTGGATCATACCAAGTACAACCAGAGTCAGAAATTCACCAATTAAATGGGGAGCCAAGAGAGCAGCAGAGAAATATCCAAATCTGGCAACCTCAGGGTATAAGCCCAGCGTCCTAGAAAACACAAGTTCTTTAGTTTCCTCTCCAAGCACTCTCATTTAAGAAAAATACCATGTTTGCCTTCTATGAATAATCCTGGGTGGGAGGAATCAGCAGGGCAAGCCCAGCTCCCCTCTCTAAGGCCTTTGGGAAGAACCAATATTTGAGACCGTTTATTACCAAGTGGGTTCTGTTCAACTCAAAGTCAGTCGGCCTCAGCTCTCATGGGAAAATATTAAACTACTTAGACCCGTTAGCTGTCATAAGTAGGGCTGGTGAACTCCCAGGTCTATTCATAAATAACTGTGTTACTACCTATACTACAAGCGACCCTATATCCATACCCTTTTCTCTTATGTTCCTTTTACCAAATTATATCTTACAGGGAGACAGCATGCTTTAATGACCATAGACTTAGTTGCTCTTTATTGCATTTGTACAGTGGAGAAAGAAATTGGCATTTCTGATCCCCACCCACCCTCAAGACCATCCACTCTGCCTCTTGTACAAATCATTGTCTATGCTATCGATTCCCTTCCCCAGTGTAGTCTTTCTTGCATCTGTTTTTTTCTTTTATAATTTTGCCATAGTGTCTCACTAAGTGGTCACCCAGGCTGGCTCGAACTCTGAATCCTCCTGCTTTAGCCTCCGGAGTAGCTGGGATTAGGGTCATGTGCCACTACACCTGGCTTGTCTTGTGACTTTTAAAACATTCACCTTTGGTGATTTGTCGCATCTGGACAAGGGTCGTTCTTTCCCTTCCTATTGCTTTAATTTTCCTCAAGGTCTTTAATCTCCTCGATGAGTCATCAGCATAACCAGGTTGTCTCCTAATTAGCTGATCTCCTTTCAGACGGAACTGGGTCATTTGGCATGTCTTAGACTTAGCTACTACTCAAAACTGTCTCACTTCCAAGATTTAGATTCCAAAACACCCTCTCTTATCATGGCCTCTGCCTCCCATTTCCCCAGCCCTCACTCCCTCGGGGCCTTGCTGCCTTCTATCATCCTTTGAAGGATTAATCCTCACCTCTGGGAACCCTGCTTGTCATTTAAGCTACTAAAGTGTGTGGAACACAGTATATTGCTGTACTAATTGAAGCCACTCTGCCCTTTTGCTTCAACTGGCTCCTGAACCCGTAAGTTCCTCCTAGCATCTTGGATTCCAATGGCATGTCACATCATGCTGACATGAACCCCTACTTTAGCCCCCTCCTCTATTTCTTTTCCAGTGCTCACCTCCCATTTTATGAATTTCTTATTTTCTCTCTCTCTCTCTCTCTCTCTCTCTCTCTCTCTCTCTCTCTCTCTCTCTCTCTTTCTCTCTCTCTCCCCCCCCCCTCCTCTATCCATCTCCATCTCTTTCAAGTGTGGCCCTATCTCCTGGTATCATGATTCCATGTTATTTGGTTCTCCTGCCCTACCTTGGTCTACTCTGAAAACTTGATCTATAGCTTAGCAAATTTTATCTGTATTTAAATCCACTTACAATCTGATTTTTGTTGTGTGTTTGTTTGCAGTGCTGGGGGCCGAGGTCAGGGCCTTGGGCATGCGGGGAAATGCTCTATCACTGAACTTCACCTCCAGCCCCCTTGTTTTCTATGATCCTATTTGCCACATCCTAAGCAACCATTCTTTGAGTCTGATAATCATTTAGCAGCTCCCTGTTCCCCTTCACCAAGCTCCCCCAGACAACATCTGCCTCCTCCGTCTTGCCCCTTCTTCCCCTGTAAACCTGACTTGCATCCCCGCTGCTCTACTGAGGCTCTCTTCTGGAAGATTGCAGTGAACTCCTCCTCTTATGCTTCACCTCACATAACTTCTGTCACACCAGAAGGGTTGGCCACACCCCCTAGAAGTCCTCTTCCCCCTCTGCTCCCCAGTGCTGCTTCTCCCTCTGCCTCCCTGACCACCCCTTCGCCTCCTTCGTCGACTTGCTCTTCTCTTCCCAGTCTGCCCCTGTTTTAAGGTTTTACACTCAGACTGCTTCCTCCCTTCTCTCTGTACTGTCACGGGTCTTTACTCTTGTTTCTCCTACTTTTTCTCAGTACTTCATCTTAACCCAGACCAATGTGTTCAAAAAACCAAAACCATTCTCTCTCCTGGAAACTTTAGTAAGGATGCTTCATCCTCCCATCCTCTCCTGACCCAAGCATCATCTATGATTTTTCTTTATTCCAAAAAATTCATTCCATATCTGAATCCATTTGATTCTACTTTCCCAGAATCTCAAAGTGATTTCCCCTTGCAGGGCATGGTGACGCACGCCTGTGATCCCAGCAGCTCAGGAGGCTGAGGCAGGAGGATCGGGAGTTCAAAGCCAGCCAGCCTCAGCAACTTAGCAAGGCCCTAAGCAACTTAGTGAGACCCTATCTCTGAATAAAAAATAAAAAAGGCTGGGGATATTGCTCAGTGGTTAAGCACCCCTGGGTTCAATCCCCAATCCCCTCACCCAAAAAAAGGTTTTCCCTTTCTCTTGCCACAATTACTCCTCATTTTGGGGCTTGTCTTTCCCATAGACATTTGCAAAGGCTCCTTACTGGGCCATCCAACAACTCTGTCCTAACTCCAGTCTGCTGTCAAAGTGACTCACTGTCCAGAACCCAACACAGAGGGGACACTTCCTGATGCAAAATCCTCTTCCATGTCCCATTATCAACTATGTGCCAGCCCTTAGTCTCGCAGTCAGTGCCTCTCCTAGCAGCCACCAGGGTTTTGTCTCAGTTTCTTCTACTCCTCCAATTCTTCATTTCCCACTGCACTTTGAACCATTTCTCTGAAAAGATCTTATCTGTGTTGCTTCTGAACCTGTGTACTTGCTTTCTCCACCTGGAACGCCCTTGCTCCCTCTCAGGTTCTCCCCCCAAACCCTCTGAGTTCTTCTCCAAAACTTTCAAGAATTCCTCTCCCCTGGATCCCTTCTTCCCACCCAGAAGATGGACTCCTATTGTCCTCTAATATTAACTGTGGATGTGAGATGGGGAACACATCCCATCAGTGTCTCAATTTCCTCGTCTACAAACAGGGACAAGTCCAGGACCACCTCACAGGACAGCTGCAAGGATTACGTGAATTAATGCATTTAAAGCTCACAGCGTCTCACATAAAGTAAAGTGCTCAATATGTATTAGCTGCTGTCGTTGTTATATCTCAGTGAAGCATTTGTGGTCTTTTATAAGACTAATTTTCATTTCCTTGAATCAAAGTCATCTAGAGATTTGTTCATGTCCACAGTTCATTATCTGAAATGCTTTAAGGCCAGATTGTGGGATTTTTTTTTCTTTCAGCACTGAGAATTGAACCCAGGGGCATTTTGTCACTGAGTTACATCCCACTTCTTTTTATTATTTATTTTGAGACAGGGTTTTGCTAAATTTCTGAGGCTGGCCTCAAATTTTCAATCCTCCTGCCTCAGCCTCCTGAATGGCTGGGAATGTACTTATGTACCACCACATATGACCAGATGTGTTTTTGAATGTGGAAATTTACTAATTCTAGAAAGATAGACCATACTTGCTGCAATGGAATCTGAAAACACATCTGTAATAAAGCCCATGAATATTTCTGCTAAGCAGAAATTGGAACGAGTCTCAAGAGCCCCTTGCTGGTTTCATTCAGTGAGTTCAGGTCATATCATGCTGCTAAAGAGTTACAAAAACACTCTTGGCTCCCAGAGATGTTTTGATTATAGAATCTTTGCAAACTTGATGTTTACTCCTCTTTGAATCTCCTCTAGCACCAACCCTGTGCCTGCAATTGGTAGGCATTCAATAAATATCCCTGTCATTTAAATGAAGTATTTGCTACATGGCTACCTATACTAGAAATGATTCTGCATTTTAATGTCTGACCAATATAGTCGTGAACTAGCTGATTGCACAGAACCTGGTTTTAAATTATCCTGTTTTCTCAAGTCCTACAGTATAAATTATTTCTCAGGGTCAGGATCACAAATACTGTATGGTTTTCAAAATCAATGCTTGGTAAATTTTAAAGTTCACATGAATTACTTGGAAGTTCTCATAAATACAGAATCCAATTCAGTAATTCTGGGCCTATGATTAAGCATTTGAAACAATCACATAACAGTGACACTGGTCCATGAACCATTATGAGTAATAAAATTCTAAATTAACAAATCTTCAGTTTTCACTTAGCCTTGTTTTACTAAAAATTTGTCAACTTTAAATACTTTGCCTTGGAGGGGCTGGGGTTGTAGCTCAGTGGTAGAGAGCTTGCCTAAACATGTGTTAGGCACTGGGTTCAATTCTCAGTACCACATATAAATCAATATAATAAAGGTACATCAACAACTAAAAATATATATTTAAAAAAAAACACAAAACTTTGCCTTAGAGCTGGGCATGGTAGCATGTGCCTATAATCCCAGAGGCTTGGGAGGCTGAGGCAGGAGGATCAAGAGTTCAAAGCCGACCTCAGCAATGGTGAGGCTCTTAGCAACTCAGTGAGATGCTGTCTCTAAATAAAATACAAAACAGGACTGGGGAGGAGGCTCAGTGGTTGAGTGCCCCTGAGTTCAATCCCTGGTAAGAAACAAAACAAAACCCTAGCCGTGGGCTGGGGTTGTGGCTCACTGGTGGAGCAGTTGCCTAGCATGTGTGAGGCTCTGGGTTCAATTCTCAGCACCACATATAAATAAATACATAAATAAATAAAATAGAGACTTTGCCTTGAGAGAACATGGAACATGCACTTTTCTGAATTCATGGACCCTGAACAGATGGGACTGTGGTTTGCATCATAAGCCAGAGATTCAGCGTGTTCTGTGTGTCGGAATGTGGAGGTCTCATCAGGGCCAGCAAGGTTCCTGCCATTGCTCTGGGTGGATTGTCCACTCTCGTCTTGACAGAGGGCAAGTGGCCTTGCCTCTGTCATTCTCCAGAGTAAAACCAACTTCTAAGAGCCATCCATCGAAACCCAACAGCATCGATGCCTCATGGTTTCCGATGCTGTCACTCCTACTCCTCCAGCCCTCTCAGCCCACCCAGAGTGTGACACCAGGGCCATGAGCGAAGTCTCAGGCAGAGCTGCCCAGACTTAGTTGCTGGTGAACAGTAGCCACCGTGGCTATTCCTGAGCCTCATCTGGGTCCCAGCTCCTTGAAAGCCCTCTTCCTAGCTCAAGTCCTGCAGGGCACATGGGGCATACTCTTCTGGAACATGTGGTCTTCGTGATTTGCTTTCTGGTCCCATGCAGCCTGTGGCTCTGTGATTTCATTTACAATGAAATAAATATCCTGAAGGACAGGGCCTTGCTCTGGGCACTGAGGGGCAAAGTGCCGCTCTTCCGCAGCTGAGAACATGGGGTCAGGCACCCGGAGCTCTCTCACCCACTGGCCCTCTGTGACTCCTTGGCAGGCCTGGCCCAGATGAACTGAATGTCTCCCAAAAACCTTCTTACCAGTAGCTCACGCTGGAGAACAGCAAGGTGGCCATGATGCTGAAGGGAAGGACATGTAGCACATAGGCCAGTAGCATCTGCCATTTCTGGTATAGGCCGTCTTGGCTCTCCTGGTCACTGACGGTTCGAAGCACGGGAACTGGCATGCAAGGCAGGGTCCAGAACAGTCAGTCACACAGAGCTGAGGGAGGGAGGGCTAGCCCAAGGCTAGCTTGAGATCTGTCAAGGCTGGTTGGTGAGGACCAGCTGGGAACACTCCCCAGTCATAGAAGGAAGGGACCTGCCATCCACAGAACAATAAATACTCCCCACCCCAAAAGTCCACACTCAACCTAAACTGCGATATGGTTGCACAAGAAAATGTAATTATTTTTCTTTAAAGCAGAAGGTTGTCACCAATTCAGAAAAGCACATGTAAAAGGGGCATGAATGAATGATTTGAGGCACATTGTCCTTTTCTTGTGTAGGATGTTGGTCCCCATAGCAGCCTCCATCCTACATTAACTCTCAGAGGACCTGAAAACTCTGGTAAATGCAGAAACTTCTCATTGCCCCTCATGCCCATCTCTAGGACCCACTCTGCAAAAGCAATATCCTTCCTTCTTATTCTCTGAACATAGAGTTATGTTCTGGAACTCCCTCTAACATCCATTTTCCTGCATAAACTATAACATCAGGCAGCTAGAAGTTGCTTCTGGATTCCCACTGAGCTTGAAAATTAGGTGAGGGCTATTCCAAATTAGGTCCCAAATTAGCTAAAATGAGCTGTGCATCCTAAAAGACCAAGATGAGATACCAGGAA
Source organism: Urocitellus parryii (assembly GCF_045843805.1). NCBI lineage: Eukaryota > Metazoa > Chordata > Mammalia > Rodentia > Sciuridae > Urocitellus > Urocitellus parryii. The sequence goes on from NC_135542.1 coordinate 65,922,854, forward strand.
TGATCCCAAACTCTACACCACCAACACCTCATAACTTCATGTTTCCCTGGATCCTTAGAAACTCACAGAGATCAACCTGGTGAGTTAATACACACTGAGGTGTTAGTAACTCAATAGCGATCTTTCCTCAGAGAGAAATCCTGGAAAGAGCCAGGTTTAGCTCAAAGAAGTCCCCTTATAACGGTGAACTTGGGCAAGGTGACTGATGGAGCAGGGAGACGTTTAGACATTTAGACGTTTACCTCCTGGTCACTAGCACTTACACAGAGTCACAGCATTGAGCATGCCAGTGTATGGGGTGGCACCCAGAAACTGGTAAAGGAGACCCACGCGGTCCTGGACAGCACCCTTGAGCATTTCATTCTGAACCCGCAGAAGGAAGAAAATGAGGAACAAGCCCATGATCAGATTCTGAACGAGACGCATAATCACTGCTTGCTTATTTCTCAGTAAGTTTCTCGTCACTCTCCTGAAAACCAAACAACCCCATTTTAATACCTTTTCTTTCATTATTGGTGAATGTCCAAACACCTAAAATGGGTCTTGCTTACATTCCCAAAATTCCTTACCTCAAGAGAACCCACAGTTTAGAGAGAGCTCCAGGAGGATCTTTGGTTTTGAAAGGAATCATTGGTAAAGTTTTCAGGTGTTTTGTTCTTTCAATATTCTCCAAAGTTTTGTGGTAGATGTCCGATTCTTTGTAGGCAGATTCAAGCATCTGGACTCTCTTGTAGGTTTCTATTTCCCGTTCCTTGCTTTGGGTATCCACTGATGTCAGGTCCACTACATTTTTCCCCCAAAGATAGAACTCATGTCTTTTTAAATGCATATACAATGGATGATAATAATATCTTCTCATTGATTTGGATATTATTCATCCCATCAGAATCAAACCTGTCATTAATGACCACTTATAAAATCAGAATATTTTAAAGCTCATAAAAATCCCACTGAGACTTCCTAGGAGAATTCAGAAGAATAGAGATTCATTTTTCTCTTGACAAAGTAGGAGTATAGCAACTTATTTGGGAAAGATTTCCCCATATCATTCTGATAGGTCCATGATGATTAATGGACCCTCTGAATTAATTCTTTGAAAAGTGAAAATCACCAACAAAAAAGTAAAACCAAACCCCTCTAGAGCTTGTGTCATCCTGGCAGAAATCTGAGATGAGAAAGTTCAGAAAATAATTCACTATGGGGAATGTGAAAGAAAAACTTACTATAGAAGTCAAAGGGGTTAGAATGTTCAGGACAAGGGTAACCACAGCCATTGAAGAAATCAAGCATTTCCACCGGTGTACCACAGAAAACCAACTCTCCGTAGGTCAGGATGGCAATTTTGTCGAAGTGCTGATCAGACAACAGATGATGTTAGTGTGTGGTCAGGTCCATGTCCTTATGGGAAATATATTTCCAAGCAGTTAGTCAGTCCTTTGATTACCTTAATCAGTATCCTTAATGGGTCCATTGGAGACACTTGGAGTGCATCCCTAAACTTGCCAGCTGGGTTACCTCTGTGGATCATGCTGTATCCCATCCTGAGCCCCAGCATCACATCTGGGGTAGAGAAGAGCTACCAGGCCTGGGTTTAAGTTCCAGCCATGCCACTGAGAGTGACCTTGGGCAACCTGGGATGTTTTATTTGTTTGTTGTTTGTGTTTGAAATATCGGATCCTCATCTATACAAAGCAAATAATAGCTAACTAAATCGATACTGGGAGGATCGAGTGAAACTTTTCTTTAAAGGAAATCTGTGAGATTCAATGGAAAAAACACAGTCTTTGAAACCGTCTCAACCATGAACGCCAATCCCAGCTTTTTACTGTGTAACATTGCTCAATTTTGAGTCATTGCTAAGTTTTGCTCTTTTCCTCTGTATGGTGGGTGGATATCCTGATGCGGACCTCAGAGGATTATTTTACTAAATAAACAAGCCAGTGTGCAGAAAGTATCTGGAATGTGGCAGATGCCAAAAAAAGCAAGTTCCCATCCTTTGCTCTTCCCAAATCAGGATTTGGCTCCAGTTGCTCAAATACACATCATAACCTGCCCCTCCATTCCCAACTCAACACACCATGCACCCACCCTTGAGTTGAGAGAACAAGAGACATGACCCTTTACCTGGAAGAGCTCAGAGCGGGGCTGGTGGATGGTGAGGATCACGATGCGGTCCCTGCGTGCCAGCTCTGCTAGGAGGATGACAATCTGATTTGCAGTCAGGCAGTCCAGGCCTGTGGTTGGCTCATCAAACATCATGATCTCTGCCAGCAAAGAAGGACAGACATCTGAGCCTCTGCCTAGGCCAGGTTCTGGGCTTAAATCTCAGAATTTGGACCAGTCCTTTACTGAAACGTTGTACCCCATCTAAACAGTGCTCGCTGAGAAGTGGCTGCATGCAAACTGGCTTTTAGCCCAAGCCCAGGAGAAAGACCTGACCTAGGAGAGCCCAGCTCCCAGCTCTGGAGCATATTTGGGGTTAAGAGAACCACATCAGGCCTCTTACTTGGTGCCATGTTCTCTTTGAGCTCCATCCAGGGGACTCTGACAAGAAACAAGGCTGGCAGGCAAGTGTCAAGATGTTTTGAAAAAGTTGAGAGGAGACTGGCCAAAAAGACACAATCCCACTTCATGTCTGAAGCTTCTTCCAGCACTAACAGGGTCTTTGCACAGCAAAGAAATCTGACTTATGGAACGAGGTCTGAGGTGGGCCAGATATTTGGTTTCTGAAGAGGGTTTAACCATAGGTTATTTCTGCCCCCAAAGTGACAAGGGCTCTTAAGAGCATCTCTCTTCTTTGCCTTCTAGTGACCAAATACCACCAGAAGAACAGGCAGACTTGATCTACCACGGTGTAAAGAAAGTACCTAGATGCCATGTGTCCACTTGCAGGTACACATGAGTGGGAAAGTTTGCCCAAGTGGGGAAAGTGACCAAACCAGGCAGGGGGAAGCACTTCCCTGTGGCATGCACAGTTTTCAGCACATCACTTAAATTCCTACTTTGGTTCCTGACATTTCATAAACTCCACTACTACTACCAGAACTCATTGGCCTTCCCCAGTAGACACTGTGTTAGAAAGAAATAAGGATGGACCAGGAGGGCTCTACTCATGGAAGGTACTAACGGAACACTAAAACGCACATGCAATGCTTCTGAGTCTAAGAGATGTTTTGTTCAGATGTTCCTCGATTTATGATGGGTTACATTCCAAAACCCATGGTAAAGTGAAAATCATAAGTCAAAAGTGCATCAAATACACCTAACCTACAGAACAAAACAGCACACTTAGCGCCACTGTAGAGTGTCAGTCATTTCTTCTTGTGACCGCGTGGCTGAATGGGAGTCATGGCTCACTGCCTCAGTCCAGCATCATGAGAGAATATGGTACCATGTATCACAAGCCCAGGAAAAGATCAAGATTCAAAAACTGAAGTGTGGTTTCCACTGAGTGTGTATTGCTTCCACACCAGCCCAAAGTTGAAAAATCATAACTTAAACCTTCATAAGTTGGGAACTGTCTATAGTTGGATGGTGGAATAGCATCTGGAAATGAACTACATATAGTAATTCCAAAAACGTTTGGAAACTGTCAGTGATTTCAGTTCTACACAAACCCCTCCCTAAATGAGGAATGGGAAGAAAGGGTCTCATGTGTCTGCAGACACATGGGGAGGCCCAGGCACTCCTGCTGGCCCACGTTGCACTTACTGGGGTCCTGGAGAAGCTGGGCTGCAATGGAGACCCGACGGCGCTCACCACTGGAAATACCCCCAAAATTATAGTTGCCGATCAGTCGGTCTGCGACATGACTCAGGCTCAACTCTGCCATGACTGCCTCCACCTGCAGGAGACACAAAGCCCAGGGTGTTGCCTGTGACTTCGACTTCAGTTCATGGGCTAGAAAAGGCTCAAGAGAGGCAACAGCCCTCTAGATTCCATGGGCTGCTTTCAAATTCACCACTGGGGAAATCAAACCAGTTATAGTAAAATCCAATTTGGCTTAAATCACAACATTATACATGTGTCAGATTTAAATAAATAATCTGAATATATTTTTAAAGTCCCTAAAGCAATGAAAAATGTTTATATTGCTTTAGGGAAATTGACCATGAAACAACAGATATTTCACCAAACTCCTCTTCAAATGTCAGTCAGTTTAGCCCTTTCAGAAAAATCTCTCCACGGTATAGTTAAAATATAGTTTGTTTTTGTGTTTGAATTTTGAAACTTTATCATAATAAATGTTATATATATATATATATATATATATATATATATATATATTTAGAGAGAGAGTGAGAGAGGAGAGAGAGAGAGAGAGAGAATTTTTTAATATTTTTATTTTTTAGTTTTCGGCGGACACAACATCTTTGTTTGTATGTGGTGCTGAGGATCGAACCCGAGCCGCACGCATGCCAGGCGAGCGCGCTACCGCTTGAGCCACATCCCCAGCCCCTTTTATATATTTTAAACAATCAAATTTGATTTGAACTGAACCCAGTTTCCCCTGTGTAACCCAAATAAATCCTAGAGTCTCGAGTGGTCCAATCTCAGTGTGATTTTGCATCAAAAGAATATAATCTAGCTACCAAAAGTAATTAAAAATAATTCCAATCTTTACTTGAATCTCTTTAAGGACTTTAAAGGGGAACCAATTTATAATCTACAGCCATACTTCTTAAAAACTCCCTCTCTTCAATCTGCTTAAACTCAGCAGCTCCCTGAACCCCCCTTGCCTTTCTCCACATTCTCAACTCCCCAAAAATTGCTACTTCTATTCCTCCCTTTACTGATTGCCCCCTTTTGCATGAGGCCCTGAGAAACCATATAAGAGGCTGAGAATATATATATGTTTATGAGTTTGTTGTCTTTGGTCCTTAATGAGATTGTATCATTTATATGATGCAAAAAGAAACAAACACATGGAGTTGAAAAACAACCAAAATATACTAGATTGAAGTGAAAAGATGATTTATGGAATAAAATTCCAGAGGAATTTGCACCAGACGTGCACGGGCTAAATTTGGTGTCATCTTCTGAGACCACAAAGGGACTCAAGGAACATGCTGGAGCTAGAGGGCCTGGGTTCCAGTCCCAAATCTGCCATCCCCTGTTGTCTGATCTTAACTTGTTGGTGTCACTTTGTGGTTCTGCAAGAGGGAGATAATACCTCCCACAGAGGTTGATATCAGAAGGGAAAGAGATATTGTATGTGAACATACAAGCCCTGCTGAATGCTTGCCAGAAACGAGAGTCAAGTATAATCTGGTAAAACAGCAAGAGCCTTGCAATGCTTCAGAGCACACTAAGGCAACCTAAAGTCCAGGCAGGAGACAGGGTCAGGCATTGCTCTGTGAGGTCCTTCTTGCAGGCCAAGCCCCTCTCTAAGGCGCCTCTAGAGTGAAAGCTATGCCCCAGAGTTCTCTAGGAGTTTCAAATGGAAGTATGCTGTTTACTCACCAATGGCCTGGTAACAAAAAGTCCATTTCCAGGGAGCTGTGCCTCTTTGAAGGTGGCACATCAACCTGTCATTGTTCCCTGCATTCTCCCAGGCCTTACAGTCCAGACAGAACTCAACAATGCTTCCAGGTAAGGTCCTGGTGCACTTACCTGCAGCTACTTCCAAAATGGGTGCATTTAAGAACCAGATTGGAATCTAAAAGAGTTAGCAATTCAATAGTTTCATTCTTCATTAACTTAATCCAGTTTGGATGAAGCCTATTCAAGCAAGGTCCCTTAAAAAGCAAGTTGAAAAATCTTGGTGGGGAAATAACACATCCATTCAAACACAGACCTAGCAGAACAGCATGGTCCAACAGAAAAGCCAAAGCAAACCACATACAGAGTGGGAATATTTTAAAAGCCAAATTAAAAAAAAATCACCAGGTGAAATGAATTTTAATAATAATATTCTTTACAGCCAAAACAGTAATTCACTCTCTCATAATTATTTCTTAAAATTCTGAATGAGAGCATTCACATTCTGTTTTTTTTTTTTTCAGACGGAGGGTCTGAAATCCAGCGGTTTATTTTACACTTAGAGCAGGTCTAGGTTTGGATCGATCGAATTTCAGGTGTTCAAAAGGGACACGTGCCTGTCACCTTGATGGCGCAGGTGAGGCACAGAATCAGGGGCGAAAGCAAAGGGAAGGAAGGGACAAGCAAAGAGGCCGAGGGAAGAAGGTTGCCCAGCCCCGGGGGCTTGATGGTCTTTCGGGAGTGTGGCCCCGGGAGCAGCTGTAGCCAGCGCCACAAGGCTCCACGCACCTTCCTGTGGAAGAAGTCTCCAGAGCCGCTCCGGATGGCCAGCATCGCTGTGTAGTGCAGCGTCTCTCGCACCGTGAGGCTGCTCAGAAAAGTGTCGCTCTGCAGGAGAGAGGGACGTCAGCGATGCGCAAGCCCGTGGCACCGGGCGGGGTTGGGGCGCGCCCACCTGCTGCACGTAGGAGAAGCAGTCCTGGAACTGGTCCTGACGCAGCGAGCGGCCGTTCACACACACGTCCCCAAGGAGGGTCCCCGTGAGCCGCAGCCTCCCGGATATGGCATCCAGCAGCGTGGTTTTCCCCGAACCTGGAGGCGACAAGAGAAGACCCCCCGTGACGGTAACCGCAGGAGAGGAACTTCCTGAGACCCCCCAGTGGAGGCGTGGCCCCTCCATAGGGACCTGGGTCACACTCTCACCATCCAGATGAGTCTGGGTTTTCCCCCAGGGGACTCTCACCCGGTTCAGATCTGGAGGTGCTTTGTCTACAAATTTGCTTTTCAAGCTGTTTTGGTTGAAAAGGAAAATACAGGCAATGTTTGGCTCCTAGGACATCTGGATTTTTTTTTGTGGTCCCCTGGGATCTTCTGGTTACACCTGAGTGGAGGTGGCATTGCCTTGCTGACAAAGTATGGTCTGAGGACCAGCACCCTGCACATCCCCTGGGAGCTTGATAGAAAGGCAGAATTTCAGGCCCCACCCTAGACTTGCTGAACTTAATTCTGCTTTGTAACAAGATCTCTGGATGAATTAGAGTTTGAGAAACACCAGGTTAGCTAGTGCTTTGGTGAAACCCAGTTGACCTCAGGCTGCACCCAAAGCCTTGAGCATAGCTAGCTATTGCCAGTAAGAACATTCTTGCAGAGTTGTTAGGAACTAACTGCCTGGGTTAGAGGCACCTGAAGGAGGGTTTATCTGGTGGTTGATTGGTTTTTTCTAGGTTAGAGATTAGGAGACACCTTAGGATAAGAAACCTGCTGGCCCCTCGCAGTCATTCTAGATACTAGCTTAGCATGCGCACACAGAGTTCCTAGAGTCAGAACAGGTTTCACCAGGCCTTGCCTACCCAAGGCTGCAAAGAAGTTAAACTTAATTATGGAGTACATAGGCAGGAGGTTCTGAACTGTGAGAAGACAGAAGAGAATCCTCCTGAGGAAGTTCAAAGCTCAACAAGCTCCTGCAGAGCCCTCTTCTTTCCTAACTCATGACTGACAAGGCTCAGAATCAGCCCCATCAACCATGCTGGTCCTCAGACCACACCTTGTCAGCAAGGCTCTAGGCAATGCCACCTACATTCAGGCATAACCGGAAGATCCCAGGGGACCACAAAAAGAAATCCAGATGTCTTAGGAGCCAAAGATTTCCTGTATTTTCCTTTTCAACCCCAAACAGTTTGAGCTGCAGCCCCAGCTTAGGAGAAGAGCCCCTGCATTGTCTGGACTGATCCTTGACCTCTTCTAACCAGAACCTCCATGGCCTTACATTTCTAGGATTTAATCTCAACTCTCACAGAACCACTCTATTAAGACTGGCCTCCCCCAGGACAGGAGGGCTACTTTCTTATTGCTGAATCCTACAGATACTTCGCTCTGTGTGTTATTTGGCATTTGCTACTGTTGCTTGCCTTTCCTTCAAGACCTGCCCCATAACCTCTTCCATCCCACCAGCCGCATCAATGTCTATAGCAGACAATTCACAATAGCTGAACTGTGGAACCAACCTAGATGCCCTTCAGTAGATGAATGGATAAAGAAACTGTGGTACATACACACAGTGGAACATTACTCAACATTAAAAGAGAATAAAATCATGGCATTTGCAGGTCTGTGGATGGAGCTGGAGAATATCATGCTAAGTGAAGTTAGCCAATTCCCAAAAACCGAATGCTTAATGTTTTCTCTGATATAAGGAGGCTGACTCATAATGGGGATTAGGGGGAGCATGGGAGGAATAGATGAACTCTAGATAGGGCAAAGGGGAGGGAGAACAAGGGAGGGGGAATGGGGCTAGAAAAGGCAGTGGAATGAGATGGACATCATTACTCTAAGTACATGTATGAAGACACAGATGGTGTGACTCTATGTTGTATACAACCAGAGATATGAAAAATTGTGCTATATAGAGTATTATGAATTGAAATGCATTGTGCTGTCATATATAACAAATTAGAATAAATTTTTAAAAATTTAAAACAGAATAAATAAATAAAAATTTGATAGTATTGCTTGGGATAAGATAGCGATGAAATCGTCATTTTATTAAACACTATAAGTACTTTATAGACTTAATTTATATATTTGTTTGTTTAACAAATATTTATTAAGCCCCTATTATGTGACTGACCCTGTTCCAGGCCTTAAGGACACAGCAGGAAAAAGACACAAAGTCCCTGCATTAGTGGAATTTGCATTCTACTTTGCATTCATGTTCACGATTAGGGATAGGTAGTCATAAAACCATGATTAGGTATAACATCAGAAATCAGTTCCCATCACCTATCAAGAGCCCCATCCTTTATCCTGCTGAGGTGTGTCCAGAGCTTGACACTGGCCTGTGGGACATGCTTCTGAGAAGGGCACTGTGTACCGCTCTTAATAATTCCACACAAGGAATGCAACAAGTCACAAATTATTATAAAGATAACCCAATTTTTTTTTCTTTTTAAAATAGCACATTACATTTATCAAAAGGAATTTTAGAATGAGCTTGAAATGGTTTAAGAAATGGAAATTAGAGTTGATAGGAAATCTCAGAAAAGCATAATAGCTTTAATTAGGGCTATGGTCTAATTGTTTCAAGTGTTGAAGTCTTTACCCCCAAAGTGATGGTATTAGAAAGTGAGTTGTATTAGGAGGTGGTATTGGGAGAGTAGGTTGGGAGAAGAAGTTCTAATGATTGGGACTTATGCCCTTACAAAAAGAGGCTCAGGACAGAACCCTCCCTCCTTCCACCTTGAGAGGTTAGGGTGAGAAGATGGTTGGTTTCAGCCCTCACCAGGTATCACATCAGTCAGCCTTTTGATCCTAGATTTCCCAGCATTTAGGACTGTGAAAAAATAAAATCCTGTTGCTTATAAGCCACCCAGTATATGGTATTTTGTTACAATAGCCCAAATGAACTAAGTCAGTGAATTCTTTTTCATTTTGTCTTAACATACTACTATTGCCATTCAGCTGAACACCTGCTTTGGCCGTGAATGGTCATGGATTTAACTCCCTGGATGTAAAGCTATCTTAGTCCATTTTCTGTTGTTATAGCAAAATGCCTGAGGCTGAATAGTTGGTAAAGAAAAGAAGTTTATTTAACACATAGTTTTGCTGACTTAAACTTCAAAATTGAGTGACTCCCTGCTTGGCTCTGGTGATAGACTTCTGGCTACATCACAACATGATAAATGGCACCATAGCAGGATAACATATAAGAGGGAGAGATTGCATGGTGAGACAGGAAGCCAGAGGAATTCAGGGACCAAGCTTGCTCTTTTTATAACAACTTGTTCTGACAGGAACAGGCGAAGTCTTACAAGAACTACATTCCTCGCTTCTGAGGGCCATGCCTCCATCTTCCACTAGGCCCCACTGCTTAGGGGTTCCGGCACCTCCCAGCAGTATGAACCTTCAGGAGGACACACTCAAACCAAAATCAACAGTACTACGCCTGGTTTTCACCATAGACTTACATTTCCTTTCTCTATTATAGTGTTATGCAAATGGAGAAGTGTAATAAATGGCAATGATTTGCAAGCAGTTTCTTCTGTGAAGTCAATTTGTCAGATCCTAAACCTTAAGATATGTGACAAGCACGGGGTGAGGGGGTGCAGTGGCACATGCCTGTAATCCAGCTGTTCTGGAGGCTGAGGCAGGAGGATCACGAGTTCAAGGCCAGTGAGACCCTATCTCTAAATAAAATACACAATAGGGCTGGGGATGTGGCTTAGTGGTTGAGTGCCCCTGAGTTCAATCCTCTATTACCCCCCACCAAAAAAAAAAGATAGGTAACAGCCCAGCCCAGCCCAGGGGACACTGTGCTGTCTATAGGACCAATACTCCCATCCCAGCTGTGGGAAGATGATCCTGAGGATTCACAGCTGTGACCCTCATAGGGAATCACCTGAGCCACAAGGAGCTGCCTATCAAAGGTTATACCCTCCCAGGACAGTCACTGCAGGACTCAAAAGCAAACCTAGAATTCAGGCTCCAGTGTAGTTGCCCCATGGGGAATGGGCATGCAATCTGTCATGTTTAATTCCTTATAAAAGATCAGAAGCAAATATGTATTATGGTAAGATTTACCGAGGCCTGGTTTCAATTCCTGAACATTTATATTCTTCTCTATTCCTGACTGCATGTCTAAAGTACATCATAATGAAATAGGGCTTTTGAGATCGGGGATGGAGGTTAAATGGGCATTTTTGTGCCTATTTAATTCCTTTTCTATCTCCAGGCAGGATCTAGAAAGAGGAAATTGTGTTTACTGAGCATCCCCATATGCCAGCTACTGTGATGGGGACTTTGTATACTTGGAAATATGAATTCACTTAAAGGGCTAGGGATGTGAATCAGTGGTAGAGCACTTGCCTGGCTGGCATGAGGCCCTGGGTTTGATCCCTAGCCCTGCCCTGCCCCCCCCCCCGCGCAAAAAAAAAAAAAAATGAAAGAGAAGGAAAAAAAAAACAGGATTCAGATTCACTTACATGTTAGGCAGAACTTTATAACTCTTTCAAGAGCTTTTTCAAAATTTGACATTGGTACCAAGTTCCATTCACAGTGAGACATGTCATTAGGTTTCATTCTGATAACAAACTTGTGACCTTCTTGCTGTAACTTACTCACTTCTTCAGTGTGGTACTTAAATCAAACCAAAGCCTTGGCAGAGTCCCTCTTGAGAATCAGGACACTCTTTCCCGTGCTTACCTGAGGCCCCTAGGATGCACATGATCTGCCCACTCTCAATGTACAAGGAGACATCTTTGAGGATCTGCCTGTTCCACCGCTGCCAGCCAGATGTGAAGTTCCACCAGGGCCCCACTCGATTGCTTTAAAGAAAACCCCACAGGGGCAAAGGCAGCATGGGTCCTAGAAGGAGCCAGACCAGATCCCCGGGCACTGATCCCAGCTCTGCCCCACCCCACTTGTCTCTGAGCAAGCTCCTGTTTTATCCTCTGGGTCCTCCTCTGCAAACCCTGGAGGGATCCTGACTGCAAGCTGGCTACCACCCTGGAAGGCACCCGCCCAGCAGCTGCTCTGAGTGACAGTTCTCTCTGGCTGCTTGCGAGGTGGTGAACAGGACAGTGTTCATTCCTTAAGCTGACCCTGTCTTCCTTCTCCAGGCTTCATTCCGCCTGGTGCTCCCGGCACCCCGACTCCTCACACCCTCTGTGTCCACACAGGGCAGGCGGTAGCCAGGATGGGGAAGGGGTGTGGGCGATGAGAATGGGTAAAGGGCAGTGGCAAGAGACAGAGCACTTTTTTTTTTTTTTTTTTTATGTCCAGGCCTTGCCCTGGACAGGAGAAGGGACCATTCACTTTTGTTCCTCATCTTCCAGTGGCACTGCTACCGGCTCTCTTCCAACCCGATCTACTGAAGAGGCAGCCCATAGCCCCCAGGTACACCCCCAGCCTGTTAGTCAGGACAGGCAACAGAGCAGGTGAAAGACCAGGCCACCTGCCTGCAGGTGCTGCCTTACCTGATGCTATAGGAGACGTGGAGGACGCCCAGGCTGTTCCGAGGCTCCGAGGCAGCAGCAGCACCCTCCTCGAGGGAGCCCTGGGAACCTCTGTTTACTTGGGGTCCTGAGTCCCCCTCTGGGGTCAGAAAGGGGAACTCACTCATGGCCAACCGGCAGCAAAAACAGTTGAATTTTCTGGTGGCCTGACCCTTCCTGAAGTGGTTTCAGCTGAGGAGCCAGTGGCAGAGTGCCCTGCCTGCTCTTTGCCCGGTCCTAGAGTCCCTCATGAAGCAGCAGGACAGGAACTTGGCGACGGATGCCATTATCTGATGTACCTTTAGCCACAGCGTTCTTATCTTGACAGTGGGCAGAACACACCGTGTTGGTGGGAGGGTTTTCCAGAGGAACGCTGGGAGAGAGACTGGCCCAGAGGAGGACCGAGTGGCCCTGCTCTAGGAAACAAAGACAGAAAGCTCTGGCCCAGCAGGCAGCGGCCAAGACCCAAAGGAGTTGCACTGAAGGGGCACAGACCTCGCGGGCCCCATGGCTGAGAAGGCCACAGAGGAGACAGGGCTGTGGAAAGAGGCCTCTCCCCAGGATGCCTCGGTGAGTGACCGGCATCACCTCTGTCGGTGGGAGGGGAGGAACTGGACCTTTCTTTGCTCCTTCAGGAGCTTGGAACAAGCCGAATGAGAATGTAGCAGCAGGACTCTGTTTCTGGATGTCAGAGGGTGGTGGGGAGCAGATCTGTAGGCCTGGAGGCCTCTGAGATCACTTCTGGCCCTAAGGCATGCTCCTAGAGGAAAATGAGGTCCTTATGTGGGACTTGGGCTGATTTCGCCTTTTCCAAAATCAAGACTCCACTGCAGAAATGTGCTCATACATACCAGGAACTCTCCGGGTGTCTGCTTTGTTCACGCAGCTGTCAGGTCAAGAATCTCAATGGCAATAAAGTGACAGATGACAGGTGACTTTTGTGGGAACATCAGGTTTATGCTCAAATCATGCAGGCAAATGTAAGATCTGGGAATGAATTGGAAGGACCAGACATCGTCCAAGGGACCTTCCTCTCTCCTTTTAACAGAGAAATGTTTACTTGGTAAATGGCCTTTGAGTGGAGAGAGTAGGCGGGATTTGTAGCAGGAGGCTACATTGGAAGAAAGAAGGGAAGCTGGTCCCACCTCTGCTTGACCCTGCCCCACATTTCTGTCAGTCCGGGTGCCCAGAGGAGGACTGAGGTGGCCCCGCTCTCAGAAACAGAAAGCTCTGGCCCAGCACCCAGCAGCTAAGACCCAAAGGATTTGCATTGAAGGGGCAGGAAGCCACGGGCACCTGGACTGCCCAGCCAAGCCGACGGAGCCCACTTTTCCTACCAGTTTTTCAACCACAGCATTGACCAGTTCTGCTCTCTGAGTTCCTTTGGGGCCAGCCCCTGTGGGGAAATGACCCCTACCAGCCAGGGCAGCAATAGTTACCTCCTGAACAGGACATAAATTCAGGGGTGGTTTTAAGGATATCTTCTACCCTAAAGGTCACCACCACAGATTGAGAGGCAGAACTCCACATGCAAAAAAAATGCATACAGGCCCTTCCGCTGACAATTTCCTTTTCTTCAATTCTGTTACTCTAGGTACCATGCCAAGGTCTGCCCCGCCCACCCCTCCTTTTTTTTGTGTGTGTGTGTGTGTGTGTGCAGTGCAGGGGATAGAATCCAGGGGCTCCAGCATGCCGGTAAAATGCTGCATCACTGAGCTATAACCCCAACCCCTACCCCTAACATTTGTGGGGCCTGGAACAAAAGGATGGGGACCACATATTCTATGTCTAGGAAAAGCTATCAGTCAAGCCGGGCACAGAGTCGCACACCTGTAATCCCAGCAGCTTTGGAGGCTGAGGCAGGAGAATGGCAAACTCAAGGCTAGCCTCAGCAATTTAGAGAGGACCTAAGCAACTTAACAAGACCCTGTGTCAAATTAGAATATAAAAAGGGCTGGGGGCGGGGCTGGGATTGTGGCTCAGCTGTAGAGCACTCGCCTAGCATGGACAGGGCCTGGGTTCGATCCTCAATACCACATAAAAAATAAAGGTATCGTGTTGTGTCCATCTACACCTAAAAAAAATAGATTAAAAAAATACTTAAAAAAGGGGGGGCTGGGGATGTGGCTTAGTTGTTAAGCATCCCTGGGTTCAATCCCTGGCTTAAAAAAAAAAAAAAAAAGCTATCCATCAAGCTAAGTACTATTAAATAAAATAGTTTGATCCCCTTACTTTGACATACCTTCCTTACAACCTGAAAGGTCAGGGTGTTACCAAAAGTTTGGTGCTTGTCTCCAGTGCCAATCCAATAACAAGGACACATTTTGACAAAAAGGAAAAAAAGAAGGTTTATTGCTAGCAAAGGAGAAACACAGGGGACTCCTGTCACAGAAGCTGTGATTCTGCCCATCAGCAGAAACAGGGGGCTTTTAAAGAGAGAGTCAAAAGCTACATCCCACATGTTCTCTGTTGGAGAACAGACAGTCATTTCTGAGATCTTCTGGTGCCATCCCCAAAGTCTGGATTACTTCCTTCCTATGGGGGTGTGTACTCAGGGAAAGAAAACTCTGCTTACGTGGGGAAGAAAGGTAATCTTGTTTCCCCTGAGATTAGGGAGGAGCAGGGAGAGAGGAAGAGAAAGAAACATGTCCATTTTAAAGATCAGATGCAGTGGCAGAGAAGCAAGGGCTACATTCAAAGCACAAAGTGGGCCACTGTTACAAGGGTTTCTCAGAGGAGCGGCTAGGATGTGGTGGCATAGGGAGCTGGCTTTTAGCCCAAGCCACGATCTGTCTTCTTCTCTGCCCACCCCTAGCTCCATCCCACTCTATCACCAACTCCTCCAGCCCTGTGATCACCCCAGCCTCACATTCCATCCATGTCCCCCACAGACAGATGTCCCTCTGGCTTGGGGGGATCACTTGGTGCTACTGTCATTGTTCCTGAAGAAGGACCTCGGAACCAGTGAATGCAGGCCCTGGGGATGGGACTGAGGCAGGTTGCACAGGGACATCTGGTGTCAAGTACCTGGAATGACAGGTGCCCATGGCACACCCAGTCCCCACGTCAGGAGCAAGAGCAGGGCCAGGGAAGGACAAGAGAGGCCTGGGCTCCAGGCACAGCTGTGCGAGATCTGGTCTTAATGTTTCAATAAAGGCCTAGGACTGTCCCCGCAGCCAGGAACAAACCCTGCATGTCCCCATCAGCCACAAGTAAGCCCTCACTCAGCGTGTCACCCCTGCAGACGCCACTCCTGAACCAGAACTGTGCTCCGCGCTGAGCTTCCTTCCTGTCTCTGCTTCTGACTCAGGAATTTGATCAGAATTTGATACAAGGAGAAATTACAATGTAGCCCAGCAGGTGCTGAGCTGGTTACCTACAAATAAACCTGCTTTTGCTTTTTTGGGTGTCACCTGTCAGAAATTCAAGTGATGTTCTGACAGTCGTACTGATTAAGATGTCAGCTGAATAGATATTTAAGTATTTGAAAAATACAGAGAGTTTGTCAAAACCTCAGGAATAGTCTAACAAATCCTTCCTGGGAGCCAAGGAAAATATTTTAAAAGAGAACAGAAGACATCTTCAACCCAGGCGCCAATTTTCTTCCAAAAGCAGAGCTGCCTACGTGGCTCCGGGCAGGCACAGTCCCTCCATGACCTCAGGGCTGGGGGCCACTGGCACCTTTGACTTCATCTGTCCTCCCTCTTGCTTCCTCTTTCCCTGGGCCCCAGGGCCCTCTCCTCAAATCATAGCATGCTGGACTTGAGGTCACCTCCCACCCATTGCTCCAGACTCCAAAAGTCTGGCTTTGTGTCATCAGCAGCTCCTCTGTCCCTAAATCCAACCTGGGGAGCTTTGGGCCTGCAGAAGCAATTTCTGAGTTAATTTATATCTGATGCCAATTAACTAATAACCCTCCTGTTTGAAAAAAAAAAGATAATAGGGTGCACATTAGCCCAGATGAGTCCTTCAGCAGTTGATACATGTTCTGATAGTTAACACAAGAAACTGGAGCAACTGGGCAGGGTGGTGACAGTGGGAGTGGCCAGAGAAGGCAAGCACAGAGTCAATTGGCCAGGAGTCCAGCTGTTTCCTGAACCTCCTTTCTTCTTTCCTCCCACTCCCCTCACCCCTACATATGTGTGTGTGTATTTTTTTGTGGGGGGAGGCACTGGGGATTGAACCCCGGGTGTGCTTTACCACTGAGCTATATCCCCAGAACTTTTCACTTTTTATTTTGAGACAGTATCTTCCTTAATTTGCTAAGGATTTCACTAAATTGCTGAGGCTGGCCTTCAACTTGTGATCCTCCTGTCTCAGCCCCCAGAGGAGCTGGGATCATAGGCTTATGCCACAGCACTCCCCCTCCCTCCTGCTTTGAAGCATGGGCTGCAGGGGGGGAAGGTGGGGGTTCTACTCCTAGCCTTGGTCTCTCCATTTGAAAACATATTGTGAAATATTTCAAACATCCGTTTACTCAGGGAACTCCTACTCACCCACCGCTGATTTCCAAGCTAAACCCCACTCCATTACCCTTCTCCCCTATATCTGTCCTGGTTCCTCAAATATAACCCCTCTCCTGAGTGAGGTGTCTTATATTTCCCATGTTTTTACTGGGTAATTTTTTGTGCGTGGGGGGGGTACCAGGGATTGAACTCAGGGCACTCAACTACCGAGCCACATCCCCAGCTCTATTTTATATTTTAGTTAGAGACAGGGTCTCACTGAGTTGCTTAGCACCTCAATTTTCCTGAGGCTGGCTTTGAACTTGCCCTCTCCTGCTTCAACCTTCTGAGTTGCTGCGATCACAGGTATGTGCCACTGTGCCCAGCTTTACTGGGTGATTTTTTAAAAAATATTTTTTAGTTGTCGATGGATCTTTTATTTGTTTGTTTATATTCGGTGTTGGAGGAGGAATCCAGGGCCTCACATATGCCCAAGCAAGTGCTCTACCGCTGAGCCACAACTCCAGCCCTTTACAGGGTAATTTTGATCATAGTTCAACCCTTAAGCCATGTAAGTAGCTTTGGTCCGCTGTTTTAATACTCTCATGGGACTCTGAGGGCTGCTCATAGGACACCTGCCACCTGTACTAATCCCCCCACTTCCATTGGTCTGGAGTGTCCTTTTCCAGGACCTCCTACCTCCACTAGAGTAATTTGACAAAGTCATTGTCATATTTTTTGGGCCTGAGGCACGTGTGGATGTTGTGTTCGAGGTGAAGACGCACCTAGACCAGAAACTTGAGGTCAGCCTGCCTCTAGGTCTGACCGTCTTTCTCCATCCTAACACTTGACTTACTAAGCTTACTAAAATCTAAGCTTCTCAGAGATGCTCTTTTCACTGTCACTTCCCAAGTTCCAAGCCTGAAGTGGATTGGGGACTCCCAGGTGAGGATCTATCGTGTGTTTTGTTGAAGGAACGTGTCAGTGAGAGAAGGGCAGCTCTGAGGGCCAAAGCTCGCGGGAGCTTGTTAATGAGTCCACACTTAATCCTGCTCCAGTGAAGCAGAAGGAGAGCGCAGGGCACTAGGAGATGCCCCGCCAGACCCAGGGTTCCCCAGCTCCCAGCTCAGGTCGTGCTACTCGGCTGTCTCCAGTTGGGAGTCTGGGCGTCATTCATCAGGCGCTGCATGGATTTGAGCCCACATAGGCCTGAAGTTGAGGTTCTGTTAGACCAGGACGCAAGAAAAGGCCACTGACTCCAATTAAAATCAAATTAAAGCAAGCTTATTATTTCGACGGGCCGGGCTGCCTCTCCCTCCCAAAACGGCGGGAACAAGACAGCAGCCCCAGCTTTCCTGCAGCCCAGCTTTATAGCCCAGAAAGTTACACAAAAGGGGTGTTACAGATAACAGAACTCTGACGAGCATAAACTGATGGTAGTTTACATTTTTTGCTGGCCCCAACATCAGAATTTATGAGGACCATTAGAGCCTCAGAGAGGGTCGTTGTCTGGCCAGGGAAGGCCAAGATTTGTGAGGCGTCACTAAAGTTTCAGAGAGGGCTGCTATCTGGTCAGAGAGCCAGGCATGGGTGAGTTCAAGGCACGGGCAGGCATTCCAAGCAGGTTCAGAATTTGCAGTAATTTATAGTAAAGCCGAAATTATCTTTTCATGGCTTTGTGGCAAGATGGCTCCCAATTTTAAGAAAAGATCAGGTTGGGTCTATCAGTTCTTTGGTGGTAAAGGCCATCCTGGGAGAACCCCAAGCTCCTCCTGAAGGAAGAAGATGTGCAAGACTTCATCAAGACTCCTGTTCTCTGGGGTTCCACCTGCACAAACCCATCTCCTGCCAATGTGGACCCTCAACCTCATTGACAGCCGCTGCTGTCACCTCTCAGGTCACCTTCTGTCTTCTCCTACATCCTCTGCAGTCTCTGAAGGAGTCCCTCCCCTTCATGTCTCCCAGCAGGGCCTCCAGGACAGCTTGTTCTCCTCTGAAAGTGACAATAGCCTGTACTTTACCTACAGTGGCCAGTCCAACACCCTGGAAGTCAGAGACCTCACCTACCAGGTATGGGCACAGTGTGCCTGGGTTGGAGGGAGGAGGAGTGACAGGGAAGCCACAGAATTCCCCAAGTGGAAGGGAAGGGTGAGCCGGTCCTGCAGGCTCTCTTCTCCCAAGGACAGAGTCCAGTCTATGCTGATGCCTCACCTGTGGGGTGTGAGCACCAGGGAGACTTCTCATTCATCACCTACACATGGAACTGGAAATGAGGGGCATGAAGAAGGTTGGAGCCTGTTGTAAAAAAAAAAAAAAAAAAAAAAAAAGTATATGCATGGGGGCGGGGGGAGGGCTGGGATTGTGGTAGAGCGCTTGCCTAGCATGTGTGAGGCCCTGAGTTTGATCCTTAGCACTACATAAAAATAAATAAAAATTAAGGCATTGTGTCCATCCTTAGAATATATATATATATTTTAAAAAATGCATCTGGGGCTCTATACCACTGGGCCGCACTCCAGCCCTTCTTATTATTTACTTAGAGACAGAGTCTCAATAAGTTACCCAGATTGGCCTCAAATTTACCAATCCTTCTGCCTCAGCCTCCTGAGTATCTGGGATTACAGGCATACATCACCATGCCTGGCTCTGGATGGCTCTCTCTCTCACTCCCTCTCTCTCATTAAATTGTGTGTGTGTGTGTGTGTGTGTGTGTGTGTGTGTGTGTGTATCTTACTTTACCACAGAGCTACATCTCAGTCCTTTTTATTTTTAATTTTTTATATTTCGAGATAGGGTTTCACTAAGTTGCTGAGGGTATTGCTAATTAGTGATCCTCTTGTCTCAGCTTCCTGAATTGCTGGGATTACAGGCATAAGCCACCATGTCTGGCTGCAAGTCTTTTTTAACTTTAAATTTTGAAATAAATTTAGACTTTTGAAAAAGTTACAAAAATAATTTGGCATTCCCATGTTCCTTTTGTCCAGCTTCTCTAATGTTAAACTCTTGCATATGTCAGTGTAATTATCAAAACTAAGAAATTCAGCTGGGTGCAGTGGCACACGTCTGTAATCCTGTGACTCAGGAAGCGGAGGTAGGAGGATCATAAGTTCCAGGCAAGCCCCAGCAAATTCGGGAGGCAAGATGCTGTCTCAAAAAATTAAAAAGTTTGGGGATGTAGTTCAGTGATAGAGTTCAATCCCCATTACCAGAAAATTAAAAATTTAAAAACAAGAAATTCACAATGTGCAATGCTATTTAGTATATTATATATTTATTCAGATTTCATCTATCTATCTATCATCCCTATATATCTATTTATGTATACTTTTTGGTAAAATATACGGTCCCAAGAGCTAATAAAATAACCAGAATAACCAGAATGCAAAGAGGTTCTAAGGAATGTCTTGGTCAGAATCAAGGGCCCCTTTTCCCCCACTTCCCCAGGACAGACCACATGTTTCCCAGATGGAACATGGTGAATCTCAGAGATGGGAGTCTGGCTTCTTGTGAGCATGAATTGAGACAAGTTAATGAACCACACCATAACCTTTCTCTGCTCTGCCACTTATTAACTGTGTTACCTTGAGCAAGTTACTTAACTGCTCTGAGACTCATCTGTAAAACAGAGATTATTATAGAACATATGCTATAGGTTTTCAATGAAGATTGAAATAAATCATGGATATAAAATGGTTAACAAATGTCCTGAACACAGTATCATTTTGTTGTTGTTGTTGTTCTGTTCTGCTATTGCACATGCTTTCCTGTCTCCTTATCCTTGGACTTGGAAGTAGCTGTTTGGGTTCTCAGTATGGTGGGTTCTGCCTCTATTTTTGGCAGACCCTGGGTCAGGGGGTACCTCAGGTCTGTTGTGTATCAGCAGGGGGGAAGGGGGTGCCCTGGGAACAGGGGCAAAAGAAGGGACAGGGGAGCTGAACAGAGTCTACTGAAGCCCTCTAAGCTATTTGGCTTTTTGAGGAACCTTCTGATGTCTCCCACAGGTGGACATGGCCTCCCAGGTGCCTTGGTTCAAGCAGTTGGCTCAGTTCAAAATACCTTGGTTGTCTCACGGCAGCCAAGACTCCCGTGAGCTGGGCATCCAGAACCTGAGCTTCAAAGTCAGAAGTGGGCAGATGCTGGCCATCATAGGGAGCTCAGGTACCACGGAAAGCAAACTGTTGGGCAGTGGTTTCTCTCTCCTGGGACGCAGAATGGACCTTCAGACAGAGAGATGCTTCTCATAAAACCCTTTGCTAGTACCTCCTCTTATTAGCTCTTATTAGATGGTTGCTACTACTATGAATGACGAATGTGCCTCTGGTCTACCTGGAGCTGCAGCCATAGCGTCAGTCTTTAGTTAGCACCTGCATTGAAAGAGGATGATCAGGAAGCTTCAGAACATCAAGTTCTCTTCAGAGACTCCTCCAGCCACAGGACACTCGCTCGGGTCATTAACCCCATAGTCCGACTCAGGTCATGGTCAGACCATGACTAGGCAGAGTCCTGCCAAACTCTCCCCCTCCAAAGTCATAGCCAACTGCAACCTTTTGCAGAGAACTGGACTCTTGGATGGCTTCAAATAGACACCTCTCAAGGCTAAATTAGTAAATTATATATTTTATATTATAGAGCATCAGAGCGGCAAGGGGACTTGGACTCTCCTCCTTACCAGCTTTGAAGCATTTTGAGAGAAAGATTTTCAAATTATCTAGTATTCAATACTTCTAGGGTACTTTCTCTCTCTCTCTCTCTCTCTCTCTCTCTCTCTCTCTCTCTCTCTCTCTCACACACACACACACACACACACACACACACACACCCATTTCCCTTAATTTGATTGATGTGGACACTAAATCCAAAGGACACACAAACTAGAACTTAAACTTGGTCCCCTGATTCTCAGATCCAGGTGTTTCTTCCAGGGACACCTTACACAGTATAGAGAGAACACTTTATACCTTTTAATTAATCATTTCCAGAGGTAGAGATTACTCAACGTTTTGAACATCTACCCCAAACTTTTACACTTCTCTGATAGAGAAGTTCTGTTTATTGTCTAACCAAAGATCAAATGAGTTACTATGTGCAAATGTACTTTGTAACTAAAACAACATGCACAATCATTAAGCCCCTCCTCCTCTGGCTCTGTCCCTACAATTCAGACCTAACCAAGAAAAAAAGCACTATTTTGATTTTTAACTTCCGATAGTTTTTCTTGTTGTTATCTGCTTTTTCTTCTTAAACTGAGCATGTAGGGGGCTCTCAGGCCCTTCTGTGGAATCATCCTGGTGAATACATGGCACATACGACTCTAGCTCAGAGTCTACCTGATTTGTGATTGAGAAAAGGGAAGTTCAGAGAGGCGGAGCAGGAATTACATTGAGTAATATCTAGGTCTTTTGACTGCAGGTTCAACATTGTTTGGCTTCAGGTTTACTTGGCGGAAATTATTAAAATGATTTCTTAGAAAGGTTTATCCATTGTATTACCTGTGACTTTTAAGATACACGCATACATACAAATGCCGGCCATAATTTTTAAAAAATTATATATCAGCTCCAGGCATTTAGCTTCTATAGAATCAGCAATGCCAAAAGTCTTCCGATTCATAAATTTGCTGGTGGGGAGATGCCAGCCATTTTACAAGGGTCTTGAGGGCCCATGAATGTTTTCTCTGGGTTCAGAGAGGGCCTCCCCAATGTACCAGGCACCCTCCTTTGAAAAAACTGCCTACGCCTCCAACAAAGTTCTGCATAGGAAATGTGGTCGCCCTGTTCTCTTGCTGGGAATCCATGGTCCCTGTCCTCACTGGCAAAGTCCCCTGCTCTCCCAGAGCCAGCAGCTGATGTCTGAGGCTGAGCAGGGAGCAGGACTGAGGCCCCTCTCTTTGCTTCCTCCTCTGGCTATTTTGCTCCACCCAAATTCTCAGGGATCCTGAATGAGGTGCACACAGGGGGTAGGGTGCAGGACCCTTCCACTCAAAGTGCCTGGACAGTAAGCAGGAAGATGACATGGGGAAGCCTCCTAGTTTATAAATTTTTCATTGAGTGTCTTGGGGCTGCCTGCAGACAACCCATGGCACATGGCAAGGAAAACTTGTCACATGTTTTCTATTGCCACTTTCCTTGTTTGAAAACAACTTGGAAAACTTGCTCTCCAGGAGGGATGTACTTAAGGAAACCAAAACCCACCTGGGGCAGACTGGACAGAGCTCTCTCCCAGTTGGGGCTAAACAGCATTCAGTATAAACAGCTGTTAAAGAAAGAGCCACATCAAATGTTTTTGGAAATTAGATCCAACCTGATGCTCACTTCCCTAAACCAATGGTAGTCTTCTTTTCTTTCTTTTTAGTTGTAGATGGACACAATACCTTTATCTTATTTATTTATTTTTATGTGGCACTGAGGATGGAACCCAGGGCCTCACACATGCCAGGCGTGAGCCACAACCCCAGCCCCCAATAGTAGTTTTTTGTCATTCAGATGTGGATGGTGTTAACTTGAGCTCAGGGGTCTTTTTTTTTCTTTTTCTTTTTAGGAGTAAAATACACCACTGATAGAAATAAGAGAGAAGGGTATAGATATATTCAGAAGGGTAGAGATACACTATGCTTTAAAATTATTTCCACCTCTATTACTTTTCCACTTTCTTCCTTATGTTTCAAAATAAGTTCTGATTTTGCATTTTTAAAAGATGCCCTATGAATATTCCAAGTTAGTTCTTCCCACAAAGCCAGCTTCTGACCTAAATGACAATGAATGGTGAAATCTTGCTGGCATGTTTGTCAGCCAGGAGTGGTTCCGCTTCACAGTGCAATTAACCCCAGCCTTGCTTGGGTTGGAAGAGCATTGATTGGCAGTGGAAAGTGACAAACATTCCAGGCATGAGCAGGACTCCAGCCTTCTCCTGTCATGCAGCCCCTGGCTGACCTGGCCAAACCCCTGGGATAAATGTGTCTTGACCTCAAGGGTGCCCCAAGTTGACTGCAGAAAACAGGTCCAACCCAGGTCTAGGAGCAGTGCCACCTTCCCTGGAATTTGGCTACTTCTGTGAGAACAGAGCTGCCAATGGCCCCTGTAGAAGCTCTGTCCTCGGGGATGTCTGGTTGCTTTGCAGGCTGTGGAAGAGTCTCATTGCTGGATGTGATTACCGGCCGTCACCACGGTGGCAAGATGAAGTCAGGCAGTATCTGGATCAACAGGCAGCCCAGCACCCCTCAGGTCGTGAGGAAGTGCGTGGCCCACGTGCGCCAGCATGACCAGCTGCTGCCCAACCTGACGGTCCGAGAGACCCTGGCCTTCGTTGCCCAGATGCGCCTGCCTAGAAGCTTCTCGCAGGCTCAGCGTGACAAAAGGGTAACTAACTGACCCCAGTAGTGACCTCTGGGGTCAGAAAAGACACATATTCTGCCCCTTCCCCACCCTCCTGGGCCTGCCTCGGGACCCAGCCCAGGTGGAGTTTGAGCAGTACAGCTCACCTTCCACCTGCAGGAAAGAGGCCATATGGTCACTCCCCCGCCCCCATCATTCAGTAGTTCTTTAGGACCTCCAGAAGCCATCTCAGCCCCAGTGAGTCCCCTTCACACTCATCCAACGGATGATTTGTGTATGTTTTCTGGTCCTCTGTGGGCAGTCAGCCCAACTGTCAGTCCCTATGTTCCCAACACAGGGCGATGCTCCCTCTGGGTGAGCCTCCGAGGACAGGGGACAGGACGGGGGCAGGGACACAGCAACAGAGAAATGAAGAGCTGCAAATGAAGGGCTCCCTCACTTTAACACCTGGGCGGAGGAGCAAGTGTCTCTACACTTTGGGTCCTAACGGGTGCAGCCCTTGGGGGGCTCAGGCTGCGCTCCGCCTGCAGGTGGAGGACGTGATCGCGGAGCTGCGGCTGCGCCAGTGCGCCAACACCCGCGTGGGCAACGCGTACGTGCGCGGGGTGTCGGGGGGCGAGCGGAGGCGAGTCAGCATCGGGGTGCAGCTGCTGTGGAACCCAGGTAAGGGCCGGGCACGGGGGGGAGGGGGGGCTGAGTCGGCTGCTCGGCCTGGCTCGGGCCAGCGCGGTCACCAGGCTCCTTGCTCTGTCATTGGGAAGGAATCCTCATCCTGGACGAACCCACCTCCGGGCTCGACAGCTTCACCGCCCACAACCTGGTGAAAACCTTGTCCCGTCTGGCCAAGGGCAACAGGCTGGTGCTCATCTCCCTCCACCAGCCTCGCTCGGACATCTTCAAGCTGTTTGACCTGGTCCTCCTGATGACGTCGGGCACCACCATCTACCTCGGAGCCGCCCAGCACATGGTCCAGTATTTCACGGCCATCGGCTACCCCTGTCCCCGCTACAGCAACCCTGCCGACTTCTATGGTGAGGTAGCAATGCCAGTGAATCCTGACCTGGTGCACAGGACCCTCCCCACCCAGACTCTTCATCTCTTATTGAAAAGATGCAAGAAAAAATTCTCAAACATCAGGAAAGGACGAAGGAGTGGGTGGTGGGCAGAGCCAGGTGGAAGATTTTGGTCAGTTTGCCAAGGATCAGATGCTAGAAAGAGGACGTGAAAAAAGGGATCCTCTCACAAATAGCCACCCTTCTGTGCAGGACAGATTGGGATGTACAGAACCTCTGCTGGCCAGAGGGGATAGAATCCAAAGGGTTTGGATGATTTCTACAGTTGTGGTCTTTATTCAGACTCTGTTAAGGAAACAGGCTATTTAAGATCCACAAGCCACCAGGGAATCTTAAGAGTGTGCCCTCATGTCCCCACAGAAGCAGGGAGCCTGCAGGTTAAGTGGGGTGGAGGGGTCCAGGGAAGAGCTAGCTCAGGGCCTCGCTGTTGGCCTTGGCCACTGAACCTCTAGTTTTGAAAATGGCTCTTTCAGCCTCAGACTGCTGTTCTCCGGGGTCCTGAGCACACAATATTACACATTTGTCAAATATGTGATGAGTTTATGTATTCCTGGGGACCAGTGGCTTTTTCAGGTGCCTGACCTGAAAGCACCCCTCAAGAGCACTGAGAACTGGCATGGCTGCTGGACAGGAGGCATAGTTATGCCAGGGTCAGGGGATGCAGCAGCTGTGGCTGGTCTCCGAGGTCACCTGGAGCTTCAGGTTCTTCCCGGGATGGCAAAGTGTAGAAAGGAGTTCACCAATAAGTCTGACCACCTGACGGACCATATCTTCAAAGGCATACACAAAAGGGCCCAGATTGCCAAGCTCCAGAGGGTCTCCTGTTTGGCCTTCACATCCCTGCCAGGCCAAGGTCATCTCCATCTTTGCAGATGGGAAGACTGGAGCAGAAAGAGCTCAGCCCCTTTTCTGCTAGGGCACAGCTGTAAGGTCCAGAACACTGATGTGCCCAGTCCCAGGCCTGGACTCTAGTCCTGCTACCCAGGTTCTCCTCCCAGCATCCTGGCTACCTTCCATCCTTCCCCCAGGAAGACAGGCCACTCTTCCTGGCCCCTACTCCTTGCCTCTGCATTTGTGGCCTTGATGACCTCACACAGAGGTCACCCTCCCTTCCAGTGCTCAGGTGCCATTCTGACTTCCTGCCAGTGTATCATCCTCTAGCCAGCCATCCTCAGATAAGAGGGCAGAGGGCACCTGCCAACCTGGTCACTGGGGGTAATTTGATGTAACCTTGGTCACAGGTTACCGGAAGTTAAATGCCCATAGCAGATTGGAAAACTCTTTTGTATCATGATTTGGGAGAAGTAGGAGTGGGGGCCCTCACCAGTATGGAGTATGGGAGCCACGTAGGGTGGGAGGGTGCCCAGTGTTTTGAGCTATCGCCCTGTGCTAAGGGAACAAACAGATGGTGTTTATAAGGCCCCTCTTAGACGTGGTCCTGTCTCAGATGTGTAATGTACACAGGAGGAGGGAAAAGAGAGAGGTGACAGAGACTTCCAGCCACACGAAGGCTCTGAAGACAGAATGGTAGGGGAGCAAGGGTGTGCTTGGGTCTGGAACCAGGAGGGTGTTGAAGGCCCTGCTATGACGGGTGGGGTTTCCTTTCCTGGCATTGCAGGGGCACTGGAGGTTAAGGCAGAGCACTGTGAGAGGAGGGCGGTGGCATGGGACTGCCAGGCCTGGTTCAGGGCAGCAACCCTTGGGACCTAGAGGTGGCTGTCCTCTTGGCCTCTCTCCAGCTGGTGGGCGGACTCCTTTCCCTGGGGTCAAAGGAGATGACCAAAGGCAGTGCTCTCTGTAGCAAGGGCTGGTCCCTTGCACCCTCCTAGCAAACACGTTCCTCCCTTGGGCAAGCTGCTTGGGAAGCCAAATGATTGATTAACAGGGAGAGAGTGACCTTCCAGGAGCCTGAGTACCCAGCTAGCTCATGACCAGCCCTCCTTCTCCCAGTGGGCTCAGGCATACCTTGAAGGCTGAGCCCTCATTACCAGTTTCCTGGCAGCTGGATTGGGAGCCAGGGCATAACTGTGGTGCAGACTTTGGCTCCTGGGATGTCCCCAGAATGAGCCTGGGTGGTGGGACTGGGGCCAGTGCCGCTGTTGTTGACCACTTCCTGGTCCATGTGTTTCCCCGGAGGCCTTTGCAAAGGTGGTTAGGCCTTGCAGGAGGAGAGACCAGCCATGGGGATCTTTCTGACTTCCTCTGCTCTGACCATCACTTTGTGGTTCCCACTCAGATAGTGGAGAACTTGTCTTGGAGCCTCTATCCATGGCCCTGTGTCCTCTGCTTACAGTGGACTTGACCAGCATCAACAGATGCAGCAGAGAGCAGGAAATGGCCACCCGGGAGAAGGCTCAGTCACTTGCAGCCCTGTTTCTAGAAAAAGTGCGTGGCTTTGATGGCTTCCTGTGGAAAGCAGAGACAAAGGAGCTGGATGTGGGCACCTGTGCAGCCAGGTACAGTGGGCCAGCATCTTGGAGTGGTAAGTTCCCTGTGGCGGGTCCCAGTCCCTGACCCAGCCACATACTGTCTTCCAACAGCCAGACCCTCCTGCAAGACTCTGGCTACCTCTCAATTCCCACTGAGCAGCCTGGGGCAGTGCAGCAGTTTGCTACCCTGATCCGGTAACTCTCTTTCATTTGTCGCCAAAGTCTCTGAGTAGCAAATTAAGCCTTTTCTACCTAATGTGAATTTGGGGCTTCGGGTGGAGCTCAGTGGTAGAGCACTTGCCTAGCACGTACAGAGTCCTGGATTTGATCCCATTCCCGCCCAAGAAAGGGAATTTGAAGGAGGAAGCAAGAGGTAGAACTCTTTGAAAAACAGCCTCCTCAGGCCCAGAACCAGCCCTCGGGCCATGAGAGACATCTGTTAAAATTCCTTCAAAAAAATTAAAATTTGTTAAACAAAATTAAAATAATCTTACTGGCCTGGTAATGCTAGAAATAGCATAGTGGTCATTTGGGGAAAATTCAAACACTACCAGAAAATCTGTACTGGAAATAGAAGAGTCCCTGTCACATCAGCCCAGGCTCACGTACTCTGCATGTGTCATGCTAATCGTTTCCATATACACAAACATTTCAATACACAAGTCAGATCTGCATATTGCTCCGTGGCCAGCTGTTTTTCTCACTTAGCACTTCTGACCCTCACCTCCGTAGCCTCTCTACCATGTTCAACGTAGCCATTCTTCATTTATTTGTCCAGTCCCTACTGATGGTCAGATTATTTTTTTTTTCTGCAACGCTCTCTACAATTAATGCTATGGCAGACTTGCCAACTAAGACTTGCCCATCTATTTTTATGGACCTAATTGATTTTCCCCTCCACAAATTATTTATAAGTAAAATTGTCAGACTGCTAATAAAAGCCACGATCATTTACTTAGTACTTACAATGGGGACATATACTCTCATCATTTTTTCTGATTTAGTCCTCATAGGAACTCTGTAAGGTGGGTGTCACTATCCCCATTTTACAGATGACAAAAAATGAGGCTTCCAGAGGTTATAGAACATTCCCAAGGTCACCCCACAACTATGTTTTCCCCTTGATACCATTTCTTTTGTTTTCTTAAGTCGTCAGATTTCCAATGACTTCCGCGACCTGCCGACCCTCTTCATTCATGGGGTGGAGGCCTGTCTGATGTCCCTAATTATAGGGTTCCTCTACTACGGCCATGGGGACATCAAGCTCTCCTTTATGGACACGGCAGCCCTCTTGTTCATGATCGGAGCACTCATCCCTTTCAACGTCATTCTGGATGTCATCTCTAAATGTGAGTGTCACCTGCTGTCCTGAGCAGACCAGGAAGCAGGCAGACATGGGCATCAGCCACTCTCTGAGCTAGTCCAAGACTGAACTCTGTGCTCTTCCGAGCTCCTGGAGACAACGGGCTTTGCAGAATAATCGCATCATGATTGTGGAATAAAAGAGAATTGCTTTAAAAGTATGCAAATTAATATGAGTGTGCAAACGAAAGCAAACTACCAGTGTCTTAGCCGTGGCGATCCTAACAGGATTTATACTTGAGAGTGGCTTGCAAGCCACAGAACCACAACCCCTAAAGAGCCTCCCCAAACCCGTGAATCAGGGCGGCTTTACTGTGTCTGTTTTTTAAAAACAAACAAACAGAAAAGGTAGGAGCTACAACTACTTTTAGTGGTATTAACAGAGATGCAAAATCACACACACTGTCGGTTGCCTTCACCATTTCAATCTTTTCTTCCCTGCCCCCCTTTAGGTCACTCAGAGAGGGCAATGCTGTACCATGAACTGGACGACGGACTGTACACAGCTGGTCCATATTTCTTTGCCAAGGTAACTGCAGGGGGAGGGAACAGCGTGCACTGTGCAGTCATTGCTGGGAGGTTTTGCTGAGCCCAGGAGGGTGTGTTGTCTATGATGGTAGATACCACATCCCCCATGTGAATTTCAGAGCCGTGCGTGTGTGTGTGTGTGTGTGTGTGTTTGGTAGTACTGGGAATTGAACTCAGGGACACTCTTGAACTTGTGATCCTCCTGCCTCAGCCTCCTGAGCTGCTGGGATTACAGGCATGAACCTCCAAGTCCCATGACTTGATAATTTTTAAATATTCACTAGAAGGTCAGGATCAGGAATAAGACTTTTCTGGTCAGCATGAACCCTAAAAGGGAAGAAGTGGGAAACACCTAGCACGTTTGAGCTCTCCAGAACCTCAGATTAGGTCACGGAGGTGTTTCCAGGAAGAGGAGGTTCAGAGAGATTATGTGACTCTACCAAGGCCACACAGCTGCTAGATCTGGGAAGGGAAGGATGGGGGACTTGAAACCAGGTCTTAGGAGAACAGAGGCATTGTCCCCATGTCCTTGCAAGGGCTGTCCTTTGCAGGTCCTGGGGGAGCTACCAGAGCACTGTGCCTACGTCATCATCTATGGGATGCCCATCTACTGGCTGGCCAACCTGCGGCCCGGCCTGGAGCGCTTCCTGCTGTACTTCCTGCTGGTGTGGCTGGTGGTCTTCTGCTGCAGGGCCATGGCCCTGGCCGCTGCTGCCATGCTGCCTACTTTTCACATGTCCTCCTTCTTCTGCAACGCTCTCTACAACTCCTTCTACCTCACCGGGGGCTTCATGATCAACCTGGACAACCTGTGGATAGGTGAGGCCTGCTCCCCGTGCCTGGTCCAGCACCCGCAGGCCCCGTGTGGCCTGCCTTCATGTGGAGATGGAAAACCATCGCTCAGGTCCCACCGAGGCTGGCCCTCTGGAAGCAGATGCCTTTGCCAGCAGCCTGCAGGCCATGAGAATGATTAGAGGACACAGGAGACACTTCCTCATAGCCCCCAGCAGACATCCAGAAGTCACCCCAGTCCCCTCCCTCTCCACATTTGCAGTGAGCCAGCTCACATCCACCCTCCTAAATCTTTCTGAAATGTCCCCTTGGCTCTCTCCCCAGCCCTAGCCCCCATCATTGGACCCTGGGTCACTGCAACAGTCCAGTCTCTGTGACGTGGGTCCTTCTCAGTGCTCACCCATGTAGAGGGCTTTCTAGGGGACACATTCACGACCCTACTTTCCTTAAAGCGTCGCAGGCTACTGGCTCCCAGCTACCTCTCCAGCTCTTGACAGCACACGCACCCTCCCACCTCTGAACCTGTCCTGCCCCTGAGTGGGGGCCATCCCTACCTTCCGTGGTCTCCTGAAGCCCAGTAGGGATCAGTGTCCTCCCTCCCATAGCGTGACACTCCACAGGGTCAGAGCCACGCAGCCATCTCTACTGTAGAGGTGCCAAGTGCTCTGTGAACTGAGTATGTACAGGACACCTCGTTCAGTGACTCTCTAGAATTGTTATGAACCCAACCCATGGGTGACCCTGCAGCCTCTCAGGACCCTCAGCCCCCATCCAGGTTCCCCACTGCCTCCTGCCCCTTGGCCTTCATGTCCCCTCTCACCTCCTTGCTCCTCAGAGTGTTGACTTCCCCTGGGCCAGACCCGGCCCAGCCCTGCCTTAGACAGGAACACGGTGCAGAGAGCAGGTGGCACCTGGAACAGGGGGCTGGGACCGTGTGAATAACCTGGCTCTTGCTGTTCTCAGCACCCTCGTGGATCGCCAAGGTGTCCTTCCTCCGGTGGTGTTTCGCAGGGCTGATGCAGGTTCAGTTTAATGGATTCCCTTATACCGCACAGATAGGCAACGTCACCTTCTCGGTCCCAGGAGAGACGGTAAGTGACAAAGGCCGTGGATTCTAAATGAACGGACAACCAACTAGACATCTTCTTAATGAGCTTCCCGAATGTCTGTGTGTCCAGATCGTCAGTGCCATGGACCTGAACTCACACCCGCTCTACGCCATCTACCTCATCCTCGTCGGCATCAGCGGGGGCTTCCTGTTCCTGTACTACCTTTCCTTAAGGTTCATCAAACAGAAGTCAAGCCAAGACTGGTGATTCATAGCGGGGCACAGGGTGCACACCTGTAATCCCAGCGACAAGGGAGTCTTCAGCTGGAGATGAAAGGTTTGAGGCCAGCCTTAACAATTTAGCAAGATGCCCAGCAACTGAGTAAGATCCTGGCTCAAAATTAAAAAAAAAAAAAAAAAAAAAAAAAAAAAAGGAAAAGAAAAAGGAACAGAGATGCAGCTCAGTGGTAAAATGCCCCTGAGTTCAATTCCCAGTACCAACCCCCACCCTGAAAAAATTGGTAATTCATACCTAGAAGCCTGCCTGCTGATGGGAAATCTTTGACAACACTCCCTCCAAAGGAGCCCCTTCCCAGCTAATAATGATGGACATGCTCAGCTACATCCAGCCCATGGCTGCAGTGGCACAGGTCAGCCACAGGATGGCAGTAGAATAAAGACAGTTGAAAGGAATTTCTGATCACTGGCCAGAGTTTGTGATAGTTGGGAGCGAGAAAACCAGGAGTTGGTGGCACCCACAATGTTGCTAATTTATTTCTTTTGGATAAGTCTTTACATAGACAACTCACTTTGGATTGAGAGCAAATTAGGCAAGAATTGGGTAGCTGGGCTATGCAGGAATTGCTAGAACCCAAAGGGTACAGTAACATAATATTTTGCAAAATGTCTTGGTGCATCTTCCAGTGTCTCCATAGCTCTATGTTCAGTAACTCTCAATATGGGAAGTGAGCTAGAACTTTCCATAGAAATGCCATTTCTTTCTGTGTGGAGTCATGGACTCCAAAGCCAAAATGAACAATTGAAGATGTATTGAGCATCTACTCGGTAGCAGAGGTATGGTACAAAATGCTTTATGTTGATGCCACCATTCACTCTCAGAACAACTCTCTGAGGTAAGTGGTATCCCATTTTATAGGTGAGGACATTGAGATACAGACACCCTCAGTTTGCCAGGGTTACATAACTTTAATGCAGCAGAGGCCTGTGGGAGTCAGAAAAGCCTTTGAGGCTTTTAAGAGTTAGCAGAAGGTGAGGCCGGAGCCACTGTAAGGCTTGGAAGTCCGGGAAACTTCCAGAAGAGGTTAACAGAGATTGTATCGGCTCAGCGGTGCCTCAGACTTACATCTCGCCGGTCTTGGCTCATCTCAGGAGCATCCTTGAACCTTTCACAGTGACCAGACCCAGGTCATATGTTGCATGCCTGAGTACTGAGGACTGTCTGGTCCAAAACAGGTACACAGGAGTGATTGTTCCCGATGGAAAAGTGATTGGAACCAAAATAAACAGTAAGGTGAGTGTTTGGGAGGCAAAGAGCAAATGTCCACAGATGCCCTAGGTTCTTGCTACTTCAAGTGTGGTCCATGGCACCTCCTGGGAGCTGGTTGGACAGGCAGAACCTCAGGCCCCCCAGACACCCTGCGACAGATGCCACATTTTCAGAAGATTGCCTTGGGGATTCGAACGCATATTCAAGTTTGAGAAGCAGTACCTTAACACTGTCGTTTTAGAATCTGCCCCCACACTCAGGGAATTTACACAGTTACACTGCTACCAGCCAACCCCACTCAAAAGTCACTAAATGTTGACAGTGTCCTTGCTTCATGGCAAACGGTGTCCTTCATCCAGATCAAGTTTGAATCCAGAGATGTCTCTTTTGCTCCCTTCAGATGCTGAACAGTCCCTCAACTTGCCTGACCTTGACACTCAATGATTTTAGAGGATCTCTCTCAACTTGGGTTCACCTGATGTGTTTTCATGACTAAATCCAGGCTCTACCTACATTTTGGGCAGGAATGTCACAGAAAGTGGCACGTGGTTTCCATTTGTCCCACCTTGATAGTGCGCACTTGGATCACTTGATTGAAGGGGTGTTTGCCAGGTTTCTCCACAGTCAAGCGACTATTTTCTCTCCTTTTGGAATTAGTAACCGTTTTGTAGGGAGATACTAGAAAGCTGTGTAAATTGCCTGTTCTGCAACAACTTTCCATTTATTTATTTATATTGCTACTCATGTAGACTTGTGGTTTTCTATTTTATTCAATGAATTGTGACACTTTACCATCACTAATTTTTTTTTTTTTTTTTGTACTGGGGATTGACCAGAGGCACTTAACTGCTGACCCACATCCCCAGCCCTTTTTTGTATTTTATTTTGAAACAGGGTTTCACTAAGTTGCTTAGGGCCTTCCTAAGTTGCTGAGGCTGGTTTTGAACTTTCGATCCTCCTGCCTCAGCCTCCTGAGCCCCTGGAATTACAGCGTGTACCACTGCGCCCAGCTACTATCACTAATTTGGATGCTCTAATTGTCCCTGATTTGACTAGTAAAAGCCCCTTCAAGTTGGCTTCAGCATCCTTCTGACATGTCCCCGTCATTCTCTGACAACTTTGTGACACCAGAGAGTGTTTCAGGCTCATCTTGTGTTTCCCACCCAAGCCCTGAAATAGAATATTTCCTAAAGAATCTTGATCCTTTTACTGGACAGTGGTAGTTAGAAGCCAAGATCTGAGAAGTCTGCTCACTGCTCTTGGGTATCGATGCTCCCAAGCCTCTCAATGGACATTTAGGGAATCAGTGTGTGCGTGCTCACCTGTACACACAGACTCACTGTGTATATGACTTTATGTCAATCACATCCGGTTCCAGCCCAGCACCAGCCGGTTCCAGTTTCCTCCCTTTTCCTGTTCGTAACACTCTCCTCCAGTTGTGAGGAGGCTGGCTTCCTTCTCATGACTCCATCACTTACTAATCCCCTGTATGTCACCAATCTCCCGTCAACACCTTCCCTTGTGTGGATGTCCTCCTTACCCTGCTGAGGGTGACAGGCTGTCCCTGAATCTGCACAGCTGCCCTCTTCCACCTGCTCTGGCCCACCGAGGTTCCCCTGCTTCTCATTGTGGTCACCTCAGGAGGAAGAGGACGTCAGTAGCTTTATAGTTCCCTGGTGATTCTAGCATGCAGTGAGGGTTGGCAGCTGCTGAGGTATACCATGTTGAATTGCCACTCAGCTTGCAAATGGCTTTAACCACTTGGTGGGCTTTGCTCTGCTGGGATACAGGGGATAACAGCAAAGGGGCAAAGGCAGGAGAAATGCCCAAAACAGTGCCATTTCTTTGGGTTCCTTCTAGAGTTTCTTCCACCGTGGCTGCCCAGGCTGAGGCTTTAACAAAGTCCAGCATTGACTACATCCACCCTGTTCTGATGCCTCGGGTCTGTTTCCTTTGAAACGCACAAGGGCATGTGAGGCCCAGGAAAAGGAAAACCAGGGTTCAGTGAACCCCTTCCTGCTTTGCAAGGGGTAGTATTGACTTATCTGTTATTCTCAAAAGCCTGGGTCCCAGGCTTCCCTGACAAGAGTCAGATGATAAATATTTTAGGCTTTGAGGGTCAGATAGCCTGTGTCATGATTGTATTATTCTGCTGTTACGGTTAGAAAGCAGCCCCAGACAATAGTAAATATGGCTGGTGTGGCTGTGTTCCAATAAAATACTACTTATAAAGACGGCAGCTTGCTGGATTTGGCCTGAGGCTGTGGTTTGCAGACCCTTGATCAAAAGGTAAAGGTTTTGAAATTTGCATTTTAAGCTCTCCAATTTCAAGTTATGCTATTGACAGGGGAATTTTAATTAAACCAAAAATAATTACCTGTGTTGACTCAAATATTTCTTGATGTGATTTTTAAAGAACTGCTCTTGTTCCTGAAAGATTATTTAAGGCATAATCTTGCCCAGGGTTAAGCCAGTGATAAATCTTGCATTTGCTTTTTTTTCCCCCTCTCCTATTTTTCAACTCTTTTTTGATCTCAGATTAAACAGCTCACAGCAATGTCGTCGAAATCTATGTCAAATCCAAGTGTACCAAGACTCAAATTGGTCACTTAGCAGAGGAGCTTGGCACAGCCTCAGGTGCCATTTTCCTCTGGGCAGACTTGCCATGAGGCCCAGAGCATCCAAGGGACTCTGAAGAAGTGAGGGAGGTGCCGGGAAATAGATGGAGCTTTTCCCTGATGACATGTGCTTATTTGGAAAGTACATCCAGTGCTTAATGCCCTCATATTGCAAGTAGGCTCAACTAGATAATTCGAATCTTAAGTCACCAGTCATTTATATTTGATTGGCTCTTCAATTAAAGTGGCCTGGATAGAGGCTGAAGGCAGCTTAGAATGTGTAGGCCTATCCCTGGCACCGCGGGGTGAGCCTGGGTGTGGAGCAGTAGCCTGTGTCTGTGTCACCTGGTCCCTGCCTGAGGCAGTTCGAACAGGGGAGGCAGGCAGGTAGATGGAGCACAGCCCGTTTTCTGCTGGGAGCTGGAAACAGCAGCAGTGTGGTGTTAGCAGCTAATAATTAAAACAATAATGTTAGCAGCAGGTTGAGATTTTTAAACACTAACTCAATAACACTTCTCTGCTTGCTAGGTAACGGTGCTCACATTTATATTTGTCTTTCTGTAAAAAAGTATTCTTGCTTTCCCAAGCTGCTAAAAAGCTTTACTGCTCCTTGCTAACAGGAAGGCTCTATTTCTGTTAATTCCACCATTGCAGAATCCTTGCACTGTGCTTGGGCTCAGAATGAGGTGCTTTGACTTTGGTCACACAGTTGAGAGGCCCCCTCCTCTCAAAAGGAGGGGGGCCAAGATGATTAATCAGCTTATAAAAGGTTTATTTTGGTTGTTTCACATGATTATTTGGCCCTGTTGAAAATGTCAACATGTAGTTGACGAAAGGTGAGATCTGAGTCCTTTGCGGAGACAGGCACGAGGGAAGAAGCCCTGTGATACACACAAACCAGGTCTCCAGAAGCATGTGACTTGGCAAAGAGAAACACGTGGCTTTGGGCACACTGATGTATTCATCAGCGCCAGGCTCTGTGGAAACTGGTAGGTCTGCAGAGCTCATGTTCTGGGAGAGAAAAATAGAACGAAGAGAATTTCAGCAAGTGCATGCCCAGAGGCCAGGTCAGGGAAGAAACTCCTGCAGAGAACTAAGGATGGATCCATCCCAGCAGTCAGCCATTGTCCAAACAAACGTGTGGGGGTAGTAGGAAGTCTGGAGTTGGTTAAACGCTTTCACTTTATGTGGATCTGATATTTCCTTTCTTTATGCAAAAAAGGAAAAGATAAGTGCCTATTTTGGATTTGCTAATGCAGCCATTTCCTTTATTTGTACTAAGGCTGCATAATGTGGGCTTTGTAAAGTCTTTGGGACTGAAAGCAGGATACATTTCTAATGGAAACACTCCTGTGCGTGATTGTACAACAGCAAAGCAATAAATTACCGTGATTTTGTACCCCCTGCTGCTATTAGGTCCACCAGATTTGAGGAATGTGGCTTTCCCTCACAGAAATTCTGCAAATATTGTTTTTTTCAGAAAGACAAATATTAAAACTGTGCTCAAAGACATGAGAAAAAGTGTGCAGAGTACACTCATTCAGACAAGAAATAAATGGAACCAGAAAGAATAATTTGCAATATAAAAAAGCATAATAATTGACTGGAATCGTAAAGTTGACAATTATGCCAGGCACTGAGTATTGGGTTAAATGGAAGAAAACATCCTTACAGTGCAAGATATCCAGAAACTGGGCACACTTGTATTTATGCAATAGACGTTTTTTTATGGAATATTCTTACACTTT
This sequence comes from Urocitellus parryii, assembly GCF_045843805.1. Classification (NCBI taxonomy): domain Eukaryota; kingdom Metazoa; phylum Chordata; class Mammalia; order Rodentia; family Sciuridae; genus Urocitellus; species Urocitellus parryii. The sequence continues at coordinate 65,959,704 of NC_135542.1, forward strand.
AGATTCCAATTTGACTGTTAACTGGATTTTTAACTGAATTTAAATGGCAAGCCTTCAGTTTCTCATAGAAAGTAAATAATTTTTTAATTTTCACACTGGGTCTCACTATTGCCCAGGCTGGTCTCAAACTTGTGGGCTCATGTGATCTTTCCACCTCTGCCTCTGGAGTAGCAGGGACCCATAGGCTTGTGTCACCATGCCTGGCTAGTAAATGTAAAAAGTACCTAGCCATGAAATTTCCTGCTGAGAGTCTGCAAATTCACTTCTTTAAGCCCATTTTCTCACCATGAAAATCAGGCAAGAGGGGCTAGGTGCTCAGTGTCATCCACATAGAGGCCACAAGTCAGTCTGTGCAAAGTCTGAGCATACACAGAGCATGGGATGAAGAACCAGTTCTCAGAGAGTTCACAATCTAGAAGGGGACCTGTGTGATACATGTTCTGCTCAAATGGCCATCAGAGCCCCAGAGAGGGAACAGTTAAAATGCTAGCTAAGGACAAGGGGCTGGAGAAGGCAGCAGAGGTGATCTTGCTAGAGACCCCGGTGGGCATTCCTGAAAAGGCTGAAGGTGCTGAAGACCCTCGGTGTGGAGTGGATCTCCACCATCTATGAAAATGTGAGATGCTCTACACTTTGCACAAGACTATCTCCTAAGTCTTGCCATTTTTGTTTCTCAGAGATCTCAAATGTCTGCAAGCCCTTAAAAGAGACAGGCAGTGACTTTGCTGATTCTGCACAGAGCAACTACAAGCCACTCATCTAGGAAATTCTGGCCATAACAAGTCACCATACAACTTTTAATTTCAAATTTTAAGGCTGAAGTCCTCTGAAATGGTTAAACAGTTATGCAGCTATTGATAACATAAAAATAAAGCAGTTCACAGATAGTTGGAATACCCTTTATTCAAAGCAATTCACATTTAAATTATATTAGTTTCCAATAGTTGAACATATAATTATATACAAAATACTATACTTCCTAAAAATTTACAATGACATGTTTACTTTTCAGAATTAGCTGTTTTCTTATAATTTGAGAGAAAATTGTGCTGCTATAATTGGCCTATTTATTTCAATGTAGCTATGAGATATTTAGAAAGCACTCATAAGACCAGGAGGACATATAATTACTACACTTACATCATATCTGAATTTTACTCACTTCATACAAATGAGATTATAGTTCACATCCCCAAAGACAACTCTGAAGTCCCAAGGTTATGTCTTACTTGGAGACACAGTTTAATGCATATCAGTAACACTTAGCTCAAATACTTTGGGGGTAGCATGACTGCAAAAAGTAACACCTGTTTTAGTGGAGTCATCCTAGGGACAAGTGCTCAGAGTGAGGCTCTGGCCAAATCAAACAATTCCATGTGCAGAGGAAACCCCAGGCTGGGACCTAGCACTGACCAAGACTTCTACTTAGGTCTCACTTATGTTAGTACTGCTAAACTTTCTTGACACTGCCTATCTTAAGTGTTTTTTTTTTTTTTTTTTAAAGTAACTACTCACAATGTAGTTCTCATGTCCTCACAAGGAAGAGACCTGACATGGGGATAAATTTGATTAGACCAAGATTTTACTTTTTCACATTATTTACAGCACATGAGCTAAATAATGAGCCTGGTGAAGGGTTCAGCTTGTACTGACAAAGTCCTGAAACCAAAACAAAAACAAATGCATAGCTCTACTTCATGAAAAATCATGTGCAAGACCCAATATTAGGGGCTTTTATGAATAGAAGCTCATAGAAATCACTGTGGGACATGGCAAGAAAGTATGACAAGTAGCCACCAGGCACTGGCAGACAGAATCCTGACCAAGAACAATCGAGGGTCTCTGCTTCTCACTGAGCAATGGCAAATTCAAGATTTGATGACTCGACTTAACATATAAATAAGCTATTGTTATATACTAGAATTTTAAGCATTAAGAGGCTCACTGAGCATTTTATTCAAATCTTTCAGATAAATACTAATAAACAAGACTTCAATAAAAGAATAATATTTTTATGAAAATAATAAATTTAATAGAGCGGAGTAACTGGAGTCAAATGAGAAAAGATCCCTGAAAAATTATGACTTCATACCCAAGAAGCCTTAAAAGAAAATAGATTTATATTGTACACCGAAAATTAAAAAGGACTAGCAACAAAGTGTACTCAGTTATTGTCAATAAGGTGCTGACCATCATACATTACAATAAAAGATACATAAACAAAGTAATTTTTCATTTATTTATTTTTTCCTGTCAAGTACATCTTAAAAATAACATTTAGACACAGGATCACAAATACACACAAAACAAAGCAGTGACTGTTCATTTCATGAAGGGGTTTCCTTTGATTCCTTTAGCTGCTTTATATAAAATTCAAAGCTTTCCTGTTACGGAGAAAAAAAGGGAGAAGAATTACTGACAAAGTTAACAGCAAGAACTGATGGTACTGAACTTGAGAGTCACAAGCACTGCCTTTGTGGTGGCCAAGACTGCCCAGCCCATGGTCATCAGGCCTATGGCCAACTGGTCTCTGAAGCTTTGGTGCATCTTCCTTTTTTATTAAAAGATAAGTTCAGAGTTAAAGTCAGCACCAGGAGCCTCTGCATGCACAGGCCTATGTCTGCAGGTATTTATTTATACCTGGGCAGGGAGGGTTAAAGTGTTTAAAATAAATATAGTGAGGTGACTTTCAGTTCAATGATCTCACAAAATGGAATTCTGTATATGTAGAAATAGAGAAAACCAAATTTACTAAATAAAAAAAATAAAAAACTTAAAAGAAACTTATAACAGTGGCAATAACAGGCCTGGCTAATGAAATACTAGCCATTAAATTCTACTTTAAATACAAATGATGAGAGAACTGCCCAGGAACATATGATAAGCCCAGGCCACAGGGAAGGTCTGGGCAGATCTCTACCTAAACCTCAGAGCCAGAGGGCTTTGCACCGACCCCCACCAAAGCCATTGCTCATTCCCTGGAGCCCTCCCTCAGGGGTTCTTCACAGAGAACTAATCCTCATGTAAAGTATTCAACATTTTTTTTTTTTAAACACATTCTTATGAGGCATACATAAATCTGTAGAGGTATTTTCTCCCCTTAATTAAGAAATACTCACAGGGGGCTCAGTGAAAGGGACAGGTTCTCCAGCATGCTTCAGCAAAACCGCATAACGTTTTAGAAACAGATCATTCAACTTTATGTTCTTTGCAGTCAAACGTTCATAGAGTGCTTTAGCTGATGCAACATCTTTGTCCAAGACTAACCAAGTTAAAGGAAAAAAAAAAAGTTGTTAGTCATAGGTAAAAAGTGTTCCCTTTGCACCAGAACACTCTGCCACTGGGGATTCTGGGATCCCTCTATCAAATGAACACCTTCAGCAGGTTGCCACCTGCTATTCCCACCAACTCCGAGCTTCCTCACTGCTCTTCCCCTACTCTGCCAGCAATGCTCACTGTGAAGAAGGAAAAGGACAAACGTGAACTTATTTAAAGGCCTTTAGAATAACATTAATGGTATCAGGTGCTTTGGTTATTACACTATTCTGAAGACCCGAGATAATTAAAATGGCCACAGATTGTAAGTTCTCAATTATAAATAGGATGTGAAAAGTGTTTTGATCAATCCATGGCTCTCCCAAAAGAGAATGAGGATAAACGGCTCCCCAGCACTCAATTGGACCAGATCCTCTAAGTTTGGATGAAGTCAATTTCCTCCATGTAAATCCCTCCTGTGTAAATCCCCTGTTTCCTCTCCAAAGGCCCATGTCCTTTCCCTACTGCTGACAGAGCTCCAGCTCCTCTCTAGGAAGCTGCTTAAAGAAAACTAGTGTTTTCCTTTCCTTTGCCTGTTTAGATGTGTCCATCTACAACTAAAAAAATATATAGATTAATTTAGTAGTAACAAATAAAACTGTTTCATACATTTGACACTATTTCATGTTAATTTCTGGAAATTCAAGGTTTGTGATTATAGCTCTATTTTGAAACATAGCATGTTCCCTCATAAGGATGGAAAAACAAGAGAACCCAGTTTACTAATTCAGCTTGTTGGTTCGGTTGCCCTGACAAAAAGAAAGTCAACAAAGCAATTCTTTCTTTATTCCAAGTCTCCAATGAACAAACCAGTAGGTGGCAGATGAAAAGGTAATCATGATTTAGAAATGCTAACATTTATCTTCATTAGCGAGGGAACCTTAGACTGGTTCCCGTTCACATGATTATCTGGCAACAAGGGAACAATCTGGTTAAAAGACTGAAATTTCAACCAGGACTTCAGGTAAACCTCGGGCTGCTGTTTAGCTAAGGGGTCTGTTACTTCAAAAGAACAGGTAGGCAGGTGGAGGGGTACTAAAGGAGCAAGAAGACAATGCAAGAGACTGTCTCAAATTTAGACCTCCTCATGCTCCCTTTCCAGGTGTAGGGATCAGGGGAGACTGACCTGTTTCTAATATGTAAGTACAAGTGAATTTCCAGGTCTCTCCAGGAACCTGGGATCTAACTCAATATATGTGGGCTGCTCTGAACATGCTGATACTCTGTTAAAGTTATATGAATAGTTTCATATTCTTACAGTTTAAAAACATAGGGGCTGGGTTGTGGCTCAGTGGTAGAGCACATGCCTATCATGTGCGAGGCGCTGGATTCAATCCTCAGCACCACATAAAAATAAATAAAAATGAAGGTATAGTGTCCATCTACAACTAAAAAATATATATATATTAAAAAAATTCCAGAGCTAGCAAATGACTTATATCATCAGTAATTACCTGATTTCTAGGAGTACTGCCTTTGAGCTGAAGACTTATTTACTATGCTACAAATATTAAAATTATATGATTAGATTTTATTACCATAGCTTTTCATGGTAGAAGAGTATGCTTCCTCCTTTTCACTTAATTCAGGAATCAATTCTAATAAAGACGTCAGAACTGGTGCCTATGAAATTAAATACAGGTAACATTATCACAAATTCAAAAGAACAGTGTAATCAGTAGGACCACTGATATATCAATACTGTATCAGAAAATCTATACAATAATTACAACAAAACTTCTGACTCAATTTAATGGACTATTTCCCCTTCTATCTCAACATTTGATGTTGATTTGATAATTTACAGCCAAAACAAACCATCATTTTTCAAAAGTTAATGGAATTCCACTTACACTTTTATATTTTCTAAAATATCTAAATATAATATTATCTATCTCAATGTAATATTTTTAACATCTGAAGACTGTTTATTAACTGTATCAAAAAGTTATAAGATCTCAAGTGTGGAAGAGATAACAGCTGTAACTTTGATGAAATGTGAAGAATTTAGTCAAATCTTCTGAAGTTTTCTCCACTGCTACATGAAGAGAACACTACTGGGGTCTCACTGGAATTTTTATTTGATCCGATGGAGGAGAATGTAGCCTCAACTAAATATTATTTATTTCCTGTAGAAAATCCAGACCTGCCCCACCCCAAAGAAAAGCCAACTACTAGCACTTCTAGATGCACTCCAATGCTGCTGACTTTACATAAGTTTATGCCCTGTTTCCACCTTACCAGAGGTTAAATTGGATTAACCATTCTACTTCAAACAGATGGACAGTGTAACTGGTTGGCATTTAGATTTTCTGATACAGTATTCCTTTTGCATGTTTTTTTAGTCAATCCACACCTAGACCTGCATTTCTTCTGGGCTTCTTAATTTGGCCCAGTCCCACATGTGGACTAACAAGTGCTTTTTAGATTCTTACACTTTTTCTTATTGCTGTTTTGTGGTGCTGGGGATTAAACCCAGGGCCTTGTGTGCGCCAAGTATGTGCTCTACTACTGAGACACACCCTCAGCCCAGATTTTTATACTTTTTTAATAACAAATTTTAAAAGTTTGAAAGGAATTTCTTTAAAAGGAAAAGAGGGGCATAACTAAATATTTTCTATAATTTGTTTATGGTATATAAATACATGAGCCAGAGTTAAAAAGTGAAATTAAATGAAGTTTTTAAAAAGTGTGTGTACTTGGGGAAAGTGTGTAGAAAAGAAGGAAAACTAGGGGGCTGGGGCTGTAGCTCAGGGGCAGAGCACTTGCCTAGCATGTGAGTGGTACTGGGTTCGATCCTCAGCACCACATAAGAATGAAACAAATAAAATAAAGGCATTAGTCCATCTACAAAATAAATAAATAAATAAATAAATAATTTAAAAACAGAAGGAAAACTAGACCTCCTCGTCTAGCTTTGAAACACCAACAAATACCAAAATAAACTAAGAATGGGGCTCGTGGTACTCAACACATTTTTAGATGCAAATTTTAAAAACTAGACTTTTATTTTATTTTCCCTTTAACATTAAAAATATAATTGAGGGGCTGGGGTTGTGGCTCAGTAGTAGAGTATTTGCCTAGCACATGTGAGGCACTAGGTTCTACCCTCAGCATCACATAAAAATAAATTAAAATAAAGGTATTGTGTCCATTTTTTTTTTTTAAATAAATTTTGAGGGCTGAAGTTGTGGCTCAGTAGTAGAGTGTTTGCCTAGCATGTGTGAGGCCCCGGGTTCAATCCTCAGCACCACATAAAAATAAATAAAAATAAAGGCATTGTGGCCAACTACATACATACATAAACAAATAAATAAATAAATTTTGAGCCAGGTGTGGTGGTGATCACCTCTAATCCCAGGGGCTCAGAGGCTGAGGTTTGTGTTAAGCACCCCTGGGTTCAATCCCTGGTACCCTCCCTGCCCCCGCAAAAAAAGTATTTTGATTCTGTAACACTTACACACACCCCTTTCACAGTGTAAATAAGGTAACTACCAAAGGGAACATTAATTTGGGAGACCACATGAATTTTAAAGCCAATGGCACATGGACCTGGTAGTTTATACCTGATAAATGGTCAGGAGAGCCACCTGATACAGGCACTGCTGACGTCAGCCTCACTTGGCAGTGCTTCTGCATTATTAAATGTACCAAGGAGACCTAAGCAATACAATTTTTATCTTCCATTCCTAACAGTCCTTTCTTGAGCTCTCCATGCACAACTACAAGAACAAAGAATTCACTGCATGAACTTGTTTTTCATTTCCAGCACAACTAAGGAGTCAGGACCAACTCTGTATCGACATCCTAAAGAATTAGTAAATACAGGCAGGGAAAGTCTTCAGTCTTGAAGATATTTTTAGGTAAGATCCTGAACCAACAAGCTTTTATGTTAAACTATGAGGAAGACTGTCTTACAGCATCACTGATTTGTTAACAAGTAAATCACAGTACCTTTCCTGGTTTCTGAGAACTCCTGATACAGAATAGTGACAAAATTGAGGTTTGTTCAGCAATTGCTCCACATCTCTGAAAATTAAAACATTATTCAGTAAGTGCAGGTTTTTGATAAACAAGCAGATCAAGGTGAATATTTCCAATTAAGAAAGTTCACAATAATACAGTAGTATATCATTACCACGAGGAAGGCCTCATAGTTGACCATTTTTTTTTTAAGGTGAGAAAAAAGAAAACAAGTGCAAGTTATGCCAAGCTTTGGCGAAAGCTGTCCTTGGCACTGGAAGTATAAAGTTTGTTTAAAAAGAAAAGGGAAAAATTAAACTAATGCTTCAACAACCACAGAACAAGGTTTAGGACTGCAAAGAAAGAGGAAAAAAAGAAACACTATTCCTCTCCAATTATACTGCCAAGCATTCACAAGTGAGCTAGGGATCATAAGGTTAATTATACATTTAATAAGGTGTCAGGGAGATAACTGCTCGTTTCTTTATAAAAATTAAAATGTACAAAGCAAGTTCTCTTTAAAGTATAATTACCTACACTTACGCATACAAAAGGACTGATTTCAATCTCTCTATTTTATAAAAGGCTTTCATTGCAATAGACAGCCAGTGCTTGAAAAAGAGACAAAAGTTAAACTCAAAAAAAAAGTTTATATGACAGACCAGATAAATCAAGTGTCTATCCAATCTTAGATGCTATAGTCAAATCAAATATGGCAAGACAATATTTTAGTTTACACTCATCATAGATGTCATTCTTTTAAGTTTCTCAAAGCACATTGCTCTTCCAAAGCTTTAAAACACTGTCAATATTAAAACGAATAGTATAAAAAGAACTTTTGGGGACACATGGAACATTTACATTATACACCAATGTTTTCGACATCTGTGAATAAAGTGTTCTTCGCTAAAGCACGAATACTCTTTTATTGTTTGACAAGCAGGTAAAGGAAGGGTAAGGGCTTATCATCTGGAACCTCAGTCTATTGAGGGGATGCCAATGAAGACGCTGCTGCCACATCAACACTCAGCCATTTCAGGAGCCCCTGCCAGGTGAGGCTGCCGAGGGTAAAGGGAACTCTGAGGGCAGCAGGCCACAGCCTGGCTGTCTCTAGCCCTGTCGACTGTGGCCTCTGTAAAGGGACATGAAGGTTATAGCTCAGAATAAGATGGCAGAGGAGGTACCAAGTGCCATTTTCTAACACAATCACAAGAATGTGTTAAGTTGAAGGAATACCATCACTTTGATTAGATATTTATGAAGTAGGTGTTTAGATACATAAACATGAAGACAAAGCATAGAGTATATTCCTTTCAAGATAGACCTTTAAACACTAATTGCAGCACGCTAAAATAATGAGAAGATTCTTTATAAAATCCCTACCTATCATAAATTGCCTTTTCAAAAAAAAGGGGGGCGAGAGTAAAAGAGCCAAACCAAGCTAATCAGAATTCCTCTCTGTTCAGAAACAAAAGCAAAAGCCCTAGAGGCAGCACCAATTTCATTTTTTTATTCAACTGTTAAACTGGAGAAAAATTTTTGCAGGCATTTCTTTTCAAAATGGCTTGGCTGTACTGTCAGGCTAGATGGACTTTAAAGATCAAAACTGGAGCTTCAAGCAAATGGGTACAGTTTTTACCTTCTCTATCTCCGACTTAAGATATCTTGCAGCTGGTAACAATGTAAGTGAATATAATACTATTTACTATCAGAAATTGGTTCCAGGCCTCAATCTGACACAGGGAGTCTACACAAACACAGCCGCTGGCGGGATCACGGTGGCTGTTTGACTGCCACCTGCTGGGAAGGGCTCCCCAGCGGTGCCTGTTTGTGTACACTGCCAGTGGCAGCTCTGATCACCCACAGTTCTGTCGCACTTGGCGCAGCTTTATATTTAGTGCAGTTAAAGTGGCATGAATGCAGTTGTCTCCTTCCCTGAAGATTGCTAATTTAACTGAGAGTGTGGGCCACAGAGACCTGCATTTGTCATTTAATGTGTCTGTGACACACAAGTGAATAGAAAGCAAATTCAACTCTTAATAAACCTTGAATAAGGCACTAAGAATGTTTGAGTATTCAAGTGAGAAGCTGTACTTGAAAAGCAAACATTTCCTACTTTTTGTTTGCAAACTGTGTTGCCATGGTGATGCACAGTATTTAGAGCATTAGAGAAATTAAAATGAGAGATCAAAGGAATGGACGTTTTGCATCACCTATCTGCACAGAAACATTTGTCTTTAAATAATTTCAGCAAAACCCATCTTTCCCATCCCAAACCTTCTTTTAATTATACGGATATTCCTAGTTTTCAAATCAGCAACCTACAACCTACGATCCACCTCCTTGTCATGCAACCTTGATTCACAATGAATTCAAATGTTTTAGCAGCACCACAGTTTGTTTCCAGTATTCCTCCATACACACATCTAGTGACTTCAGTTCACTTCTCACAAGCTGCAAGCCTCACCGGCTCCATGAGTCATTACCTGTAGGAGAGCTCTGGCGTCATCCACCTTGCCCGAACCCATGAGCTGAAGGAAAAGATCGGTGACAGGTTTATAAACTGCAAACTGATTGGCCAATCTCTCTGCCATGATGCTTACTGGAAAACAGGTAAGAAAAATCTTGTTAAAACAGGGGTATGACTCATCCAAAGATATTTGGTCCAGTTTTACTGGAGAAAAAGTGCTTCTGAATTCGTTCACAAAAACAACCAACTTACACTTTTCAACTGCTGGTTCTATCTGCTCCTCTATTACCTTTCTGAATAAATATGCCAAGCCAAAGTACTGAGGTTCTATGGTTTGATTCCCTGAAGTAAGCATATTTTCAATGTTTTCTATGGCAACATCTATGTTATTGCTGTAAAAGGAAGCAAAACAAATTGAAAAGAAACATTTGCTTTTGTATTAATATTGCAGTCAGTATCAGCACAAGAACTTACTTTTAGATCAGCTCATGCAAACACTTTAGGAAACAAAAGGAAATACATTTACAATTAAACAGATTTCATAAACCACATGCAAGTTAAATTCAATCATGATTTGATACCAAAGGCAATCACCGAGAGGTTCATGCTGTAGTAGTTACATATTTTACTTCACAGTAGTTAAAAAATAGTCGCTTATTTTAAAATTCTGCTCTAGAGACAAGATCAACTATAGAAGAATTAATTAGGATAACTTTCTTAAATATTTGATTTTATAGCTCTTTGGCTGTATAATGAAAATTTAAGTTTAACTGCTCTAATTTTCACTTTATAACCCACAACTGGTCACTACTATATGAGGTAAAGACAATATATGGCATCTCAAGATTTTTAAAGATGCTGACCATGTCTTCAAAAGGTATATTTTCATATCTATAAATTTCCTATTCTTGAGCACTATACATTTGGAAAATACTAAAATTCTTAGAAAAAAAATTAACTATATGGTCTTATTAAGCAAATTATGAGAAAATATACGCTATTTTTGTGGTTAAGGTGGTCTACATTTGATAATTTTATGATAAGGCACTTCAAATAATCAATCTTATGTTGAAATTAATACTTTAAAAAATAGAACTTGGGGGCTGGGGTTGTAGCTCAGTGGCAGAGCATTTGCCTTGCATGTGTGAGGCACTGGATTTGATCCTAAGCACCATATAAAAATAAACAAAGACATTCTGTTCACCTACAACTACAAAAATTAAAAATATATATATATATAACTTGGGTTGGGGTATAGCTCAGTTGGTAGGGTGCTTGCCTTGTGTGCACAAGGACCCAGCACCACAAACAAACAAAAAAACACCTCACTGACTAAAAACAAATATCCTGTTACAATATATTTGTCTCATAGGTTCCAGTTAATAGTGTCTAAAAATATAATCTCTGTATTTTATAAAACTGTTTATATGGTAACTTTAAAAAAATTCATCCAACTGTTCCTTGAATAATTTCCTTGATCTTCTAACTTAATAAAATACAACTGTTTTTGCTCAAAGAAATGGGGAAGGAAAAACTCCAGCAAAAACATATATTTTAACATCACATGTTATGAAATGTACATAAGGTTAACTACTAAAGAACATTTTCCCCAAAAGGCAGTAAGAATGTCAATTCCATAATTATCCCTATGAATCTTTAATTTGAACAAAGTACTTTGCTAGTTAGGTCAATTAAAAAAAAAGTCCTTACATAATTCTATAGTGGTAATTCTCATCAAGGACTCTCGAGATGGTGGTAAGAGAATCATATCTAAGTACTTCCCCTTCTTGTGGGTGTGTGTCTTGAAGGGGTGGATAGGTGAAGAGTATAGAAATGATTTTTTTTTCTCTTTTTAGTGTTGGAGATGGAACACAAGGCCTTGTGCACACTAAGCGCCTAGTCCACCCCTGAGGTGCACCTCCAGCTCTAGAAATATATATTTCTAACAAGCTTGCTGGGTCTTGTTTCACAATATGCTAGCAGAGTATCACTCTCAAGCATTGTTGACAAATGAATGAAGTCATTTTCACTTGTGTAAAGAAGTGTTTTGACAACAAGAGGCCTGGCATGCACATCTATATAAAATTAGAAAAGTTAGCAGCTGTAGAGTAAATTTTATGAATCTGATAACTGTTGTTTATTCTTAGTTTTAATTTAAAGATAAAACACTTTTTTTCAATATATGATTATTTATAATAGGAAATAATCAGCAACAATAATCAGCACTGAAATTTCCAATATGGTTTCCAAAGGTCTAAAAAAGTTCTTAAAGGCAGTAGAGATAATTCAAGAAAGTTTGAAAGTACTTACTTCTTTATTTGTGCCAGAGCAATGTTATTGATGAAAACCATGTTGGAGAGTCCAATTGAGTCAAGTCCATTTACCATCTTCTGAATTGCTTCTATGCTTTGTATGTCACCCTTCAAGGCAAATGCCTGGATAAGGCGGGTCACTGACAATCTAGAAGGAATCTGCTTCAAATCCAAGGCTGTTTTCAGAGTTGTTAGAGCAGCTAAAATATAAGGGCAGAGGATGCAATTTTCTTATATGATCCATATTGACTTAAATGTACTTTGAAAATATGAGCACCAAATGGCTATATACAAAAAGCTATGAATAATTTATTCTAGATTACAGAAAGTATTAATACTTCATGAGAAATCTTAAATAAAAAAAAAAAAACTAATTTGACTATCCGTAAAGTAGTAGAGACCAGAGAAATTTCTTCTTTATGTCATGGAACACAATTGTTATTGACAATGTGAATTTTATCCATTCAGGGATAAAATTTTACATCTCATTCCAAGGAAATTGACAAGTTTAGAAAAGTACAAATAAGGAAAATTTTTAAAAATTAAAGAGTTTCCAAAAATATGTAATTTCTACCTAAATTCATATATTTCAGATTTTATTAACTCAAAGATTACATTATTATCAAAAACATTTAATATCCCAAAGATGCTTCCTTGAAAATGAGTTTTTCTGTTTCAAACAAGATCAACCTCATAGGAACAGTCAAACTTTCACATTAATAGATTTCTTTTATATGATTAGACACCTGTGGATATTTTCTTACATTCAGTTTTCAAATAAAACAAAGCTCATTCAAGTCTTATGGCTACAACCAATGGTTTTTTTTTTTTAATACAGAGAATCACAATTACAAGTACTTGATGATGAATAAATATGAAAAATCCTTCTAATTTACTGACTCATGTGCAAGTGTTGTGAAGTTCAGGTATTAAATAAAGTGATAACTGAAAGGAGATGCAATAGCAGCATAACAACCACCCTACCAAAGAAAACTTCACGGCTTTATAGCAATTACAGCAATGCAACCTAGACAAAACCAAGCTCTCAAAGCAGCTCTCTGAATAAGAACAGCTTATCTTTCACAGAGGAATGGGAAAGGGTAATAATTAAACAGTCTATTAAAAAAATACAGTAAAAGACATGATGAGTTTAGTATTTATTACTGAATATACTATTATACCAAATTTAGAAATAATTTTAATCAGTGACTCTGAAATAGGGAAAGGGGAAAATAGGTAATTTAAAAATCATATGCAATATAGGAAACAAAAATGTTTTTATATTATTAAAAATATAAATTACAGAAAATAAGCTTAATGTTACCTTGTTAACTGGTGGTCTACAGATAATCAAGTTCAAGTATTCTTTTTTTTAAAAAAAAAAAATTTATTTATTTCTTGTAGTTGTACACAATCACTTTATTTTATTTATTTATTTTTACGTGGTGGCTGAGGATCAAACCAGGGACTGAACCCGGGACCTTGCATGTGCAAGGCAAGCGCTCTACCACTGAGCCACATCCCCAGCCCCTCTTTTTTTCCTTTAGTACTGGAGATTGAACCCAAGACCTCATGCACTCTAGGCAAGCACTCTTACCACTGAGCGACATTTCCAGCCCAAGTATTCTTAGTACCTAAGTATATTGTAAGTTAGGGAGGTTCTTAACACCAGTGGATCAAAATAAAAACAATAATAAGATTAATGATAGTGACTATGGTAACTCAAAATTATTGAGCATTTATTATGATAGCTGAGCATTTACTGCATACTAGGCACAATACTAAGAAACTACACTCACAACTACCTTTATGAGGCAAGTACCAACTTTACATATGAGCTGCTGAAGCAGAAAATTGAAACACTTTCCCAAGGTCAAAGTGATTTCACTTGATACCAACTTGAGTCTAACCACCCCAGATGCTGAACCTATGGATACATGAGTAGAGAGGTGAGCAGAATAGATCATTTTGTGTTTATTCAAAGGGAGCATGAGACCTCATGACCTAAATCTCATTCCCACATAGAACTGTAGAGCAAATGACTTAAAAAAGACACCAAAAATGATATCCACCCACATTCCTACCCCCAAGACTTTTCTCACTATTATTCAATTCCATCATTTACTCACTCACTAGTAATACTCAATAAATTGTAAAGATGCCATGATATCAGTTTTTAATATTCTACAAGCATTATTAGCTTATAAAATTATAGTAGGATTTGTCTTTTTTATTATTATTATTTTTTTTATTACTGCCTTAGATTGGGTTTATTTAAAAAAAACCTGAAAGAGAGAAAGGCAGAAGAACAGAAGGGGTCTTTAAAACTTGGGGGCTTTCACTGATAATGGAGCAAAATGTAGAGATAGAAACAAGGCCAACATGATTCCCCATCCTTGCCAATGATCATTTTACTCCAACAAGTGGTTAGTGTATGGTCAGGCTGGGAGTCAGGGCTGGGGGTGGGGGTTGCATTGGGTGGAGGATGTTCTCTTCTCAGATATCCTCCATTTGAGTTGAACAGCTGGGAAGAATATATGAGAAATTATACCATGCACTTTCCATAGTTTTCATGGGGCACCTAACATATTAATAAAAGATAGCAGTCAAGTTAGGGGCTGTGGTTGTGGCTCAGTGGTAGAGCGCTTGCCTTGCATGTGCGAGACCCTGGGTTCGATCCTCAGCACCACATAAGAATAAATAAGTGAAATAAAGGTATTGTTTCCAACTACAACTAAAAAATAAATATTTAAAACAACAACAACAACAAAAGGATAGCAATCAAGTTAAACTTGGGTCAGATTCAACCCCCAAATGAATCTCTGAAATTAAAATTAATAGGTGGTTTGTTTAAGGTTTGGGATGCAGCTCAGTTATAGAGCACTTGCCTACAATATTACGTGTGAGGCCCTGTGTTTAATCCTTAGTACTGTAATACAAACACACAAAAAAAGTTTTATCCTTCATTCCTATAGAAAAGTAGCTATTTACAACAATGAGCTTATTTATATGGGGAACAATTTTCATTTTTCAATGTATTTAAGTTGTTAATCCAAAATTTTAACAATAAGCCCTACTCTACTCAATTACAATTTAAGGCTGTCCAAAAAGACTATGTTGATGGGGGCCCTGCCTGTGGAATGCTAGGGTGGAAATTCTGCAAAGGGAGAAATCACCACTTACATATTCAGTGCTAATCAACTAGGGAAATGGCTAAAGACCAGCATGTTTGTGTATTACAAGCAATGCCAACTTTCAGAGATGCAAAATATTTTATAAACATGCAAGCCAGGAAGAACACTGCTATTACAGACTAGGGAAGAAACCTGTAACATTTAATAAGAACTTTTTACCCCAATCTTAAAAGATCTCCTATGTGAGTTTTGTTCTATTAGTAAAATTGTAATATTACTGTATTGACTAAAATTCAAATGTGAAACTTAATGTGAAAAGCTACTTACCTAAATTTAAGAGAGTCATCACTGTCCCACTTGGAAGCTCATTCATAAGCCCTCCACATCCAAATCCAGCTCAATGCAAACCATCTACCAAACCACCAGCCCCCAAGCCAACCCTCCCCAAAATCATCTCCACGTCTCTCGTGTTACCCTTTTAATATTCATTTATAAATTCTAAACTTCAAACAAATACCATATTTTATTGCTGTTGATATTATGAACTATTAAAAAAGTGTTAGATTAAGTTTTAAAAATCAATATTATAATCATTTAGTGCACAATCCCACAAATTTAACACTCAATTTAACTCATTTGCTATCTCACACACAACCAACACAATACGCAAGAAACAACTGCTGGGAATTGTTTCAGACACCCGAAAGTATGTTAATTTCCAAAGCAAAATGACTTGTGCTGTGAATTTTAACGCACTTGAAAGCCTGTACTTTCTCTCGTTCTGGAACACAAATTTTGCATGTCTGAAGAGCTGTGATTCATCTTAAGAAAACCCATCTTGTGTTAAATGGAATGGAAACTGGACTAAGTGGTCAAATGACAAGTACATTCATATTCAAGCTGTATTATAAATGCATGTACAGTAATTTACGTCTCTCAGCTACCACAAAAGGCTCTTGATAAGCAGGTAATTTGCTAAATGGACTCCTTTATCCAAGTATTCGAAGGGCGTTACAAGAAAAATCTGCAGAGGCATTAATGTGACGTAAAGGTCAAGCATTGTGACATACCTTTCAAATAATCCCGCCTAACTTGCGTTATGATGAGGAGGCTGTTGGCAGCATCGTTCAGTGCGAAGCCCTTGATGTGGGTCTCAGCGCTAAAAGAAGCAGACATTTAGAAAGGAATTACTGACATGCTTCTGATACGATAATAAATGGTTGAGCACCAAGGTGAAATTATAAAAACTACTGTTCGTATGTTAAAAATATTGCTGCAAAATATCGACCTGGAGACAGCTTTTGTGTTATCCTGTCAATGGTTATAGAAGGATAATTTTTTTTTGCATTCTGACAGATGACAAAGTTGGAAATGAGCAACAAAAGAAACAAAGTACAAGATTTTTTTTAAACAATCGGTTCAGATTCTTGAATGCTGACATATTAGATGACTAAAATAACTGCATGCCCTGCATTGTTCCGCTGTATTCTAAGCTGGATACTTTTTCCTACATTCACCATAATTATAAAATGTAAAACTATTCTTCCTGCAACAAAAATGAACATTTATTTTCAGCACTGTATATTTTAAACATAAACTACAGCATATTACTAACCAACACCATATCATTTGGTTGATTAATTTTCAAATTTCTGTCATCTAGATACATAGAGTTCTTAAAGCTTTTAAACATACTGCAGAACCAAAACCGTATAAATTTAAATTAAAATTTTCACACAACAACCCAGTTTTAGACTTCAAGCAGAACCCTAACTTTTTAAAACTCAAGAGTTAAAAACTCAATGAAGCATACAGGATTAAAAAAACAAAAAGACAAACCCCCCAAAAAACATAAATGACATCTATCTCTGGGTGTCTTTAATGCCTGGGGTTCATCACAGAATTAGGAAATCACCACAGGTCAAGGGGGCAAAAGCAATTGCTGCCATTTGCCTTACCAAGCTCAATGGTGACCTCGCTCCCAGCCCTGCACAGAAGCCTTGAGCTGAGCAGACTGTGAGGAAAGCGGGGTCACTGCTAAATTATTCTCACCAATCTTAATAAAATCCTCCCCAAACACCAAAATGCACCCATCCCCTCAGTCCCCTGTAGCCTCTGAGGTTCACCCTTGAGGTCCCTGGATGCAGGATTTTCTTATCCCCCAACCAATCCTCTTAAATCCCGCCAAAGCACCCATTGCTCAGTTTGACTTTTTCCCTTTGTCCCATCTGTCAAAGCTCCTAAATCAACAACTCATGCATGAGACTATAAATTATGTGAAATAAAGGATTTACTTCCTCAATCTGTGGCATGATTAAATAAAAATTAGCTCACTCCTTATGCCAATATTATTACATATATTATACCATATTTCCTTAAGAATATTCCCTAAGGTTCTAAAACCATGAGGTAACAAAACTTCTTTTAACTGATGGATGTGAAATACACTTTGAGGGTGTGAAAACCTCAAAACATGTAACATTCTTTTTTAATAATCTCTTCCTATCTTGGGAAGCTGCCTTTTCATTATAAATATGAAAGTAGAGCTAAGGATTAGAAAGAAAAATTCCCATGAGAGGAACTGACCAATTTCAACCAAAATATGTTCCAAACTGGTAAAAGGAGAAAAACTACAAAAAGTTACTGATAGAGATCTCTGCACTGTACTCTTCCATACAATAAAAGAAATTTGATCATAATTCTGATTTTTTCCCCTAGAAACCAAATTTTCTGTGATGATGGGAAATATTCCTCATCTGTGCTACACAATACAGTTCGCCACTCACATGTGGCTGTACAGGACACTATGACAGAGGAACAGAAATAATAAAACCTAATTAACTTTAAATAACTTAAATTTAAACACCACTCTATATGGCTAGTGGCTACTGAACTGGACTGCACAGAATCACAGACTTTTTTTTTTTTTTAAGAACTACCACAATAAAGAGGGAGAAACTGCAGAGGGAAGGGTATCAAGTTATAATCAACTGCAAAAATTAATCTATCACAGAAAGTATTTCACATTAGATATTTCAAAGCAATGAAAATGGATTGTGCTTATATATAGGACATTACTCAGTGATTGTAATTTATATTACTCTGGATAACGAAAACTGGCTAATCCAGTAAAAATCATCAGTGATAAAATAGCATTATTTCCAGAAAGAATGAAATAGGAAGCTAGCAGGGACAAGAGAAAATTAAGAGCAATTCTCAAAAGATAAAGCAGGGCTGTTGTTACATGATTCTCAAATTCCCTAAGATTACCATTTAGTATTATCAGAGATTTAAAATAATTTATATCCCTTACAGCTCTCTGAATAAGCAGTTTTCCTTCCTTCCTTGAAACAATTCACTCTCATAAAATTTTTGAAACATGAGAAACTAAATAGAAGAAAGCTGGTTTTTAAAAAAATTTTCAAGGCAGCTATTACTGTTACTTTTGAGATGTTCCATTACTTGTTGGGAAGGTTAAATGACCTTGCCAATAAAACTGAAGAAATCTCATTAGAAGTCAAGTGCATCTGTAACACATTAAGAGTCAGCGAAGGAATTATCAAAACAAAGATGGCAGGAAAACTATTGCTCTTGAGATTGAACAAGTAGCATTATGTAGATAATTATCATGGATTGCTGTTCAGGGATTGAGAGCAAGACTGGCAGAATAATACTAGGGGGCACTGCCCCTTGCTACAGTAGCTCATATTGTTGCCAATATTACAATATAGTTGCCTATAAAAAAACAATTCCTTTTTACTCTGACTATTGATACTGAGCTGGAAGGGAAAGAGATGGTCCTAGTCTAGCATTGGCAATGAACTAGGACATGACTCCAGAGATGTTATATGACAGACTCTAGTAACATAATTAGCTGGAACTTGAACTTTTGCTTCTGAATCCCCAGTCCAAGGTTATTTTCAAAAGTTCCAAATGTATTCAAATGAAGTTATAATTCAACATCAATATAACACTTTATTGGTTTAAGGTCCAAGTTGATCTGAAGCTTTAGATCTTGGACTCAGAGCTACATGGAGAAGGAAGCTATAAATAATGGTGGTGTGAAGACAGCTAAAATAAAAGTGTTTTCAATTGTACAGAAAGTCTCACTTCTATGTGGAATCTAAATAGTCAAACTCAAAGAGCAAAGAATAGAATGGCAGTTGGTAGGGGCTGGAAGGAGGGGAAATGGAGAGAAGATGGTTAAAGGGTACAAAAGCTGGTCACGTGAGGTAAGTTCTGGAACTCTACACACATTGCCTACAGCTAACAATACTGTATGATAAACTTTAAATTGTTAACAGGGTAGATTTTATACACAACACCCCCCCAATAACAATAACAACAAAGGAGGGAGGAGATGAATATACTTATGGCCTTGATGGTGATGAGGTTTTATGAGAATATACTTATTCCCAAACACACTCAGGTATATACATTAAACATATACATCTTTTTATATGTCAGTTATATTCTAATATCTTTATGAAAACTTAGAAAGAAAGAGAAGGAAAGAAGATAAGCCTGTATTTTATAGATTGTGAATATAAAGGTTATACTTATAACTATCTTATAAAAGTCAGTGTCTTTCAAACTTATTATGTCAAGATTCATAGTAGGACTATAGAAAGAAATGATGTTTTATACTACATTGCAGTACACTGCTATACAGCATGCTATATACATGCCCATAAAACTGAAATCAACATTTCACAAAATTCTATCTTCGCTAAATGAAGTGCTTTGATATTTTCCAGTCTATTTCATTTAAAAAAAAAAAATGCTGATTCTGTCCCACTAGATTTCATGAGCCACTAACTGATTGCAATTGCAGTCTGGAAAATATTCTAGGATCCTGAATGAGCACCCACCCTAAGAGGCAAGAATACGTTTAAATCTCTGTTTTCCAATCTCATCTTATGAATATGTTTTAAGTATATTCTATAATATACTTACATGTGATATGTTACTACAACTATTAAGGGTGTGTAACCAAAATGTTAGAGACACATGATTCCTGAATCACCCAGGGAGCTTAGTAAAATGCACATTCCTATGCCTTAACACCCTAACAGTTGCCCACCTTTGTGGTGGGATGTGGGTAATCTTTTTATGCTGCCAGAGTAAGGGCCACTGTTCCAGAACAAATCCAAAAAGAACGAAAAAAAAATTTTTTTTAGTTGTATTTTTAGGACCATTCTCAGCACTAAACGGTTTTGTTTTATCTCCTCACTTTAATACCTAATTCTCAACACAAAAAGCTCCTTTCTTTTTTCTATCTTTCCAAATCACCACTGTTTCAGAACACCTTTTATTATGGGATAGTTTTATAGTAATTTTTTGAGAAAAGTAACTTTAAAAGATAGTCCTCCCAACCCCTTGCTTTCAGTGGTTATAGATGACAGGATACATTTTTTGAAATGTACCAAAACACAAACCCTAGGAATAGACCTACCAAGCTTAACTTTAACAACACTGAAATTAACACTAGGTTTCCTAGTGACTCGAAAGAATGGCAAGCATCAATTTTCTATTCAGAATTCTATATTCCAAAAGTGCTATGACTTAAAAAATTTTGTAGGTAAAAATTGGTTGAGAGTTTACTTCAGAATCTCTAAATGGTATATTAGGGAAAAGTTCTCTTTTCCATTGAAAATAAACTACTGACCCATCAACATGCTTATGTTTCAAGGCAGGTGATTTTCAATTCCTCCCTTCTAGACTGTTTTTTTATTTATTAATCAAAGTTTTCAAGATAGTAACTTGGGGATAAGATAACATCCATTAGTTACCAGATACACCAGTAAGAAACCTTTCTTCTTATTTTGATTAGCAGAGTATTTTCATCTAGGGGATTAGCCCAAGAGACAAAACCACTGCTAGCACCAAAGAGATTTTTCTTTCAAAAATCCAAAACCAAACCAAAAAACCCATTACTGGTAATGGCATAGAAAATGTTTTGAGAACCTATATTTTCTTTCAGTTTCTCTAAGTTATTTAATGTAAAACTTATTGTTTGGAAGAAAACCAAGGCTCAAAGATGGCTCAAAGTTTCCCCCAAATCAAGGTGCTTTCAAGTAACATTCAAACCCTCATCTTTCAAGCCCTTTGTATCTTCATTACAACAGGCTGCTCTTATTACAGAAAAAAAAAAAAATCTATGCAATTAGTTGCTGAACAAGAAAAAAAATTACTTTTATGTACATGGATGTCTAAAATGAGCTGTGGGCATACAAAGAAAATAAAATGTACTATGTGTGGGTAATAATGGTTACATTTTTTATGGGATAAAAAAAACATACAATGGAGTTAGCATTTCTTACGATCTTTATGGGTAACTAAGGCTAAATAAGCAATTGCTACTAAACCATGTAAAAACAATCTTAATTGTAGCCAATATTTTTTAAAGCAAAAGGTTTAACAGAGTGATACTTACAAATCTTTAACTTGCATTGCTTGTGGAAAACTATCCTTTGACAACAGTAATTGTATTAGTTTGTTGTAAGTTTCACTGCTAAATACAATGTTTTGCCTTTGTGCTTTCAGGAAGATATTATATGCATCTATGAGAGAAAAAAAATAAGATGACATTATTCTGAATTGGCAAAAAGGAAGAGGAAAACCAAAGTCCTAAGCCCATATATTTCTTTTAAAATACTTATCTACCATTATAATTCTATAGAGATACATGCTGATGGCACAAGCAGATATCATCATTCTTCAAATCTTTTAAAGCCAAATTTCAATTTTGGAAACACATATTGGTTTTCTTTTAAAACTAGTTTTTCATACTAGCTTTCTTCAGTCAATAAATTATGTTCTTGCCAATAAAAATGAGAAATAGCTCTCCTGAATTTGCCAAAAGATGATACGAGTTTCAAAATAAACTGCAAAATGTGTATTAAAGTCCAAATAAACCAGAGGTATAATTTAGATTGAGGGGAGCAAAAGATTCATTTTAAAGCAATCTTTAATCTATAAGTGGGTGGTTACAATGGTTAACATTTCAGCACAATAGCATTAAAGTGAATATAGCCTATAATTCTAAAATTAGGAGATCAAATTATTTGGCTACGACAGGACTTATACAAAAACATACAATTTTCAAATATACAGATATCTAACGAGTAAACTAGGCAACATTTGTTTGACTGATTAACAGTTTTATTTCACTTGTTCACAATAACTGTCAGTGAATGAAAAGATGTTACCAAAAGAGAAGTAACTACACTTTTCAGTCACTTACTTTTCTGAAATAAAATTGCCTGGCTATAAACAGCCAACTGAAACTACAATCCATTCCCTTGTGTATATAAACATATCACAATAGAGGGAGAGCATAACTCAACTATCAGGTACGGCCTTCTATGCACATAAGGCTCAACATAAAGACACAGAGAACATGGAATCGAGGAATGGATAAGATGCTAATGCTCAGAAGAACATTCTATGCTATCTGAGGTTTCTAAACAGGCAAAAACTATAATGCTTTTATGTACAAGCCGGGAGCATGTGCATTATTTCCTTAACTAAACTGAAGTGGCAGTGTCAAAAACTTACTTCTCTCTTCATGCTAAACTGGAAGGAAAAAAAGGGAAACCAGGGATGACAATATTTCTATGTGCATCTTAACTAAGGAGAACAATTTGGGTGAGTGAAAGTAACTGTGGTACAAGTTAATAAAATTTTAAGCAAGCCTTCCAAAGAATAACCCTTGTTGCCATTCAATTACCAACTGCTTTATACTTGTATGTGCTAGGGCACTGGCAAAAGTAGAAAGCAAAAACGCACAGATAAGCAAGAAGGAATTCTACCATTATCACAACTTTGCTACTGGTAATGACAATCACAATATACCCTTAAGAACTTTCAGAAAAATACTAATATGAATATTCCACTTTCAAAGCATTTATATCTTGCTAAGCATTCAAACCCTGATACTTTAAAAAAGTATTTAGAACCTCTGAATTAATAGAATAAAATTAGTTGATGAATAACTGCATTATGTTAACTAGTTTTATGTATTCACTTAAAAACATTTTTTTAAAGGCTATATATGAACGTTTCAGACTCTCATTTTAGTCAGATCAAAATTTCACCAGAATATTTACATAGTACTGACTGACAATTTTATATTTAGCTTTAATAGACACATGGTATAACAGTCAAGAATGCATAGACTGAGTAAGAAGCAAAGGAAAAAAATTCAAGGAATAAAAATGTTTTACTTTGGATAACAGATATTCTCTAGATGATTAGTTTATTCTTACTTCAGAAAGTTTATGCCAGTGTCACTAAATTTCTAGTTAAGGAAACTAAGTAGGGCTATGAATTTCTAAATTGAGTGTTTTCTACTGAATAGAGTCCCAAGCTGTCAATACTAAAATGAAACAAACAAACCCCAAATCTGCTATATTTATTTTCTTGAGTACCACAAAACATACTTGAATTCTACCCCAAAATTGACGAAATTAAAACATTCCATGGGAAGAAATTAATAAAAATAAGAATATTATATAATTTGGAAAGGATATAAAGAAGTCTAAATGAATAGAGATGTCTTCAGGAAAGTTTACTAATAGAAAAAGGGGGGAAATAACAAGTAAAAGGACTTTAACCTTCAGAGATTGCTTGATCACTTCAACACATGCTAATATGGAAGTTAAGGCTTTAGTTATGTTTTCGTTTTCACATAAAAATCATATTTGTCCTCCCAAATTGTGACCATGTTATTTTCAAAGTGTAGTCAGGTACCACATGACAACATTTTTGTCGACAACACTGCACAGCCTAGGAACACTGACGACATCTTTAGTTTGGGTGAGTACACTCATGATGTCTGCACAAGGATGAAACCAACCAAGACCACATTTCTCAAAACATGTCCATGTTAGGGACACATGATTATAATCATTGATAAAAATGTACATTGACAACAGTTTTTATTAAGAAAAAGTCAAACCTATAGAAAAGTATAAAGAACGGAATCATGAACTGCATTACCTACATTTAATAATTATTAATGTTTGGCCAGATTTGCTTTCTTTGTTCTTTAAGGCTTAAAAACGATTACAGAATTCTTTGTTTTTTTTTAAATCCCTCAATACTTCATGTGAATCTCAAGAACACTGCCTAAAAAGTATAATAACATTATCATATCTAATAAAAATAAGAGCAATTCGTGAGTATTACCCACTACTCAATCAATACTTAAATTCTCCTAGGGCTGGGGTGTGGCTCAGTGACAGAGCTCCTGCTTACCTTGAGCAAGACCCTGGATTTGACCCTCAGCAATACGGAAAAAAAAGCAAAACAAAAAATACTCCATAAAAAAACAAAAACAAAAACAAACCTTAAGTTCTCCCAATTGTGTCCAAATGAGAAAAATAATATATAAAAGTTCTATCCCTGTCCTAGACTACCTCTAGCTCACTGGGCTTAGATGCCATGCTGTTAGTAGAAACAAGATTGCAGTGGTTATGTTTACCTCTGTTCCTCTTCAATCGGCAGGAGTTCAA
Source organism: Urocitellus parryii (assembly GCF_045843805.1). Taxonomy (NCBI): domain Eukaryota; kingdom Metazoa; phylum Chordata; class Mammalia; order Rodentia; family Sciuridae; genus Urocitellus; species Urocitellus parryii. The sequence goes on from NC_135542.1 coordinate 65,984,416, forward strand.
CAAATCTTTCTCTATATTAGTTTCCACAGGTGAGGGTGATGAAGAATTAGTCAGGGAATGTTTATCATCTTCATACCACATCTTTAAAACAAAATTATTCGGTAAAACAAAAACCGTAACTACAGTTATCTTTTTGGTATAAAAGCTGATGCTAAAAGCAAATTACCTCAGGAACATCAAATGGAACTTCCTGGTTACTGTTTTTAAGGATTTCTGCTAATAATCTTAATGTCTTCTCACGAGGAATAATGTTTTCTTCTTGCATTTTATTCCAGGCAGCATCAGCTCTTTGCCAGTCACCATTTGCTTCTGTAGAATTTGATTAAACAGAAAATAATAAAGATCTTAAACAGAATTCATGAAAATCTTCAGAACTTGTTCTGAATTTATTCCAAATACTGCCTTTACGGAGACGAACCAAAAGTGATTGTGGACCAAAAGCAAGGACTTTTTTCTGTAAACATTTCTGAACCTTTTGAATTACAAATCACTAAAACAATCTTACCTGTTGAAAAATAAAAAGATCCCTTGTTTTTATTAAAGACTGAAAATTATGTTGATAAAAAGTTTGTTTTTAAAGTAATTGAGGAATTGACCATTGCCAAAATCCATATCAGAAACAAGTAATAATTCAACCATGCCCTTTGGTGTTTATAAATATAGTAAACACATGTTCAATATCTAGTTCACAATTGTGGATCTGAAATGACTGAAAGCATTCAAATGAATGACTTTGCTTTACAAATGACAAATCTATAAACCCTTTTTACTTAGCTGAGACAAACTGTCGCCTCTTCTGTTGCCATGAAGGATCTCTGATAGCGTGTGATGTTTTCTTAGATATCTTATCTCAATAGGTAATGCAATCAAGACTAGATATTTTTAAAAATAATTTTATTTTATTTATTTATTTTTATGTGGTGCTGAGGATCGAACCCAGGGCCTCACAAGTGCTAGGCGAGCACTCTACCACTGAGCCACAACCCCAGCCCCAAGACTAGACAAGAAGTCTGTTGGAAAGGACATACACAAATTCTTTCACACTGAAAAACATGGTTCCTCTTAGGTGGTGACCCAGTTTTCACAAACAGCAAAATCAAAAGAAATATAGATGTTTTAGATGTCATTTTAAAAAGCTTTTCTGACAGGGACCAGCTTGATAAAGGGGTTTGCTCTGGAACACAAACACTTCAGAAAACATGAATATATGTGATCCATAGTCTATTAGAGGAATTATTAAAAAATACCAAAACAAATAAAAATTTCCTAGGACCCCCCCACCTTCGGGATAAAAAACAGAAAAATCCTAAGCTTTTTGATAACTAATGACTCCTAGAAATAAAAAATTCTGAGAAAAAGCAAAATATACTTAGATTACATTAGAAATCAGAAATCAGCAATAAAGAAAAGGTAAAAATATGAGTAGGAAAATTTCCCTGGGTCATACGTAAACTGCAAACTACATTTTTCTAAGTATCATTCCCCATAAAATAAAGATTCCAGGTCTGGAGATGGGAATTATGAAACAAAAGCCTGGACAGTGAAAGAACTATCAAAGACTAATACGGTATGCATCAGACAACATAGGAACCAGTGGAAGGGGTTCCCACTGTCCAAAAACGACATAATTTGAAGACTAAAAAGAATAATGACTATACTGGGTGTGATGGAGCACACTTTAATTCTAGTAACTCTGGAGGTTAAGACAGGAAGATCACAAGTTTAAGGCTAGTCTGGGCAACTTAGGGTTGAGTGCCCCTGGGATCATTCCCCAGTACATTCGAGGCGAGAGGGAGGTAATGACAAAAACACAGATGTATATATTTTAAAAATCCATGAATTCATTAAAAAAAAAATCACTTGTCAACTTTGGTTGTTTTAAGGACATCTGTACATAAGTTAGTAATTAATAGAAGAATAAGCAAGTATTTGTCCATTCTTATGAATTTATTTCATATCATTAAGTAAAAGAAGTCAATGTTGGATATAAAAAATGTAAAATGCAAAACAATCTCAATGTAAAATAATTAACATAATAGATGCATATGTAAGTAAATATATGAATATAAATTAAATGTAGAGAGAGGGAACTGGAAGGATGGACAATTGACAAAAGTTACCTCTGAGGCAGGGAGTTTGGAGCTGCAAGTGAACACAATGGCATTTTCACTGTTAGCTAATATATTATTATATTGTTTCAATCTTTAATACTTATGAACACATTCATTTTACTAGTGTAATAATAGAGGGGGAAAAAGACTGCCCAGTGTGAAAATAAATGTCAATGGCTATACATATTTGAAGAAATAACATAAAAATAACTCTGAGGTAGAATAAATGCTGAGGTCATACATTTTCAAAAAATAGATTTAAAGATATTTTGGGGGGTGGTGGGGGAGTGTGGTACCAGGGATTGAACTCAGGACACTCAACCCAGCCCCATTTTGTATTTTATTTAGAGATAGGGTCTCACTGAGTTGCTTAGCACCTCACAATTGCTGAGGCTGGCTTTGAACTTGCAATCTTCTTGCCTTAGCCTCCAGAAACAGTGGAATTACAGGTATGCACCACTGCACCCAGCAGATTTAAAGAATTCTTAAAGCAAAGTGTTAAGGCAGCTGTATTTTTGAATGGAGTACTTTATGTATACAAAGAATAAACTCATATTTATTTTGTATATGCAAAGAATAAATTAAAGAACTTAGATCATAAGAAAATGTTAAAGACTGACATAGTTTCGTGAGTTGTTAGCTGTGTAAATGACTGAGCTCTATCTTGTTTTGTGCATGTTTCTGTAATAGGTAGTAGTTCACAACAAAATCGAGTGTGTATACAAAAATAGTACAAAAGGCACTATTTAAAATAGTACATGGCTGGGGATATAGCTTAGTTGGTAGAGTGCTTGCCTCACATGCATAAGGCCCTGAGTTCAATCCCCAGCACCCACTGCAAAAAAAAAAAAAAAAAAAAAAAAAAAAGGTACAAAAGGCACTATTTTAAAATAAAGGAAAGTGGCTTTTCAACAAATACTCCCAAGTCCCAAGGACAGGGGAAGAAGCTCAGTGGACAGTGCTTGCCTAGCATGCATGAGGCCCTGGATTTGATCTTCAATATCAGAAAAGAAAAAGAAAAACAAATACTTCAAGTAATTGACACAACCCCTTTCAGAGGCTAAAATCATAACATGAAAAAGAACAGCCTATAAAAAATTTTTGTAGGTCAAACAAATTATTTTTTTAGGAAAATATTAATTTTTCAAGTATAATAATATATTTCATATATTATTCCATACCATGTATAGCTTTTCTAATATACTGTGTCCACGTAACAATATTTAGGTTGTAATCCAAGTCAGAGGGCGAAACAAATAAGGGGCTACAAAAGAGGAGTTTGCTTTTTCTTCAGAAAGAAAAGGATAAGGGCTATTACAACCAGATAATCTATTTATGGCAATACAGAAAGTGGGAAGCATAAAAACAGAGTTGAAAAGTATACTTCCCAGTAAGGTTTCCTAAAACAGATTCCCGATGAGCTCCTTTAACCACTGGCTCGTATTCAGAGCAAGAAAAAACTGGAGGCACGTATCTAACAGAACAGATAGGAGGAATCAAGGAGAAGAAAATGATTTGATAACTCAGAGACTGCCTATTCCTCGAGGGAATTTTCTTTTTTCTTTGTTTTGTTTGTTTTAGCAACAATTAAAGCTCAACTGAGTAAAAAATTTGTATGTGTGGTCTGCCGCCCCTGGGCCTGCCCAGGACTCCTGCCTCACCTCACATTCTCACACCCCACTTTCCCAGGGGAGCACTAACTTTATATCTTCAGGGTTGTTACATCTGAATATAAAAATCAGTATATTGGATTTTTTAAAAAAGTTTGCATAAATTACAAATTTAAGCATAAGATAATTCTTTAAAATGAAACAGAAATGGGTGGAAAAGTGAATTAGCATCCTAAGAGTCTAAAAAAAAAGCTTTTTATTTTGCACATTCACCTATGTTACTTATATCATCATTGAAGCCAAAGTTTTAAGAATTACAATGTAAAGTGTGTGCTTCGAATCAACCAAAAATTGTAATGTTCATTTTAAAGTAAGTCATATTTTATTTAAATCATCAAGAAGTAAGATAAAGCTTCCAATGATAAAAAGGGACGGTAAAACTCCCAAATGTGTATAGTGGTATTATATGAGGGCAATATTTGGTAAAAGAAGTCAAAATTTTCAGAAATCACATTCACTTCTTACCCTTAAGTGTATATACTAAGAATTTAGCCATACAGAAACAATTAAGGGTATAAACAATGATATAAACACATAGATGAATAATGTGCAACATGGAAAACTGAAATTTATTCACATGCCAAGCAAAAGGGGACTGATTGACTAAGTTCTAGCATATCTATTCAGTATATTAGTCGTTTGTAGATGATTAATAAAAATGCTTATAAAATATAACTGAGTAAAAAATATCATTTTAGGGGCTGGAGATATGGCTCAAGTAGTAGCACACTCGCCTGGCATGTGTGAGGCACTAGGTTCGATCCTCAGCACCACATAAGAATAAAATATTGAGTCTACCTAAAAAGCTAAAAAATAAATATTTAAAAAAATATCATTTTAAAGAAACCATTTTGGCAGCTGGGCATGGTGGTGCATGCTTGTAATCTCAGTGGCTCAGGAGGCTCAGACAGGAAGATCGTGAGTTCAAAGCCAGCCTTGGCAAAAGTAGGGCGCTATGCAACTCAGTATCTGCAAAATACGCCTGGGGATGTGGCTCAGGGGCCAAGTGCCCCTGAATTCAATCCCTGGTATCCTCCCTGCCGCAAAAAAAAAAAAAAAAAAAAAAAAAAATTACACATTAAGTGTGTAAATAGATATGCATCTTTCTGCAAAAGGATCTACACACATGAATATGTTGATGAGTACTAAAGTGAGTGACTGATACATCTACTTCAGGATTTAAATGAAAAGAAGGATTAGTTTCACCTCAAAATGTCCCATTAAGCCAGGTATGGTGGTATATACTTGTAACCCCAGGGATTCAGAAGGCCTAGGCCAGAGAATTGCAAGTTTGAGACCAGCCTCAGCAACTTGGCAAGATCCTGTCTCAAAATAAAAAAATTAATATAAAAAGGGCTGGGGATATAGCTCAGTGGTAAAGCACCCTGGGTTTAATTCCTGGTACCAAAAACCAAAATTCTATGGTTCTGATGAAGATTTTATTTTCTCTTCTATTTCAATTTAAAGATCTTACTTGGCTTTTATCTCCCATGATAAAACCGGGCAAACCCTCATCGTATAAAATAGAATAAGTATTAGGCTGAGCAGAGGAGTTTAACTTTATAGACAAAAGAGGGCTGAAGGAAAAAATAAAAAGTAGAATGGTTGTTTCAAAACTTCTTTTCTTGTAAATCTGAAGTAGAGGGGACCTTCTTATCATATGTCAGCTAAAACTGGCCTGTTTGGGGATTTGGCTATCATCTTTTTCTCAGGTCTCCTGAGTTCTGGAAAGGTTGGATTTGGTTGTGTAGACCTCCAGCACGAGTAACTACATTTTGATTTGGTCTGTTGGGCCTGGTGCAAAAGCAGCTCAGTCCAAACCAATGGTCTCCTATAAATTCTATTTAAAAGGTGAAAAACACTAAAAAAGAAGTAGTATCAGTTTAAAAATCAACATTGAAGGTACCATTTAACCCTGATCACACATTCCTAGTGGTATCTTGGCTACATCATGTTTCTTGGTTCCTTTTTGTGAGGACACTCTCATTTTAAAGAATGAAAAAAATACCAAAAGAAGCCCTCTTCTTTTTTATACCTTAACTTCAGTCTCCCATTACATAAAGAGAGAAGGTTGGGTGGGAAGGGAATTAGGCCAGTTGGGCATGGGTGAGTTTGGTAAGTCCTTAACAGCATGGAACATGAGTCACCCACAGTTCTGGGCTCTAGGAACACAAGAAAAGAACAACTGAGGATGAAGATTTTACCTTTTCATTAGTCCAGTATCAATGTCAGAAATTATAGAGATTACACAATATCCAATAATACAATGTGACATACTATGAAAAAGCTCAACATAGCCTCTGTTGAAAACTCCATATTTGTCAATCCCTGGAGTTTCCTCAAAGCTTGATACTTCCCCTTCCTGCCAATGCCTTCAACATACTAAATAACTGAAAACACGAGAAACAGTGAAATCACTTACTGTATAGTTTTAGCAGATTGAAGTACATCTGGTCTCTATCGCACTCAAATAGCTTTTGTGTCAGCTCCACTAATTTTTCCAGAGCTTCAACCTTAAAAATAAGATTAACAGGTAGATTTATATTGGGCAAAAGATGTATTTTACAGTTGACAGAGAGCAGTTAAATAATCCAAATTAGCTTTACGCATGGGGCAGATTAACTTCACTTAAAAAACTAAAGGGTTGAGTACAACCACAAGAATGTATTTAATGTCACTGAATTGTACAGTTAAAAATGGTTAAAACAATGTTGTTATATTTATATTTTACCACAATTTAAAAAAAATTTTTTTCTTTAAAGTTAAAGGGCTATTGGACCCTCTGGAGTCAAGAACACAAAATAAGAGAATTTTCATCAAGGTACATTTTAGAGAATTAAAGATGTCTGGGGCAGAGAACAGGGTATAGAGAATTCAAGCATATTGTGAGTTAATGAAAATATTCCTCTATCCACACATTACACTCCTGTGGCTTTTACTTGGTACAATGTGAACAGATACTTGCACTGCGGGGGTAAGGAAAGCAGAAATCCCATTGCGTTCTATTAGGTAACTTCTCCAATCACTAAGGACTAAAGCAGGTTAAATTGCCAGGTAAAGTCAGCCTGCTCAAAGCAACTGAGACAAAGCAAATTAAAATCTTCAAGGCCCAGGTTAACTGCAGAAACAAATGAGCTATCACTTATTTGAAGAATAACCAAGTTAATAACACTTCCACAACGCTCTATTGCTGGAAATCCCCAAACGGTCATATGACATGTAATACATATGCTTTCTTCTCAGTTTTAAGTAGTTCAGATATCAGAAATTAAAGACAAACCTGATTACTAGTGATACATCTATCACAAAACCACTGAAGTCTTGTAGGTCGAGCTCTAATGCCTGGTGTCTGAAAAATAAAATAATCATATCACACAGGTAAGCTTTAGTTAAATATTATATTTTTCCTCAAAGAGAGTATACTAAAATAAACCTATAAATGTAATTCCACAGTTATTAAAGACCTACAATAAGGATTAAAACAGAGCATAAAATGTGACCTATATTTAACTTGTATCTAAAAGATTCAGGTTATTTGAAAATGCTGGTTTGCTGGTCAATATTCATTCCATAAATCTTTAATAAAGAAAATGGTTATACTTTTCTTTAGTTCAAAAAGAATTGATGGCCAGGTGCAGTGGTGCAGGCTTGTAATCCCAGTGGCTCAGGAGGCTGAGACAGGAGAACCCCAAGTTCAAAGCCAGCCTCAGCAAAAGTGAGGTGCTAAGCAACTCAGTGAGACCCTGACTCTAAATAAAATACAAAACAGGGCTGGGGATGTGGCTCAGTAGTTGAGTGTCCCAGTATCTCCACCCAAAAAAAGAAGTGATGAAATAATTTACCCCGATATATATCAAATTAAACATAAATGTGCATCATGTTCTTGGTTGTCCTCTCTCCCTCTCTCTGACTCTCCCTCTCTCCCCTCAGCACACACTTCAAAAGAGAACTCAACAAATTCAGGAGACAAAAATTATTAACCCATTGCATGGACTTATTAACAATTGTCACAGTAACAAACCAATAGCTTTCAGTTTTAAAAGAAACATTCTTATGAAGTTATGAAGTTTACAGTGGTAAAAAAGTACTCTAACAATTACAAAAAAAAAAAAAAGCTACCTAACATGTAAAACTAAATGTTTAAGGAGCAAAGTACTTAAAATTAGTTTGCAGTCTTAATTTGCTTCAAAAATTTAAACATGTGTTATATCCTCAATTACAAATTATTTAGTCAATAACTCTTGGCTTCAGGAATTTATTTCACAATGTTGTATTATGGATAAAAAGAAAAACTATGTCAACATAATTCCCAGGATTTGTCCTTCTGCCTCTAGTATTTTCAGCATCTCTTAGAAGGTTTCACCATTAAACACTGCATTTCCATCACAACGCTATGATAAGACAACCACAAACTCATCAGCATTGGCTGCTCTACTCTAGAGGAGGGACCTTTCTTGCTTTCTCTACTTGGCTTTGTTGCTGTAACCAGGTATCCCTGATCTCTTACTCATAAGTCTTCATAATTCTATTATTATTTAAAGAGAGAGATCTCGCCATGTTACCTAGGCTGCCCTTGAACTCCTAAGCTCAAGTGATTCTCCTATCTCAACCTCCTGAGTAGCTGGGACTTCACACATGTGCCAACATGACTGGCTTCCCATTATTTTTTGAAATTTTTTAGTTGTAGATGAACACTATTTATTTATTTATTTACTTACTTGCTTATTTATTTATTAATATGTGGTGCTGAGGATTGAACCCAGGGCCTCACATATGCTAGGCAAGCACTCTACCACTGAGCCACAACACTAACCTGTTTCCCATTATTTTTAATTTTACAAAATAACATTATACAATGTTAAATTAAAAACTGAGGCAGAACTAACATCTTACAGCTTTGGCAGAAAGATGGGAAAATGAATACAGTATAAGTTGGGTTAAGTGTTCTCATTCTATTGGTGCAAATATCCACATTCTGGGATATAAAAAAAAATGATAAATTAACCATTGAAATATATTCTTAAATATCATTAATATCATATTCAGACACAATTTCTATTCAAGACTTTCCTCACATCTGTTTTGCTTCACATGCATTACAAAATGAAAATGAAACCAACATCAATGTATACAAAAAGCCCTTGAAAAACTAGCAAATAATCCTCTTTAGAACACGGCAAAATGCAAGGGCTACATTCACTTACAACTTTCAATATCAGTTCTGATCCAAATGCCAAAGATCTAAATAGCACAACTTGTCAAGGTAAACTTTTCCTGTTTGTGGCTGATTAATCTGCCTGTCACCAGCAGGACAGCTGACTTATACAGCAGATCTTCCTATGTTTCATTTTGAAATTGAGAACTGTTTTCACATATAAATCTCAATCCTCAAAAGAACATCTAGGTCAGATTAACTAAATCTCCTAGGCTGCTGTAATAGTCAACATTTCTGGCTTATCTCTTTATTTTTTTTATTATTATTTTTTTTATTGGTTGTTCAAAACATTACAAAGCTCATGACTCTGGCTTATCTCTTAACATCTTATTGAATTTTAAACACTCCAAGTTGAAAGCAGAAATAGAAAATGTAATAAAAACATGGAGAAGAGAAGAACAGAATTCTAATTGGGATGTGAAATATAACATCAAAAGCCAGTCAATGTTAATTAAAACAATGAACTCACTTATATAATTCTGTCTGTATTTTGCTACATAAAATTTATTTAATACATAGAGAAGATAAATAATTATTATAATAGAAAAAACTGGCATGTTTGTTTGTACCGGAGTTACTGTGCTTCAAACCACATCTCTGCATTTACTGATCAGCACAAAAAAGTAACCTATTATACTAGTTTCATTACATTATTCTGATTTAAATCTGCTGGTATCATAACAAGCTTCTATGTAGATCAGTAAAAACAGATTATCAAACAATTATTACTTTTAAAGTAAAAAGAAATGAAGAATTTTTTTCCCACTGTACTTCAATCTATCTCAAGAAAGATCATCTTAAATGTGACTGAAAATTTTCACCTACTTTGAGTTTTCTTGATCATATAATTTAAGTGAAAAATGGAAAACAATAACAAAATTCCCACTCTAGCCTCATGTCCTGCAGAGTAAGAAGAAAAAATCATGCACAGGTTTTCCAAGAGCAAACACAAGAATCCAGCTCAACTATTTGCCAAGATAGGTAAGAAAGAGCAAAGAAAGAGAGGTATCATAGCACTTACTATGCATTTTAGCAATTATACCTCTCTCTAAAATCTTCAGTACAGATTTGAACATCATGTCTAATAAGGAGGAAAATATGGCTGATGGAGTCAAGGAAACAGTGCATCATAAACTAAACATGATTCGTTTCCCTGGGTATTACAGAGGAGACAGTAAACTAACTCATGGGATAGGGATTTGAATTCCCATGAGAAATGACACAACTTGAAATTCTGAAAGTCAGGGTAGGAAAAACTAGCTCTAATCTCTACTCTGTACTCTCTACATATGGGATCCATCCTGGCCTATTAAGGAAGGCAAATTGGGATAAAAGCCCTGAATTTGGTAGAGTGAAGAACAAAGAGGAGAGTAACAAAGATTGGGAAACCATTAGAATACCACCTTTTGGTCTTTTTTTTTTTTTAATTTTTTTTTGTTGTTGATTGACCTTTATTTATTTACTTATATGTGGTACTGAAAATCGAACCCACTGCCTCACACATGCTAGGCAAGCACTCTACCAACTGAGCCACAACCTCAGCCCCCAACTTTTGGTCTTAACCCAAAAGCCATGAACAGAGAGTATTTCCTCCACTGAGAAGACTGCAAATTTACTCTGGCTACAGGGTGGAAGTGGGGAGAAAATTAGATGAGACAGAAAGTTTAACATGAAAAAGAAGAAAGGTAAGTTGTTTTGATAGTTCAGATACTGAAATATTGGGAGGTCATGGAGGTAGGGATGAAACAGGAGAAATGACAGAAAATGGGAAATCAGGGCCTGATTTCAAACTCCACAGCACTACTAATAAAGAAGCTCCACAGCCCATATTTGGTCCTTAAAGCTTTGCCCTAGTTACTTCTGAAAGTAGTTCTGTGAGGCTAATATAAAGATGTACATTAAAACTATTTGTGAAGCATAAAAGAATTACCATTATTAGTTATACTGTTCACCTGGTAATTTAGGTTTGAGCCCCAGGGGAAGAGTTTGCATTAAGAAATGCTGGTTACATTTAAAGCAGGATCTTTCTCATCTCTGGACTACACTGATAACTAGCAGTGCCTGGCATATGACAGGCATTCAGTAAGAGATAAATTAAGTGACATATTTCCTTAAAGATGCCTTTGATACAGTTATTTAACATTTCATACTATTATTTAACTTTGTATCTTATGTACATCATAAGATACAAAAAAATTTAATGTCCAGTCTTTAATACAAACTGAAATACTCAATAAGTGTTACTTTATCTTAAATAGTCAGCAACATTCCCTTCCTGGGAGGTGACTAAAGTACTTTAAAATACAATTAAAGTACTGAAGTTATTTTTGTTTGTTTACAGAGAAATGTAATTTTATTTTACCAGAGTTTCTAGCAAAAGGAGAGTTTGACTAACAACTCAAATTTTTTCTCCTGTGAACCACAAAGGAGGCCTCACATCCAAAGACATTAGTATTTCTGTCTTTATCTATCAGGCACTTTGAAAATGGTAGGGGCAGCTGACCCAGTCCTGAGAAATGATCTAAAGTAAATAATCTGAAAACCAAGTATAACTGTAGTTAATAAAGATATGAATCATGATTATTTCTAATTACAATGAAAATTTTCCTCAAAGAAGAAAGGGACAAATAAACATTATTTCATTTATAGTGGATGATGTGACCATTAAAAATAATGATTAGTCAGGTGCGGTGGCACACGCCTATTAATACCAGCTGCTCCGGAGACTTAGGAAGGAGGATCACAAGTTCAAAGCCAGCCTCAGCAAAAGCGAGGTGCTAAGCAACTCAGTGAGACTCTGTGTCTAAATAAAATACAAAATAGGACTAGGATGTGGCTCAGTGGTTGAGAGTGCGGAGTTCAATCCCCATACCGTCCTCCCACCCCCCAAAAATGAGAGGAGTTATGACATTAGAGGAGTTCACTGGAGGGGAATTGAGAAGCAGTGTTGACAAGTGAAGAAAGTATTAGGTAAGATACATGATTCAACTCATTTCAACTATATATAAACTGTGGTGCTGGGGATTGAAACTAGGGCCTCAATCATATTAGCCAAGTGAATTATGCATTGAATAAAAGAATAGAAAAACCACAAAAAACACTAAATGAGCAATGGCATTAACAATCAGTCTTTATACTTGACATATTTTAAATAATAAGATGTATAATTCTACTTGTTTCCATGGGGGTGGTGTGTGTGTAAAAAATGATCATAATTGGAGAGCTATAGAATATATTTAATAAACTGTATCTGATATACTCATATAAGTTTATAAAACTCATTTGTAAACATTTCCTCAATGGCATACATAATGAATTCCAGAATGTGCCATAAGAATGCTGGAAAGAACTAGATAGTTCCCAGAAGATGAGTCTGCAGAAGAGACAAAAGGGTTGACTTCGGGGCTGGGGCCATAGTTCAGTGGCAAAGCATTTGCCTAACATGTGTGAGGCACTGGGTTCGATCCTCAGCATCACACAAAAATAAACCAACAAAATAAAGGTATTCTGTCCATCTACAACTACCAAAAAAAAAAAAAAAAAGGAAACAATGTTATATATGCCATATAGAGCTGGGTGTGGTTGTGCATGCCTGTAATCCAGGCAACTCAGGAGATTGAGGCAGGAAGATCATGTTTGAGGTCAGACTCAGCAACCTAAGCGGAACTGTAAAAGTAATAATAATAAAATTTAAAAAGAAAAATGAAGGGAATCAAACTTACATTTGTTAAATGTTTAATAATGTACTAGACAATTCCACTAAGTGACATCCCCATCCCTTTTTTTTTTTATTCTCAGACAGGATCTAATTAAGTTGCTTAGACTCTTTACTAATTTGATGAGGCTGGCCTTGAATCTGAGATCCTCCTGCCTTAGCCTCCCACATTACTAGGATTTAAGGTATGTGCCACTGTACCTAGCCCAATTAATCTTGTAGTTCTCCTTCCAAAGAGCATTACCTTGGAAAAACATAGACTGAAATAGATCTTTTCTACAACACTTTATTTTATAGCAACTATTGCTTTGTGTGTGTGGTACTGGGGATTGAACCTAGGGCCTCAATCATCCTAGCCAAGTGCTCTGCCACTGAGCTCTATTCCTAGCATACAACTACTGCCTTTTGGTCAAAAGGGAGGAGGGTTTACTGGGGATTGAACCCAGGTGTACTTAATCACTGATTAAGTACCAACCCTTTATTAAATAAATATTTTATTTTGAATCAGAGTCTCCCTAGTTGGCTTGGGGCCTTGCTAAATTGCTAAGGCTGGCTTTGAACCCGTGATCCTCCTGCCTTAGCCTCGAGACCCACTGAGATTACAGATGTGTGCCACCACACCTGGCATACACTGAATTTTATAATTTATTTTTTAAGGATGGTCTTTTAAGTAGCCAATATGACATGATCAATAATTATGTGTTAAAGTAAGGGAGGGCGAAAGAGAGGAATGAACAGAAAGAGGGAAGGAAAAAAAGAGGGAGAGAGGAAATGGTCAAACTGGGAAGCAGCTCAAATGCTAAACTGCCTTATTGTTAAAGAATTGCATTCAGGAAGTTTCAAGTGAAATCTGCCAATGCCTCATCTCAATCTTCATGATAGAAGAGGCTATACTGGATCTGAATCAGAGCTTAGTTTGTCTTATGCCTCTATTAATTCACCCCACCTTCTGTTCACTAAGGTGACTGTACTTCAATTACTACATATCATTTGGGATGACTAAGTAAAGAATCTTAATGAGAAGTTGTACTCCATTTGTGTAAAATATATCAAAATGCATTCCACTGTAAAAAACAAACACACAAGAATCTTAAAACCTTCTACAACCACTGTCCTAACTCAGATCTTTATTAATCTCATTGCCAAAAGCCCCCATTAATCTAGATGATAACGTTCTGATGGTATAAAAAAATTTAACACTGCTTAGAGTCCACTGTTTTCTGAATTAACTCTAATTTCCTTATTCTAATATTGAAGAGTCTCTAAAATCTTCAAACTATCTTTCCAAGATATTTCTCAACAAATCTTATACCCAGAATGAGTGAACTGGAGACCCCCCTTTTCTACTTCTTCTCTTTAACTCTAACATGCTTCTCATCCCCATTAAAAGCATGAATGTTAAAGAACTAACCATATCCACCAAAACCCATTTCCTATAGAAGTCTTCCCTACTTCCTACACAGGGAATAAGTTCCTTTCATGAACTCTCAGAACTATATATACTTCTCAGTCCTACATGGCAGTTATCTTTATATACTAAAGGAGTTTATACAAGGAGTTACATATTAGCTACTTGAGAGTTGATCTGGGTTTAACCCGATTTGTTTTCTTCTCTTACTTTTTCCTTTTGGAAGAAAATAATAATTTTTCTAAATGTAAAAGTAAATATGCCCATTGTGGAAAACTCAGAAAATACAGAATACGTATTTTAAAATTAGCTATTTCCACTCTTCTATAATAATCTATGTGTAGAAACAAAATGTTAAATTTATTATCTATAATACATGATATGTAAATATATATGTGTATATATGTATACACACACACACAAACTCATTCTGAAAACAAAACAGGTCCTATGAATCTAAACACAGAAATCATTTAATGTATGCATTTTTAGGTCTGGCTTATCTCATTACCCATAGTGCTTCAAATACAAAAAAGCTTTGGAAAATTCAACTGCACAGAAATCTACCCATTGATAAGACCCTATTACTTTTGGAGGAATGATAAGAATGTTACTCAATACTTACAGAATTCTTTCGTATTGCTTCTACAGTCTGAGGTCATTAATTTTCATTACATTTTATATTTTCAATAATCCTTAGACAACTTTATATCTTGAATTTTAATGGCAAAAAAGCAAATTCCCACCTTAATTCATCCTCAATGAATCATTATTTAAAATCCCAGAAAAAACCTTTCAGGATATTCTAATATATTACACATCTTGCTATATTATCTTTGGTTATTACAGTGGGTCTGTACAGTTATTCTTCATCCTTTAAACAATTTTGTACAATCCACTATGAAAATTCTGTTGTCAGTAGACAGTTATTCCAAAATGATGCATACTAGCAAAGCTCTAAAGTAATTAAGAGACAGTCTTCTGACGATTTGTGTGAAAGCACGTACTTTAGGCTAAGGAAAATTATGTGGGGAAAAGAAGACAACACAATCCCCACCTTCAAGGGGCAAAGAGAATTAATATTATTGATCACTTACCATAATCCAGGAAACATGCATGCTGCTTTACATACATTATGTGATTGAATCTTAAAGACATATATATATATACCCTTTTACAGATGAGGAAGCTTAGAAAGGTTTAGTAACTTGTCCATTATCATGCAAGCAAGTAGATGGTAAAAGGAGGACTACTCCAATGCCTGTGGCTTTTTCTATTATATCTTGCTTATTACACTGAGAAAGGAACATACTTTCCTCCTGCAGAAATCTTTCATTGCTATTATCTGAAAACCCAAGCTCCATTTCTACTCTGATCAGTGACCTACTAATACTAAGACCACGCATACAGTGCGGTAAATCAACAAGCAGACAACTACTCTCATTTTTAGATTCACTGCATACTTGCAATGGAAGAATTTATGCCATTTTCTAGAAAACACAAATGAACTACTAAAGAAGCACTAAGACACTGACAGATGGGCAGATCTGAATCATAAGACAGAGAAAGAGAAGTTCTGAATTAATTTTACAGTCTTCTTTTTCCACATTAGACTTTTCTCTTCTTCGAAAAACATTAAGAGAAACATTAAGAGAAAACTGGATTGTAAGCCTATACTCCGAGTTTCAGGATAAGGAGTCATTCATATACACAAGGAGGCCAAATACCACCTTTGTGTCCTGCCTACCATGGACATTTCTGGAAAAGGACATGGAGTAAAAGCAAAGTATGATTTCAAAGAAATGTGATTACTTTTGTAGTTGTAAGTGAACAGTTTTAATATCATAAAGTTAATTTTTCTTAAAGCAATGGGTCTACCTTCTGTAGAATGCTTTATTTTCTTACTGGACAAAGACTTGTTTAATGGTGAAATTAATCACAATTTGGATGGACTTTATGGTTGCCCTTTGCCTTATCAATTCCAGTAACAAAAATTTCAGTAAAGCCTAGATAAAATATACTAATCCTAAATAGGCCAGGTTTGTCACCTACCATTTCCCATAAGCTGCTTACCATAGCGAGGAAAGAAAAAGAAAATTTAAATTAAATGCCAAACAGTTGCAGACAGCACTTGTTTGGCTGATTAACTTGTAGACAAGCATTACAAATAAATCTGAGCATGGTCTGCAGCAAATTAAATTCTACTGCTTTTAAGAACAAAGAATTCTTTGGCAAAGAGGATTAGCAACTTTACACCCAGGAATGCCAGTTTAATTTAATTGTTCCACAATCCAAGATTTAATATGCAAATATCATTTTGATATATAATAGTGAATTTAACAAAGTGAGGAAACAAATTCAATATACAACCAGACTGCCTTTTCTGAACTGTAATTATATACAATAAGGAAGCTGGCCGATTCCCCCCCACCCCATTATTGGCACTGAATTCTATTAACATGAATCAGAACAAGTGTAATTAAAGGTTAAAAATTTTAAATGTATTCTAATTAAGAGTCTAAATAGCTGTACAATTAGAATACTGTAGTTAAAATCACACCTCAATGATCTTCTTGGCCTCTTTGTAATTTCCTGTTTGTAGGAATGCAAAGAAGAGATCATAGAGCATCGTCATTTCACCTTGTTCTTGGCTCACAAAGTCCATTGCTAGATAGGAGGAAAGAAAAAAAAATGTATTAGAAGAAAAAAATTAAAACACAATATCATATGAAGATCTGGATAAATTTTTAAAAACCTTTATCTTAAAAACAAGTATAAGGGGCTGGGCTGTAGCTCAGTGGAAGACTGCTTGCCTCTCATGTGGAAGGCACTGGGTTCGATCCTCAGCACCACATAAAAATAAAATAAAGGTACTGTGTCCATCTACAACTTAGGAAAAAAAAAAGAATATCAAGAATAACTTCAAGAACATAGCTTTACCAACCAATTTTCTGTCATATTCCTTATCTAAAAGTATTCATATATAACATCAAGTACCTAAGACTAACTTCAAAGAGAAATGGTGAGGATAAGGTTAAAGAAAAATCTTCATAAAGGCAGACTGCCAAGAAGTCGAGCACAATAAATAATAGGGGATAATTTTTCTAAAAGAAACATTTATCGAAAATCAAGGGACATTTACAATATTTAAAATCTACCTGATACATTTCTTTTCAATTCTGAAATGCCACAAAGCATCTCTGAATGTGCTTGTCTTCTGTTAAATTTTCTCTTCACGTTCAAATTAAGCAAGCAAGAAAAAAAATCCAACTACACTAATATGTTTAGGAAACTTACCTTTCTGGATTAGATCTGTCTCGCCTTTCTCTATGAGTTTACATAAGACATCATGAATCCTTGGTAATATTTTATACTTTTCATAGCAGTCAATGGTAGCCTGAAGAGCAGCATTCAAGTCATCCCTTGGGGGGGGGGGGATTAAAATAAATAAATAAGGTATATTGAAATTCAGTTTAGCTCTCAATAAGTTTAGAGATGCACAGAGATCAATCAAAATGTAAACTACACTATTTTCCTTACTTTACCTTTTATTACTTTTATTATTTATTTCCTTGCTTTACCTTTTATTATTATGCTTAAAGGTACTTAGGAAGAAAGAAAGGTCAAAATAGACGGAAGGCATTCTCTGATTTTAATATAAATAAAATTTGACTATATGTAATAAGTTGTCATAAGAATATATTATTTCTCAAAACAAGGACAACTGTCAAATATTTTTCTCAACTACTACTTAAAGGCTTTTATGGCCTTTGATAAACTGCAGATTTAGAAAACTTTATTAAGTGCCCATAGGTACCAAGGAATTTTTAAGCACTTTTCAACTTTATCATAATATTTTTCATACTGCCACATTATCAGACGAGTAGGAAATAGCCTCAGATTCATGTATACAGGAACTTATTGCTAAAACTAGAATACAGTTGTGAATCAGTGAATTCTAGAAGAATTCTAAATATTTTTTCCTTAGAGATTAAACCTTTAAAAATTATTTCCAGGGCTGGGGATGTGGCTCAAGCGGTAGCGCGCTTGCCTGGGTTCGATCCTCAGCACCACATACAAACAAAGATGTTGTGTCCGCCGAAAACTAAAAAATAAATATTAAAAAATCTCTCTCTCTCTCAAAAAAAATTATTTCCAGTTATAAAGTCAAAGTATTTGTTTTACATGGCAATAAATTAAAATAAAGTTATTTTCATTTCAGTCAGTTTCTTATCAAGAATGTAGAAATATATTTTGTGGGTGCTTAAAAAGTATCGTCTTTCCTTTCAAAGAAAAATGGCAGCTTGAGAAATATGTGAGACCTTAGACGAGCTATAGATATTATAGAATCCAATTCTACTTGCCACCTTCTTTATTTTTAAAGAGATGAAGAAACTAAGGCAGTTAGAGGTTGACTTATTTGCCTAAAGCAACTAAGTAAACAGAGGAAAGTATTGGTGGCAGGTCTTTGGACTTCTACTTTCAGTTCAAAGCATCTCATTGCACATGAAAAGCACTGCTGTCTGCATAATCTACTAAGGTGTTACAATCTGGTATAAGAAATTAAAGATTTTTTTAAAAATAGAGTATGTAATAGATTTAAAAAGAAGCATGGTCAGAAAGAGAGAGACAAAGTATAACTAGTGAAATTAACAGTATCTTTGTAGAGAATATAAATTTCTCTTACATTCACATCAGTTTTCACAAAAAAGTCTTTCCAAATTTCCTATTATAGCCTGTCCATTATGCAAATGTTACGTTGCCCTAGATCAGATTACTATTTTATCTAGATTAAGATTTTAAGCTGTACTAAAAAAGTAAAATAGAATGAAGAAGTGTTAATTTCAGTACAATAATACTGACACAGTGAAAATGAGCCAATCCTGATGGAACTCTACCTTATCCCCTTCCTAAGCCCTGTTTACAGTGCATCTTCTGGCACCCCACAGAGTCATTTGAATTTTTGTCATTTGGGGTGAAGACTAAATTACAGGTTAATTTCAAAACTGAAAGTAGATGCTGCAGGCTAGATTACTGTCATACAAGAGAAATGCTATAGTAGCTACCACATATGATATAAAGCTTTATATAATCAGTATTTTCCCTTGTTCAGACACAGGTTCAGTTATTGCCTTTCTACAATTCCACTGAGTGGAAAACTACTAAAGCATTTTTAAGAGTACAACTAATACATATTGATGTTTGTTTTGTTTTAAACTGGCAAGATTTGCTTTTTCAGATCAATCCCCAAACTAGAATGGTATTGTCTCACTTTTATTTGCCCTACATTAGGTCAAACCTATCAATAAATGAATGAATAATTGTTCTGTCAATCAAAGCGACATGTTAATGTCTCTGGTCTCCAAATATATCCTTCAGAAGATTACACATTCTCTGAACAATAACAGACAAAAATAGCAAAATGGAAATAATCCATACATTTGTTAGTAATTTTAAGTACCAATGTTACTGCTCTTAAGATTGCCAATAAAATCAATTAGACATCTATAGTGGACACTTCATACAAAGTGTACTGAAGACAGAAATGAAATAAATGACTAATTGGTTCTTTTCTGTCTCCATTAAACTGCATTCTGACTTGTGGGTGGATCATGCCACTTTAAAAAGATAAAAATGTATATTTCTTCCATACTTTGTCATCATTTGCCTTGCCTATAAAAGCTTGAAAACTCGGTGCTGGAAATAAAAAATGTGAAAAACGCGGGGCTGGAGCTGCAGTTCAGTGGTAAAGTGCTTGCCTCACATGTGTGAGGCACTGGGTTTGATCCTCAGCACTACGTAAAAATAAATAAATACAGATATTGTGTCCATTTATAACTAAAAAAAGTATTTTAAAAAAAATGTGAAAAGCATCTAAAATTAGCATTGCCATGAACAGAGTTGTATATTCATAGGACTTTGGATGTGGATCTCAACCCATAAGTATTACATATGGCTCAGACTCCTAGAAGTGGTGATAAAAAACAGGTTATCACAAAAATGGCCGGGTTCCCCTCCCAAGGGTCTGTGGATCTGTGTTGATTAGGATCATCTATTCACATGTTTCACACCAGCAGATAAAATCATGTGAAAATACAACTTTTATAATACAGAATGAAATCATAAAGAGTTGCAACATAGCAAAAGGAAAATGTAGAAACTGCTTCTCGGCCAAAATGTGGGACAACACATTTCCAATCGATATACTTCTAACTTCTGCGACTCAATGTGATTTATGATTTTCTTTGTACACTTTGTATAACAGAAATGATTTTAAATTCTTCTCAAAAATAACAATAATCCTTGAAAACATCCTGTCGATATATTAATTCTACATTCAAAATTTGATTCTGTGCTTATTTCAATATAAACACATAATTTCTAAGTTTTATATCCAGGTTTTTAAAAGTCCATTCCTGAAAAAAATTTTAGTCACTGTTTTTCACAAACCTCAAAGAATACAAAAAGAAAATCAATTCTATAACATACTGCTATCTCTAAAATAAAAATCTATATCATTTTTAAATACCACCCCCCCCAAATTTCAATGAACTACACAATTTTCATGAATAAAACTATATATGCAAATAAAAAACAATTATTTAGGGGCTGGGGTTGTGGCTCAGCGATAGAGCGCTCACCTAGTACGTGTGAGGCCCTGGGCTCGATCCTCAGCACCACATAAAAATAAAGATATTGTGTTCAACTACAACTAAAAAATAAATATTAAAAAAAATTAAAACAACAAAAACCCCAATCATTTAAAAAGTAATTCATATGTATATATATGTATGCATTTGTATTACTAGAGATTAAACCCAGAGCCTTGCACATGTTAGGCAAGCATTCTACCACTAAGCTATGTCTACAGCCCCTTTATCAATTTTATTTTGAGATTCGGTCTCGCCAAGTTGTCCAGGCTGGCATCAAATTTATAATCTTCCTGCCACAGCCTTTGTCTACAGGCCTACACCACCACACCTGGCTTTTAAAAAAGCAGTATTTTTATTGATGCAAATTAAAAATGTAAGCTTTGTCAAAATTTTGTGAGCCTATAAAATAAAGGCAAACTTGGGGGAAAAGATAATTTTGTAATTCTAAATTTTTAAAAAATACACATATTTATGGGAAAGCGGCAGACCACTAAGTAATTGGAAAACTTAAAAGAGAGTTACATTATGGGGCTGAGGTTGTGGCTCAGTGGTAGAGCATTTGCCTAGCATGAGTGATGCCCTGGATTCAAACTTCAGCACCACATAAAAATAAATAATAAATACAAATTTAAAAAATATTCTGTTTCTATTAAAAAAAAAAAGAGTTACATTTATTATCTTGAATGGGTTTACTTGGACCATATCAAAATTCATTCTAGAACCAATCGTTCATTTAAAAAAATATGACTGTATACAAAACTCATTTTTATATTATTACATAAAAGAAAATACAAAAGGCAAGTTCAAAGTTTATATGTCAAATCTAATATTACTTCTTGTTTTAATCTTTAAAATGAAATTAAAATATGCTATAATTATCAACAACAGAAAAGCAAATACAAGGCAGGATGCAGGCATCTAATGATTATAAAAATAGTTTCTTCAAGAGAGTAGAATGAATTTGACATTATTACTTTATGTGTATATATAATGACATGACAAGTGAAATTCTATATCATGTATAACCAAAAAACAAAAGAGAAGTTATACTCCATTTATGTATGATGTATCCAAATGCATTCTACGATCATGCTTAACTAATTAGAACAAATAAAAAATAATAAATATTTCCTTCAAGGTAGCAAAAAAAAAGCCCTCCTAACTCAAATAAATTCTTTAATAGATACAACTGTAAAATCATCCATGTGTTCTATACGATCTTGAATTATTAAAAGCAGAATGACCTGTGACAACTGTTTATATTCACCTATCGATAGTTCTCAACTTAGTTTCTTTACTTACACATGGGAAGTAACTTTTCAATCCAGAGCACATATTTAATTTAAACAACAAAAAAAGATGACAAATATTATTTTTAATTGGAACAAAGTGCTTCAACATTACACATAAAGTGTTATCGAAGTGGCAATTGACCTAAAGGCCTTACTGACTGAAAAGCTCTCAAATCTGAAATCAATAGAGAAAAGTGGAGCCGGGGGTGGGAAAGTTTTTAAGAAGAAATGAAAAACAAACTCATCATCCTAAAAACAAACTATTCTATAAATCTTCAGCAGATTTTAATATGGGGAGAAATCAACTCAAGAGAAACCATCATCTTCATAAAAATTATTCTGTTAAGAGAATCTGTCCTTAAATAGCTAAATGTTTTTTCTGTTCATCATCTATAAATGAGGAATCTTCAAGGAGACTGGTGTTGCAATTACAACTAATCCTCCCCAAAAAATTAACTGTGTTGAAGGCTTTGTAATTTCCCTAGGTACAATTTAGCTGTCACTTACTTTAAAATTTACTCAAACATGCGTTCCGAACAGCACTAACTTCACATGTCAAGTGCTTTCCAGCCAATTGAGTCTAAACTGGAAGTCGGTGTTAAACAACTGAATGATTAGACAAGATAGCTCATTTCCCTGCTCTTTTGTTCAGAATAAAATGCCACATTTACATTATCAGGCTCAACAGGATTTTCTGACAGAGGGAGAAAAAACCCCACTGCACACTGTCCGTACTAAGCACATGAAGCCTGTCATTTACCAATCATCCTTCAAAAAGCAATAGCCATGAATGTAACTTAATTACGACCCAATGATCCTTGACGAAAAATCATCTTATCACTGTCCTGTCCCCCCAGGGCAAATGAAACACTTTTTGTCCTTTGGCACTGATGATGCTAAATTCTTAATTGCAATAATGGAGTAAAAGAGTCAAACCTCCTTAATTTCCTTCAGCACATAAAGAGTTTTACTCTAGAAGACAAGCATTCCCATAAATAATAAAAGTATCCAGTACAAATGAAGATACTAAAATTGAAGGGGAGTGTGTATGACAGAATAACTAGCATTTTAAAAAGTGCATTTCCCATTTATGTAACATATCAAAGTGTTACAATGACTTTCGAAACTTATATTGTTACAGGTTCATTTTAGTGAAAATTGTGACATTTATGAAAAACTCAAGATTAATTCGCCAAGAGGTCTGGAAGGATTAGGTATACAAAATCCATGATGCACTTAAATTAAATGCATATGTGCAGATGTAGACTATAGCACAAATCAGCACATACACAAAAAAGTCCTTAATGGAAAGCAGAAATTAAAGCTGCTTTGATCATCTGCGCTAATATAATCCAGTTAAACAGCTTCAGATATTTTTCATATTCAACGAAACCAAAATGGATCAGCTATAAAACAAGTGAATCTGAAACAGCATCATACAAATTTCTCTGCTTAAAAATCTAATGGACCAGATTTTATTAATTGTTTTTCCTTTACCGTAACATGAAGACTAATCAAAAGCTCTTTTAACCTATTATAAAGCATTTCTTTTTACTGCATATGGATGATCCCTGTCATCTCCCTGAATCAGGCATGATTTTAATAAAAGAAATAAATTTTAAAATAAAATAGTTACAAAAGAAAATTTTAAAATCATATTCATTTGGACTACATATAGACAATGGCCTACAGATTGTAGTGTAATATAATAGAAGCACACAAACATTTGTTTAAAAAATTTATTTTCTGTTTAATACAAACTTTTCTATCATGTTATAAAAGTGTTATTGTTTTAGATTTCCCTTGCCAAATGAATAAAAACTAAATGCATTATTTCCAAGTCCACAAAGCATTATCCAAGGACACAAACTGATATGGTATCATTTCCTCTGTGTTTTACCCAGTGTTGGAAGTCGGTTCAAAATTAAGATCCACGGAGTCTGAATTATTATCTAAGGAACTCAATCTCAGATTTCCTTCAGAATCATAATATGACACTGATATCCTCTTTAGAGTCTTCTGCAATGACATGCCAAAAAGATGCTTGATTTTGAATGAAATCATGAAGGTTTTTAAATGATATTCTGAAATGTTTTTCATAATTTTATCACAAGTTTGAATAAATAAGGCTCACTACCCAGATGAGCTCATACCTGCTGGGGTCAATTACATGGTATTACTAAAGACTGAACATATTTAATCAAATCAAATACATGGGGCCTTTTTGGCAGGTTGGTGTAGTTAATCCTAGTACTTGTCATGATTCTGAATTAATTAGCTATCTTCCATCAGTTAGACAAAACAGAATTGAACAAAAGTTTCAAAGTCAGTGTTTCATTCTAGCATTTTCCCTGACAATAGTGCTACTACTCCTTTCTGAAATTTTATAAATATTAAATTTCCTTTATATCCTTTTTATTCTCATGACTCTAAAACAGCTGACATAATCTTTTTATTATGATAGATGAAACTGAAAGAACATGTCGGGGAGACTGCTTCTGCAAAGTAAAGATAGCAAAAGAAAAAAGTAAAAACTCAGTGTAAATAAAAATAGAAGATAATAATTTCTACAAGTTTCTGAAAGTATTAAGACACCATGAAGGAAAAGATAAAAATTTAGATTGTTGGTCCAATTAACAAAGACAGCCAAATTTGACTGAGACATACAAACACCTAACTGTTCTAAATGATCAGAAGCACAGAGCATGCTCCAGGTTACCATCTGAATTCTATGCTGTTTTCATTTTCCCTTGGGTAAGCTCTTCTTGGTTCATGAGCCCCATCTGCAGACCTCTTTTGGAAAACTTTCACATCTCTACTGTCTTCAAAGTATTTCTATTTGTAAGATACTTTCCTAACATGGACTCGTTTTCTTTGTTAATTATTATATTTTTACCCAGTAGTGTAGGAGGGCCTAATTCTTCTGGGCACTGGGCCCATTTCGTTCAAATCCCTGTGCAGAGTTCCACACGCAATTTGCAGAGATGGGTCTTTTAAACAATTGAAAAAAATTCCAGTAGGAAGCATATTAATTATAGGATTTCTATATAAAGTTGGCTGTGAATATGAGAACTCAATAATGCAGTAATTATTTGAATCACTATTTCTTTAAAAGAATGTAATGCTGAGATTGTGGAGGTTAAGATTTGGCCAATCACCCAACTTGATAACTGTTTATGACTAGCTGGCAAAAGAATTAGTTTGGATGTGTGTGCACATGCATGGGTTCAAGCTTATCAATATTCACATTTCCTAACGAGCTATTTAAAATAATTTTTTATTCTTTATTTAAAATTCAATACCAAATTATTCACATCCAGTTAATTATACCCCATTTTAAATAAATAAAAACTACCAGATATTTTGGGGGAAGATGAGAAATGTTAAAATATAAATTTCATTTTTTTCCTGGCATTGATAAGACATCATCCATACTAAAATCAGAAAATCCTAATCACAGAATAAGCAGATTACTAACTGCAATAAGCCATGCAAAAGATGACAAAGAGGTAAGATTTAAGAAATTAAAAAGCAAAAGTAAAAGAAGGTAATGAGGTATGCTTAAGCATCTTATTAAAATGTTTCACTCATTATAAAAGAGTAGAATTGATTTTACGATTTGCATTGAAGATAATATTTTAAACTGGGTACAAACAAGAATATTTCAAATGTAAAATTTTCAAACTCAGTAAATCTTTCCCTATCAACAAAATTCATCTTCCCACAAGGCAGAAACATCTCCAACATTTATCAAAACTAGAATAACTGTATGTGATTAAAATACTATATGGAGACCAGGAGTACTGCATAGGTATTTCTATGTTTATTACCTGAAGGAGAGTTATGATACATGATTAAAAACCTCAGAGGACCTTTCTTTCTTATATCTATTGATAATCAGTATTTATTAGACTCAAAAATTTGATTCAATTTCATGTAATATTATCACATGCTCCTAGGGAAAAAAAATACCAGATACCACTTCATTGAGAAGCCACAGAGCCACAGGGCTGCTGCTGATTTTAAAGGTCATCTAAACCATCTTAGTACCCTTATTCTTTGGCAAATGACCCAGAAGGCTTCCACATCAACGTACTTACAAAGTATAATCCCAAAATGATTAGATTCATTCTTTTAATGCCAACATTAAAATTCAAAATTCAATTAACTTACTTTTCCAGGTGTACAGTGACCAATGGGAAACTTATGTTGGTAGATGGTTTTGCTAACCCTAGAGTGACGATGGCTTCATGCAGCTGTTTTACTGTTTCAATTTCACCTCTTAAAGCAGCACCATTTAGGATGTGGAAAAAGGACAAGACTGTTGCATCTTTGATAAGAACATCCTTCTCTTTCATCTCCTTTAGAATGTTAATAGCATCTACAATGAAGTAACACAAAAGACCCTTAGGTAATTTCATGTAGGGAAAACAAACTGCTATTAAAACAGCATTTCAAGCCCAGCAGGAATGTAAATTCTAGTGTATAATGCCGATTTCAAGTTAATTACTACTTGCATTTCTAAACGAGACTACAATTATAAATCCACAATAGCATGGTTTTATCATTTCCCTGCAACTTTGACTACAAATTATAGATAGGGACTGTGTGCCCACTCGGCACCACATAACCCTGTACAGTCTGCCCTATAGCTGTAAGATCCTCCTAAATGGATGCTTTTATCGTTCAGAGCTAACATCTGCTAAATCACACCATTGTTTCTTCAGCAGATGGCTTGTCAGGAGGCCAGATAATAAAGATGTGTTTACACTGTATATACAGCCAGACTAATGGTCTGATACCGATAGGGCCTGTTTGCTATGTCGATACTAATTAGCCAAGCAGAGCCAATGAAAGCTTTCCAAAAGACTGCATGTTAATACATTAGATTCATTAAGCTTCATTAGAAAGGCAGAAACAAACATTTTAGGATATGGAATAAGTGCATTTTCATAACGTTGTTCTTAATTATTACACAGACAAATGTTTTGACCACTTTACAAAAAGTGATTTCAAAAAAGCAGGCTAATCTTTATAAAGAGTTTTCTGTGTGAGAAAGGATTCCCAGGAAAAATTTCAATGTTCAAATCATATTTTCTCCGTACACTGTTTCCTATGACAAAATCAAAACAATCATTTCTAAAAATAAAAGGAAGTGAGGAAGGCTAAAAAAGAAGTTTCAAAATAAAGCCAAATTCAGAAAGTTAAGAAACAAGTAAATAGTAAGAACATATTACCAAGTGTCATTTAATTATATTAGATTTAGCATTACCTCAACAATGAGAAAATTAGGAGTATGCAAATCAACAATATAATTAGCTACACCTTTCTCTTGAAATTCTAAATAGAAACTTCAACTGAAATAAACATTTTGCTAATATGATTAAAAGTTCAGCTAAAAACAAGTGCAAAATTCAGTGTTTTATATATCATATTATGTTTATAGGTTTTATGTTCAGCCTTCAGATCTTCTTAAGCAAAAACAAAGCCATTAGTGCAGGCATATAAGCAAATTGTGCCATAAGTCATGATCTTCAAACTCAATCCAAACAGCAATGCTAATAAAAACTAGCTGCAGAAATGCAAAAAGCACTGAGCTGTGCAAATGTAAATGACAAGCTTGCCAATCCATTAAAACTAATGGCCTACACTGTCCATGTGGCTCTGGTTGGATTCACATGCAAATTTGTATGCAAAGTGTTCCAGCACTTTGCAGGACATGATATACCATTAATATCAATTCACATGTTATGCCACAGGCAAATACTTGCATCCCATCTTTCCTTTATGTGGGGAGACTTACCTTGGAGCTTGCCATGCTTTCCCAATACTTTTACAAGGCCTACATACTTGTTGGTGTCAAGGACAGCAGATGGATCTAAACGGTCACTATGAAATAAAACCAGTTATATTATGTTAGAAGACAACTAATGACAAAAAGGACTGAAATTCCTATGACTTCCAAAAGCCCATCAGGTCTAAATTCTTATTAACATTGGTGCCTATACTTCAGTTAGGATTTATTTTTGAAGCCATATATCAATTAATATGTAAATTATAGTCAGTGACTTCAGAAGTAAAAATCGTAACACTACACATACATATAGCATCACTCCACCTGCAAATGATACTACTGAAGACACTTTTGCTTTATGGTACTTCCCATAATTCTAACCTTCACTGTGAACACTGAAATACCTCAAATGACAAATTTTTATTTGCTAAATCTATCAGGATGGGGATTAAAAAATATCCCTGAGAAATGGACAGAATTTTGTTTATAGTGCAGTATAGAAAGGGAAATGTTATCAAGCCTCACAAAACAGTTACTATCACCAATAGTATATCCAATGGGAAAAAACCTTGGCTTTAAAGACTAGGCTGTTTTATTGTTGTACTTAAGACACCTTGCTGAAACAAGAGCCTTATGCTATGAAATTTCAAAAATACTGACAACAAAAGAATTTCTTTGAACTACTTAAGGCAGTAATATTCAATCTAGGTGACTCATCAAGGGTGGTATATCGGCATAAACGCTGATGAGTTGTTTCATTGCCAGGGTACTCACAATTCTTGCTTCAAGTTCAGTGCATCTTCTGCATTATCATGTCTACAGCACAAATTTATTAAAGCTGCATAGCCACCAACAGCCATGTCTGATTCATATTTTGCTTTCAATTCAAGGGCTTTTTGCATATTCTAAAATAAAGAATTGAAGTTAAAAAAAAGAAGAAATTAATATAAAAATAAAAAGTCACATTTTTAGTTACAGTTTTTAGAAAAAGTTTACAGTACTTTAAAAATAAACTGTTTCGGGGGGAATAGGGAGGACAGCAGAATACAACTGACACTAGGATTGCTGTATGTATACACATGGATGTATAACCAATGTGATCCTGCAATCTGTACATGTAGAAAAGTGAGAATTCATACCCTATTTGAATCAAATGTATGATATGTCAAGATCATTGTATTGTCTTGAGCAACTAATAAAATTTTTAAAAAAATAGGATTTCAAAAAAAAATTAAAAATAAATAAATAAATAAAAATAAACTGTTTCATGTTATCAACTTGGCCCTGCCCCCTTGGTATTTTTATTCACCTTTTAAAAGGCAGGCAGGCCAGATGTATATGTAGGGTAATTCCAACAAATGCAAATTTGGATTTTTTATTGTAAAATAGCCCACTATTAATGCCAAATTTGATGTTTTAGCTTTTGTACTGTACTATTTAGAGAAGACTTCCAGATTAAATACTTCCTAAATCAGCCCCTAATCATAGTCCAATTTCTAGATGCAGAAATATGTACCAATAAAAAGTTTCTCACTCTAGTTTAGTACCAAAGAAATAACAGTACCATGTTATAATCTCAGTTATGATATTTTTTTCTAAAACCATAGGCTTGCTAAACTAGAACCTGAAAAAAGTCTAGTGATATCCCTCAAATTGCAGACACACACTAAAATGAACACGAAGTACAGCTGGACGCCCACTGAAAAAAAGGCAAGAGACCCTTTATCTCGGAGAGAGCTTTTTTCCAGCAGGAAAATGGAATTTCAATCCCTGCATTAACAACCTAGTAATATTTGACTTGCAAATGACTACTGCATGTATCAGTTGCTTGACAATCTAGATATAAGAGACCGGAGCCATGGCTTGAAAGGACATTTGGCATGTATGATAAACCTATCACGGCTGTTACTATCATTCACTTTGTAGATTATTGTAAACAAACTACAGCAACCTGAAAACATGCCATTCAAGGTGTAGCTGAAATTAGTTAACCTTTCATTTAATTGCATTGTTCACAAGCATGACATATAATAATCAATTGTAAAAATCATAAATATTATGTTCAGTTTTGCTTATTATGAACAATAATTTTTTTTACCCTAATAGCATATTTGAAATGTTTAAACAAATGTTACCTCTTCTGAACAAAGCATTAATATCAGTTGCTTTAGGACATCTCCTATAGGTTGATTTTTAGCTTTTAGATTTTCAAGTGTAGACTCCAAATCAGATGGTGTAAGTTGCTGAGACTACAGGAAAAAAAAAAAAAAAAGAAAGAAGGAAGAAAAATTTACTACAAAAAGAAAATTTGACCCTTGTCACCCTACCCTTTAAATTGACTTTCCTTTATGTTATAAATGCTCATAGTGATATTTACCTGGGGATCAATGGATGGACTCTAGGGGTAATGAATCTTGCAAGACTATTTGCAAATTTCCTAGGTCTGTTGATTTTTCAGAGATGACAAATAGGTTTTGCCAAATTCTTACACATATACAAAATGATGAAAATATTAAGAAACATTGGTTTTATAAGGGTGCAGTCTAGAATGCTTGTTAAATGCAGTTATTATAACACGTAGAACCCGCTCAAAAACCTACTTACTTTACGAGAGTCTATCTTCTTTCTTTCAACCATCATATTAACATCCTAAATTGGGATTTAAGTTAGCACAAAATTAGAAGACACAAGTAAAATTAAATTAGCAAATGTCCAAAGAAAAATCTGAAAGTCCCACTTCATTTTAATGCTACCTGTCTACCTTTCCAACATTTTACAGCAATTCTGTTCATACTATACTGACCATTACAATTAAGGTTTTAAATGTATTCTTCAATATATAAATAGTTTTTACCAACAATCAATGAAAAAGCTTTGTTTTAATGACTGCCAATGAAACTTTTCTTTTTTGTCAAAAGCATCGTATTTTTAAAAAAAATTTAACAGGTTTTTATATATAAATTAAGCATTTCACACACCTTAATCAATTCAGGAACATGGTAGCTATCCAGTAGATTTCGAATGCCTCTGTAGATACTTTCAGGAATTTTTATATTCTGTGCAAAGGAAAGGGAGGGGGGGAAACCTGAGTTTTAGACAACTAAACTGAAATTTGTCTAACAGAAATTATCTCAGACATAATTTAAGTCTCCAACTCTTGCATGTCATTGAGAAGTGGTCTGGTTGTACTTAAAAGCAGCAATTTCAAATCTAATAGATACATGTCAGGCAGGACAGGCATTATATAGCAAAAAATGAAATGGTACCATCTCCTTCAGCTGATGGAAGTATTGTCTCAAACGCTCCTCCTTGGCCTGTACCTCTGAGTCACTCATGCTGTCAATCAAGTTATAAAGAAAATAGCCAACAGCTTCTGTGGAAAAAAACAAGAGAAAGCATTCCACTAAAATTACCGAGACTGTCATGTTATCAAGATTAATTTATAAGAAATCATTTTGGTGTGAGATGTCACCCTGATGAGAGGCTCTGAAATGGCAACAATGATCACTGAGGCATAGAGATTATGTGGTTTGGGAGCACATATCTAACTGGTGAGTGAAAGGAATATTAATTATTTTCAGACCGAGTGACAGCTTTTCAGTACTGAATCTTACTTCAATCTATTTTTTTCCACTATTCTGTGACAGAAGTGGTCCTGCCCAAGGCCTTACCCCTCTCTTGTCCAAATCACAAGTAGTAAAAATAAATAAATGTCTTCACACTTTTCTACACTAATTTTTTTGTGGATAATATTTAGGGAAACACATAAAATTACAAAGGATTATACATGTTGAGTATAGAAAGTTAAATAATTTTAATAAGCAGATATAGTAATCCTGTGGAGAGCTGCCTATTAGCCAATGAAAAACCAAGATTAACAAAGATGTTTTGTAACAACAGTAATTTTCCTATGCATTCAAGCATAAAATGTACAGGGCCATGTGCTAATGCCTAGAATAGGAAATTTGAACTTTTAAGAAAGGTAGCTTCTTATAGAAAAGTATATATTATAAGCTTCCTTAAATGACAAATGAAAATCATTAAATGACAAAATAATCTTTTATATAATAAATTATATTTAAGTGGAAAAAATCCACAAGACCTTTTTCCTACTTTGTTTAAAATTAGCCATACCTGCAAAACATTAAAGTCACATAAATATTAAGAATCTCTGATTTTTTTAAGCTTATGCCGCAGACACTGTAAGAAGCATTTCCTTGTTGCATGAAAAGAAAGTATCCCAAGCCTGCCTTCTAAAAATAATTATTATAAAACCAAACACCTCACAGATCTCAAAATGCTGTGGTTATCAATATAAAGATGTGTAACCAAATGTTTTCAAATTTCACTTTGCAAAAGAAAAGTGTTCCCTGCTATAATCCTTCTAGTCCATTATTACACAGAAGAATGAATTTGTGGATAAGTTACAATCATCGAAATTGAAACGCTACCCGTTGGTCCTGGAGGCTCCTGGCAATAACGTCCATCCTTGTACAACAATTCTGTTATCTGGTAAGACAGAAAATTCGTGCATTGCAGCAAGAGACGCAAACAAGAACAAATACAATTTGAAATTGAATTCTTGAAATAATACAACCTCTCCCCAGTAAGGTATTATTCTATATTGTAGTAATCCAACACTACCCCCACCCACCAAGGAGATTGTTTTGTTTTTAAATAATAGGTTTGTCTTCTAAAAATAAAAATAAACCCATGATGAAGGAAAGCAGCAATGTTTTATGAAATGTCACAAGGAGAGGCTACAAAGTGATTTGTCTATATATCATTTTAAATTGTTATAAACAGTAATTTATAGGAATTATGAACCAATATTCTCATCATTTTGATTTTGATGAGGACACTAACTGGGATTAGTGTCCTCCTTTTAAGTTTTATAGAAATAAAAAGTAACATATGCTGGACCAGTAACTAACTTAAATTTTTAATTGTTCCATGACATTTTCTCATTCATTTTAATGGCACTAAAACAAAAGAGGTCAAAAGTTTTAACTTGTTTGTTCTTAAGTATTCTTATCAATTAATTCACATATACTAAAAGACACACACACTTATTTTTCAACATTAAATCTACCAACCAAAAGAAATTTCTAATTTCAAAATTCCAAATAACATATTTTATAATCAAAATTATTACACAACCTATGATGCCAACTTATAACTTTGAAAAGGGTATTTAACCTATGATGCCAACTTATAACTTTGAAAAGGGTATTGAGGCTGAAGACAGAAAAGAACTATATACTAGTTGTCCAAATGACATGTGTGAAGAATTCTAATGTATTTTATGCATATTCAACAGCTGAGCTTATATGCTATTAAAGCACATGTATTTTAAGTGTTTACAGGCCCAAACTGTACTGCTACTATTGTTTACTTATTAATCTGAAAAAATCAGGCAAAATGATCACACGCCTCTATACAAACCATGCTATAGTTAATGTTAATTCAAAAGGTAGTTAATGTAGGAATAAGAATTGTGCAAAAGAAAAACAAAATAATCTTCACCTACCAACTGTCCTTTAATCAACACACATACACAGAAAATAATAAATTCTACCAGAAACTTTTGCCATACTTACAGTAACATTTAATGCCAATTTGAACAAAAACACACTTAATGAATACACCAATGAAAATATCTCTAGTCAAAACAGTATCATTTCTAATTTGACAATTCAAGTAATACCAGAAATAGAATTGGGAATTTCAATTAATAACATGCCTTCTGATTTTATTAAGCTGAAAATCTTTTATGCAATTCACTATAATTATGCTTCCTGCATAAAATCAGTTAATTTCTTAAAAAGGCTGATGTTGGTTTGCATACCATTCGTATACAGAAACATACACAAATATACATACTTACATACAGAAAGAAAATTAATTATTAAACCTATAAGGTCAAATACTTTTGGAAAGGTTGAAAATCTTAAGGACTCTTAGGACTAAGTCAAAGACTACTTCCATAAAAAGCTTCCTGCTGTTTTAAAACTAACATTTTCAAGATTTTAAATCCATTAATTTTAACAGTATAACAGAAATGTGTGAAGCAATTAAAATTTTTGCTCTTACTGGCTATTTATATATATCACCTTGTGATTTGAATGATTAGGCATACTTACCTTGCTCCAAAGATCTATATTCATAGACCTGCAGAGGGCAGCAAAGGATTAAAAATAAACCCAGAGGTTTAAAAAACATTTTAAGTTAAAATGCATTGCCAATTATATTATGTAATATGTAAAATCAAAACTTTATATAAACAAGTAAATAAATGTTTGCAAAATCAAGTTGAATCATTAGAACAAGCAATTTGGAAAGGATGACCCTCACCCACTTTGAATCCTCAAAATAAAAAAATTGGTTTGGGTAAGAATCATTAAAAGAACCACCCCTAAATCTGGGGTGCAAGTTTAATGAAGCAGCATATTTGTATGACCTCAAAGGGTCTGCCCAGAGACTGTCTGTAACTTATAATGAGAAAAATAGCTAACTACATAATGGAGAAATGAAACACCTTGAATGAGTGATCAATTAAAACTAACATAACTAATGAGATACTGATGGACACTGTGTGCCTTTAGATGTAATTCCCTAAAAGACAGAATATCACTACAGTTGGGAGTTACAGAATCTGAAGATAATCAAGGGGGAACACGAGGAACATTCTATAAAATAATTGGCCTAAATTCTCAAAAAATGTTAATGTCATAAAAGACAAAGGATGAACTGCTACAGATTAGAGAAAATTAAAAAGAAATGACAACTAATATCCATCCTTGAACTGAATTCTGTATAGAAAAGAAGGAAATTCTAAAAAAGACATAATGATAAAATTGAAGGGCTGGAGTTATGGCTCAGTGGTAGAGTGCTTGCCTAGCATGCATGAGGTACTGAGTTTGATCCTCAGCACCATATTAAAACTAAAAAATAAATTAAAAAAAAAACTGAACATGAACAACATTAGCTAAAAAATATCTCAGTAATGTTAAGGTTCCTGAATTTATTAACTATTGAGGTTGTGTAAGAGAATAGCCTTGCTCTGTAGGATTATGTACTGATATATTGAAAAGGTAAAGGGCCATGATATATATAATTTAAGCTCAAATAATTCAGGAAAAATACATTTTCCCCCCTGCAAACTGGTACCCAGATGGAGGCAGTAAATAATGATAATGTGTCAAAATACTAGAAGTTGGTGAATGTAGTATAGATGAGATCCCTGTACTATGCCTGAAAATTTCAAATTATTTCAAAGAAAGTTATAAAAAATGGTTGACACAAATTTTGTCTACTTAAATGAAAAAAACATTATAAAACAACTTAACAAACACTAGTCTTACATCATTTCTAAGCTTTGTACCCTTGATGTCTGGAGTCCTTTTCATGTTTAATGAAAACTTTAAGAAAACTAATTACATATTCATGGCAATTTTATAATATAAACACACACAACAAAAAAGCATAGGCCTTTTTAGACTTAAAGTTAGGTGCAGTTTGGGGTGGATCTAATTTTGATATAGTGAGTTAACAGAATATTTATTTATTTATTATTTTGATATAGTGAGTTAACAGAATATTTATTTATTTATTTATTTATGGTGCCGGAGACTGAACTTGGGGCACTTGATCACTGAGCCACATCCCAGCCTTATTTTGTATTTTATTTAGATACAGAGTGAGTTGTTTAGTGCCTACTAAGTTGCTGTGACTGGCTTTTAACTCAATCCTCCTGCCTCAGTCTCCAGAGCCACTGGGATTACAGGCATGTGCCACTGCACCTAGCAGAACACTTATTTTTATTCTAAAAAGATATTCAGAATGAACTACTGTACGTGCAACAACTTAGATAGATTTAGGGTCACTATGCTGAGTGAAAAGACAAAGGACATACTAGAAATCCATTTAAGAGAACAAATCAGTGGTTGCTACAGGTTAAGGATGGGGGAGGATAAATGATTATTAAGGGGCAGCACCAGGGGGATATATGTGGTGATGGAATAATTCTGTATTTTACAGTGATGGTTACATAAATATACATGTGAAAAAATGCCTAACTATGTACACAAGTTGTATCAATGTCAAATTCCTAGTTTTGATGATGTTCTAGTTTTGTGGGACATAAACACTGGGGGGAAAGGAGGTCGAGGGTACACAGGCATTCTAATTCCTGTCTTTGCAAGTTCCTATAATCTATATTTCAAAATATAAAATTACTTATTAACTAAACAGCTTAACAGCACCTCTGGAATCTGCTTCCTATAATCATCTCTTCTGAAACACATTAGAAAAACTTTGAAAAAGAAAATCTAGAAGTGAAAAAAAAGAGCTTATGAAGTAAAAAATATCAGCAGAGTTTAACATAGTATTTATTTTGATTTGGGGAACAAAAATCTCTTGAGAAATCTGTTAAGAGAAGGAATGATAAATTAACCTAAAAATCATATCTTTAGGTTGTATTGGAAAATAATCTCTCAACTGTTACAAAAGAGTTTTCATCTAAGCCACCCATCAATTACAGAGCAGAATCCTCTTACTACTTATCATTTCTGTATCCAAAAAGAGTAAGTTGGTTTTTTTCCAAACAAGTGAGAAAAAAAAGTGAGGCTTCAAGATATTATGAAGATAAAATATTGTACAGTAAAGGGTAAGATATAGTAAAGGCTACAAATAGCTTGAATTCTAAGGAATTCCCTGCCCCACATGCTAAGCAAGCACAGTACCATTGAATTATATCTCCAGCCCAAAGAATCTTAACCTAAGGATGCTTACTACAATTAACAAATAGGGGGAAAGTAGGGAAAAATCAAAGAGTTTGCTAGAGTGAGAAGCTGATGCCCCCCAAATGCACAGTATTTGTTGCAAGACTTCACCTCTGCTGTATCTTGAGCCCCTTTGGGAATCTGATGAATTCTCACATACTGTTAATTTTGTCATGAGTGATGATAATATGAAGTTAAAATATTTAATTTAAAATAAATTGTGAGATATATTCTGGATGTATGGGTGGAATGACCAGAGTTCCAATAATTATTTTTTAAAGTCCAAGGGAAATAAAGGCAGGGAAGAAGGAAATAAATAGATAAAAGAGATTGCCAAAATCTTAACTGTTAAAGCTGAGTGATAGGTACAGAGATATATATATAGTGTGTATATATATATATATATATATATATATATATATATATATATATACATACCATATCTAAATTTTGCACTTCTGTTCCAACTCTCAACTCTCATAAGCTGGTCTTCCTTAATCAATTATTTCATCAAAATACCAACTTATTATCAAATTTTAATTTAAAAGATAATTACTCTCAAATCTGGATGAAGTACCTACAGAAAGCTCAGACAAACTTTCAAAATTATACACATATCTACCAGTTTCATGGTGAATAATACATTTAAAACAAAAACCAAAAACAAAAATATCCAGAATCATTCAAAATCAAGCTTTTTTAAAAGAATAATTAATCAATCTACCTAAGAATAGTAAAAACTTCCCCAATTCAACGCAATCTCACTTTTGAGCCCACGATCCACTGAAACTACTCATGCTAAAATTACCAGTAATCTCAATTCAAAATTCAAAACTTTTTAGTCTTCTTTGACTTTTAAGTATGGAGACTTGTTGTTGACCACTATTTGCTAGTGCTCCTCGTTCCCCCTAGTACTACTTAATCTCATTTAGAAATTATCCTTTCTTACCTCCTTAAAAGCAAGCCTTGATTTACCTATTATCCAGCATTCCTGGGGCTGTAGCTCAGTGGCAGAGCATTTGCCTAGAGTGTGTTAGGCACTGGTTTCTATCCTCAGCACCACATAAAAATAAAAAAATAAAATAAAGGAATTCTGTCCATCTACAACTACAAAAAAAATTTAAAAAATTTAAAACAGCAAGCCTCTATACCAGATTCTACATGTATTACATTTTTTCATTTTTAAGATAATCTTGCATGTAGTTATTTAAACTCCTGTATAACAGAAAATGAAACAGAAAAATATTTTCACTTGGAAGTTCAATAGGCACCTCAATCAATCTCACATATAGTTAATTATCTCTGAATATTGCCTGTTCCCCCATTTACCCATACTTGCACCTTTCTCCCCTTCTGAATACATGTCAATCTTATCTTCATCATGTAAGCCTTTCAATGGCTTAAAGCCATGAATCAGGCTCCAAACCTTCTAATTTAGAAGGAGGTCCTTTTGAGGAATCCTAAAGCTACCATCCTAACTTTACTTCTTGTCATTATTTCATGGCTTCCTAAGTTGAGAACAGATGCACTATTCTCTCAGTCTTAATGCCTGTGCCTGAAATGCCCTTCCTATCCACTGTACAAATTCTTATTTATCTTTCAGTACTCATCTCAGGAACTTCTCGGTACATCTTGCTCTGGCCCATCCATTCCCCAACCTTCACAGAAAGAGATAGTACCTTTTCCTCTAAACAGTCATTAATAACCATGACTAGTTTGTAGTTGCTTTCTTTCTGGTCTCCAACTGTGAACAATCTGGGGGAAAGTGCCAGGGATTAGCATTTAGTACATACTGATACTTAATTCTATTTGTCCTTGATTTACCTATTATCCAGCATTCCTAGTCCATGGTCCACGTTTATAAGCACTAATTTTTTTCAGCATATACAAACTCATTAAGAACTCTTTTAAGAACTTTCTGTTTAAACTTATTTACTGTTCACAACATCTCTGTTTTAAGGGCAATTATCAGAACCCCTATAAAGATGAAGGAACTGAGGTACAAAGTACTTAGTTTTAAAATGTATCCAGGGGTTTTCTGAATTAACTGGGGATACCAGATTGGCAGTTTGCATTTAAATTTCTCCTTCCCTATGCCCCTATGCCCTACTTAGATAAAAAGAGCTTTTTTTTTTCTTTCAATGACACATAAAATAAATGGGAGATACAGATGACTAGAAATAAATATTATATACATTAAAAGTAGTAACCAATTTAGCAGTAAAGAGAATGTTAATTCCCAAGACAGCAGTAAGAAAATCTGGATCGAAACCAATTTATACTATGGAATCTTCAAAAGGGTCAGGTTCTGCATTCCTAAGGCAAAAGGAAAGGATTAAAGCAAGACAACTCCTAGGTCATCTCCCTGAACTCCACATTGGGATACTGCTCCTCTCTGACCACAGCAGAAATCTAAGGATTCTTCTTCAGAGCATAAAACAAAGACCCTGGAAAATTCCAAGTTCAGAAACAATATGCATTAAAAGCTAATCCTTGGCTCTCCCTCATACAACATCCTGAAGACATTTCATTACAATGCCCAAACCTAAGAGGAAAGATAACATGAACACTAAAATCTCAACAGTCACTCAGCTAATCCTGGAGGGAAGTCATCAAGCCCCATTAACACACTCAGAGCTTCTCATCACTTTTTAAATTTCCTACTCAAATATACTAAAGACATTTGGGGAAAAAAATACAAATAAGAACTTGGAGAACAGAAAATAAGCATGGTGAGGAAAGGCATCCAAAAAACTATCACCAATATCCTGTGAGAAAGAAAAGCTTATTATCTATGAAACAGTAAGATGCTATTTTAGGAAAGGACTTCAAGAGATTTCAGAAATAAAAAATGAGAGCAGAAATGAAAAATTCAATGAAAGAAGTAAAAGAAAGAATCACAGAAAGTTGAAACATAGAAACCAAAGCAAACAAATCCAAACCACACCAAACCAATATTAAAACCAACACAAGCTGAGCACAGTGGTGTACACCTGTAATCCCAGTGGCTCAGGAGGCTG
Organism: Urocitellus parryii; assembly: GCF_045843805.1. Lineage (NCBI taxonomy): Eukaryota > Metazoa > Chordata > Mammalia > Rodentia > Sciuridae > Urocitellus > Urocitellus parryii. The sequence goes on from NC_135542.1 coordinate 66,024,077, forward strand.
AGATAGGAGGATCATGAATTCAAAGCCAGCCTCAGAAAAAGCGAGGTGCTAAGCAACTCAGAGAGACCCTGTCATTAAATTTAAAAAATACAACATAGGGCTGGGGATATGGCTCAGTAGTCAAGTACCCCTGAGTTCAATCCCTGGTATAAAGAGAAAAAAGGCAAGAAAAAGCCCCAGTCCAATAGTTCCAGAAAGAGAAGATTTTAAAAAACAAAACAAAGCAAACAAACAAAAACAACTGAGAACTGAAGAATACAAATGTCTGGATTAAAAGCACCCACTGGGTATATCCAGCACAACAGATAATAATAAATAAGCACAAAATATATAAGATCACTTTATAGTGAAATATCAGAAGATGAATGGTAGAGGGAAAAAAAGCCTTCTATAAGAGTTTAGAGGGCTGGGGATGTGGCTCAAGCGGTAGCGCGCTCGCCTGGAATGCGTGCGGCCCGGGTTGGATCCTCAGTTGGATACCAACAAAGATGTGTCCGCCGGGAACTAAAAAATAAACATTAAAAATTTTAAAAAAAAAATGTTTAAAAAAAAAAAAAGAGTTTAGAGAATTCAAGAGATGATTCTAGAAATTTCTAAACAACTAATTACAAAGTGAAGAGTCCTCAAGTTTCCAGAGATAAAAATTAAAATGGATATAAATTCCTTAATTGTCAAATGTAAAAATACTAGTACTAAGGGAAAGATTCTACAAACTTCCAGAGGAAATTCTACAAAAATAAATTTCAATACTGTAAAGACAGATGATAGTGGACCAATGCCTAAAAAACTCTAAAAGCAAATTATTTCCAACCTAGAATTCTATACACAGGCAAATTATCAACCATGTCTGAGGCTACAATACAGACATTAACGATCTCAAAACACTTACCCTACATATGCTTTTCTCAAGGGGCTCCCAAAAGATGTCCTCCACTCAAAGGAGAGTAACCCACACCCTGTTCCTCACAAAAGACAAGTCTAAAATACGGAAAGTAAAGATTCAACCTGCACCAAAACAAAGAGAATCTCCTGGGTCAAAGTGAAGGAAGCACCCAGGTAAAAAGATAACTAGATGTACAGATTGTGGACCACTGCCCCTGTCACTGCATCTTCCTTTTAACATAAGATAACCACATTTCTTTTTAAGCCTGAGACAATGTTTTGACTATGTACTGATAAAATACTTCCTTTCCCCTTTTTGCTTTGTTGTGTAGATCAGCTAAAGGCATTCATTTCTCCCAGGGAAGTGTTTTACTCTAACCTACTTCTAAAAGTCAAAAAAAGGCCACAATGAGCTTAGATATAGCACACACTTGAGGAATAAATATTTCTGCTAGATATCTAGTATGGCCACAAACTTCCTGAACACAAGGAATCCCACGCTTCTCAAGACTCACCCATACCTTCCCCACTGTCTTCCCTGAAAGGGGCTTTTGTAAACTTTTAGAAATATTGAAGTCAGATCCTAATCCAGAGATTCTGTTCAGATTACATTCTGGAAGACTTTCTAATAATAGCAGTGTTACTTCTTATTGCCAGGTTTCTCTTTACTTCTTGGTTTCTCACAATTAATCAAATCACAATTAATCATATATTATTTGGGGATATATAATAGTGGCACAATTATACTGAAAAGCAAGAGAATGATCCTGTTATGGGCCAGGCTATATGGGCAATGACCAAACAGACTTCATTTTACTCTGAGATTCCATGTCATATAAAAAATCCTCTCCCATGGGAACACCTGGCCTCTGTACCTATTAATAGTTGCTTAGCATAACACGTTTGGCCACACAAAATGGCAAATCTTATACAATGTAAAATTGTTCTCTCTTTGGTTCCCATTTTTCTTGGACAATGTACCCTATCAGAGATTGTCTACCATTCTTTAACTCGTACCCAACAAGGATCATTTGGACCTATTTCCATTCTTCTTTTGATTATGGAAAGTCCCGTGGGAAACACCGAATGTAACCAGAATGAAAATATGTTTCTGGGTATTGTATTGTCTTTCTAACTGCTCAATTCAGCTTCTGTACCCATTTGCCTGCAGCTACGTCAACCTGGATGTGTTTTTTGCCTTTAAATACCTTGAAATGCTCAGGCTAGGGTCTGTTACTTGCAGAGACAGTTTGGGTCCTACAGGGAGCAATCACCAGCTGGCTAATAAAAAAGACTCTCCAATTTGGACAAAGCTGGGATTTGATGTGTTTTCTGAGTGGTCTGCCTCATAACAATTCCACCCAAGACAGGGCAGCAGGGATCACCAGGGAAAGCATCATGGGACTGAGGAGTGGCACACTGAGGCTTTTAAAGTACCACTGACATTCTATTTCCTAATCTCAGTGGTGAGTAACAGGCATTTGCGTTCTTTTCCCTAATGTACATTTCAGCTTTACATACTCCTCTGAATGTACAATATAATTCACAATAAAAAATTAAAAAGTAAGATTTCCAAGGTCTTACAACTAATAAAACAGTAGAGATGTCCTAAGCTCAGGTAATTTGGCTATGAACCTTGGCATTTGTTTTGTGATAAATTAACAAATTAGATTTTGCTAGCCCCTCTGCCCACAACAAGAAGTTTATATAAAGTTGACACATAAAGAGACACATAAAGGAACTACTAATTTAAAAAATGCATCAACAAAACATCATATAAACTATTTTTCTTTCCACTGTACATATAGAAAACAGAGACTAGGGCTGTGGGTTTGGCTCAGCCCTCTTCCTTTGGGGCTAGAACTAGCTCTCCCTGTCTCATTTCTTTGTAAAGAGAGAACATGTCAACTTATTGATTTTCTCCAAGAAACTCAGGGAATAGACTTCTCTCACCTCAGAGTGGGCCTTCGGATGCTATGAAAGGAAGAAATTTTTGTATCAGAAATGATTATTAGAAAATCTTTAATCTGAGCTAGTGTAACACATTATGTAAGAAGTACCATTCATTAAAACTTGCTGGAGGATTTAAAAAAAAAAAAAAAAAGAGTACCTTAAAATCTGGCAGTAAAGTTTGAACTCAGGGGCACCCAACCACTAAGCCACATCCCTAGCCAAATTTTGTATTTTACTTAGAGAAAGGGTCTCACTGAGTTGCTTAGTGCCTCCCCATTGTTGAAGCTGGCTTTGAACTCTCGATCCTCCTGTGCCGCTGGGATTGTAGGCATGTGCCACAAGCACCTAGCTGCCAGGAAACTTGAGCACTTCAGTGGAGCTAATGTCTGATCCTACAAATTTTAGAATCAGAAACCTGGTTTTCAATCAATATATGGAAGGCAGCAGTACTTGGTACTGTCCCCCACTTAGCAAGTTCAGGCTATTGCCTTCGGGTCAGAAAATTTCTACCACATGACTCTTCATATATCCCCAGGTTAATTCTGAAATACTTGTCTTTTAGATATGTTATCTTCCCAACCAAGTTTTAAACTAGCCTCAGAGTCAATTTGTCTCTTAGAAGAGACTTAATACTTTAGCTGTTGAAAGTGCACACTTTTCCATTTGAACTTTGTTAAACTAGTGCGATTGTTAGGAGGAACGAAAAATTGTATTTATTTTAAAATTTCAAGTTCTAGCATTTGACATGAGAATTCACTAACTTATCAGTCAGATCTAAATACTCTTTAAAATGCCCTAATATATAGACTGATTTTTTTGAAAAAAAGGTTTAAAAGAAAAAAATTCCCTAGTAATCTTGAATAACCTCACTCTAAGCAGTATTAAATTTGAATAGTTTTGACTGATGACTTTGCCTATGTATGCTAAAAGATAACTTATAAAATGGAAAACTCCAGAAAGGTATTACACTTGACTGATCTTTAATTACCATTTCCTGAGCTTATCAATACACAGAAATACCAGCTTTCCACTTAAACTACTCTCAAAAGATATAAAGAAAAGCATGTTTCCATAAATATTATGGGATAGCCTAAAAAATAAACCTGAAGCAAATCAGGCTGCAGATTGCTAGACACTACTGTCCTCATGGCACTGAACTACTAGGCAGGTCTTATTAAAAGACAGATAATACTCTAAACATTGCATTCCAATTCTAATTACATCCATGTAAATTATGGGTAACTTTTGATTAACTTATTTTTGGCAGGGAATCACTTTTGGTGAATTAATCTACCTCTCTTTTTTTAATATTTATTTTTACTTGGTGCTGAGGACTGAACCCAGTGCCTCACATATGCTAGGCAAGAGCTCTACCACTGAGCCACAACCCCAGCCCCTCTTTTGTTCAATCTCTTATGTGCTCATGAGCCTAAGAGTTACAGGTAACTTAACATGGACTCTATTGGCAATGACACAGTTGACCTGGGATTCACTGCCACTCTGTGCTCAGTTTTTTCCCAGTCACCTAGGCAATTCTTAAGTGTTACGAGTATAATGGGACCCTGACAAACACAACAGGTGACTGTAACAATGACTGCACTGAATGTACTGGTGAAGGGATTTATAAAAATATATAACATTTGATTTGACATCACATGAAAGAATGGCTTGGCTACATTAATTCTAAGATAAAGGATTCTAATTACATCAGTTATGTTTTGAATTTTTTGTAGTTTTGGGGTTGGGAGGGAAAGAAAGAAATCACCTCATGTCTTAAATGCTTCCAATTATGTACATATTATTATGAATAATGCCAAGTCACCATAACCTAAAATTTTACTATAAGAAAAACTGCTTAACAAAATAAAGTTTTAGAGCGTACATATTTATTTCTAGAAGGGATTAATTAAACTTATTTTCACTAAGATTATGGCAAGAACAAAGAAGGATTTGCAACTGCCCAAACACTAAGCAGGCCTTTTGTTAAATATATTTAAATTTTTATTAATATGTGGCTATTTGCCAAGAATCAAGTAAGCATTTAAGATGCTAACAAATAGGGAAATAACCAAAAGAGGATTTAAATGAGGATAGAAGCAAAGCACTTAGCTTGGTGCGGTTTACAAATAAAGTAATCTATTTTCCAGTATTTTCAACATATCTATTCAAATAAAAATAATCTCAAAGAACACATAAATTCAGCAATGTAGTATTTAATTCAATGACTTTAAAACACCAAGATTCTCACAGCTTCCAGTCTCCCCTTCTCCCCTATAATGCTATTAAAAACTCTTTTCTTGAAGATAATCAGATAAAAATCTTTTATAAAAAGATAATAATCTTTTCAAAATTCTAAAGTGAACACCCTCTTTCTTTAGCCCTCTCCTACATCTCTGTAGTTTACAACACTAACTACAATTTCCTTTTGTAAAATTTCTGTAATTAAAATTTCCTTTCTTCACTGGCTCCTTCCAGTTACCCTGGATTTTATCATAGCTTTCCTTCCCAACTCTCTACAACACGATTTAAAAAAAAACAAAAAAAACCCACAGAAACAAACATACAAACAAAAAACTCAAAATCACCTATTTCACCCACGATACAGGATAAACATCCCTAATACACAGTATCTTACAAACTGGTAAGAAAAAGCATATGATCTAGTAGAAAATTTAGACAAAGGATTTTTATAGTATTTCAAGAAGAGGAAATCCACATGGCCAGTAAGCAGATAACATGTTTCAACTCTGCTTAACAGTTAAGACAATACAAAGTATCTTATACAATAAGATATCATTTCTCATACATCAGTTAGGTCAAAATTAAAAAGCACTATAATGTTCAGTACCTCCAAGGATGCAGGGAAATGGATACTCTCATATTCTGCAGTGAAATTGCTAATATAATCTAATACAATTTCTTTTTAAAGTAATATGTCAGTAACTAATAAAGACTATGTATACCCTTTGAAATAGAAAGTCAGTTTCTCTCTCTCTCTTTCTCTCTCTCTTTGGGGAGTACTGGGGATTTATCCTACTAATGTTTTACCACTGAGTGACATACTCAGGTCTTTTTATTTTTTTTTTGTTTTGAAACACAGTTTCAATAAGTTGCTGAGGCTGGCTTCGAACTCTCAATCCTCCAGCCTCAGTCTCCCAAGTTGCTGGGATTACAGTCATACACCATCATACCCAATGAAAGTTTCTTTTTAAAATTCTAGCCATTAAGCGGGGGAAAAAATATGTGCATATAGAAACACATACACAAACACAAACAGATATGTGCACTTAATATCTACTGCAGCACTTTGGGTTTTTTTGGCAATGGTAAACATTAAAAACAGTATGAGTCCATCAATAGGGAAATTATTGAAAAACAACAGTATAATTTTACTGGGGTATACTATGTATCTTCTGCAGGCATTAAATGAAGATTGAAGAGTAGTATATAAAGTGTAATACCACTTTTATTTTTATAAAAAACATAAAACCTCAAATATTTTCTCTAGATGCCTGTTTACAGAGACAAACATGGAAGAATACTTAATTTTTCTTTGTTTGTTTTACTTTGGTTTCTACAACAAAGGCTTTTATAGGGGCAAGGGAATACTTCAAGAACCCTTTTGGATTTAAGAATCACTGTTCCTTGGGCTGGGGATGTGGCTCAAGCAGTAGCACGCTCGCCTGGCATGCGTGCGATCCTCAGTACCCATACAAACAAAGATGTTGTGTCCACCAAAAACTAAAAAATAAATATTAAAAATTCTCTCTCTCTAAAAAAAAAAAAAAAGAATCACTGTTCCACCCTGTTTCCCTCAATACCTTCAATCACTCCCTCACTGGTGATACCCAAATCCAATTCTCATCTCCACCAAATAGCATTATATAGAAAACATAAGGTTATCCCAAAACTGATACAGTCAAAGTAAGCTACTCCTCCTTCTCCATCCTGGTTAATGTTCTCCTTATCACCAACTTCTAATATCATCATGGCCTGTAAACTTAACTTCCACAGTTTCTTATACATCCCCTTATTATTTCCACTGCCAAAGTCCTAGTTGAGTTCTAACATCTGTGCAGAAATGACTAAATATTACAGGTTCAAGAGTGCTCTCCGTAGAAAGGTCTATTTGCAAGACTGGCCTTTGGCTGGCATATGGGAACTTAGATTCCAGGAGACTTCCCCACCATTCACTAAGTATTAAAGAGTGGCTACTGTGCCTGACTTGTTTAGACTGAACACCTACTTTCCTTCCAGAAATCTGGAATTTTGGTATATGCTAAGTGGAGGTACTTAATGACTGACCCAATAAAAACCTGGGATTTCTAGGCTCCAATAAGCTTCCCTCATAGACATTTCATATATGTTAAAACAACTTATTCCTGGAAGAATTAAGCATGTCCTAAGTGACTCCACTGGGAGAGGAATCTTGGAAACTTGTATCTGGTTTCTTTTTAGTCTTTGCCCCATGTGTCTTTTCCCTTGTTGATTCTGCTTTGTGTCCTATAATAAATCTCAAAAATGAGTATGACTATAAGCCGAATATTTGGTGAATCCTGTGGGCACACCTACCCTACGGAATCACTATACATGATGGTGATCTTGGAGATTTCTGTCATGTCATCTCCACTTCTCTGCAATGATGCAATACAGCAGGGAATACATTTGTCTCCTACCTCAAACAAGTACAAAGCCAGAAACAATGGTTTCAGACATTGGACAACAGGCAGAGGAAAAAGTGACATCTGAAGGAAGAGAAACATGCATGGTAAATGCCAAAACTACCCCAGCTCTTTGTCTGGGAAGTTTCTAGGCCCCAATTCAATAAGAAAAAACACAGAATCCAATGGGTTTCCTGAGATGAGAATCCAGAAGTCAAGACAGTCAGAATTCATGGGTTAGAGAACCTCAGAGAGGTCAACCTGAACAGAGCATCCTCTGGAAATCTGGAAAAAGCTGACTTATTCTTTAGCTGAGAACTTATATGCACATTTGTGGGAGGAAACACTCAAGCCTAGTGAACTACCTCTGACGCACTCACACACTCCCAATGAGAGCGCCAGAATGATTTCCAGAATTCACACAAAGCTCTCAGAATAGTTCATACTCCCAAAAACCTCAACATAAATAGCCCATCAGGAAGAATACCCAGGATATTGCCTCACACCAGTTTAATGGAAATAATCCTAGACCAAAAAGGCTGCTCTGGTCCTGCCTAACAAAGTATAAAAGCAAGCAACAGAGAACTGTTTCCAAGCAACTTAACTAAGAACAAAGCTCAAAAATTTTTAAAGGGATATAAGAAAATCCAGCATCCACCAGTGTGAAATTAACAATGCCTGGCATCCAATAAAAAATACAAAACAGAAAAGTATGACCTGCAATCAATAATGAGGGAAAATTAATCAAATGAAATAGATCCAGAAAAGACTCAGGTAACAGAATTCATAGACAAAGACATCAAAACATTTATCATTAATATTATTAGTATATTCAAGAAGAAAAAGCCTAAACATGTTAGAGTCATGAAAGACATTAAAAAATCCAAAATGAATGTCTAGAGATGAAAAAGACAGTGTCTGAGGTTGAAATGTCTTCTCTAAGTAGGCTCCACACCACACATTAGCCTACTTTCTTCAGCATAAAGTGTAATCCAAATAGATGCCACAAAAATCTGTCATAAAATCTAAAAAAAAAAAAAAGATATTTATGTTCTATTCAGAACCTTTAATTACTCCACCTTACAATGTCTTAGGTTGCCTAATTCTCAGCATACAATGAGAAGCAGCAAAATTTTAAGTGTGCGCAGGCTACTGAAGGTTAAGTATACTTCAGGTTATCAAGGGCACACACAGACACCCACAATTACAAGACAGACATGATACTGTTAAACAGTAGAATAAGGGAAGATACAGCAACCAAAAATATTTACTACAGGAGCAGGTAGGTGTATGGATTTTAATGAGCAGGCCACTAAAACCTCAATGACTGATCTAGGTAAACAACAAAATATACCCTTCAGGTTTTGGCTTTTTGTCCATCACACTGGGTCAACTTATAATATAAGTACTTTGAGAAGTCTAAGATCTGTGAATTAAAATAAATGCCATTCAAACTGACTTAAAAGTATAAGGTTAATAAAGTTAAAAGAAATACCCACCCAGGACATAGAAGTGAAAAACTCTTTCAAGTCTTCAAGGAAAGTTGTATGAAATTTTTATTACATCTTATTTCATAATACATTATGAACTTTTATTTTAAAGAAATATTGCTCTGCTAGCATTTTTATTCACTTGATTATAATTCTATACTTTTCAAAATTTAATTTTAAAGGCACAGACCTTATCCTTTTTATAAACATAAGACTATCACTGAAAAGAGTAGAACTGCATTGACTAAAGAAAGAGCAGCAACACAGAATCTCAACTACTTGTTTGACCTCTTGACTACTATGGAGGTCAAAAGTCATTAACATTATAAATACAGAATGAAAGGCAAAATTAGAAATTCATCCTTTCAGCAGCCACCAAAGTTGACAACTGATTCAATGAAGATACACTGTCCCCAAGTAATACCCCACAGATTTCTTAGTAATTACAAAGGAGATGATGTTCCTTTATGAGGGGCGGATGTGGCGATTATCAAATTAACCAAGTGCTACAACCCTGAGTGCACCCCAAAGGCCATATGTTAAAGGTACCACTGATCCCCAGAGTGGTGCTTCTGGGAGGTGGTAGAATCTTTTTTTAAGAGAGAGGAAGGGGGGGGGAAAGAGAGAGAGAGAGAGAGAATGAATTTATTTATTTATTTATTTTAGTTCTCGGCGGACACAACATCTTTGTTTGTATGTGGTGCTGAGGATTGAACCCGGGCCACAGGCATGCCAGGCCAGCGCGCTACCGCTTGAGCCACATCCCCAGCCCATGGGAGGTGGTAGAATCTTTAGAAGGAGGAGCTTGGTGAGAAGTCCTGAGGTCACTGGAGGAATGCCCTTAATGGAGCATGCCCTCAAAGTGCACTATGGGATTTCAGCCCCTTCCTCTTTCCCTTTTGCTTTCTGGTCATGAGGTGAGTGGTTTTGCTCTACCGCACACTCCCATCATGATGTACTGCTTTTGCCATATGCCCAAAGCAATGGGGACAATCAATTATGGACTGCAACCTCCACAACCATAAGCCAAAATAAACCTTTTTCTTTTTGAGTTAATTATCTCAGATATTTTGATATAGGGATAATAAAAACTGACAAACACACCAAAATGATCCAACTTAGTTGATGGCATCAATGGATACCTGATATTAATTCCCTGAGGTGATACAATGAGAAGTACCCATAACCTATGCAATCTTGATAAAAATATTTAATCTGAGACTCATCATGAGAAGAAAAAAATATCAAACAACACAAATAGAAAATATAAGAGAGGGTAGCTAGCCTAGGCTCTTCAAAAATAGGTTAGTGTCATTAAAAGGGTGGGAGGGGAACAAGGGAATTATTCTGAATTTAGAGAATAAAAAGAAACTGCAATCAAATAAAATGCATGAATGTAACTGAATCCTCAGTCTAAAAGTAAAATACCTATAAAAGCAATTTTTAAAACGGGGAAAATCCAAACATGGACCATGTATATTAGATGATGATATAGAAATGCTAATATTTTAGGATACTGATATTATTGTATAGATTATACCTTATTGTTAAGGGATGTTTGCTGAGAGATCCATTAACATTGTAGTCTGGCAAAAAAGAAAAATTTTTTTTGTGTGTGTGTGTGTATGTGTGTAGAATAAGACCATCTGAGAGAGAAAGCAAGTAAATGTGGCATAAGATCAATAATCTGTGAATATAGATAAAAGGCATGTAGGTGATTCATTTACTGTTCTTTACAAACAACAAAATTGGAAGATGCTATAGTTTGGATAAGGTTTGTATTTAGCCCCCAAAGGTTCATGTGTTGGAGCTTGGTCAATAGTGTGGCAATATTAAGAGGTAAGGTTAATGAGAGGTCCTTATGTAACTAGGGACATGCCCTCTGAAGAGATTATAGCTCTCTCTTTAGAGCTCTTGCCAGAGCAAGTTAAATGAGGGAAGCCAATAGCAGAATTGCTGTCTTCCTGTTGTGTGAAGTGCCTTCCCTCCTATACTCACTCCCATGATGACATAATCTTCCATGATGTTCAAAGCCAAGAGAAGCCTCACCAAAGAGCTGAACCAAATCTAGCATTATTATGCCTTTGAGTCTCCAGAACTATGAGCTAAATAAACTTTCCTTTATAAAGTTAGCCTGCTTCAGATATCTCATTGTAATAATAGAAAACAAACCAATATGGAAGGGAAAGATCATTAACATTATTTGAATACATAGACCACACTTAATAAAAGTCACCTTGTAATTAAATAATAAACCGAATATCCATGCAAATTCGCTATAACTTCAACTTGCTTTTTCCAACTAGCATTTTCTGGAAACAGGATTTTTCACCAAAGCTCTATTTCTTGAAAAATATGATATAAGAGGATGATGTTCCTTTATGAGGGGCAAATGTGGCGATTATCACATTAACCAAGTGCTACAACCTTGAGTGCACCCCAAAGGCCATATGTCAAAGGTACCACTGATCCCCAGAGTGGTGCTTCTGGGAGGTGGTATGGCTCAGCGGTAGAGCACTTGCCTCAAAATCCTCAGCACCACATAAAAAATAAATAAGAAAAGATATTGTGTCCATCAAAAAAAAAAAAAAAAAAACATGATATAAGAGACTGCATAAATTCAATTCAACTACTTGAATAATAGAACAGATAGGTTGTTTCAGATAGTAAGATCTGTTGTTTCTTGAATCTTACTATCTGTTGTTTCAGATAGTAAGATTCAATAGATCAAAAGAACAAGAGACATAAGTACATACTCAGACAAAGAACATTTAAGTTGATCATCTTACCTCCTAAAGCCTAGAATCAGGCTACCTCTCAAAGAATTAAATGAAAAAGGCTCTGTATTTGATTCCACTGCAAAAGAAAATAATCATCAATAAATCTCAGGTCAAAAAACAATAAAAAAATCATGAGTTACCAACTTATGCACACGCGTGTGTGAGAGATACTGGGGATTGATCCCAGGGATGTTCTACTATTGAAATCCCCAGTCCTTTTTATTTTTTATTTTGAGACGGATTCTTGCTAAGTTTCCAGGGCTGTCTTTGAACTTGCAATCTACTTGCCTTAGCCTCCTGAGTAGCTGGGATTACAATACTTTTACTTTCAACTGGGAAATTTTATTTAAAAAATTTTTAAGTGTTTTTATATCAAATTATTTAGATAATATGGTAACAAATATGTACAATATAAACTATTTTTTAAAGCATCTTATTTCATTTTCATAAGTATGTACAATTAATGAATTTATAACTATTCCTTTGCATAAATGGTAATTACTAATGTATAAGCATTCTCAAATCACTCTGACACACATCTGAGGCTGAATGTTACTGGATACTGTCACACTATGGAAAGAGACTGAAATGACTTTTGTCCTTTAAACAGAAAAAGGTCAAGTTCTTTTCAGAGTAATGTTGGGTTCTCTTGAACCATTCATACTTCTCATTCCATTTTCTTCCATGATTAATAACTGCACTGACACAAGAGTCATAAAAAAATAGGTCTTTACCTCTATTATGTAATTGATTTATACTGATTTTCACCTTTCTGAGCATTTATTTGCTTATTCCATTTGGCATTTAACAGTCAATAATTCATCTCAATGCTGACATCATAAGCCTGATTTGCTTAGAATCAGGCCCTGTACTAATTCTTCATACGAGTTTTGCCATAACTAGCAAGAAATCACTATTGGCTCTCCTGAATTATTTTTCCCAGCAATTATACTATCATGTTTTAAGTAACTGATTTAATAATTTTCTATAAATGTAATGTGGCTTCTAAATAATTCAAGGTTAGTGGAATGAAAGAAGAATTCAAAGTAAAGACAAATTCTGGAGATAATAAATATTGTTTATGTGACTCTTAGTATTATCTGATTTAATTTTTTTAAAAACTCATGGGAAGAAACAGTAATTTTAAAAATTTATTTTGGCTCACTTACATATAAATAAAACCATCCCAGATCAACTATTATATCCCTTGAACAAAAACCCTATGGCTATGGTTTCATAGCATTTGAAAATCTAAAAATCTTTAAAATGAGCTGTACTTAGGTACTCAAGGAATTTTAAAGTGGATACAATCACAGGCCTCTCAGTAACCTTTAATTTTGCTTGATCAAGTTAATTTGCCATTCCTATATTCCTATAGATATGAAAGGGAAGATATATCCTAGTCTCCCACAAACTTGATCAAGAAAATCCATCTATCCTATCTAATATCTGATATTCCTTGTGATGTAGTAGCTAATAGTTCATATCATAGAGCAGCCAATGAAAATAAATCCAAGGTGAAGGGAGGGTACTTAAAAAGTTAACTCATATATTATATCTTTAGCCTTCTAGTGGCTGGCATTGTTCTTTTTCAAATTTAATAAACAACCTCTTAAAAATGTTTTTCAGACTATTCAAAATAGTATTTCATACAGTATTGTGAAGTTTTTTGCCTTATAAAGGTGGTCAGAAACATCTCAGAAAGCTGGAAGGCTGCTGACACAAGGTATCTAGTTTCATTAGCAACAAAGAAAGTCTGAAAAATCAGGAGGCTGACAATAAAGTGGAAACGATGGTATGACAAAAGGAAAAGGCAGCTCTCAAGTATGCACCTTATGAGCTAGATTCCTCCACTAATGTTTCTCTGTTTTTATCTTGTCAGCATAGAAAAATCTATATATTATATAGAGTGGAAGGCAAAATCAATATGCTCACATAGCAGCAAGTATTACACAACCTTTGACTCAAATAACTATTACTTTAACTATCTGATATAAAGAAATAGGCTTGTACTATTTGAAGATAATTGTAACTTTGGAAAATGAAAATATGACAACTGGACATGTTGCCTTTCCCTTATACTATTAACTACTGTTCATTAATGAACTTTTTATTTTATTTTATTTTAGCAGTAATGAACTATTTTAAATGATACATACGCAGCACATACACACCTAATAATCTGGTTTCTAAAAAGCTTCCACCTATACAATTTGAATATACATTAATCAAATCTAGCTAGTGGGAGCTAGAAATTATTGTTTGTGTGTTGGTTTTAAATGATGTTATTTTCCACAAGTTCTGAAATATGTCTAGTAACATCATGGATATGTTTAAAAATGAAGAAATTAAGATAAGTTTTTTTTTAATTAATAAAAATAAAATATGGTATGGGGAAAAAATAGTTAAAGTCAGAAAATCTTGCTTTTGACTCAAAGCACTACTACTACCTTGGGCAATTCATGTAACCTCACTGTGCCTTTTTCCATCTATCATTTGAGGCAATTTTATTAAGAAGTGACGGGCAGTAAAGCATCCTAGCAGTTTTAAATGTACAGTAAACATTTGCAGTGTTTTTGTTAAGAAAACCTAGGACATATCTTCACATAACTTAAAGATCATGATAGATGCAAATGTGAAAAATACTTTCAGAAACTGTCTCAACTGATTTTCACAACAGCCCCCATAGAGTAGATAAGTAGTACCATTCCAATTTAAGGAAAGTAAAGCAAAGACAGGTTGACATCTTCTAGGTCACATACCAGCTGCTGAATTAAAAGTAGGACCTGAGTCTTAAGGGTTCCCAGTCTAACCTCCACTCTAATACCATCTCCAAGCTCCTTCCAACTTTAAAAATTAATTCCAAATTATTCACAAGTTCAATCACAAACTGATTTATCAGTCTGACTTTAATATAAAAGCTTTCTTGCTTGCACTGCATGAGCTACCTGCATGCCCTCAACTGTAACTGAAATTGATACCTGTCAAATTTACTGCTAAAGCTGCATACTTACAAAATGATAAAATGTAGTCCAAGTTCCCATTTACAGCTTCACTTTTCAATTCAGCTTGAGAAAACGTACTACTTTCAGGTAGACATTCATTTTTCTAGGGATAAAGCATGTATCAGCAATAATATGCCTCAGTTAACAATATTTTAAACACATCATTCAAATTTCCTACATTCTGAATATTGCTTTTTATCACCATATTCTGATAATATAGCTTTTAAAAATGATCTTGTAGAACAATATAGAGATCAAATGAATTTTAGCAAAAGTTCTGTAGTAGAGTTCCAACATTTTAAGTTGAATGCTTAACTTAAATATCAGTTACACATAGAGTTTTCTTTCTAGGAAGACTTTACTATTGAAAACTAATATTCTCTCACTCAGGACAAAACAAAAATTCAATGCATAGAACTAAATGATATTTTGGGACATATCATGACATAAAGATTAAACATATTTAGCTGGGCATGGTGGCATGCACCTGTAAACCTAGCAGCCTGGGAGGCTGAGAAAGGAGCATCATCAAGTTCAACGCCAGCCTCAGCAATTTTGCAAGGCCCTAAACAACTTAGCAAGATACTGTCTCAAAATAAAAATTAAAAAGGGCTGAGGGTGTGGTTTAGCACTCCTGGGTTCAATCCCCAGTACCAAAAGGGGGAAAAAAAAATTAAACATATTTAACTCCAAGTAGTTCTTCACTTGGTGCAATATTATTTATTTAACAATTTAAGTATAGGAACAAAATCGAGCTCAAATAAACTTATAGAATCATTTTACAATAGCACAAGATCAAAAACCATCTGAATAATAAATAATAGACAATGAATAAAAATAAATTGATATATCCATACAGGAAAATAGTATATAGGCATAAAAAAAATTGTGAAATTACGGTATGAAATGGAAAAAAATAGTTTGCTGGATAATATGAATAATATAATCTAATTTTTGCTAAGAGATTTCTAAAGCATACTCATATGTAAAAGAATACATATGTCGACTGCATGACCAATATGATTCTGCAACATGTACACTCAGAAAAATGAGAAATTATATCCCATCTGATTCAAATGTATGATATTTCAAGGTCATTGTACCGTCATGTGTAACTAATTAAAAAAAAAAAAAAGGATACATATATCAAGCAAAAGGAACAGTGGATGAGTCGTGTAGTTTTATCAATTAATAGCATTTTATATTTTAATCAATGACTGTGTATTATATAATTTTTTAAAAATGATATATATATTTGTTAATGATTAACTAATGATACAATACCATCAGCAATAGCAATACCATCAGCCCTACTAACCATTTAACAGAACTTATTTCTGAGCCAAAAATACTTAACACTGAAATTTCAGTAAGGAAGGAAAAAGAGTTAAAATGAGAATAAATATAAGCAAATTTAGGAGAAACTTCAAAATCATACCTCCCTAAAATACCAACAAAGCACAGGCACAGTGGTACATGCCTGTAAACTTGAGAGGCTAAAGTGGAAGGGCTGCTTAAGCTCAGAAGTTCTAGACCAGCTTGGGTAACATAGCAAGACCTCATCTCAAAAAAAAAAAAAAAAAAAAAGAAAGAAAGAAAAAGAAAATGGAATCTTGGGTTATATTTCTTTCCTTCTTTCTTTTTGGTACCAGGGATCAAAATCAGGGTGCTTAACCACTGAGCCACATCCCCAGCCCCTTTTTATTTTTTAATTTTGAGACAGAATCTCACTAAGTAACTGAAGGCCTCACTAAGTTGCTAAAGCTGGCTTTGACTTGTAATCCTCCTGCTTCAGCCTCTTGAGTCACTGGGATTACAGCCATGCACTACCATGCCAGGCTTGGGTTATATGTCTGCAAAGAAAGAAAACATTTAGGGAAATGTTTTAAAATTATTTTAACAGTAAAATACCTATGGCATAGGCTAAAAATACTCTGCTAAGAAATTAGGAGGAAAGGTAAAGACACTCAAGATATAAACACTAACATTTAGAGGACTGTAATTATGTAATTATTTCTAGGAAAGGAAGGAACACTGCAACATTATTAGAAAAATCAAGGCATTATGTGAATAACTGCCTAGGTTACAGATTTTTTGAACAAAATACTTTCTATTAAGTACTTGCTGCTCTGCCATGCTGTTCCTAATTGTATAGCACTTTGTTTTCAAAGTGAAAAATGCAATCCTTGCACTGTCCAAGTCAATTTCTTCAAGCGCCCCTTTATCAATGCCTTGCCTATTCTGGTGGAGATAAGAAGTACACAGCAGAAAAATAATGTTTTGAAGTCAAACAAAGATTATTACAAGAAAAAAACACAAGACTGATAAATATATTATGGATGCATTTATGAAAATTCATATAGAAATGAAGAAAGATTCAAAAACTGAAAATTATAATTGCATTTTAGGCTGGGACTGAGGAGTGAATATTGTTTTATTTTAACTTTTGCTGATAATGGCATATTGTCTTTACCAAAAAAACAAAAATGCTGCTTTGCCTTTCTAAGTTAAACCACTATATATACTAGCTAATATTTTTAGAAAGCTTTAAAAAATTATTCACATGACCACTTTTAGTTCCTAGCTCAATTATGTCTTCTTTTGGTGACTATCAAATATTAAGGTGGAAAGACATTCTTCTCAATTACCCAATTAAAACTACACTTGTACTCACCTGTAAAACAGCACGTACTGACTTTATACTATCAAAGGCTGGAAACACATAATTTACATATGTCTCCTGATCAGGATTTATTCCCATTTCATGCATTCCTTTGAGGACATCAATTATACCTGAAAGATAAAATACAGAAGCACAGAGATGAACCTGGAAGAAATTAACAAAATGTCAGAAAGTTCAGTTCAATTATTTTCTGAATCATAATGCAGGGAAATTACTTAGCATTTTGTTTGTCTAAAAGAGAAAGCTGAAAAGCTAGGAAACTGGGAGGTATATGATGATAAATTTTAAAAATTCTTTTTTCATCTCACTCTATTAAGTTAGTAGCGAGTGCTAAGAAAATATCCTTAAAATTATGAGTATTAGAAAACTTAAAACCATTAAACAACATGCCTAACATTTCTAGCACCCCAACAGAATGGATCATAAAACATCATTGCTATCATGCAGGATGATGGACTCACACAATAAAACATTTGCAATGGGAAGGGCTTGGGGAATGGAATAAGGGGACCTGTCAAACAGAAAACCAGTTTCAAAAAGTGTTTTTGATTAAGCATTTAAGTAAAAAGTACTCTAATTGTTACCATCCCCTGACTTCATATTTTATAATATAAAAATAAAAAATGAATAGAGAACAAATGATCTAATGAATTATTGTCTTACCATATTTAAAACCTATTCAAAGCACTGGTTATGTAGCTTAGTGGAAGAGTACGTTCATCACATGCGCAAGCCCCTGGGTTTGATGCCCAGCGCCACAAAAACAAAACAAAACAAGGACTAATTTAAAAATCTAGTGAAATATTCCTTTCCATTCCCCACTCACAAAAATATGTTTTAATAACTTCTTAAAAGATCATTCCATATTTTCCAAGCTACAGTTAGCTTCAAATAGTACAAACTGATTTCTTTATATCAGATTCAATTAATTCTATAAAACTAATAACAGTTTAATAAAAAGGACATATTTGTTTACCTTTTTAAAACTTACTACTTTAGTTGCATTACTTTCATATTATTAAAACTTCTCCTAAAAGTTTTTGTTTCTGAAATACAATGTCCCCTACAGAAAAATTACATATCTAAAAAATTTTATTATATAATGTGCTCTAGTACAAATGATTATAAGTTCCCACTGAGTACAGAAAGATACAGGTAAGTTTAACTACATTATGAAACATCTTCACATTTGTTTAGATAAGATTCAGATTACAGATCAGAGTATTTTAACTTTTGAAGAGTTTTATACTCATATAAAAAGTAGAAACAGCCCAATGAAACAGAATAGAGAGCCCAAATATAAGCTTACACATACACAGTCAACTAATTTTTGACAAAGACACCAAGAATGCACAATGAGGAAAGAATAGTTTTAGAATAGTGCTGGAAAAATTGGATATCTACAGGCAAAAGGATGAAACTGGACATTTACCTGATGGTATACACAAAAATCAATTCAAAATGGATGAAGGAATGTTAGTAACAATTACCAAACCATCAATAATGACCAATAATCAAAGATTAAAACTGTAAAACTCTTAGAAGAAAACTCTGGTCTTGGCAATGATTTTTTCTCTGGATTTGACACCAAAGCACAGGTAACAAAGGTAAAACTCAATAAGTGAGACTGCAACAAACTAAAAAATTTCAGGATGCCAAAGAAAGCAATCGACAAAATGAAAAGATAGCTACAGAATGAGAGAAAATATTTGCAAACCACTTATCTGTATATATGTCAATATCTATAGCCATATCTATGTGTATCGCTATCTATCTATCTACGTTTCTACATATTCAGGTCCTTTGCCCATTTTTCAACTGGGTTGTCTCTTTTTTTGCCATTTAGTAATATGAGATATATACATAGACATATATATTTACTACTATATATATAGAGAGATACTACTATACATATATATGTATACTATAAGTAGATCTCGTACTACTGAATGGCAAAACCCAGACAACCCAATTAAAAAATGGGCAAAGGACCTGAATATAGATTTTTTTCGAAAGAAAGCATAAAATGGCCAACAGGTTTATGAAAAAATGTTCAACATCACTGAATATCAGGAAAATACAAATCTAAACTATGATATCACCTCACACCTATGAGAATGACTATTACCAGGCTGGGGTACAGCTCAGTGATAAAGTGTCTGCCTAGCGTGTGCGAAGCCCTGGGTTTCATTCCCTATACTGAAAAAACAAAACCAAATAAAAAAACCCAGAATGACCATAAAAGGTAAAAGATAACAAACGCTAGTAAGGATGTGCAGGAAAGGGAACCTTAGTACACTGATGGTAGGGATATAAGCTGATTTGGACATTATGGAAATCAGAATGGAAGTTCCCCAAAAGCTCAATAATAGAAGTACCACATGTCCCAGCAATCCTGCTTCTACATAAATTTACAAAGGAAATAAAAACAGTATCTTGAAGAGATGTCTGCATGCCATGTTCACTGCAGCAATACTCACAGTAGCCAAGATGTGGGAACAATATTCTGTTGACAAATGAATGGATAAAGTACAAATAAGTACACGACCAAAGGAACTCCATATCATATACAACCACGTAATGGGATCCTAACTGGAACAAGTTACACTTTATTCTACTTATATATAGTATGTCAAAATATATATCTAGAAAGAACAAGTAAAAAAGAAAGAAAGAAAATGTGGTGTAATAATCTGGCTGGGGTTGTGGCTCAGTAGTAGAACACTCACCTAGCACTTGCAAAGCCCTGGGTTCAATCCTTAGCACACATAAAAATAAATAAAATAAAGGTATTGTGTCTAACTACAACTAAAAAAAAAAATTTTTTTAAATGACTAGGGATGAAGCTCAGTAGCAAAGTACCCCAGTTCAATCCACAGTACAAAAATAATGTAATAAAAGATGATTGAGCTGAGCTGATATATCTATACAAAGAATGTAACTCCCTCCTTAAAACAAAGAAAGATAAAAATAATCTAACATTAAGTCAGAGGATTTCTCAGAGGCTGAGGCAGAAGGATTATGAATTCAAACCCAGCTTAGCAACTTAGCAAGACCCTAAGCAATTCAGCAAGACCCTGTCACTAACAAAATATAAAAAGGGGTGGGGATGTGGCTCAGTGGTTAAGCACCCCTGCATTCAATCCCTGGTACCAATAAATAAACAAGAGGATTCCAAACCTCTAGGAACTTAGTAATTTAACCTAAGATAAATAATCTAAGAAAATTATTGCAATGTACCATGAGTAAAGTTTCCATTCAAGAAGTCTAATAAGAATTAAAATAGTTGAACCATTCTGGGAAAGAGAGGGTTCACTTGAACAACTTCTAGTGACTACAACTGCCTGCTTCGTGGGATTTTTACCTCTTCCCAATGCACTCACTTTATTAGGAGGTAAAGTCTTACTTTTTTGAAAATAAGTTACCTGCATTCTGACACTTCATTCAACTGGCTTTAGGTTTTCTGATCACCCCTTCCTTATATATTTTCCCCTCTTCATGTTCTTATTTTTATGTTTTTCAACTATCCCAAAGGCTGTACATCCCTATTCATTCTGGGCATTTCCTCTCACATAGGCAAGATGCTGAAAATGTTATCACTCTAAGTGGTGACTTTTCCATTTATGTCACAATGAAAAATACTAGTAAGATGAGCCATGAGGAAGTCATTTTAAGAATCTTTCTTATGGCACATTCCTGCAATCCCAGTTACTGAGGAGGCTGAGGCAGTAAGATCACAAATTCAAGTTTAAGGCTACATTTAACTTAGCAAGACCCTGTCTTAAAATAAAAACCCCCAGTATAACACACACACACACACACACACACACACACAAAGAATCTTATGGTGATTGCTACATTCGCAACCAGAATATTTGATCAGAAATTTGATCATCCTACTATTGAAAATGCTTTCTTTGATTTCTTGAAGGGTTTTTATTTATTCATTATAAAAGACTCCCACATATTCTCCATCACTAAAGCCATTATCTTCTTCTTTTATTTCTATGAGTACATATGTATATGACTTTCACTAGACAAAGATCAAGTTCCTTACATCAATAAGAATGTTACTTTTTTCTACAGAAACCATATCAAATACATATAGCCATTTCCCTGTTAAATGAAAGAAATGAAAGAAAACTATAGAATAGAAAACTATAGAATAGAATGATCTTCCAGGACTTCCTACAAAGAAGAAAAAAATGGAACTATAAAACAATTAACAACCTCTTATATTCTTAATTCATTATCTATCAATGAAGCATAAGCATCAGTATATTTCCACATAAAATTTTTATTGAGTAAAATATGCCACCTCTTTTTAAAATGTCCTTAATAAGGGCTGAGGGTACATCTCAGTGGTGGAGTGCTTGCCTAACATGCACAAGGCCCTGGGTTCAATCCATAACATCACACACACACAAAAGTCCTTAATGTAAAAATTGGTACCCAATTTCTAAAAGATGACTAAGAATTTTTATAAAAGAAATACATTATAATATTTACAAATGTCTAAAACAGAGGCATTATTATATAAAAAGAATACTTGAATAAGACAGAAATCCTCCATTCTAATCCCCATATTATTGACAGCTAGATGGAAAACCTAAGGTCAGTCACTGAATCCCCTCTGTGGCTCTCAGTTCCTTCCTTAATACAATATGAGCTTTCAAAAAGGCACCTTTGAAATCTAAATTCTGCAATTCTATGAAAAGATGGATTCAAGATAAAGCCCATTTTCTACTAGTTCAACTCACTATAACTGTAGAAATAAATTACCTAAATTCTTTTATGTTTACTAAGTAGCTATAATGTCATAACCAATTCAAATCTAGATACCCTGTTATGATTAGAAAAGCAAATTTACCTGATAAACACACTTCAACGGGGTATCAAAATTATTTTCATACCTGTGTAAAGGTAAATAATACATGCCTAAAGAGTCTGATGCAATGATGTAAACTTTCTGTGGTTTAAAGATACTGGGTTAAAGGTTACCTCTTGTAACTTTCAAAACTGAAGAATAGACAAAGAGTTAATCAACTAGCATATTGTTTTCACAAAGATTTTTCTGAAAAGGATTTAGAGACTTTTATAGCCAGAAACAATTAGGGAATACTTGTTTCACTATTTCCTTTAAACCAGAAGACGGCTATATATTTAAAATAAAATTGCAATATGAAAGTCTGCTAAAAGCACTTTTTTTGTTGTTTGTGCATTTTGTTTGTCACCCAATGTCACACTAACAACTCTGCATCTCATTCCAAAGCACATTATACTGTGAGATAAAATGAAAAAGACCATTTTTTGTTTCCCCAAGGGGGAAGTACTTCTGTTAAAAGCATCTTTTTATAAGACTACTCTTTCTGAATTACCAATAATGCAAACCAAAGAATTAGATACTGTACTCTAAAATTTAATATTTGTTCAATTCTTATTCATATCCTATAGACATCCCATGTGTGCAAGGGAAAAGTATGCTAAATGCTTAAACGTACTTAAGTACCTGAAAGATTGAACATTTCTGTCCTTCAATCAGCAGGCTGTCAGGTCACAAGTACTCATTTTGCAATGAAAGTTTTCTTGCCTTTTCTATTATTGTAATCAAGCTCAGCTGAGAAGAAAAAGACTGGTCCACAAAGAAAATGGTGCACTTCTTGTTTTCATAAACCTGATTATGTATAACTTTATAAAAGGATAGACAAACTACTTTCAAACACTAAAGATTTAAAAAAAAAAAAACTTAATGAAATGTTAAAAATCAAAATGAGATGAACTAAAAAATGAAATTAAGATGAAAGAAATCTTATGTTTGTTTTTTAGTTTGTTTGTTTGTTTTTATGGTGCTGGGAATTGAACTCAGAGTCTTATGCATGTGAGGCAAGCACTCTACCAACTGAGCTATATCCCCAGCCCTATGTTTGTTTATTTTAATGCTCAGAGACAGTCACTATGATTTAACATAATTCTATTTCCTCCACAAGATCTAACATTGAGGAATATTCAAGTATGCTTTCCCAAAGAACTGAATTAGATGTGGGTACAAATCAGTAAAAGACAAAATTTAACCTTGAACATTTTTCTTCTTCTGATGTCCAGCTAGCAATGGCCAGAAATAGTGAGCTCTGACAGGAAAACCTTCTTCTTTCATGGCCTTCATTAAAGCTTTTACCAAATCTGAAAGACATACCATAAAACATCACCAATCTACCTCAGCAAAACCTGCTGGTGTTGGTTTTAACTAAAAATAGTAGAATACCTGTTTTATTGGCTAGTAAAGCACAATGGAGTGTGAACTGCAAAGGAGACATATGCATCCTGGCTTCCTTTAACTTCTTGCAGTAGTTGGTTAGCTTCTCTGCTGGCTAGAAAAAAGTAAGTCACCACATCACTAGGTTGGCAAATAACCCACCTCTGGACATTCTGCAAATATTCTACCACTTTGAGGATGAAAAATTTGAACCTCTCATCCTCTTTCTACCCCAAAATCTTGCAAGACAAAAACAAGGTTTTTATTACATTTACAATTAGTCTAATTTCATAAACCTTCTATTTTAAAGAATATTACTACCAGTAATACCATCTACAAAGTAAAAAGACAAGATACCGTATCCATAGTCACACAGTGACGTAAAAAGAAACTGCCAAAGTCATTTGGGCTTTCTTCTCTTGATATAGGGCATGCTAATAAAATCTGAAATGCTGTATCTTCCAGCTTTTCAGTGACTAAAAGCAAAATGATGTTCATTGCATCTGGGAAGAAAACAAAGATATCTTTTGTTACTAAACTGAATGATATTTTCACCCTACAACAAGTACTAAAGACAAAATTAGGAATTCCAAACATCAAAAGGATATGTCTGCCTAATAAATAAACATTTCCAAATAAAAACATCTCCATGTAGTCATTAACTCGTGTTTATTAACTTATTAAGCTTTTTAAAAAGTCCTATGATCACTTACCACAATCTATTGTTAGAGAATGCCCTTTCCAACATGTAAGAAATAGCAATTCAGGTTTATATAAAAATAATGTAGGGGGTGGGGTTGTGGTCAGTGGTAAAGTGCATGCCTACCATGTGTGAGGCACTGGGATCCATCCTCAGCACCACATACCAATAAATAAAAATAAATAAATACAGGTACATCAACAACTAAAAAGTATTTTAAAAAAACAATGTAAATAAAAATGTTTATATTACCTGGAATATATCTTCTTTCATAGGTAATTTTTTCCAAAATTTCTGAGACATACTGAGGATATCCAGCTTTACTGAAGCTCAAGATAATTTGCAATAAATCACGGTCCATAAGGTAAACTTCAGACTTATCCACCTTCTCCAGAGTCTACAAACAGTTCCAGAAATTAGAACAAGTTAGAAATCAGAGTTTTAAATTTAAGTAAATTAAAATACCAAGATTCAATAAATTAGGAACAAAGTTTTGGGACTTCTTTAATAAAGCAGGAAATACTCTATTTGAACAATTGTTATATATATAATCAAGATATCAAACTAAGAATTTTTCTTAAATACTGCTCTCTTCAAGGAGACATCTTTAAAAATAGTGCTACAACCTCCTTGCACACATGATGTTCATGTTTATTTACGTGAGTCATACCTGCTTAACATGGTCAATGTCACCCTTCTCAGCATATGCATTCAGTAATGCTAAGAATGTGTCTGGACCAGGTTCAATTCCAGCATCTTTCATCACAGTGAGAATATTTTCTGCATTCTCCATATCTCTAAAAGTTAATTTAAAGAAAATAAAACAGATTACTATAATATTTCCAAATACAATTATTCAATCTAAAATATATTACCTATGATTATTACAATAAGTTTAAATACTATTTGAAATTGTGATATTGAAAAAGAACAAATGCATGTTAAACTAGTTCTACATTTCTAAAATAACAAAGATCATAAACATTAAGAAATTTTTTCAGGTAATTCCTCCCTCTCAAAAACCAAATTATGTAATAATTACATAAACATTAAATAATGTAGCCTCTCACAGTTAGTATGACTTGCATTCAATTTACCTCTTAATAATAACATTTAATAAATTACTCATAAAAATAAAAAAAATTTTTTCCAGGAGAAAAAAAAAAAATTCTCCAGAGCAACTACTAAACTTTACAAATTTAATTACTCCAGAGTTTTAAAACTGAATATTTTCAAATAATGTTTAAAACAAATTATAAGAGCAATTTTTAAAAATGTAATAAGCACTAATTCTACAGATTTTTTCTGAAGATATAAACATGTTCTATGAATTTTCTACAGTTTTTTTTTTAATAATTTAAACACTGAATAAGAATGAAAATCTTGAGATGAACATTACCCGGCTCTTGCATGCCCTGTAACAAGAGCACTGAACACTGCCTCTGTGACTGGAAGATCCTTAGTTTTCATAAATCCAAGAATCTTGCTGCAATAAGAGAAATGAAGACACTCCTTGATTGCCAAAAACCACTTTTTACATGTATAAATTAGGCGTTCAGTTATTTTCAATATAACACCACATGTTTACTTATAAAGTGAAATCTGACCCCCTTTCATGAAATTCTAATCCCTAAAGTATCAATAATCTTGAAGTACTCGTGTTGTAATTTTCTGAAAATCTGATTGTTTGTTCTACATTATTAATTAACCTTTAAAATTTAATAAGACATTTAGTTAAAAATAAAATTGTATTTCAAATTCCCTTTATTTCCCAAGCCTTCAATACAAAAGTGGCAAAATTTTACCTAAGCAGTAATATTTTACAACTGATTTTATAAGAATCAGTGGGATTCCTAGTTTTATAAGTGAACACTGTTAAAAACTAAGAACATTTCTCTAAGAAAAAAAAAGTAAAGACACCTTTATATCTCAATAATTTTATACTTGTGCTCTAAAACAACATATTTGTAATTAAAACAGATTATTCATCTTGTCCTCTTATACAATTTTACATTTTATCTAAGTCATATTACCAAAATGTGTAATATTAAAATATTTCTGAAATAACTATCCTTATTAAGAAAAGATTGTAAGAGAAAATAAAATGAACATACTCCAGGTTTACAAAATTTATAAATTGGTTTGCATAAACCTACATTTATAGAGATCCATACCTGGCACCTTCAATATCTCCTACATTACAATAAGCAGCAATCAGCCTCTGGTATGTCACCTGTCAATGAAATGGGCTGGTGAATTTTTTTCCCCTGGGCAAAAGAAATCAAAAAAGTTGGTATGGCCAATCAATATTTACCATAATAACTACCTACTCGATTTGGCTGAATGTTTGCTTCCTCCATTTTTGCCAAGAAATCAGTAGGTGAGAATTTATATTCATTTTGAAGATAAACTTTAAGTAAAGCATTGTAGTGACTCACATCATACACAGTGCCTACAAAGAAAATTTAAATGAAATTTTTAATTATGACTTAACAATTTAGAAAAGCATTTAAAATCACATCCTTGTCACAATGGAAATCATGTGTACCCAAATTTAACAATTAAAAAAAAAGGTAAAATTAACACTGGCATTTCACTCAGATAATATTAACACTTAACCCATCTATACAGATATCTTGTGAGAACATAGCAAGGTAAGCCAATAAGACATAATTACTGAATTGCTATACAGTTATAAGTAACTGCCTATTCAGATATTAAAAGGTCTATTACTTATGAAGCACAGTATCATCTTCCTGTTAGAAAATGCTAACAATACCTATTTATTTATTTATTTAGATATAAGAGATTGAACCCAGGTTTACTTCTACCACTGAACCATATACCCAGCCCTTTTTATTGAGAGACAGGGTCTCCCTAAGCTAACTAGCCTGGCAGTGAACTTACAATCCTTCTGCCTCAGTCTCCCAAGTTGCTCGACTACACATGGGCACCATCACACTTGGCCAACAATACCTCTATATTTAAAAATAACTTGAAGGGCTGGGGTTGTGGATCAGCAGTACAGCGCTTGCCTAGCACGTGAGAGGCACTGGGTTCAATCTTCAGCACCACATAAAAATAAATAAAAATAAAGGCATAAAATAAATAAATAAATAAAAGTAACTTGAAACCTTTTCTATATAAAGCAGTTATTGATAGACTACAACTGTAATTCTTTTATACAGATAAATGTACTGGCAATTTTTCTTATTTCTTTACTAGGCCACTAAAAGCCTTTGTTTGAAGGAACTACTCCATCCCTTATTGCTGAATATCATTTTTAGTCAACTTGCCTTATTTACCTGTATTCCAATGCCCTTCTTTGGCTTCTCTCTTTGTCTGTACTGCCTAGGACCATGTCAATTAGGGCTACCATTCAGCCTTACCCTCTCCATTCATGACTTCATAGTCATCCCATCGATTTAGGCTAACATGTTTCACTAAATTTTCATGAATTAAATTCCATACCCTTATTCAACTGCTAGTGGTCTCAGTCTGTGGTCATTATCTGATGTCAGTTCATGAGATTCTAGGCAGCTGAGAGCTGAGACCTATTACTTTCAGGAGGAAAGGGAGGGTGTTGAACCTAAGGACTTTCTACCACTGAAGTACATGCTCAGCCCTTTTTGTTATTTTGAGACAGGGTCTCAGTATCTACCAAGGGAATCTAGAAATACCTAAAATTTACTAAAATCTCAAAATTTAGGGATATAAGCCTGAAATATCCTACCTTAGCAACCAAAGGTTATATATAACAGCATTGCTTCCAATATTTTACCTCACATCCTTGTACCTTAAATAATATCTCACAACTTTGGCTCTGCTGTCCATTAAGATGTTAATGACTATCATGTAAGGGACCTTTTATATTCTAGAATATTAATCTTCAGAAATTTTAGAATAATAATAATAATAATCTTTTTGGCAAATATTTCGCACTTCAGCCCATTTTTAATTACATGACTTACTGACAAACAGAAAAAAAGAAAATTTCAGTATGTTGCTCAAACCTAAGGCTTGATTTATACTAGGCAAGCAATCTATCACTGAGCTATATACCCATCCCTAGAAATTTCCAATATTTATAGCCAATTCTTTCTTTTTAGTTGTAGTTGGACACAATACCTTTATTTTATTTGTTTATTTTTTTATGTGGTGCCAGGATCAAACCCAGTGCTTTATACATGCTAGGCAAGCGCTCTACCACTGAACCACAACCCTGGCCCAAAACTGGGGCAAGTCAAAACTGTAATAAGATTTTATCTCACACCAGTCAGAATGGCAATTATTAAGAACACAAATAATTATAAATGTTGGTGTGGATCTGAGGAAAAAGGTACACTCATACATGGGTTAATGGGACTGCAAATTAGTACAACTCCTCTGGAAAGCAGTATAGAGATTCCTTGAAAGGCAAGAAATGGAATCACCATACTAGCAAACCAGCTATCCCACTCCCATTTATCTAACAGAACTAAAATCAGCGGACTATCGTGATACAGGTACATCAATATTTTTAGCAGCATAATTCGCAATCACCAAGTTGTGGAATCAGTCCAGATGCCCATCAGTAGATGAGTGGATTAAGAAAATGTGATATATATACACGATGAAATTGTGAAATCTGATGGTAAATGGATGGATATGGAGAACGACATATTAGGTGAAATAAGCCAGATTGAGAAAATTTATCACTTTTCTGCTGTTTTTTTGTTTTTGTTTTGAGTACTAGGGTTTCAACCCAGGACCTTTTTCAACTTTGGGTGCTTCTGGGATTACAGATGTGTGCCACCATGCCTAGTTATTCTGTTGCTTTTATACTGACAAAAATCCTTTTCCATACTGAAATCCAACATTTATACATACTCTTTAGACTTTTAAAAAATGAACTTGTCACCAATCTGAATTCAAGAGGAAGCCAAAACTGTGATGTAAGGATCTGTCTTTATTCTACAGTTTTTTTCTACATTTTGAAGACTAGTCCCAGTATTTTACATATTTGTGGTACCACTTAATTGGATCCTCTATCAATCTTATTTTGAAACTAGAAAAGTTACAGATTCTCAAACATTTACTATGTCAAATTAATTATTTTAAGGATTCCACAAAGAATCATACCATGTAAAAAATAATCATTTCTAGTAGTATTGCACATTCTATTGTATTATGCATAACAGCTGATGGTTTTAGATTCTAATATGCTTAAGAAGCATCCTTCTAGATTTAAAATTTTTTTAAAAACAGAAATGTATATTAAATTTTAAAAGCCAGTCTTTTAAATTTGGTCTTATAAGTTATTCTTTGAATATATGCTATATTCATATGGCTTAAAATTGAAAGGATATAAGAAAGGACAGAGTAAAAATTGTATCTAGGGCTGGGGATGTGGCTTAGTGGTTAAGCACCCCTGAGTGCAATCCTCAGTACCAAAAAAAAAAAAAAAAAAATTGTATCTAATGTTTATCATCCTTCCAGAAATATTTTAATATTGTATGCATATTCATGTAAGGAAAAAACACTATTTCAAAGTAGTATTTTATACTATATATTGTTCTGAATCTTAATTTTTATTTATAATCTAGAGAACACATCCCTCATTAGTATTCAAACACAACCTTCATTTTTTAAAGATTTGCACAGTATTCTATCATAGACTTTCCATAATTTATTCATTCAATCCCCAGTGAACAGTATTAGCATTAATTCCAATTTCCTGCTATTACAAACTAAAATGAATACTCTTTTATACATGTAAGTACATCTGCACCAAAATTCTAACAAATGTAACTGCTTGATCAAATTGTATGTCCAGTTATAACTTTGATAGGCTAAATTCCTTTTTTTGTTTTGTTTTGTTTTAGTTCTCGGCGGACACAACATCTTTGTTGGTATGCGGTGCTGAGGATCGAACCCAGGCCTCATGCATGCCAGGCGGGCGCGCTACCGCTTGAGCCACATCCCCAGCCCCAAATTCCTATTTTATTCTTACCAAAGTTGAAATATTTGTTATGAAAAATCACTATATTCTTAATGCCCCTAGATGTCACTATAACTCACCAAATAAAACATTACCAAAAAATCATGAATCAAGTAGGCCTTCCATAAAATTATAGCATTTATATAAAGAAACACATTCTTATTGGGGGGGGGGGGGGACCTGTAACACACATCCTGTTATTCAACTAATCATACCCAGTGTCTGAAGTTTGTCCCATATCCTATGAGCAAATTCTGTTCTCTCTGCAAGATTCAATTCAGGCAAGAGAGAACCACAGCTGCGCAACAGAAGCAAGGCTTGATTACCACCTGGGCTACCTATGGAAGAAAAATTGACAATGTTTAATAGTGCCAACATAATGTAGATAAATATCAAAATTTAAACTGAAATTTATAAATGTTTGGCTCAAAGATAATATTGTAGTACCCAAATATTAGAAAAAGCATATCCTAATCCACAATGCTACTAAAAATCACAAGTTAAAATTTTTTAATATTAGTCCACTTTAAGAAATGTAAAAAACTTATACATTTAAGAAATCTATAAAATCTATGTAATGTGTGACTCTAAAAACACAGAACCTAAGGTTACATTTCTCAGTATCTTATGATAATGTTACAACGCTCAAGAATATTAGAATATTGAACCCAATTAAAACTCAAGAATATCCAATAGTTTTATAATTGGTTAACAATAATATAAATTTCCTCCTCCCTATGTATAGAACCTTTATCTACATGTACCTGAATGCTGACTTTAAGACAAAAGACAAAAATAAACCACCTATTTTATAATTCCATTTATATGAAATATCCAGAAGAGACAAAACTACAGGGACAGAAAATAGATTAATGGTTAACTAGAGTTGGAAGGGATTGTGGGGTGGGTGGGGACTGATGGTAAGGATTGTAGGGGTTTCTTTTAAGGGTGACAAAAATGTTCTAAAAATGACTGTAGTGGCAGTTGAACAATTCTGAATAATTTAGAAGTAACAATGATGGTTTTTTAATACAGATGAATGTAGTTATAATTGATACTTCTCATCATAAGAGTTTATAGTTAAACTTTTTTTTTAATTTAATTTTATTTATTTTTGTATGTGGTGCTGAGGATCGAACCCAGTGCCTCACACATGCGAGGCAAGCGCTCGGCCTCTGAGCCACAATCCCAGCCCTATTCATTTATTTTTATGTGGTGCTGAGTATTGAACCCAGGGTCTCATACATGCTAGACAAGTGCTTTACCCTGAGTCACAACCCTGCCCCAAAGGCTCAACTTTCTAAGCAGAAAAAATCTGAAATACCTGAATGACATGTGCTATCAAAGACTTTTTGCAGAAGTCCCTTTGGAATGCGGCCAGTTCTTCGGACAGAATTATCCAGTCTCATTAGAGCCCAATCAAATTGATTAGCATTCCTTCTAGAAGAAGAAGTAGGCTCCTCTTGAAGATCATTCTTTTTTTCAGCAACAATGGCATAAAGCCTCACTTGGCTTAGTAGTTTTCTATAAAATGAAACATAATTAGGAATAAACTAAGTCAACTGCTATCTATATAGATCATCTTTCTGAGCAAAACTTACATAAAGTTACTAATTAGTTAATAAATACCTTAAATCACATAATAATATTCAGAGAAGTATGCATCGATAGGAAAGTTTAAGTTTTGTTTTAGATAAAATCTCTCTCTCTCACACACACACACATACACAGACACACAAATTATATACACAGTGTATCTTCTGAGCAATGGAGAGTACCTTGATAACATTCAACATAAAATCATTTTGGCCAGGCACGGTAGCCCACTCCTGTAACCCCAGGGGCTCAGGAGGCTGAGGCAGGACAATCACAAGTTCAAAGCCAGCCTCAGCAAAAGTGAGACTCTAAGCAACTCAGTGTGAGATCCTGTCTCTAAATAAAATACAGAATAAGACTGGGGATATGGCTCAGTGGTCGAGTCCCCTGAGTTCAATACCTGATACTCCCCCCAAAATAATAATAATAATTTCAAATAGTTTTAAAAGGTAATAATATGGTGTGTTTTAAATCGTGGTTAAAAAAAGGAAAATGAATTATACTACAAAGTTCTTCTTGCCTCTATAAGTGAGACAATATA
Organism: Urocitellus parryii; assembly: GCF_045843805.1. NCBI lineage: Eukaryota > Metazoa > Chordata > Mammalia > Rodentia > Sciuridae > Urocitellus > Urocitellus parryii. The sequence continues at coordinate 66,056,601 of NC_135542.1, forward strand.
TCTAAAATATATCCAAATTCTTAAAACTACTTTCAAATGTTTTTGGGGTTATGTATTTAAAATGTAAATAGCAAGCTTATTTTATTTGGAATAAAAAGTTAATTTCTAGGCAGTTTCTTTATAGGATTATTCAGGTCAAAATCCTTTCTCAGCAGTCTAAAGAAATTTGAAACATCAATTTTTATCTGTCAAAAAGTTAGTTGTGTAGTTCCCTAATTATTTGAAACAACTAACCATTAAAAAATAAACAAAAACTATGCAGGCTGGGGTTGTAGCTCAGTGGTAGAACATTTGCCTCACATGTGTGGGGCCCTGGGTTTGATCCTCAGCACCACATAAATAAATAAAAAGAAAGATATTGTGTCCATTTACAACTAAAATAAATAAATAAATAAATGATTTTTTAAAACTATGCTTCCCATTTTAAACTTCAATAATTTTAGAAAAGTCAGAAGAGAAAGAAAAATGCTTAAAAATTAGCTAAGGTCATAGTAATACACAGGTATTTATAAAAAGGAAGCAATCTTTAAACAGTTCAGTATTTTAATAATACAGAGACTAACATGTAACCAAATGATCTAAAATATGAGATCAGAGGTATTTCACTCCATGGCAATATAGTCTGCACTTGATCCACAAATATCAGACTTAAGAAAATAATCCTTATGTATCCCAAAGTCCTGATGTAAACACTTGAATTTAAAGGCTTTCTCTGCATTCAAATATCTACCATTTTAAACTAACAACACCTGTAATTCTTGAAAATGTATACACTTACTCCACAAATATCTTAATTATAGCAGTCAATAAGTATAACCAAGTATTACATACTAAGTATATAATTAATAAGCAAAATGTAAAAAATATTTATTAATTCAGAAAATGCCTCCAGGATGATAATCACATTTTTCTAGCATGTGCACATTTCTACCATAGTCAGTGGTAAGTTTAAAAGTAAACTGCAGGGCTGGGGTTGTGGCTCAGTGCAGAGTGCTTGCCTTGCACATGTGAGAAACTGGGTTCGATCCTCAGCACCACATAAAAATAAAGATATAAAAAAAAAAAAAAACTGCAGGGGTTAGGGGTATAACTCAGTGGTATAGTACATCTGCTTTGCATACATGAGGCCCTGGGTTTGATCACCAGCACCCAAGAAAAATAAAGCTATTGCTTTCCTACCTTATGCTATTAACCTAGAAAACCAGTCCCAAATGGAACGATTATGTAGGTGAAGTTACACTAAAGAAAACTATACCAGAGGTTCCATCGTAAGATGATATAATTCCACTTATATAAATAAATAAATCGGAAATCAATGGGAAAAACTGGGACATCAACCAAAAAGACTACCTTTTCTTTTCCTTTATTCTTCCTCTTTTTTCCTAGCAGTTCTGGGAGTTGCCCATGCTAGGCAAGCACTCCAGCAAGTTACATCCCCAGCTCACAATGTCTTATCTTTATAAACTTAATGATCAGCACATTGTAGATAATTAATAGATGAATGTCTATTAAATGAGCTGAATTAACTAAGTGTGGCACTACCAACATACCGTATAACATATTTATTTGTCCCTTACTTCCCAAAGGTTGCCTTAGCCACTTATTTGTTCCTGTATCAAGTGTTACTGAACTATGCCCTTATTGGTGTCAAGCAAACAGTAACAATTATTTTAAATCCCCCATAACAATGTGTCAAGTTCAGGCAAGAGTGAAAAGCTAATTAACACAGAAATTTCAAAATGGCAGTGAAGTACTCTTGCCAGTTTTTCACACAACTCAATCTGATAACTGGTAAAGGCACAAACAAGATTCAGGGATAAAACAGATGTGTAGAAACCAGTAAATCATTATGAACACTCTCAAGCTCATTTTCCTTACTAAAAAGTCAAGAGAATTATACATTTAAACAAATAATTCTCCAGTGCTTTCTACATTAATTATACAGCCCAGAATTCATTGACTCAGTCATTTAGTAGCACTGGGGATTGAACCCAGGCCATTGAGCATACTAAGCAAGTGCTTGACCTTTGTAATACAACTTGAGGGAAATGAGAACTTCACTGACCTGAGCAAGGGGTATATTGTAATGGAAGGAAAGAAACAGGGGTTAATAAAAGTGGCTCCACACTAAGGGCATGCTTAAATTGGAGCACACTGTCTCCAGATTCTAACAACCAAAACTGATGTAACTACATAAGAGAAAATTATTTTATCATCTCAACCAACTATCATAGTAGTTCATTCACATTTTTTAGTTAAACACCTCAGGTTCCCTCCTGAAACTCTGGCACTCACCACTAATATTCAGGTTACACATGATTTCCTCTGGTAACATCTGGCATTTTAAATGGCTATTTTTCTGGGGGCCTGTTTGTTTTACGAAAATGATAGTGGTGGTAATGGTTTTATTTTTTGCAGTATGGTGATTAATTAAACCCATGGCCTTGCACATTCTAGGCAAGCATTCTACCACTGAGGTACATTATCAACCCAGTGGTTTTTACTTTTACTCTTTAATACCAACTTTATATGCAAGTGTCCATATTTCAAATATATATTTCATATATATTTATATGTACGTATGGACCAGATTATTATAGAGACTTCCACAGAATTCCCATTTTAAGCTTATACCATTTCTTAAAAGCAATATATGGTTTACATGAAAACTGTGCAAAAAGTACAGTTCCCATATTCCTTCTTTCCTTACCAGTTTCCCCTCTAATGTCTAATGTTAGTGTCCTATATTTGTTACAAACAACCAAGTAATATTGGTACATTATTATTAACCAAGGTCCATAGCTTACACTAGGGTTCATTGTGTACAAATCCATAGGGTGAAAAATACATGTATCCATCATTATGCCATACACGATATTTCACTGCCCTAATGACCTGTGCTCCACCTAGTCTTGCCTTCCACCTTCCTTCTGAACCCATGGCAAGAACTGATTTTCTCATGTGTCTGTAGCTTTGTCTTTTCCAGGCTGTCATACAGTTACAAAATAAAGTACACAGCCTTTTCTAGTAGTGTTCACTTACTGTTCCTACATATCTTTTCATGGTATCAAAGCTCATTTCTTTTTATTGTTGCCTCATATTACACTATGTGGATATATACAATTTGTACCTCCAACTACTGAAAGACCTCTTGGTTGCTTCCAACTTTTGGCAATTACAAATAAAGCTAAATAAACATTTGTGTGCTGTTTTCTGTGAGGACATAAATTTTTAACTCATTTGGATAAACTAATCTGGATAAACCTATGTTTCTAAGTTTGTAAGAAACTGCCAGACTATCTGCCCTAATAGCTGTGCCACTCTGCATTCCTATCAGCAATGTACAAAAAGAGTTCCTGTTTTTCTATATCCTCACCAGCATTTGATATTTTCAGAATTTTGGATTTTAATCATAATAGGTATAGCATCTCTATCTCATCGTCATTTTGATTTACAACTCTCTATGACACATGGTGTTGAGCATTTTCAGATGATTATTTGATACCTCTGTGTCTTCTCTAATGATGCATCTATTCAGATTTTCTGGCTTTTTTGTCTGTTTCCCTTGTGGTGCGAGGATTCAAACCTAGGGTCTCACATATGCTAGGCAAGCACTCTACCACTGAGCCATATCTCCAGTTCCTCTGCCCATTTTTTTTAATTGGGTCATAAATTTTCTTATTGAATTTTTAGATTTCTTTGTATGTTTTTATACTGTTTATTTATTAAATAAAATTTTTAGTAAAGCATTAGCATTTCTTCAATATATACCAAATTAACCATACCAGTTCATAAGACACTGCTCTCCTTGTTTTTCTCTTCTTCACTGACATTATGAGCCATTTTAGTGTCACTCAGGAGTTTAAAAGAAATACAGATATGTTTTTCATGTGTTTAATACATGCTAGATACTAGAAAATTTTTACTATAACCCTCATTTTACAGATGAGAAAACTGAAGCAACTTGCCCAAAAAGTCACAGTAATATCTCACTAATAACAGGATGACAGGGCCAGGATCTGTACTTGGGCAGTCTTCATTCTGAAATGAGCCCAATGTGGTAGAGCATTAAGGAAACTAATCTGGCTGCAAAGAAGAGTTCACACTGGAGAGTAATAAAACTTAAACCTACTCAGGGAAGGTAAGAATAGATCATGGAAAGCCTACAATGGCCGACAAGTAAGAATTTGGATTTTATGGCATGTTTGTAAAATATAAGACTTATTTCCATAGAGCAATTCTCTTGGTTTATTTTGTTGCACCATTCTATAGACAATGGAGATCTCAAATGCACATCTTATGTTCTGACCAATCCCTAATTTAACTATTCCCCTCGAGTTTTCTTTAACCTATTAATATGGTGAATTATACCAACTGATGTTGAACCAGCCTGCATACCTGACCACTTGGTCCTAGCAGATACTTCTTTTATACACTGCTGGATACACCTGAGTTTTAACATGTCAAAAGTTCAAAAAGATGATGACTCCTCCTAAAAGTGGTTGATACTCCTTTGAATTCCTCCACTGCTACCAACTATACCACTACTCTGCTATTCCCTCAAATTCAAAATCTAAGGGTATGCCCTGTAATCCCAGAGTCTCAGGAGGATGAGGCTGGAGGATCAACCTTAGCAATTTAGGGAGGCCTTAAGCAACTCAGTGAGACCCTATCTCTTAACTAAAAAATATAAAGGGGGCTAGGGATGTGGCTCAGTGGTTAAGCACCCCTGGGTTTAATCCCTGGTATGAAAAAAAATAATAATCTAAGGATAATTATCTAACTGCTCAATCTCTCTCACCTTCTTCACATACCATTTGCTGAGTCCCTGAATATTTCTTTCTTAGGCCTTTGATGAAACCAGAACACACAGATTTTTTGCAATAAAACCTTCATTAGTTTCTCAGGCTTCAGCTTCTCTCCACAAAATTGCCAAATCAGTATTCCCAAAGCCGTCTTTCTTCACGTCATCCTTCCTTTAAGATCCTATAATTGTTGATTCCTTTAATCACAATGGACCTAAGTTCCTTCATTTATTAAACAAAATATTGAGCACCTTTCTCTGTAGAAGGCACTATGCTAGGATTTCTGTTTAGCTAGTGAATATATCTGATAATAATTAAGCTTTTTATAAATATACCAATCGTGGAAAGAGCTATGAAGAAAATTAATAAGTAATAAAAGACTAACAGTGAGGCTCTACTTTAGATAAATGTTTAAGGATGGTGATATTTAAAGGTCTGGGCTCAGGATGAAAAGGAATGGCTACCCATCTAGAAGGGGATGAGTGTTCTAGATAGAGGTAGAGTAGTCAATAGGCCAAGTAAGCAAACAACAGATGGCATCAGAGATGAGGCAGGACAGAAAAGACAGGGCTGGATCATGGATTTTTGAAGGTAAGCAATTGGGTTTTTTTTATCCTAGGTAGATCTTATTCAAAGAAGTGAATCCTAGCCGATTCTGTTGAAGGTTTATAAACGGGAGTTATGATATGATCCAGTTCTGTTTTGAGGGAAAAACATTAAACTGTCTACCTGCTGGGAGGAACCACCAGAATGATTAAATAGACACCATTTAGGGAAAAAAATGAGGCTGTTGTTCCAATCCACCAAGCAATTCCAAATCCTTATGTTCTACTGGGAAAAACTGCCCCAGACACCCAATGGTATACAGTCCTTTGATAAAACAGATACTATTGCAGTAGTCTAGGTGGGAAAACAACTGAAGCTTAACCCAGAGTGGGCAGTGCAGAAGGGAAAGAAACATATTCCCAAGGCCCCTACCTGACTTAAATACAAACTCCAGACAACAGTCTCACCAATACAACTTATTAATTCTCAATTCCCACACAATGGAAGAAAATTTCATGTAAAAGTGCCCTAAGTACTTAACCCTCTGTATACATCCCACTGGATTATGTACCATTTTTTATGAATACTTAATAAGTATAATCTTACAAACAAGAGGCTTCAAGGCATAGTGAAAACACCACAGCTTTAGGAACACAGGCTTAAGCCCCATGTTGTGGCCTGCCTTTAGGCTCTGCTAACTGTAAAATGTGTGACTTTGACCAAGTTACTGCAATTTTCTCCACTTTGGTTTGAATGAAGGTTTACTCCTCCAAAACAGTTGATGAAATTTAATCGCCAGTGTAACAGTATTAAGAAGTGGGGGGCTGGGATTGTGGCTTAGCAGTAGAGCGCTCATCTAGAACGGGCGGGACCCGGGTTGCATCCGCACCACAAAAAAATAAAGGCATTGTGTTGTGTCCATCTACAATGAGAGAGAGAGAGAGAGAGAGAGAGAGAGAGAGAGAGAGAGAAGGAAGGGAGGCAGGGAGGGTGGGAGGGAGGGTCTTTAAGAGGTCATTCATGGGTGGTTCAATGCCTTTTGAAAGGGGATTTCAGAAATGGATCCTCTTTCTTTTTTGCCTCCCACCATGAGATGATGCAGTCCTGGTCTTCTCAGCCTCCAGAACTGAGAAACAAAATTCTCTTCATTGTAAATTACCCAGTATTTTGTTACAACAGTATTTTGTTAAGCCTATAATCTAGGGGATAAAAACAGTATTTACTTTACAAGGCTATTACTTGTGAAGATTAAATGAGATGATGCCATGCTTCCCAATATAAACATTTCTGCTAGGTAAGATGACTTACCATAGCATTGAGACTAAGTTGTTCATTGGTTTAATTATCTTTAAACATAATTTTTTAAAAATCCCTATTACATCAAGTCTTTATTTTACTATCATTTTTGCTTGAGATATAATTAAATTTAAAAAATGTTAGTTTAAACCTACCTAAGGCCAACAGAAAAAACATTAAGTATAAGTAACAGTTCAAAAGTACTCAGATTTGGCAAAAAATCTAAAGGCAGTATACAAATGCCTGAAGTTTGAGCAACACTAAGAAAGTGTAAACAAAGGACCTAGCAAAGTACAAATAACAAATATTAACTAAGTGTTTATGAAAGCATTTTCTTCTTTTTTAAATGAATTAGCAGAGATCACAAGACTTATTTTAAAAGGCTTGTTCAAATCCAAGCTGTGCTATGTGACTCTGGGAAATATACTAGGTCTTTCTAAGCTCTGATTCTTCATTTGAATAAAAATGTCTACCTTAAGGGTGGGGATTTAGCTTAATGGTGTAGTGCTCGCCTAGCATGTGTGAGACCATGAGCTTAATACCCAGCATCACAAAGCAACAAAGTCTACCTTGTGAAGATCACATTAGGAAAAAAAAATAGATGTTTAAATTAACAAAGCAGTGCTCAATAAATAATAGCTCTTATTATAACAGAAGGTACTCAATAGATTTCTATTGTCTGGGTTTTTGTTTTGCTTTTTTTTTTTTTTTAATCTTATAAAGCTTAGTCACAATGAACTTTCTCCCTGCAGTACCAACATTGTTCCTAACTGTCCACTCCCAACATCTAGCTATCCTGTAATCTACGTAAACTTTATCAAGACCTGTATCAAAATCCTCCAATGGGTTTTAATCCTCCAATGGTTCTAACCATCAACCAGTCAACCAACCTGTTTGGGCTTCAAGGAATCAACCGGTCTTTGTCCTATCAGCCTCCTCCATGCTGCACAGAATAAAAGTACAGCTCAATATTTTCATGGGCTTCTCTACCCTTGGAATACTGCACATCCTTAATCATGTGACCCTAAAACTCAAGTAGTCCCCTACCACAAAACAAATGTGATTACTCTTTTCTTTGAAATACCACAGCACTATATTCCCCTCTTGGGGACAGCATACATCTAATAGGTATAAATGTGTTTGTCATAGTCTTCTGTAATTCACAGACATTGAGCGGAGGTGAATCTGTCAGACTTCACAAGACCAAAGGATTCAGATAGACTCTTAATACATTAAAATTTTTCCAAACCGAGAGGTAAACAAAGGAAAGTTTCTTTTTTTTCCAACTTTATAAGTAGAAATCACACCATTCTATCACAAAGTCATATGTAATTTTCACCTCTGGGTCAATCATCAGTCTAAATCCACTCCAAACAGATTTAGCTCACACTATATCTTTCCTGTGAAGTACACAAGCATTATTCTAAAATTTCTCACAAGAAAAATGTGAGAAAACAAGAGTATTTACTCCCCCCCCCTTCTCACAGAGAATAAGGTAAGAGCTGGAAGAAAGCATTTGTTAAAAAAAAAAGAAAAGGGCATCAGGTACAGTTAACCTGTAATCCCAGCAACTCAGGAGGATAAGGCAGGAGGTTCCCAAATTAGAGGTCAGCCTCAGCAACTCAAGAGAGGTCGTAGTAACTTAGCAAGACTGTCTCAAATAAAAAATAAAAAAAGGACTGAGGCACCCTAGGTTCAATCCACAGTACAAAAAAAAAAGTGCTAAAGTACTAAAATAAGGAATGAAGAGCAAGACCAAAGCAAAAACAGAGGTACACTCTTTCTGGTTTGAAAATAGATTAATAAATTTTAATAATTTCACTTTTTTTTTTTTCATTTTTCTCTGTCCTTCTGAGACAGGACATACCTAAAAATCAAGATTAGTATGAATTTGTGCAAGCACATGTAATAATATGAATGGGTTAAGAACCCTTTAATCTTCTTTGTATCTCACAATATTCCTTTACCAACATCTAAGATGTTCATTGTTTACTCAACAAATACTTGACACCTACTACAAGCCACAAAGTTAGACAGAGACAAAAGGAATCAGACCCTGCCTTTGAGGAATAAGAGCCAGATCTGAAATATTGGTAGTTACACATACAATAATGTTAATGAATGTTCTGGTTATACTTTGAAAACAGAAGTCTTCCCATATTCTAGGGACACATAAGTGGTGAGGCTCCCAGAGGCATCTCTAGCTTAGAAATACCTATGCTAGCTTCTGGATCTGATACTGAAACCATAAGATGACACAACAGGGCTTAATTATAAATAGGAAAATGACATGATCAAGTTACCTGGGACAGGGGCTGGGGTTGTGGCTCAGTGGTGGAGCACTTGCCTTGCACGCTTGAGGCACTGAGTTCAATACTCAGCACCACATAAAAATAAATAAACAAACAAAATAAAGGTAAAGTTACCAGGAACACTAGGGAATGATAATGGGGTTGGAGGAAGTAGTGATTTGTTCCAAAGTAGATCTCAGAATTTAATCATTCATGCAATAAATAAACGAAGGGGAATTAGATGGGAAGGAGAAGTCAAGAACAAAGATATCCAGGTTCTTTCGGGAAAGAGAAAAGACAACATTCACAAAAACAGGGAACACAGGAGGAAGTGATTTGGGAGGAAAGGTGAGTCCAGATTCAGATGTTTTAGATTTGAAGGACTTGTCATCCAACCAGGCAGAGGTACCTAGCAGACAGTTCACATCCAAGAGGAGAAACAAGGCTACCACCAGAAAGGTAGGCAAGAGCTAATAATAATAATACTTTTACCCTAAAAATAAAAAAAGGTCACCCCCAGAGAAGGAAAAAGTGACAGAACATAAAGGACCAAAGGTAAAACCCTTAAGGACACAAGCATTCAATGAACATAGAAAGAAAGCAATAAGAAAAAAATCCCACAGAAAAGAAAATCAAAAGTGACATCAATGCCAGGGTAAGGCTCTCATGAAGAGAAAACTAGAAAACAGAATAGTAAGTCAGAGATTAAAGACTAAAAAGTGGATTTGGTAATTAAGATGCCCTTTGCAAAGATTAAAAATAAAATGAACATACATTTTACACATACTTAATAAAGGATATGTACTATATCAATGGCTCTCTTTGGATGACAGAAGTAAGGGTGATTTTTGATTTATTCTCCCACCACACACCTTACAACTGTTCCTCAAAAAACATGAGTTTTACAATTTAAAGAAGTTTCAACAAAAAAATTACTAACAACACAATGATGTCCTATGCCAGTGACTACAGTGGGTAGAAGACTGAGAAGCGAGAAAAGGAAGGAGACTAGAGAATGGACAGGAAAGAGACTGGAAAGCTTCTAGAGTAATAATCCTGTGAAACGTTTTGTTTCCAATTGGAAACAATCTGGTCTTGCTGACAAGCTCTGGAGTGCCAGACTGTATAGAAAGAATGTTCAGAATCCAGGAAACAGCAAATACTTCTCTGTTGCCTGCTCTGATCTGAACATATCGGCCAAAGACAAAATCCTGCTCTCAGGCAGCTTGCCTTCTACGAAGGAAACAGAGAACAATAAATACTAACATCAGATAAGTGAAATATGCCAGGGATAAAACTAAAATAGGATAATGTAGATTTTTTAGGTTGATGTCAAAGTAGACCTTCTCTGAGAAAACATTTAAGTGAATCCAAAACAAGAAAGTAGCATTGCCAGTAGTGGGGAAAGGCCTAGTTACCTCTACAGAAAAAAAAAAAAAAAAAAAAAAAACTTAGGCTCAGACATTTTAGGTAGGACATCTAAGATTATACAGCAAGGAAACAGCCCAGGTCTGATGAGCACCCTGACCAAAAACCTTTCTACTACATTACCTTTTTAGTCAGCTTCCCTCAAATGCAAGGGTCAAGGTGAAAAATGACAATGACACTCCTCTGGCCTCACAGGGATGGAAAGACTAGAGAAAAATAAGAGTAATTGGCACAAGTTTCCCAAAAGAAACTCTGAAAACGAAGAGATGTCATTCTATGAAGGCAAGGCATGATTTCTGAAGGTTAACTGTTCAAGCCCAATACAAAAAGCACTAGTTTCCAAAGATTTATGAGTAAGTCACATGATCATAAAACAGGCCTGGGAGTATAGCTCAGTTGGTAAAGTGCTTGCCTCAGATGCATAAGGCCCAAAGTTCAATCCCCAACACCACAAAAATAAATAAATAAATAAGCAAGGATTTCCTTCTTTTAGTTTTATGTAGAGATCAGCTGGCTGGTGCAAAAAGGTCCACATAATCATTGTCATTATATAACACTTACTATATGTCAGGCCCTTTATTAAATGCTTTATATAATCCCATGCAATACTCTAACAACACTCTTACCGCTTCCATCTTACAGCTAACAAAACTGAGGTCTGGAGATGGTAAGTGATTTGTCCAATGGCATAATGCAAATAAACTGAGGAGCCTGCAGTCCAGACTTCCTCCTCCACACCCTCCCATTCCATATCATTAGCTCTCAGTCTTTATGCGAACTCTCAAAGTACCTTTATGAACTCTTCCACCATCATTTCTCTCCAATGTTAAACTTAAACCTCCTTTCCAGGTAACTAGACTATTACTCAATTTAACACGTTCATCAATCTCCCTTATCCCCTCCTGGCAAATTGATACCAAACTTTTCTCCCTAAAATCTCAATCTAGGAGGGCATTTAATCACACATGTATCACCCACCCAATTTTCAACGTGCCTTTATTTCGCCGGATCCTAATAGAGTACTTTGCATGTGTTCACTCACTCATTCAATGTCAGATTCCACTGTGACAATTCCCAACCCACCTTCCTAAATATGGAAGAAAAATTCCATTTAAGAAAACGCAGGCAAAAGCCCAAAAGGATCATAATCAGATATCCAGCTCTAAACTATCCCTGAGTCATCCAAAACTCCCAACCCATCTCCCCCGCCAAAAAAAAAAGACTAAAGTTTTCGGGTCCTAAATACTACACGGTTACTAATCACCAACACTGAACCCACGTGGGACAGCACCCAAGCATGCCAATCCTAAAGAGGGAAACACCACCCGACCCCCACAACAGCCTTCAAAGGCCCCCTCAGCTTCACCGGCCCTGAGCAGCCAAAGGGGAGAAGAGACCCAGTCCCGAAGCAGAGAGGGCAGCAACAAGCCGGAAGCTAGCCTTGCCCATGGCCATGACCTTCTGGAGACGTACGACCCCGTCACTAGAAAACCCTGGAGGAGCGAGTGGTCCAAAAGCCCCAGGAAGCTAGGTCGTGGGGCAGCTAGGAGCCTGGACAGGTTAAAGTCGGGCCCAGCTCCGGCAAGCGCAGACGACCCCGCGGAGCCTGGCTGGAGGCAGAACCCGCGCACTCACCCCTCAAAAAGCCGGGCGCGAGCGGCGGGCAGACAGGGGGCGGCGTGCGGCCGACCGGGGCCTCCCGCGAGGAGACGCAGGGAGAGCGGGAGGGACGACCCGGCACCCAAAAGCCAGCGGGCAGGTCTCAAAAGGGCTGCCATGGGTCGGCAGTTCTCTCTGCAGGATGCACGTTCAGCCAGAAGGACAGGAGGAGCACGTGATGGCGGGGTCACCCGGCGCGGGAGAGACCAAAGGCCAGGCGCGCCAAGTGTAGGGGAATGAAGGGGTTGTTTTAGATTGAAAGATAGAAAAACCTATTTCTCAGAGGTCCAGGGAGTTTCGTCCAATAGTTTGTTAAACAAAATTGCTTGATTTATTATTTAAGGCATTTTCGTTTCCATCCTACTCCACTTATCTCAGCACATTCAGTCACTCCACCCCTGCGCTTCTCAGTTGGTAGAGTCCGCAGGAGGTCGACTCCTCCCAGGTCAGCGCAGGGAATTGCGGGGGGCCAACTGGAAAGTACCCGGAGACTCTTGAGAAGAGCCGACTATGAAGATCCCGGAGTGTGGGACAATTCTGTTTCTCCAATGGGGACGTTGTGAGTGACGCTCAGCGATTCTGCCTTCACGCCGCGGTTGCTGCCGCTCTGATAGGACCTGCCTTAGCTTCAAAAACGCGGAACAGAGAAAGCGTTGAGGACCTTTGCCCTGTGCTGTGGGCCCCGAAGGTTAAATATAATGTGAATTGTATTATCGAGCCCTGGGGACAAAGTAAAGGAATGTGCAGATCTAACCCTAAGTGTTCTACACAGTGCCGTCTTTTATGAAATGAATGGGTTCTAACAAATATCATCTAGTTTTAAAGCTGGAGTTGAACTCATTTTCTTTCCCTCCTCTTCACTCTTACCCCACCTCACCTTTCCATAAATGCACCTGTGTAGGAGGTGTCTGCAAGGAGGAGTCTGAGCCCCAAGCCTGGAGCAAGTTAAATATGTAACTTCCTTCACAGGGCTTGTAGATTGGAAGGGTTCCCTGTGCACATCCGGGAAGCTGGAAACAGGCTTCCACTCCCTCTTCATCTACTTGCCTCCTGACCATCCACCCAGTGAAAGCTCATATACTTCCTCCGGAATTCCCACTGTAATTTTCCATTTGACTCTCTGTCCCAACTCCTTGAGAAAAGGGACTGTGATCTCTTACTGTAGTCAAAGTACCTGCCCAATGCAAGGTCTTGCACAGTAGGTTGCATTCAATATTTATTGAATTGATGGGTACTTGGAAATTACAGACCCTTTGAAAAATGAGGGAGCTGATATCTACCCCCAGAAAAAAGTTAAGTAGTTAATACTTCTGAGCATCAGAATATAATTTACTTATTCTCTCATTCCGCAATTATTTAGTGAACACATATTCTGTGACAGGCACTGTTTGAGATCCTGGGGATACAACACAAAACAAAACAGACCAAGTCTTGATTCTAATGAAACTCATCCCAAAGTTGAGTTTGAGAAGGCACATAAGAACTGTGATTTAAAATAAATAAGAGTGGAAGGATTGAGGGTGCATTAGATGGGAAAGATCAGGCCAAAAACCTCTTTAAAGAGTTACCATCTGAACAAAGTCCTGAAGGAAGATAGGGAGGAAGCCAAAAGGATTTTCTGGAGCACAGAATTAAGAATTCTCTAGTGTTAGAGAACAGCAAAAAATCAAGTCCTGATGCAAAACAAGTGTAGTCTGTTTGAAGAGCGGAAAGGAGAACTGTGTGGATGAAAGAAAGGAATGAGTAGGGGGGAAACATGGAGGTCAGAGAGGTAGTTGGGAGCCAGATCATGCTGGACTTTAAAGACAGACTTCAGAACTTATGTTCAGAATGAAATGAACATTGTGAAGTTTGGTGTTTTCTGTGGTATGAATCCATTTGCGTTTTTTAAAGGGTTGCTCTGTTTGAGGAGGAGATTTAGGGCGGAAAGGGAAAATAAAAGAAGATCAGAGAGGAAGTTCTTTCGATAATTCAGACTAAGGATGATAGTGACTTGGATTAGGGAATGACAGTTGAGATGAGAGACCAGGTCAGAACCAAAAGAATCTACTTATGGATTGGCTATGATGTATAAATCAAGAATGACTCCAAAAGTTTTGTCCTAACAATAAAAGGATGGAAACTGCACTGATTTAAGTGGGGAAGACTCAGGGAGAAGCAGATTTAAAAGATGACATCCAGGGGGCTGGGGTTGTGACTCAGGGGCAAGAGTGCTTGCCTAGCATGTGTAAGGCACTGGGTTCAATTCTCAATACCACATATAAATAAATAAAACAAATGTCTATTGACAACTCAAAAAATAAAAAAATAAAAAAAACATGAAGTCCAGATGTGAAATTCGAGTAGGGTGTTGTCTAGAGGACATACAAGTCTGGCATTAAGGGGGAAAGTCAGAGCTAGAGATCCATTGAGTACTATATCCTGTCTCTAAGATTTGTAGCTACAGAATTGGATGAAAGCATCTAGGAAGAAAATGTAGTCAAGAGATGAGGTTCAAGGACTGAGGTTTGTGATGTTTCGATATTAGAGGATGTGTAGATGAAAATCTTACAAAGAAAACATAAAGAACAGCTAGAGGAAGAAGAGAACAAAGGGCCCCCAATAACTAAGAGAAGGAAGTACTTCAACCAACTAGGGAATTAACCATGTAAAATGTTGCTATTATCCCCAGGCTTGGTGGTGCGCACCTATAATCTTGGTGGCTCTGGAGGCTGAGGCAGGAGGATCGCAAATTCAAAGCCAGCCTCAGCAACTTAGCAAGACCCTGTCTCTAAATAAAATTTTTAAAAAGGGCTAGGAGTGTGGCTCAGTGATTCAATTTGCCCCTTGTTTCAGTCTCTGGTACCAAAAAGTAAAAAATAAAAAATAAAATGCTGCTGTTAGGTCTGGGTAAAATGAACACTCAACATTGACACAGGGTTTGGCAACTCTGAGGTTTCCTAGTGATCATAAAAAGAACCATTTTCATGACTTGTTGAGTCAAAAGATTGTTTGAAGTGAATTTAAAAATATGTAGAAGAAGGGAAAGTGGAGACTGAATATAGACAAAACTTTTGTAGACTGTATTTTGAAGGAAGGCACACAGAAATGGGATATTATCTAAAAGGAGGACGACAACATGAGTGACTTATTTATGTTTGGTGTAAATGGGAATCATCTGCGTGTGACTATTTCATTTAAATTTTAAAAAATTAAAGAAGTTCTAGAATTCAGTCCCTTAGATTAGCTACATTTTGAGAACTCAATAGTCACACTGGCTAGTAGCGACCATATTGGACTGCACCAATAGAGAACATTATCATAGAAAATTCCACTAACAGGAAGTGAAAAATTGATAATGCATGAAAGACAAAAGTAGAATACATTGAGCAGACAATGGGATGAAACTCAGTACAAAAATGAAAGGGTTGGCTTTAGAAAAGAATGTGCAATCCAGGCATTGTCGGAGGAGGAAATACAGATGCAATAAGGTACTGATGCAATAAAGTTGGTAGAAGTAGTGATGAGAATGAATGGATGTTCTCTTCTAGGTGTTTCTAGCCCTGAGAACCTTACCCCCCAGCCAACATTCTTATTTTATTTTCCATGCTGGGGATTGAACCTGGGGTCTCACACATGCTGGGCAAGCACTCTACCACTGAAACTACACCACAAGCCCCAGGCTTCCTCTCAAAGTATGAAATAACTGCTAATCAAATTTGTCTGGGCATTCATTTATTTATGATGAATTTATTTACTATCTATTGAACACCTGCAATCTGACAAGAAAAATATGTGGGTAAAGGCAGAAGTGATCTTTACAGTTGTGGGACTTAACATTACAAAGGGCAAAGGAGATATTAATCAAATAATCACACTAAATGAGTTACACAGGGAAATACAGATTCTAAATAAAAGAGACAGGTTTCCATGAGGTACTGTACCTCACCTCAAATACAGGGATCATGACATTGAGGGTCTTCTCAGATTTCCTTAGACATATTCCAGAAGCTACATAGAGTTGAAGAGAAGAACAAGGAGATTGTCCTTAGTTTCTCTTTTAAGTTATCCTCAACTATACAATGGACTTAAATATTGATTTTAAAAGGTAGGATCCTGTTTCTGGTGAATAAAATAGCCTCAGAGCAGAATTATATTAGGAAGAACATCTTAGAAGCCAGACAGCCAAAATACTGAACTCCTTGGTTTCCTTCCTTGTAACATTACCTTTCCTCTCAGGCTTTTGGGGGAACACTAGATAAAATAAGTGCTTACTGTGACAGGCACATAAAAAAAATCTCTGAAAAAATATTGCGGCTCTTGTCAGTTGAACATCCAAAAATCCAAAATCAGAAATGCTTCAAAAACTGAAGCTTTTTGAAAACTGTCATGACTGTTTTAAATTTTGGAGTGTTTTAGAATTGGAGTTTAGGATTTTCAAGGGATGTTCAACTGATAAAGTGTATTCACATATTCTGAAAATTTTTTAAAACTCCAACATCTGGCTGGGTGCAGTGGCGCACAAATATAATCACCGCAGTCTAGGAGGCTGAAGCAGGAGGATCACGAGTTCAAAGCCAGCCTCAGCAAAAGTGAGGCACTAAGCAACTTAGTGAGACCCTGTCTCTAAATAAAATACAAAATAGGGCTGGGGATTGGCAGTGGTTGAGTGTCCCTGAGTTCAATCCCCAGTATCCACTCCCCCGTACCTCCAAAAAAGAAAAAGAAAAACCTTCAAAATCTGAACATTTTGGATAATGAATCCTCAACCTGTATTTTTATGTTCAGGATCAGTCTAAACCTCATGAATTTGGTTTTTTTCCAGTCTTCCCTTGTCCAATTTTTGACACAAACATCCTCATGGCCTAATAACTATCGATAGCATCTTAACTCCTAATCCAGGTATTCAGTTAAGTGGTTATTTATGCAAAGTACATGACAAGTTACATTTCAGGGGAAAGAAGCTCACTTATGAACTTAGTTTATGGGAAAAGATAAAACATATAAAGCACATAAGGCAGTGTAATTCAAACCAAGGGACAGCTGGTTGGGACAATAGAAAGTCTCAGAATGAGAATGGCATTTCATCTCTAAGGCTGGGGAAGATGGGAAACAGTAGAGATGGTGGTGAGAGAAGTTCTAGGCAGAGCAAACAGCAAGAACAAAGATTCAGAGCTCTCTTCCCTGCACTACTTAAACAGAAGGAAGTGTTTTTGAACTCAGAACTCCCAGAGGTGTCTACCTTATCAAGGAAAGGAGAGAATCATTAACCAAGTGACTTTCAAGATTCTGTGTACACAGAGACCAACCCACGTATTTACAGTTATCTCATACTAGACAAAGGCACCAAAAACATACATTGGAGAAAGGATAGCCTCTTTAACAGGTCATGCTAGGAAAACTGGAAATCCAGATGTAGAAAAATGAAATTAAACCTCTCTCTCTCACCATGTACAAAACTCAACTCAAAGTGGATCAAGGACCTAGAAATTAGACCGAGACCTTACACCTAACAGAAGAAAAAGTAGACCTGAATCTTCATCGTGTGGGATTAGGCCCCGACTTCCTTAAAGTCATGAAATAAAATCAAGAATCAATAAATGGGATGGATTCAAACTAAAAAGCTTCTTCTCAGCAAAAGAGATAATCATTGAGGTGAAAAGAAAGCCTACAGCATGGGAGCAAATTTTTACCACATGTACATCAGATAGAGCACTAATCTCCAGGATATATAAAAATCTCAAGAAATTTAATACCAAAAAAACAAACAACCCAATCAATAAATGGGCTAAAGAACCAAACAGACACTTCTCAGAAGAAGATAAACAAGCAATCAACAAATATATGAAAAAGTGTTCAACATCTTTAGTAATTAGAGAAATGCAAATCAAAACTACTCTAAGATTTCATCTCACCCCATTCAGAATGGCAGTTATCAAGAATACAAGCAATATCATGTGTAGCTAATAAAAAAAAAAGAATACAAGCAATAATAAGTTTGGAGGGGATGTGGGGGGAAAGGTACACTCATACATTGCTAGTGGGACTGCAAATTGGTGCAACCACTTTGGAAAGCAGTGTGGAGATTCCTCAGAAAACTTGGAATGGAACCACCATTTGACCCAGCTATCCCACTCCTTGATCTATACCCAAAGGACTTAAAATCAGCATACTATAGTGACATAGCCACACCAATGTTTATGGCAGCTGAATTCACAATATCGAAACTGTGGTATTTATACACAATGGAATATTACTCAACATTAAAAGAGAATGAAATTATGGCATTTGCAGGCAAATGGATGGAGTTGGAGAATATTATGCTAAGCAAAGTAAGCCAATCCCAAAAAACTAAAGGCTGAATGTTTTCTCTGATTAGTGGATGCTGATCTATTGTGGGGGGCAGGGGGGGAGAAGGGAGGAACTTTGGATTGGGTAAAGGAGAGAGTGGGGAGGGATTATGAGAATAGGAAAGACGGTGGAATGAGATGGACATCATTACCCCAGGTACAAGTATGATTGCACTGTGTACAACCAGAAAATTGAATGTTGCACTCCATTTGTGTTTGATGAATTGAAATGCATTCTGCTATCACGTACAATTAAGCAGAACAAATGAAAATTTAAAATAAAAGACTCTGACTATGACCAATATTAAAACCTACATGTTATAGAGGATATAAATGTACACTTGAAAAAGGAAATTTCCTGAAGCAATAATTAACCCTACCATATGTGATGCTCTTGGATATTAACTATTTTTTTCTATTTCATTGTTTAATCTTGAGTGATCCTAATATGAACAAACCAGCTATCAGGAGACATTTTTGAGGCCCTCAAGAAAATTTGATGATGGACAGGTATTACACAATACCAAGAATTACTGCCAATTTTTAAAAGGTCTGATAATGCCTTAGTAGTTACGTAAAAAATATGTATTTGTAGAGAAACATATTGGCATATGTATTAGTAAATTAACATGATGTCTGAAATTGCCTTTAAGATACTTCCCCAATAAATAAGAGAAGAAAACCATAGAATAGAAGAAAGAATGTGAAAATATCTTAACAATTGAATCCAGGTGATGGATATTTGGGAGGTCATTTTACGATTCTAACCTGTGTGTTTTTAAAATGTTCATGAAGAAAAAGAATTTAAAATGCTGGTTGCATTTTTATTTCACTGCTCATTAATACAGCATGATTTGAAGTTTGAAAAACATTATATTCAATCATGTTGATATAAATGAAAAAATAGATAAAAGCATCAGATAGACAAATAAATATACCAGGCTTTACTCCTGGCAGTTGGTAACCTGTCCTTAGGAACAATGTGGTTGATTAATTTCTCCAAAGAATAGTTGCTTAAATATCAAAAAACTTTCGGTTGTTTTATAAGTCATTTTACATAAAGTTTTAAGTGTCTGAGAGGATATCCTTTCTTATCTAAGACAAAGATTTTCAGGGGCTGGGGATGTGGCTCAAGCGGTAGCGGGCTCGCCTTGCTACCTCGTGCGGCCCGGGTTCGATCCTCAGTCCCACATACAAACAAAGATGTTGTGTCCACCAATAACTAATAAATAAATAAATATTAAAAAAAAAGATTTTCATTTAAGGCCAAAATTTAAAAAGAAAGTAAAACTTTCATCTTCAAAATTCTGAGCTGAGAGTATGGTACTCATCACCTAGTGGCAAATTTACCAAGTAGTAGACATTAATCTTGTTTCTCTTTGGTCAATGATTTATTTTTTGCCTTATAATTTATGAGAATACAAAGAATCAGAAAATAAAACTGATCACTCATAACTGTTTCTGTTTGTGTTTTTTGGAGTCCCCTCCAATTTTCACATGAACACATTCAAAATAGTGTGAGCAAAGAACCAAGTGATTGCCTTGAGTGTAAATGCCTATTTTGCTTAAAAGCCTTAACATATTTTAAGCAGCAGATTTAATGTTTAGCTGTGGTTGTGTTTTCTCTTAAGGCAACTTAACTGATAAATCAAGGGCTTCTCCCATCTGTGACCACATTTTTCATATCCAAATTTATTCATGTATGTAATTTCTAATTATTCAAAAAATATTCTGCTCAGACCCTTGTTTGCATATCGCTCTGAGATTCTCATTATAAGTGGAGATCCAATTGGTCATTGTTATACCCTTCAGCAACAGTTCTGTCAAAGGATGATTCTTTCACAAGCACACAAACCAGGAAGACAGATGCAGGGTCATTTACTATAAGAAAGTAACCCATGCTGGCAACAAGGCTTTGTTGCTGATATTTTCCCAGTGTTACCATGTGTGAACGCTGGAAAGTTTATGTGTTTCCCATAGGGCAGATAGTGTCTGGATAAATCAATATAGAATGGTAGTCAAACATAATGGGCATTTCAACGTACACACAACTGAGTCCCTTTAAGACAGAAAATGGTTGTAATCCTTATGATAGCCAAAAACTAAACTTTATCAAGACTTTATTAAACAGTCATTGTTAATTATTAAAATGTGGCATGGGTTTCTCATATCTGCCGTTTAGTTGATGTTTTTTGTATGTTGTTTTTTTTCAAGGAAATAGAAAGTGTATTTAATGTTCTTTAAACATATATAATGAGGAACTTCTGTTTTAGCATGTGTCCTTCTAAGGGTTAAAAAATCATTTCCCTTGGACACTTTTATGCAACTTGCCTTCTGATAATTTCATTTTAACTGGGAGAAGAAAGACTAAAAGAATTTACGTAGGCTTACTACAATTATGTATAAACATATGAAGAGATGAGGAGGTAGCTCAGTGGTAGAGCAATTGCTTCACATGTATGAGGCCTTGGGTTCCACCCTCTACCATACACACACACACACACACACACACACTTTCCATCACATTAAATCATAAGACACTAGTATGATTATTATTTTTGGCTTCTCACCTTGCTTTCTTTTCTTCTTCTAATAGATCCTGACCCATGAACCCGAGATGGGCACTTTACTAGACCAGGTCAAAGTGGTGATTGTGCAATAAACCCAGCTATAAGACCCAATTTGGCCTAAAAAGAGTTTTCCTCTAAAGGAGATTGTAGGGGGAGTCTTTACTTTTAAGGTCTTGGAACTTGAAAGATATGAAGACCTGCCTGCTGACAGTCTCTTCTCTACCATGTGAAGAGCATCCATTTTCAATGGGAGATAATAAGATCAACATTCTGATAGCTTACTGGATTCTCCAGTAAAATGAATTAATACATTTCTGTTGATTCTGTTACCCACCTTGAGTAGGATTTTTGTTATTTACACCTGAAAGAATCCTAACAATGGAGAATTTGATATGAAGAACTGTACTTAGGGTATATATATATATATATATATATATATATATATATACACACACACACACACGCACACACAACATATTTATTCATTTTTATTTTTATTTATTTTCTACTTACTTTGTGGTGCTGAAGCTATAACCCAAGGTCTTGCACATGCTCGGTACATGCTCTGACACTGAGCTATATCCCCAACCCTGTTTATGGTCTCCACTAGCATTCTGGAAGAAAGAAAAAACTTCCCTCCATACTTAGTCATCTGAAAGCAGAAGAAGGATGGCATCCAGCTTTTCTGAGTAACTTCCCTCCAGTCACCCTCCCTCTCATATGTAGGCCTTGGAGAATCGCCAAGGCTGCATTCTCTACCTTTAATTTTAGTTGCTGGAAGCAAAGTCAAGGAAGTGGACATCATAAGAGGAAATAACTCTGATCAAGAGAAGTCAGAAAAAATAGAAGCCTCAAGATTCAAGTTGTCCTCAACCCTTCTTTTCCTGTACTTCTCCCCCTGATAAAAGCAACATTCCCGCCTCTGTCAAGTGATTATCTAGGATTCATATTAGAATCTTGTGACAGGTCCTTTATGCCCCCCTCCCTGATCAGTCATTGACTATAGACTCCTCAGGGGGGAAGCAAGGGCCTGGACCTGGTGAGGCTGAAGGCAATTCCCAAAGAACTAACAAGAGTCATGGGCTTCCAACACTCTAAGCAGCTGAGGAAATCAGTGCCTTGGTCATGGAGGGAGATATCTTGGTAGCGATCTACAGCATCCACCATGCCAGTCTGTGCTGTTACTTCACCCAGAGAGAGAAGTTGTATGAAAGCTGTCGAAATATGACCAAGGGATAGAAATGGCAACAGAGGGTTCAGACTCAGGGACCATAACTTGATGAGATTTTGGCATTGGTTATAGCCAATGTAACCATAAAAATCGATCAGTTGACTAGTGTTTCAAGGAAAATGTGCTATATGAGAAATCTATGGCCCTCATAAATAGGGACTTGTAATTACACAAAGCCTAAGGCTGTCCTCACGCCCTCTGAACACATGAATAAGAGTTTTTTCCAATATTGATTTCAGATATGGACATGGAGGATAAGGGACAAGAAAGTCCTTCCATCAGGTCGAACTGTTACAGCCAGATTGCAGACTAAGAAAATCACTCCACTACTAGTGAAAGTTGTCTTTATAACCCCTGCCAACAGGAAATGGTTTGTGTTCTAGGGTGACAGTGACCACTTTTGTTTATTTACCCCCCTTTCCTTTCCTAAGTGTGAATTTATATTGGAAATCTGATTTTCTTTCCACTACAGTGTATTGAGTGCGATGGGGGTAGGTAAATTTGTAATTCAGCCATAGGTTATTAGATCATAATGAGCCATATCGGGGTGAACGCAAATCACTCAAACATGGCTCACAGAGCAGGATGTAGAGATGAGAGTGAGTGGTATTTTTTTCAATTGAATGTGGTTCTATCGAATTTTACTAAATTAAAGCACTTTGAAAATTAATTGTGGAAAGAATGTCATATGTTTATCCCTGCATGTTTGAAGTCAAGGAATAGATTATGTCAGCATTTTACTGTTGTTCTATAATGATTCTCTATAGACATATTTCTGATTTTCAATGTCAACCCCCTGGTCACAGAGATCAGCATGTGACACAGGCCTAACCTATGAGAGAATCTTATCCTTTTGACTGGAGTGATTATTTGGGGAACTCAAACCTAATCAATTGGAATAATTAATTAGGATTCCACTATTTGCAATTAAGAAAAAGGATGTCTAATCTTTGAGTCCTGAGGCATGAAAATGGAAATCAGTAAGTGCTGGTAGCCACTCTCCCTACCTCTCTCCCTCCAAGAAACCTGTGTGTGGTAGGAGAAGAGGACAACACAAGAGAATAAGAGCCAAAGAATGGAGACAGGCCTGATGACATCATCAGTATTTCCATATCCAGATGTAGACTTCCCAGTTACATGAGCTAATAAATCACCTTTGTACTTCAGCTAGTTTGAGAGGGGTTTTTGTTGCTTGTACTAGGAAAAGATCTGACTTAATACAATGTTGAGTTTGTAATAGGATCATTATTCTCTCTAGTGTTAGACTGCTTGCTTCTATACTCTGCTTCTAAACACAAATAAATGTTCATCTTTATTAGTATTAATTAAATGTCCTAACTAATCTTCTGTGTTCCCATGAATTTTCTCATTTTGTTGAACATGACTTCATTACATTTTTAAAAAATGATACACTGAATATAGTGAAAGATTAAAATAAAACTGGCTTTATCCTAACTTCTTTAAAAAATATTTTTCGGTTGTGGATGGACACACAATATCTTTATTTATTTTTATGTGGTGCTGAGAATCGAACCCAGTGCCTTACATGTATGAGGCAAGCACTCTACCACTGAGCCCCAGCCCCAGCCATATTCCAACCTTTTAGGAAATAGAACAAGTCAAAAATAAGCAAATTTTTATTTTTTTAAGAAAGTGAATTTTTTTAAAAAATCAGTTACTCTTTAAGTAAAAACTAACATACCAAAAATAATCCACAGCAAAATAGTGCAAAATGTTAAAGAAAGACAACCTAAAGCCAAGGTGAAATGGTCTGTGATGAAATGGCCTAGAAATGAGACTTTCAAAGATGAAAATCTCAATTAAATTCTATACTATGCACTACCTCCATCTTCCCAAATATAATCACATACTCTAGAGAGCTTAGTGTCTTCAGTTTCTACAGATCCCATGACATAAACTCCCCCAGTGATTCTGTTGCACACCAAATTATAAATGTATTAGATGTCTTCCATAAATTAACTCATTTAACTTTTTTAAAAAATATATTTTTAGTTGTAGATGGCACAATGCTTTTATCTTATTTGTTTATGCGGTGCTGACATTCTAACCCAGTGCCTCACACATGCTAGGAAAGTGCTCAACCACTGAGCCATAGCCCCAACCTCTCATTTAATTTTTATAAAAGTTCCAAAAAGTAAATTCTGTAAAAACAAACAAAAAAAACCCCACTATTTTATAAATGAGGAAACTGAGGCTTAGAAAGAATTGGTTGCCCAAGTTCCATAGCTAGTAAGTGGTGGAACCAGGGTTGAAATCCAGGAAGATTGGTTCTCAAGCCAATTTTTTTTTTTTTTTTGTAGTTGTAGATGGACAGAATGCCTTTATTTTATTTGTTAATTTTTATGTGGTGCTGAAGATCAAACCCAGAGCCTTACGCATGCTAGGCAAGCATTAGCATGCTAGGCAAGCCCCAGCCCCCTCAAGCCAGTTTTTAACCACTGCTGGTAAACAGTTTCAAAAAACAGCCTTAGTATAAAGACACAGCACTAATGATAACAATGCAGCCAGGCCAGTAGCAGACATATTTAGGTGCATTTGATGTCTTTTGCTATTCTTTTTCCCGGGAATTCTTTCATTCCAGCCAATCCTGGTTTCTCTCATTTCCAAACTTCTTGTACTTAGTAAATATAGCACTATTTAACATTTAATTGTTTCTGCTTCTGTTAGTTTTGCCTTCTCAACTATATAAGGACTTACTGAAAACTCAGGTCCAGTCTCCATTTGCTTAGGGCACCTGGAGCAGTATCCTGTTATTCCTTCCAGATTTGGAAGTGCTAACTTAGCTTTAGAAACCTATTACTGGGTGTGTGGTACACACCTATAATCCCAGAAATATGGGAGGCTGAGGCAGGAGGGTTGCAAGTTCAAAGCCAGCCCTCAGCAACTTGGTGAGGCCTGATATCAAAATAAGAATTTTTAAAAGGGGGCTGGGGATTTAGCTCCAGGGTAATGTGTCCCTGGATTCAATCCCCCAGGAACCAAATAAATAAACCTAAAAAAAAAAATCCCTGTTATGAAATTCAGATTCATTTACACTGAATGTAAATGAATTTACATTCAATGTAAATGAATTTACAATGAAATCCTGAGATTTACATTGCACTTGAATTTTAGATGTTTAACCAGATTCTTCCATTAGTCATATCAGCTATCCTTTTGCCGATCTGTATTACTCGAAATCCACATTTGTTCTGCTGATCAAATCAGTGTGGCAATGGTCCCTTCCTGCAATTTAGAGCAGTTCTTGAAAGATTTTCCTTTTGAGAAAGCCTCCAGCAAGCTCTTTCCTGTTCGACTTTTGTTTGCTTCCCAGAAATGTCCATGCTGGGACAAAATTACTTTACCCAGATGCCAGTGATTGAAAAACATTCGAATTATCTGTCGATGGTAAATCATAAAACTTGTTTGGAAACCCATTTATTGAGCTTGTGAGGAAAGAGTAGTTTACCTCGGACTACTAAAATAATTCTGGTATTTGGAAATGCTGAAGGCTTGATTGCATTGAATTATAAATTGAGTCATTACTAACTTAACCTCTGGGAGGTTTTCAGTGATTGTTTTATTCAGCTTTACTGACTTTGCTGCCCATGGCAACTCTGGCAATGATTCCCCTAGCGGCAGGAAGGGGCTGCCCAGCCTCGCTGCAGAAATTCATGGGCCTCCATTTGCCTGCAGAGTTTGGAAAGATCTAAAGTCTTTGGAGACTAGAAATGTGTTTTTTCCTTGTCGTAACTGGCAGTATGAGCCTCTGGCATTTCAAAGTGCAAGTCATTAGTGTCCACCAGGGTGACGTTAATCTGTCTGTGTTTCAGTCTCAGGACATTTTCCAGTTGCTTCTGCCACAACAATCTCTGCCATCTCAGTGCCTCCGATGTCCCACGTGAATTCAGGAAGCTGTGCGGTTGCCGGCAGGACTTCACAAAAACCGATTGCAGACCGATCTTCTTTCTCTTTCATCTTTCAAAGTCATCCTTAATGAAGCCCTGAAGCTTGTTTAAAAGGTGGAGATTTTGTTCGGCATTTTCACATCTGAAGATAAGAAAACCCGTTGTTGTTTAAAAACAAATTTCACCCCCAGTGGAAAGGAGACTCTCTTTTATTTTGAATTTAGGGTTTGTGTTCTAGGGTCTGGGGAACTTAAGCTGATATTGATCACATTCAGAAACAAGAGATAGCAGAAGAGGGAGAGGTGAGATTGTCAGAAAGCAAACAAAAATAAGACACGTGAATGGTTGGAAGGAGCTCAGGAGGATCCAGATGACACTGGAAATGGGTGGGAGGGGTGGGAATTGTCAAGACATCCTATCCTCCCTCCATTTTCCTGGAAGCTGAACCTCCCGCAGCCTGAGCTATACTTTGGTGGAGAGAGAGGGGACAGAAAGGGAGGGGAGGAGTGAGTGTTCTTTCATCAGATCTTTCCAGGTTCCCCCATGTGAGAATATGACATGAAGCCAAACCTAACCCAAGAGCTAGTGGGCGATTGTTAAGAGCCTTGGCCTTTTATTTAATCATCAGAAAAACCGAGGCTGGTAGATGCTGGTAAAGTGCCAGACTAATTATTCAGATACAAGTGCCTGAGATTGGACCAAGTATCGTCTCATTAGCATGCAGTGTCCATGCTGGAGTCTGGTTAAAAAAGCCACAGAGACTATAGGAAAGATCGATGGGAAGGGAACCAGAAGAAAAATAAAATCAGCTTTCCCTATACTGTGCAGTGAAGTCTCACATTAATAGAATGTCCTGCCTCTCCATATAGGGGACTCTCCAGTACTGTGCCCTGGCCCAGGCCCTGTTCTGCAATATGCAACACAATTCTTTTACCAGCCTTTTGCATCTGTGCTCATAAACTTGGCCTTCTTTCCTGTTATAATCCATTGTGTCTAAGAGCAACCCTTCCATTTACATTCAGATCTTACCTCCTTCTCTTACCTACTCAAGGATTTATTTGCTCCTGAAATTCTCTCTTCTTTCTCTTGCACATTAAGTTCCCCTTCTCTGCCGAATGATCTCCATCAGCTTGTATTGCCACATTATTTTCTATCTTAAAAACCTCTCTGGACTCTACTTTTCCTCCTAGCAAGGCCCCATCCTCCAACTGCTTTACAATGAAATTCCTGAGAAATTTTTTCTAAGTTTCCATTCACTGTGTGTATATGTGTGTGTGTGTGTGTTGCCAGGAATTGAACCCAGAGGCACTTTACCATTGAGCCACATCCCCAGCCCTTTCTTTAGTTAGGTTTTTTTTTTTTTTTTTTTTTGACATAGGGCCTTACCAAGTTACTTAGGGCCTCACTTAGTTTCTGAGGCTGGCCTCAAACTTGCAATCCTCCTGCCTTAGCCTCCCAAATTGCTGGGATTACAGGTGTGTGCCATGATGCCTGGCTTCTATTCACTTTTGAATTTATTCTAACCAGGATTTTTTCCTCATCTTCCACTTACCAATAACTTTAATGTAGCCAAATCCAGGAGTGAATATTCCTCCTAAATCTATTTTACTGGGTTTCCTACTTTTTCCAATCTTTAAACATTTCAGCTCTCCAGGCCTCGATCCTTGGGTTTCTTCTCTCTCTACATTTCCTCCCTTGCCAATCTCCTCCAGCCTTGTGGCTTCATACACCATCTCTGTGATGGTGACATTGGAATCTCAGCATACTTTGCCTTTGAGGTCCAGCCTCCAGTCCCCGCCTGGATGACTACTAAACCTCACAGGTCTAAGCAGGGTTCTTCATTCCCTACTCTCCTAACTTGTGGCTCTTCCATTCTCAAAAACTGCTCCAAGCAAAAGCCTAAATCCATCATTTTTTTCCTCCATCAACACGATGCATCCAATCCATCCATCCATCCGCTCTGTCTCAGAGAGGCATTGCAATTCCAAACACTTCTCGCTACCCCCATCATCACCTCCACCACCGTCACCTCTCACCTGGACTACAGGAAAAACTCTTCTCATTGTTCAACTGCAGTCTCTATTCTTCATATTTTTAAAACATAAATCTTGCCATTTTATTCCCCCCGCCCCATACTCCTTATGGCTTTTCCATCACACTTAAACAAAACTCTGTGGCTGCTGTGATTGTGGGAGATCCTGTATGATGTGTCCCCTGTTCATTTCTCCATCCCCACTCAACTACCAGATATCAGTGCTTTCCTCCCTGTAACCCTCCTGTGGTGTCTCAAGTTTGGTCTCTCAGGTGACATAGTCCCAGTACATAAGGTACTTACATTTAAAAAAAATTTTTTTTGTACCAGGAATTCAACCTAGGGGCACTTTACCACTGAGTCACATTCCAAGACCTTTTAAAATTATTGAGAGAGGGCCTCCCTAAACTACTTAGGACCTTGCCAAGTTGCTGAGGCTGGCCTCAAACTTATGATCCTCCTGCTTTAGCCTCTGAATTTCTGGGATTATAGGAGGAGTTTACCACCACAAGGGGCTATATATAATTTTAGCATTAAACATGACCCCTTAAGGTAGATAGTACTCTCTCCTCTTTACAAATGAGGTAACTGAGGTTCTTAGAGGTTAAGTAATTTCTCTAAAGTAACAGAGGTAGACAGTGGTAGAACTGGGTTTCACATCCAGGTGTTTGTAATTTTACTTTACTTTTTACTTATTTTTGCAGTACTGGGGATTGAGCCCAGGGCCTCACACATGCTAAGCAAGTGCTCTACAACTTAGGTACATCCCTGATCCATTGTCAAATTTAAAAATTTTTATTTTGAGGCAGGGTTTTTTTCAGAATTGAAATTCAACATGTTTATTTTGAATTTTAAAGGGTTTGGGGCACTGATTATGCAGGAATTGAGTTTCCATGTCTATAATTGACCAGGCAGGCTTTGAACTTGTAGACCTACCTACTCAGCCTCTGGAGTAGCGAGGATCACAGGTGTACACAACCAGACGTTGTTGTGATTTTAAAGCTAAATTCTTTCCATTGCATTTTAACCAGAATAACCCAGCACTGACTTAATACTTTCAGTAAAAATTTGCTTTTCATGGGTGGGTGGTTACTGGATTGAGGTCCTGGTGCAGATCCCGTGTGGAACTCCCTGGCTCTCCAGAAGAGGAGTGTGGAAGGCATCCAGCTTTTCCCACCTGGGTGTTAGAGGCTGCAGGACTGAGGAAAACAAACCCCAGGCAGCAGCGAAGGCTCTCTTTTGTCTCCAAATGCTAATAGTTCTGGATTCAAAATCTTTTCTCTCTTTGACTGGACCCAGATATAATAAAACAAGAAACTTACAGCATATAATTTGGCATTTTACTGGTATGGTAGGCTCACAAAAATTTTGTTCTCCCTGACAAGGCTCAGCTAATTCTATCAAAATAAATCTCTGAAGGAAAAAAAAAAAGCTTTCTTCTAAAGACTATGAGAAGCCTTTTCAAGAATAAAAATAACACTTAAAACTGATATTCTGTGTATCTTCTTTTTCTTCTCTTTTTCAGAAGAAATTCTGCCCTTTCTGATAATAGAAAATAAAGAATGTCAAGGAAGAAGTGTCAAAATTTGGCATGCAATGAAGAGTGGGAATTTCCTCTAACAGTGCACTTTGAATTTTTAAGGGTTTGGAGCACTGATTGTGCAGGCATCAGGTTTCCATGTCTACGTGTGTCCTTTGCCAGTGCCCAGGTCCATGAATGGCTTCACAGTGTTTTGCACTCATTCATTAGCCTTGGACTAGGTACAAAATGACTATGAGAGCCAAGTATTTCAACATCTCCAACCAGTCTCCATTATATTTGCTCTATGAGTCTTTATGGACACTTCTCATCGTAAATTGCTTGATCAGAGATGTTTTTCTTTCAGATGGATCACACAGCAAGGTTGAGTAGACAACTTTGAATCTTATGTGCATTTCACTAAAGCCACATTTACTATGTGCTCAACATTGTGCTGGATGATGTGACGTCTACAGTGGTGAAGAGAAAGAGAGCAAAACACATTTATTGAGAGCCTTTTGTGTGCCAGATAATTTATACTGCATCCATAATTTCACAATATAGACAGAAAACATTGTTCTTCATGGTTAGTAAAGAAATAAGGCTTTGGAAGTTAAGGTAACTCTCTCATAGGCAAGTTAGGAGTAGCTAGAATTGAAATTCAGGGGTATCGGGTGTTAAAACACTTTATCATTTGTACTACATTGGCACAAAGTTAAAGTTGAAATTCCCTTCCAAATGTGCTGTGATCCAAGAAACTGCCAAATTTGCCAAATGTGATTGATAGATTCTGAAAGAATCTATTTGGAGGAGAGGAAGAACTAGAAGTGTTTGGATGACCAAGGGAAGTTTCATGAAGGAGGCAGGGTAGGATCCACATCTCAGAACCTGTCTAGGGAAATCACTGTATGTGAGGGCAAGTACAGACTGGGAAGGAGAATGCGCTAAGAAATAGGGGAGGAGGACCGTGGCAGATGAGGGTGAAGAGGCCCCATGCTCTCACTGCTGCTGGACATGTGTGTGCTGAAAGCAGTAGAGGACAAGGCTATCCTGGCATTAGGACCAGTTTGTTGAGCACTTTCAAAGCCAGGCAGGGTTATAAGTAAAGACATGTGGTGGCAGGTAATGCAGCAGAGTGACTATTTTTGTCCTCCTGTCCAGATTCAAGCATTAAAATTTAATTCTCATTGTGATGCATTTGGAAGCAGGGTTTTTGGGAGATGATTCCACCTTGAAGGTGGAGCCCCCAAAATGAGATTAGTGCCCTCATAAGAAAAGGCTGGAGAGTTAGTGTGCCTCATTCTTAATATCCACATGTGAGGATATTATGAGAAGCCAGCAGTCTGTGGCCCAGAAAATGTTCCTCATCAGAGTGTGACTGAGATGGCATCTTGATCTCAGACTTCTAGCTACCAGGCCTATCAGAAATACATTTCTGTTGTTTATAAACTACCCAATCTATGATATTTTGTTATAGCATCTCAACTGGACTAAGGTGGATAGGACATATGTGTTCCCAAGGAGAAAATTTTGCAATTAACTGAAACATGATAGAATTATCAGTGTGTGAATCCTCTGCACCTAATGGGATATATCAATTAAAATATTTTTTTTTGTTCTGAAATATAATAAAACATAGACTTCAGATAGAAAATAAGATACATACAACTAACTATGATCATTTTAATGCAAGTGCTGGAGCGAGCCTTCAGTGCATCCACACCAGCATCCCAGGCTGGAGGCAGTCATGTCTAGAAAGCGGACAGTGGGCTGTCAGCACCTTGGACAGCGGTGCAGGGCTGCCAAGCTAAGTCTGCAGGCAGAGCCGGTTATATTTGATGTGGGTCTGTAACTCCAAATCAGTAGAATGGACTCATTCAGTGAATTCAAAGGCTAATTTTCCTTCAACTTTCTCTTTTTTTTGTAGTTTCACTATGGAGGAGACTCCCTACCTGTGTTCTCTCCGGGGACTTGGTGTACAAATGCACACATGTGCACACACGTGCACGTACGTACACACACACACACACACACACACACACACAACTCAAAACTTTCAGAAAAATAAAACTAATTTTTTTTTTACACAAAGATTAAGGATGCTGAGGAAGGAAATGGGGAAGATTTTCAAGTGGCGCTTTTGCCCTTCTGAACTTGACCTTCCCTGAGTAAGAATCAAGACATGGAACCAAATTGGCAATAGTGTTGAGCATCTTAAGAGCAGCCAGTTCTCCCTGTCTGAGGCCCCAAGAATACTTCTTGCCAAGCTCAAAGATGTAAAAGAAAAGAAAAAAAAATTCAAAAAACAGGTGGCCTCATTTTAAGAGCATATTCTGAGGTTTTGGGGAGTTTGGGGGTTTTGTTTGCTTTTCTTTCTTATTTCTCTTTCTCCTTTGCAAACTTTATGAAAAGGCTTAGCTTAAGTTGAAGCTAAAGAACATCTCTGCAGGGCTGGTGCTGTACTCAGTGGTGGAGTGCTTGCCTGGTGTGCATGAGACCCTGGATTCAAATCCCAGCACTACAGGGAGAAAAAAAAAAATTCAGAAAAAAAATTAAAAATCTCAGGGCTAGAGCCTTTGTAGAGTATGTAGTATTCTTTGCTGAAGGGGTTGAAAATATGGGGAAAAAGTGACAATGAACTTAGGATCTATATTTTTAAAAAAAGACCTGTAGTACATCTCTTTCTTAAAAGGGGAGTCATGACAATTTTGTCACTGAGGGCATTACAGTTTTACTGTCATCGGCGACATTAACACATCTCTAATAGGCTACTTTCTGATAAACAACTTTCTATGGATGAGGGAGTCCTTGATTTTTCTAAGTCTCTTGCATGGCATTCTTGGGACATTTTCCCGGTCATTCTCTCCAGGCTGACCTCTTGCCCTTCAGAAGTTTCCACTTCTTTCTTCTACCACTTTGTCCCAATCAAAATGTGTGGGCTTCCATGCCATAGTTTTCACTGTCCCCTCTGCCCACCATGCTCCAAACACAATACACATATGTCTCTTCCTGATTTTACCCACCTTTGAAGCTTTTTGTTTCATAGACTTTTCCTAATCCTTGCACGGAATAAGGGACTTCAAGGTGCCTCCAAAGTGTAGCTTTGTATAGTTATCCTCTGTGTTTGGATTCTTTTTTTTTTTTTTTTTTTTTTGGTACCAGGGATTCAACTCAGGGGCACTCAACCACTGAGCCACATCCCCAGTCCTATTTTGTATTTTGTTTAGAGACAGGGTCTCACTGAGTTGCTTAGCGCCTCGCTGTTGCTGAGATTGGCTTTGAACACACTATCCTCTTACCTCAGCCTCTGGAGATTACAGGCGTGAGCCACTGCGCCTGACTTGTGTTTGGATTCTTTCTCTTGCACCAGAGTATAAACTCCATAATAGCAGTAATTGTGACATCCGTTGCATGTTGGGAAAATCCTGGGTATCAGGCTACATCTGCCTACCAGTTCTCCAATGAGACCTTCAACATAGACTGTGGAAGCTGAGAACTTCTCAGACGTAAAAGAAAAATGAACAGAACCTGAATGGATGGCTACCAGTCCCCCTCTTCCCTCTGCCTCTCATGAATTCCTTTGTAGACTCTCACTATAGTGCTGGCTTCCTCATTTAATCCTCACTGTGGCTTTTGAGGTTCTTAAAATTAACTTTACTCTAATGCTTTTCTAAAATGCCACTTGACAACAGTGCACAGGTATTTTACATAACTACTGTATACCGGCGTTGTCTTCAATAGAATGTAGTGATCAAACTCCAGATCATAATTATATCCCGTCAGTGTTTCCATTAAAAGCTCCTCTCTGGAAAGATTTGTTACTCGTTTGTTTAATTTGTATCAGACTTCAGTCTGACATGAAAGTTCTTAGTCCCACTATAATGGAGAGAACCTTTTCTGCCTCAAAACATACATTTTAATCAGTATAGCAATTCTGCGTGTGGAATACCGTTTCCCTGCTGGGGAAGTCAACTCAACTCAGACTGAACACTCATATTTTATCCTTTTACCTTCTAGGAGCAACTCATGGTCAAGGCTGGGGCACTCCTTGGGAAGCCATTGTAAGAATTAGGTATTATCCCTGAGCACAGAGGATCCAAGGGCTCTCAGCAACAGGAGCCGCTGTGACTGTTTCTCACCCTGAATCCTTATGTTAAAGTGCTAAGCACAAGAAACCCTCTAGACATTTCCTAAGCAGGACACCTGGCCTCTCCTATTTATTACCTGCTCACCTGGGCTCCCAGATTTTCCTTCCTGTGAGAAGAAAAATAAAACTGATTTTTTTTTCCAAAATTAGTTTTGTAATTTTGAAAGACTGACTTCTAGTGAGAGGATCAGAGTCTTCAGGAAAACTAACCCTAACCCTAACCCTAACCCTAACCCTAACTCCTAATCTTGTTAGGAAGGCGGAGAGGGGAGAAGAGAGAAGAAAACATTTTTTAAAAAGATAAACTTAGAGCAACAAGGGCTATATTCAGAAGATGAAGGGGTTACACCAGCCTAAAGAGAGAGAGAGAGAGAGAGAGAGAGAGAGAGAGAGAGAGAGAGAGAGAGAATCTAAAGGGAAATAAAATAAGGACACACCAGCTAAGGTGATTTCTCAGAAAAAAAATATTATCTTTGCTAAGACCAGAGGATGAGTAGGGGTTACTTGGCAAGAACTGGGAAAGAATCCAGGCTGAGTTCCTGAGGCTGAACTTGGTCCTTGACGGTATACTTGGTGTATTGCACACTCAGTGTGAATTCTTTTGAAATACCTCTTTTTTCAGTCAAGGGTTATATGTTTTCTCTCTTATGTGGATGCTAGAGAGTTACAAGGAAAAGAAAGGTGAGGGGTCTCATGAAAACTGAAGAGAGATCAGTAGAATAGAGGAAAGGAAGCTGTGGAAGGAGGAGGAGAGGGAAAGGGGAAATAATGGGGAATGATATGGGCCAAATTATATTGTGTGCAACAAATCCAACCATTGTGTACAATTTCAATGTACCAATGAAAAAATGTGAAAAAATCCCCTCTCTCTTCAACAAAATTATTTAGTAATAATCATAAGATAAAATGAAACAATGGCCCTAAAATGCAGATAATGAAAATTTGCTTTTATTTATCATATATATATCATTGTGTGTGTTTGTGTGTGTGTGTGTGTGTGTATGTGTGTGTACGGTGTCATGGGAGAACTTTCATTTTTTCTCCCATGAACCTTCAATTTTTTTAGTTTTATAGAAAACTGTAAATAAATATGATTTGGAGTGCAGCTTAGTGATAAGAGTACGTGCTTAGCATGAGCAAGGCCCTGGTTTAAATTCCTAGCATTATGTACACACACACAAAATGTAAATTAAAATATATATTACAATAACACAGAAAAGTAATCAAATGACAATTTAAGTTCATAAATGTATTTTCTAAAAAAATGGTAAAAACTTGCACCTACTTATATAGGTCTGTGACTGAATGCATAATTACATGACAGTTTCTCTTTTTGAGATTTAAGCTCTCCATATTCATCAATGACCAGATCAAAACTGGTTTTTCTTTGAACTCCCATTCAACACTCAGTGTAGCCAGGTTTGTCAATACATCTTCACTCAGAGGTGATCAAAGTATATTTTTATTTTGTTTAAAATTGTGTTTCTTTGGCTAAAATGCCATTGGTATTTTAAACCTACTGGCAAGAGAAGTTGGTATTTGGATGCTCTCTCCTCACACTAGACTATAGAATATAACATATATCCACAGATTACACTGTGGCAGGAGTCAAAAACTAGAGAGCAAGAATGACTCTAAACTGTCACAAGATTACTCTTCTTTTTTGTACTGGGGATTGAACCCAGGCACTCTTAACCACTGAGTCCCATCCTCAGCCCTTCTTATTTTTTAATTTGAGACAAGGTGTTTTAGTCAGCTTTTCTGCTGCTGGTATTAAAGGACCCAACCAGAATAATTGAAGAGGAGGAAAAGTTTATTTGGAGGGCTCACAGTTTCAGAGGGCTCAGTCCATAGAGGCTGTCTCCATTCCCCGGGGCTTGAGATGAGGCTGAACATCATGGCAGAGTGTGTGGCAGAAGATAGCAGCTCACATTATGGCAATCAAGGAGCACAGAGAGAGACTCCACTTGCCAGATACAAATATATACAAAAGCCATGCCCCAATTCCCAGTCCTCCAGCCACACCCTACCACCTCAGTTACCACGCAGTTAATTTCTATCAGGGGATTAAATCACTGATTGGGTTAAGACTCTTACAACCCATTCATTTCTCCTCTGAACCTTCCTGCATTGTCTCACCAGAAAGCTTTTGGGGGACACCTCACATCCAAACCATAACACAGTTTCTTGCTAAATTGCTAAATTGACAGGCTGGCCACTAAATTGCAGTCCTCCTGCTTCAGCCTCCCAAATTGCTGGGATTACAGGTGTGAGCCACTTGACTCAGCCAAAATTAATTTTGACATGCAGAGTAATATACAGATATTCTTCTCCTCAAATACAAGCTTTGTGTCCTTAAGCCACTTATTAAATTTCTCATTTAATATCAAGCTGTCCTCTTAAAGAAAACGAAGAGATCAATGTTTCCCACATTTCCCTAATAACAGGAATCCCATATGGCATATAATAAATTATAAATTCCAGGCCCCTCCCTAGGAGACCATGATTAGATGGGTCCAGGGTGGGTGCACTCTACTATACTGAGCTACACCCACAGCCCCTCTCCTGCTTTTTTTTCAGACAAGTTCTAAGTGCTGAGGCTGACCTCAAATTTGCAATCCTCCTGCTCAGCCTCCAGAATAGCTGGGATTACATTCATGCATCACTATGCCCACCCAAACAATTCTTCTGGTCTGGAAGTTTGGCAAACATTGGAGTAGATTCTTCTCTGGATGTAAATAGAGCCATGCCACTAGAGACTGGGTCTTAACATTTCTTGAGGGGCCTGAGAATTTGCATTTCTCACAAATTCCTTGAGTTAAGGAACTCCATCTAAGCTTAACTCTCAGAGTTACAGCCTACTGATTATATCCTTACTCTCTGCTTTATTTTTATACCACTCTCTGATATAATATTTGCATCTTTGTCAATACAGATAAAAATTATTTTTTTGTTCATTGCTGTATTACCATTAAGACCCTGGGTGCTATATAGTATAACAAATGCAGAAATAAAGTTGTTGAATCAATGAATGTTTCCCCAGTGAGGCAATATCTTCTGAGATTGACTGTTTCCCACTGTCTAGTAGATATTTCTACTTGAATGCCTCACGGGAACTTTAAACTTAATAAACCCCGGATTGAGCTCACCATGTCCCCCATGTTAGCCCAAACCCTGTCATCAGCCAGCTCTCTAACTTCTTCTAAGACACTAATCCCCTTCTTGAGGGTGTCACTCAAATGACCTAATTGCTTCCCTTAAGCTCCACTTGCTAATACCATCACAATGAGATTAGAGTTTCAACCTATGAATTTTGGGTAAATGTAAACATTCAGTCCACTGCAATTAGTATGCAGTTCTAGAAGAGGACAGTGAAAAGAAAATGAAGCATCTCCTAACATCTGGAAATAGATCTGACACTGCAGGCCCCATGTTAAGACAAAGGGGTTGGAAAACTGGATACCTAGAATTAAGCCATCGTATCCCCTCCTTCTTTTTTTTTTGGGGGGGGGTAGTAGGGATTGAACCCAGAGTCACTTTACCATTGAACCACATCCCCATTTTTTTTTCTCCATTTTGAGACAGGGTCTCACTAAGTTGCTGAGGCTGGCCTCAAACTTGTGATCCTCCTGCCTCAGCCTCCAGCATATCTGGAATCACAGATGTGCACCCCTGAGATGGACAGTCCCCCTCTTTTAAATGATCTTTGCTACCTATGGCCTCTGTTAGCAGAAGTACACTTGCTGTGGGAGTGACATGGGGCTAGGAGGTAGCAGCAGCAGCAGTTTCTCCCCCATCTGGGTTGACCTATTTTCCCTTCTGGTCTTCAGAGACCTCCTTCTTAGAACGAGACCTCTCCTGTCATGGATGGAGGCCTCTTGGAAACAGATTCTGAAATGAAGTTTAGCAGGTCAGTTGATCTATCAGGGAGTGTTCTCATGGTCATTAACTAAGGAAGGGAGAAGAGGTCCGTGGGTGGAGGGAGAAGCTGAGCTGTAGTACCTTCCCAACAAAGGCCTCTGCGACACCACAGAGAACTCTGGCGCCAGGATGACCCCTCCGAGTTATCCCAAGTCTCCAAGTCAGGCCAGTGTTAATGCTCTGGGTCCATCAACACTAGGACGCCACCCACCACTGAAGGAAGTGTGGCCTTGGGGAGGCAGTTTCCCTCACTGAGGCAACCCCCTGGGGGCTAACAGCTGAGGGAGGGCCGATCCCAGCAGCTGGGGGAATAACCAACCAGTACAGCTCCCAAAGTTGTGAATGTCCAGCTGAACTTAAAACTTCAGTCCAAACGACTGGTGTCCCTTTCCATCCACTTCCCATGGTTACTAGTTCCTATTTGTGCATCTCATTTATCTTTCTCTCTCTCTCTCTCTTTTTTTTTTTTTTTGTAGTTATAGATGGACAGCACACCTTTATGTCATTTGTTTATTTTTACATAGTGCTGAGGATTGAACCCAGTGCCTCACACATGCTAGACAAGCACTCTACCACTGAGCCACAGTCCCAGCCCCCCAATACTTTTTTAATGATTTATTTTGAGATGGTCTCGCTAAGCTTAGGGCCTTGGTAAATTGCTGAGGCTGGCTTTGAACTTGCAATCCTCCTGCCTCAGCTTCTTGAGCTGCTGGGGTCACAGCCACTGCGCCTGGCTGTTGCTCCTTTGATTTCAGAATAACCAGACTCTCTTCCACAATGATTGAAATGCAAAGAGGAGAGGTATTGTCTGGAAAGATGAGCCATCCTACTGGAGAGAAGGGTAAAAATAAGGGGACATTCTGCAAGATTGGTCCCATCGTTATGCTGGTTGGTCTGCAGTAGGGAAGACGTCCATCCAGTGGATCCAGCAGGGTTAGGAAGGGGGGTAAGAGGGAGCCATATTTGTTCCGGGTCAGATTTAAAGGTCATGCTTGCACAGTTTCTCATCCAGCTACTACATGACTCTCTTAGACACGTTGAGATATTATTGGGGGAAGGCAAAAAAAGTGCCCTTACACTTTGACCAGTCCATTGTTCCAGATGGTTCTCAGAGTCCCACTGTTCTAACCACAAGGCCTCTGGTACAAGCTCAGAGATGAGAAAGAGAAAGAAAATATCTTTTTAACATGATGATAATATCCCCAGTCTCTGCTCACCCTAGAGGCTTATTTTGAAAATCATAGTGATTTAACTTGTTAGCAGTTTAATTCACTTTTAAAAGATTAACCAGACTAATTATTCATCAGATTTCACCATCTTTGTCAGCCTCAATAAGGATCTTTTGTTACAATGATTAATGTGTTTTAATTGCAGCTTCTCTCAGAGCAATAATTCGATCGCACAGTATTTGCCGAATCTGTGGAAATCTTGGAAATGCTTTGACAGTTGAGCTATTCTTGGGAAATGAAAGTAAAGGAATATATGTAACTAACAAAAAGTGTTTTATAGCATATCATTAATATGGATTTTTCGCTCTCTGACAGATCTTGCTCTACTCCAGTCCACGAAGCTGCTTGCTGGGTAGTCAATTTCCCATCCAGAAGCATCAGGAGGTAGAGATCAATTAACCCAGGTGACCAGACTTTCTCCAGTTGGTGTCCTCAGATGCACACTAGTCATAGTAATAATCATAGCAACTATACACAAGTCACAGGGAAAGCTAATCAATTAGCCAGGGTCCATAAATAATCATTCAATTAAGGGGCTGGATTTTGTGTTGTCCACTCTATTTTCTATATCCTTGTTTAAATCGGTGGCTGCTGTCCAATTTGAGGATTTTTACATCAAACGGATATTTATAAAATACCCGTTTGATGTAAAAATAGATAGAGAGATAAAGTACATGTGGCCAACGCTGATTTCAATTTTATATTTGTTTTTATATGGTGCTGAGGATCGAACCCAATGTCTCACACATGCTATGAAAGTGCTCTACTACTGAGCCACAACCCCAGCCCACTGATTTCAATTTAAAATGTATTTTAATATTACTTTTTAAAGCACAGAGGTTCTAAGAGCTTTGGAGTTAGACCAATCTGAAGTTGATTCTTGGCTTTACCGTTTATTAGTTATTAGACCTTGGGGGAAATTAGCAGACCATCACCTTCCTGAGCCTCATTTCCTCATCTGTAAAGTAGACATAATAAAAGCCACCTCACAGTCAGTGTGAATATGAGCCATTTCATGTAAGCCCTAGTACACTGCTTGGACTGTAGTAAGCATATATACATATATTTTTAAAGCCTTAGG
Organism: Urocitellus parryii; assembly: GCF_045843805.1. Lineage (NCBI taxonomy): Eukaryota > Metazoa > Chordata > Mammalia > Rodentia > Sciuridae > Urocitellus > Urocitellus parryii. The sequence goes on from NC_135542.1 coordinate 66,096,593, forward strand.
CCTTTATAAGAAAGTTATATGTACATGAGCAATATTTGATCTTCACAATAACCCCACAAACTGGTCAGGAAGGGGCACTGCCATTGGTTTGTTGTTCATTTTCAGAAAAGAAAACAAGGCACAGAAAGGTGTGGTAACTTTCTGAGTATGTCCTATATGCTCATCAACCAACTACTCAGGTGCCAATTTCCAGTCCAGTGCTTTTTCTAATGCAGATTTAGAGGCCTCACAGTTCTGAATGAGTAGAGGGATTGAGAACAGAATAACTAACTTATTATTTGTTGAGAGACATTAGTGCTGCTGTTGGAATATATGCATCAAATATAGCTAACAAAGCCAGGCATAACCTCATTTAATGCCCAAAGCAAACCCAGGAGGTAAATATTACTGTTGCCCCATTTTAAAACCAAAGACACCGAGGCTCACAGATCTTAAATAAGTTGCTTTGTTTGACAGATTCAAACCCAGGTCTGCTTGACTCTAATTATCTGTGTTTTGGGTTTTTTTTTTTCTTTTTTTTCTCATACCAGGGGTTAAACCCAGGGGAGCTTAACCACTGAGCCACATTCCCCGCCTGTTTTTATATTTTATTTAGAGAAAGGGTCTCGCTGAGTTGCTTAGGACCTCATTAAGTTGCTAAGGCTGGCTGTGAACTCGTGATCCTCCTGCCTCAGCCTCTCGAGCTTCTGGGATTATAGACGTGTGCCACTGCACCTGGCTTAATTTTAACCATGTTTTAACCACATAGTATTCTGCTTCCTGACAGTTCCATGTAACAAAATTCTGTTTTTAAAAAGGAGATATTATAAGACCTATAAGTGCTATACAGTAACTAATGACCATGCTTTAAATTGCTTTCCTTATGGCTCTGAGACCATGACTCAAAAACTTCTCTAAGTTCCAAGCCAAAGGTTGAGGCTCCTGTTGGTCCTTCACTTGGGCATAAGCACTGACTGATAAAAGATTTCTGTGATCAAATATCAGAATATCAACTCTTCCTTGGATATTCACATTGCATATTTGCACAGTGAAGGAACAGATAAATACTACGTTCAAACAAATTGTTTGTGTTAAACCTAATTCCTCAACTTGACCACACAACCCTTCTTTTTAGTTACGATCATTGAGATCCTACGGGACCAGGTGTGGTGGATCCCACCTATAATCCCAACCACTCAGGAGCCTGAGGCAGGAAGATCACAAGTTCAAGTACAGCCTCAACAAGAGACCCTACTTTAAAATAACATAAAAATATGTCGAAGGGGGCTGGGGATGTGGCTCAAGCGGTAGCGTGCTCGCCTGGCATGCGTGCAGCCCGGGTTCGATCCTCAGCACCACATACCAACAAAGATGTTGTGTCCGCCGAGAACTAAAAAATAAATATTAAAATTTAAAAAAAATATGTCGAAGGACTGGGGATGTAACTTAGCAGTAGAGAGCCTCCCTAGCATGTACAAGGTCCTGGATTCCATCTCCACTACTGCAAAAAAAGAAAAAAGAAAAGATGTTATTTTCTCTACTAAGACGGCGAAGGGCATGAAAATTTTCTTTTGTTCTTTTCATTACTTACCCTTTTCTTTTTTTCTATTCAGTTTCAGGTGGAGTGGAGATTTGTGAAAAGACAAAGTCCAGGGACTCATTCATTGAACTAAACTTACCCCAACCTAAAAGAAGAAGCTGGAGAAAAAGCAATACCCCAAAAGGTGTAGAAGGCCCCGAACAAACTTTCAAGTAAGACCAGTGCCTTCTTTTTCTTTTGATCATCTCTCCCCATAGAGTGCCTTTTTTTTTTTTAAAAAGCATACTTTTCCAAGTTGTTACATTAACAAATTTGCACTGGTTTCTTTATCCTTGTCATCTAAAGACTACCTTGTCAGTGGATGGTGAACTTTTCCTTCTTGCCAGGCCTGCTGCTCTGTCTAATGTCACAAGTGTCTGCTCACATTAGCTCCCAGAGACTGGAGAAGGTTCCACACGGGGCCTTTCCAGCAAGTTGATTTGACAGAATGAGTCCCCATGCTAGCTCATGGCACTTATCAGTTAGTCAGCCTTCCTCAGGGACGGGAATTTAGAGTGCACCATATTCAGTTTCCAAATCAACTGCTGTCCCCTCAGGAAGCCGCATGTTGCATTATTAAAAGAGATGCCTTCAACCACAGCACCATACTTAAACATTCATCCACATTAAAAAAAAAAAAAAAAAAAGACGGAAGGGTTGGAGAGAAACAACACAACAGTGCCCCAAACCCTTCACTGTGTTAACTCTTTCCCCCCCAGATTTCTAGCTGGGGTTGTCCTGAAGTTTTCCTGATATCTATGAACATATGAACACTTAAAAAAAAAAAAAAAAAAAAAAACTTACCTTTATTCAAAAAATGAGTGCTTTTGCATGACTTTGGATGGCTATGATACATTCTCCTAAATTGTCAGATCTTTTCACTGAGCTCCCATTGCAAAGTTAAATTCAAATATGTAGTGCCAAAAAAATGGCCCTAACTTTGATTTGATGAGAGATGTTACCCATCTCTCCCATGAGTTCAAACAAAGCGAAAGAATGACTTCTTCAGCGAACATGAACAGATTGGAAGTTCACACTTTCATAACTTCAGATATTCCTAATTTTTAAAAAGTAAAACATGTCCAATTTATCTTTATCCTCCCAAACGAGAAATTGACAAGATTGCTGGAGAAAAGGAGATATCCTTTTTAAAGCTGCATGTTGATATAAATATGAAAATGGATTAAACTCTGCTTCCAATTTCCGAACATGTGTACTTCAATGAATATTAAATGGTGGCCCCTATCACCATCATATGACTTATTTACTCACCAGAGTTTTTATCAAAAAGGGCCTGGAGTCGCCTGTGGAGCGTGAAAGTCTCCTGTAATTGAGTTTAGAGTGGTAAATCCACTAAACAGGCCACGGCCCCAGAGACACCCCCGAAACCCACCTGTCAGCTGGTGTTAGATCACAGCTCAAGCAAGGCATGGCTCCCTGCTCCTGCTAAACACTGCTGTGGTCAGAAACAAAAAAAAAGAGAAGTCGTTCCCTAGGGGGTCAGGGAGGACTGGGGGGCAAATCGTGGGGGTTGGGAGGGCAGGCGAAAACCTCTCCTCTAACAGCTGCCCAATGTCAGCTGGAATCATGATCTGAAACTCAGCTTGGGAGGGGAACCGGCCAGGGCCTCCATCGGTAAGGTGTCACTTGTTTAGTTCAGCACACGCTATGTAGGAGCGTAATGGAGTGGACAAGCAGCATTTCATCACGGTTGAGACATGGAAATCAAAGCCCGGAATTTCAGCCAGGATAAAGATGTAGCAGGCTTAAGATAGGTACCGAAACATCCACATCTGGAAATGAAGGGAAGCTTTCAGGCAGGGCTGGATCAACCAGGGGCAGGAGGAGGAACATTTTAAACCAAAGAACCATTATTCATCCAATGAACTTCATTGTTTGCTCTCCTTGATGACTCTATCCATTTCTGGTTGTATAAAGATAAACAAAACCTAGTTATTGCCCTGAGGAACTTAAAATGTAACTGGAAAAAACTTGTAGGTGAATCAATTTGACAATACAGTGCTGAGGGTCATGGGAACAAAGATACAGGCTTAAGATGATCAATTAGGAAGGCTTCTCAGTTTAAGCTGGATTTGCAGAATGAGTGGGATTTTTGCCAGGCAAAGGAACAAATAGGGTTTGGGGTGGGGATAATGGTAGCAATGAGGAACTCTTGCCATATGGAAGACAAACCATCAAAAGGAATAGAGACCTGAATGTGGTGGCCCTGGTCTGTAATCCCAGCGACTCAGGAGGCTGAGGGAGGAGAATCACAAGTCTGAGGCAAGTCTGGGCAAGTCCCTGTCTCAAAATAAAATGTGTAAAAGGACTGGGAGTGTAGCTCAGTAGTAGAGTACTTGTAAAGTATATGTGAGACCCTGGGTTCAAGCCCCAGTACCACCCCGCCACACACATACAAAGCATTGAGTATGGCGTGCACACAAGGTTCACAGAGAGCTTGATATGGTAGGGGCATGGGTGATGGGCATGTCTTAGAGCCTGAGGCAGAGGGGCTAGAGACACAGAGAGAAATAAAAGCCAAATGGCCAAAGCCTTTTTCATCCTAGTAATGAGTTTGGTTTATCCTGGCAGGGGTGGGGAAGGCAATGGAAGGATTTTAAGTAGGCAAGGGATGTGGTCAGATTTACTTTTTCGGAAGACCAGTTTACCTGCTGTGTGTGGTTTAAATTAGAAGATGTAAGGCTAGATACAGGAAGGCCAGCAGGGAGGCAGTTCCAGAAGTCTTTGAGAGACAAGAGGATGGCCTGAACCAGGGTAGGCATACTGGAGATAGGACCGATTGAGAAATAGTACAGAGAAGGATCAGCAGAACTTGGGAGGCAATTGAAAATGGGAAAAGGGAGAGGAATTCAGGGTTGCTCTAAGGTCTCTGGCTAGGGTGTAGGGTTGTTACATCTAGCAAATAAAAATAAATACAATGTATGGAACATACAAGTATTCCTTGTTTGTTTGAAATTCAGATTTAATGGGTGATCCTTTCTTTAAACTGGCAAACATTCATGGGTGACTGTGTAGCTGGAGGGCCATCTGTAAACTGGGGATTAGGAAGTACGCTTGTGAGAGAAGGAGCCAAGAAGAGGTTTTTACTTTTGTTTATATCGAAATTGAGGTGTCCAAGGGACATAGCAGACTTCTGATTATGATCCAAAACCTTTTTGCCCTTTTTGTTCTGCAATTACAGTTTTATCTAGCATGTGTCCACTCAGCAAAAGATTTTATTTCCCAGCCTCCCTTGCAGAAGGAGTGGCCAAGTGACCAAACTCTGGCCAATAGGATGTGAGAGGAAGTGATATGTGTTTTGCTCTGAGAAGCACTGAGCACAAATGCTCTTAAGTTTTCTTCTTTCCACTGGCTGAGTGAAGAGTCAGAACTAAAGCAACCACCTTGATTTCAAAGATGAAGGTGAGGATGGCAGCACCATCTAACTTGTCTTGGCCAACCTGCTGCCAGATAGTTATATGAGAGGGAAGTAAGGTTAGCCATGTGCCCTAACTACAATAAAACAGCCAACAGGAGATCTCCAGTTGGATATGGAGATATCCATGGAGATATGGAGATATCCTGGCAGTTGGATATGCCAGTCTTCAGCTTAGAAGGGGTGGGCAAACTAGAGAGAGATTAGTATAAAATATAGGCACCAAGTGAGGCTTTGAGATGATAATTCCTGGAGGGAACATGTGGTATAAGAAGAATTAAGAGTGGGGTTGTTGTGGCGCATGCCTGTAATTCCATCAGCTAAGGAGGCTGAGGCAGGAGGATCACAAGTCCAAAGCCAGTCTCAGCAATTTAGAGAGGCCCTAAGCAACTTAACAATACCTTGTCTCTCTATAAAATATAAAAAGGCTGTGTGTCCGTGGTTAAGAACTCCTGGTTTCAATTTCTGGTATCAAGAAAGAAAGTGAAATGCTATCTTTCTGCTTTTTGACATTTTTTTATTTAATTTTTGAGACTCAACCTTAAACTTTACCCTCAAGTTAATACAGATTTTCCAGGGGTGCTAGTATAATGTATGAGAGTTTTGTTTTCTTTTCCAAAGTCTTTCTCCCCTATATAGTCATGCTTTAATATTCAATGTTACTAAATTCATTTGTTTTTATTTGGATTTTTATTTCAGTAAGATCTGGGATGTGGGTGTGTTCCATTTGGATATTTGCACGTGTCCTAGTGGCTATGCTAGAGTCTGTGCAAGGGTCAGTCATATGTGTGTGCCTCTGCGGGTGTGTCACCACACAGGTACAATTGTTCCTCCGTGTTCTGGCTTGCTGGTGTGTGACCTGAAGGTGTCTTTGCATATGTATCTGTGAGGGATGCTGTTTTTCTGGCTTAGTTAGTCACCAGTCCAGCACCACCTTTGTGATGCCTCTCACAGAAGTTTCCTGGGTCATTTTGGAGACAATAAAGTAATTTTTAAAGATCATTTCAACTGTCTCTTCAAATTCAAAATGTTTTAAGGAGGAGAACCTCTCAAACCTCTCCAGGGGCATTGCTGCCCTCTTCTATGTAGTCTATCTGTTTTCTACAGGCACCAAAGTGAGGCTGAATTGCATTTGATACAATATGAACTATGAACTGTGATCTGTGCAAGGATCAAGGGCACCACGGAGTGGGAGTGTGTGTGTGTGTGTGTGTGTATGTGTGTGTGTGTGTGTGTGTGTGTGTGTGTGTGTGTTTATTGTGGACATTTATGAACATACTCAACATTAAAATAAAAATCTCCATATATCCATCAATAATGATCAACATCATTTTGCCAGTCGTGTATATTTTTCCTGCTTGTATATTTGAAAATAAATATTAACCATTTCAGATCAGTTCTTATCCCTAATAGATAATATTTTAACTTTCTACAATATTGGCATTTACTTAACAAAAATAACAAGTCCTCAAAATTATGTAAACCCAATCCATATTCAAATTACCTAATTATCTCATACAACTTTTTTAGTTTTTTTTTTTCTTCCCCAAAATCCACATATCCCATATGGTTTCTTCAGCCTCTTTTATTCTGAAGCAGTCCAACCTTCACTGATTTAAGGAAGATCCAGGTACTTTATTCTTTATCCATTCCTTGTGGTGGAATTATTATTATTATTACTTGATATCAGGGATTGAACTAAGGGGCACTGAGCCAAATCCCCAGCACTATTCTATATTTTGTTTAGAGACAGGGTCTTACTGAGTTGCTTTGCACCTTGCTTTTGCTGAGCCTATCTTTGAAATCACGATCCTCCTGCCTCAGCCTCCCAAGCCACTGGGATTATAGGTGTGTATCACTGCACCTAGTGCCTTATGGTATTATTAATAAATTCTTCTATCCTCCATATTTCCTGTAAACTGGTAGTTGTATCTATAACACCGGTTTTATTCAAGGTCAATATATTTAGGCACCCATATTTCCTAGGGGGTGTTACTATGAGGCATGTAATATCTGGTTGTTTCACTTTTAATGATTCTAAGATTGATGGTGGACTTAGTGATGTCAGCTCATGAAGCTCCCCATGGAACTTCGACTTTATCAGTCATTACTAACTGTTACCTAGGTCCATTATTTCATTTGGAGCATTACTGCTTTTTAAAAAATCCTTTTATTCCTTCTGCACTGTGGAGCTGGGATTCTTCCAGCTCCAGAAGTTGACTGATCAAAGGAAATAGCAGAGTTGCCAGGTACTCAGGGCCAAGTGAAGATCCTGTTTTCCTGGCCTCCCTCCATATTAAAAAAGATGAATCCACCTTCCTCAAAGGGGCCAGGCCCCAATCCCAGGCTTGTTCCAATCCAAGTAACTTTTTGGGCTCAGATAATGTTGAAGTTGGCAAGTATGCGAAGAGAAGGGGTCTGCCTTAGGATCCAAGGAAAGGGACTCATGAGTAGGGGCCCCACGGGGGGTCTTTTTCCAGAACACCAGGAACTCAGAGCTGCTTAGGAACCGAGGTGCGACCTCTAGGGACTGACCCTGCTGGCTGAGGGAAGGCTCTCTTGGTCTCTTCTATCCCACCCCAAAGTCAGACTCAGTCTGGGGTCCTGGCTCTCCTGCTGCCTCTGGTCACCACAAAGGTCTGAGTCTCCGTCCTTTCACTTTCTGGTGCCTCTCTCTGTCTTCACACAGGCTGCGCACACTGTGCCACGCCTGGCCTGGGCACTGGGCCACTCACCCCCTGTAGGTGTTTTTCTTGGAGGAATAAGGACAAAGTCGACCTCCTGCCCAGGGCCTTCCATTAGCCCTTTCTCAGATCTGAAGTCTGCTGACGGAAAGCCCCATGACAAACCATCCTGAAGCAGGGTCCAATTTCTGGGTTTAATGCTCAGAACTGAGGGCCCGGGACCTTGGAGGACGCTGTGCTTTGTGGACAAGTCTGCACTCAGCTCACGAATCCAGCAGGCCGCTCTTTCTCACACAGGGTCAGCCCATATGGAAAAGGCAACACCAAAAATTCATTTCTAAGTGGAAGATGTATTTAAATTCTGTGTAAGCATGTATTTTAGTAGTGTTCCACAGTACATGGTGTTGACATGAAAACAAAACTTTTAATCCCTCCAAGAGACTCCGTTAACTCTCCTTCTTTAAAACCGTGACCTGCCTTGAAGGCTGGGGATATAGCTCAGTTGGTAGAGTGCTTGCCTCAAAAGCCCAGCACCACACACACACACACACACACACACACACACACACATACACACACAACTGTGTCCTGCCTTTAGATGGTTACAAGACACAAGAGAAAATATGTAGCTATCTCTGAATCATTCTTTGTGTCCCCACCAATAGCTATTTAGCCTGAAATGAGCTTTAGCTTTTTCTAAAAATCAAACTTACCCTGAAAGTAGGTGGTCCTCTTGGCCAGCAGAGGAATACATTTCAGGCTGCAAGCCCAGTGTGGCTGGGCGTAGCTGACAGGGTGTAAGGAATACTGGCTTGCACCTGTGTGACCCAGGCTTGGGCACTAGATGGCAGGCTTACCTTCTAGATGAAAATGCTGGTCCCTTCTAGATGGCAGCACCTGGCACTGGCAGCCCCGCTCTGCATCTAGTGTCCAAACACTCCCAGCAGATCCCAGGGCCATCTAAGGGTGTAACCACGCCTCAGTGGCAGGCCCACACAGGTGTCTGGTTTTGGACAGGTTTCCCGTCTTGCCACTGCAGTAGGATCAAGGTTAGGACCCATAGCAGCCCCAGCCTCATGGTTTGTGGCTAAGGTGACCAAAAAGCTGCTAGCCACACCTTCCTACCTGGGGCTTAGAAATGTCTCCAGTTAGGTGTGGTGGTACAGTTCAGGAGGATGAGGCAGGAGGATGGCAAATCTGAGGCCAGCCTCAGCAACTCAGCGAGGTTCTAAGCAATATGCAGAGACCCTATCTCAAAATTTTAAAAAATAAATAATAAAATGAGCTGGAGCTCAATAGTTAAGCACTACTGGATTCAATCCCCAGTATCTGAGAGAGAGAGAGAGAGAGAGAGAGAGAGAGAGAGAGAGAATTCACCATCTTCCTTTGGGCTGGCTCAAGTTAGAAGATCCTTCAGGATTTCCAAATCTGAAGAGATTATACTTTAGGCAAGAATCTATGGAATAGAGTTCTGTCCTGGGGAGGTGTGTGCTTTCATTGACATTTAAACCTCATGACGTTCTTGCCCCTTTTTCTTTTGGCTGCACCTGTTCTCATCCCACTCAGGGTTTTGTTTTGTTTTGTTGGTTGGTTGGTTTGTTGGTACCAGGGATTGAACCCAGGGACTTGTAACCACTGAACCACATCCCCAGGCCTACTTATTTTTTATATTGAGACAGTGTCTCGCTAAGCTGCTTAGGACTCTGCTAAATTGCTGAGATTGGTTTAACTTATGATCCTCCTGCCTCAGCCTCCGAAGCCACTAGGATTATAAGTGTGCACCACCACACCCCACTGATCCAGGGTTTAGGTATCATTATGTGCAAGTTCTCCTTGGGAGCAAGAGCCCTTTACTGCTTTGTACATGATGGAAATTCAGTACTAAGCAATCACATAAATTAACATTGAGACCAAAAAATTATTTGGTTTTTGTCTCCTAATTATAGAAAGGGTCCCAAATGGATTGAAAGTGTTATATTTTTTAGGAAGCCTTCTTTCCTCTCTACCCTCGTTCCTCAGTTCCAGTGGAGACTCAACCCCGAGATCTCAATTTAGAAGCACTGAGTCCTTCCTACATTCAGCTGAAAGCCAGCACACTGCTGTATGAGACAGCTTTCTTTTGCTTTGACTTCCATGTCAATCAGTGGTGAAATCGCGAAATGTATTGTTATGGGCTGAACTTCTCCCCTCCACATTTCTTTTTTTTTTTTTTTAAGAGAGAGAGAGAGAGAATTTCAATATTTATTTTTCAGTTTTCGGCGGACACAACATCTTTGTTGGTATGTGGTGCTGAGGATGGAACCCGGGCCGCACGCATGCCAGGCGAGCGCGCTGCCGCTTGAGCCACATCCCCAGCTGCCCCCCCTCCACATTTCATACTGGGAAATTCAAGGTACTCCCAGAACCTCAGAATGTGACTGTATTTGAAGATAGTACTTATAGTTAAAGCCAGGTGCGGTAGTGCATGCCTGTAATCCCAGTGGCTCAGGAGGCTGAGGCAGGAGGATCACAAGTTCAAAAACTCTCAGCAAAAGGGAGGCACTAATTTAGACCCAGTCTCTAAATAAAATACAAAATAGGGCTGAGGATGTAGCTTAGTGGTTGAGTGGAGTTCTACTTCTGGTATCAAAAACAAACAAACGAAACTTAAAGAGCAGCCATTGGGGTAGGTCCCAATCCATCTGACTGGTGTCTTTGCAGAAAGAGGACATTTGGGTGCACAAAAAGACGTCAGGGATGCACACACAGACCACATGAAGACATAAAAGAAGACAGCTAGGTGCAAGAGAAGGAACTCGACCTGCCAACACTTGATCTTAGACTTGGATGTGAAGAAATACATTTCTGTTGTTTGAGCCATCTAGTCTGTGGGTATTCTGTTATGGCAGCCCTGGTAAGCCAATGTAAATATGACATGACACAGTTATAGCATAATGAACATGTTATGACATGGACGGACATTTTGCACATTTTGTCAGCATTCCAGTGCCTAGGACTATTCTCTAACTGAAATGATATTAATAGAGGTTCCCACCCTCACCTCTGGCCCCTGATCTTGCCAGAAGGGCGAGAGGAGCAAGAAGAAAGGAGAGATGTTTACACCTGGAGTCAACGGTGTGGGCTGCCCTTCCAGGTCCCTTTTAGAAAACCAGGTTCAACTGTGATGGAGAGATGGTTGATACAGCCCCCAGGAGAAGAGGCTACAGAGCAGGAAAAAAAGCCAGGCTCCCCAAAGAGGTCATCAGGGCCTCAGCGGCCCAAAGGTCAACACATCGAGATAAATCAGGTTTGTCAGAGAGACAAAGCCACAGAAGGAACTGCTTGTTGGAGATTAGATTAGACCAGGGACGACTGTAACAGATCTGCGACCTGGGGATTGCGGACATGGAATGAAAAGAGGGAGGGCATGGGGCTGGCTGAGGAGGCAACAGAGAAGCTGAAATCGTGGCAAAAATAAGCTTCAGTGAACACACATCACCGCAGGGCCAGGGACTACTGAGGGACAGGCTGTGAAAAGCAAGGCCATTTCTCTCTCCTTCCAGAGTCACATGAAGTAGTACGAGGTGGTCTTCTGAGAACTGACTAAAAGAAAGGCACTCTCTACCAGTGGACATTCAGGCTCACACCCAGGTGGAGGGAGCAAGACCCAGGGAGGAAGCAAACACAGAGTCAGCTCTCCACAGGGCATTTCTGGGGCAGCCAGAGATGCTAGAGACCTTCTCTCTGTTTCCATAATGCCATTGTAAGGCGATACCACTGAAAAGAAGAGAGAATTTCAACAACAGGAATGAATGCAGGAGGGAGAGCCTCATCCACCAAGAATGTCTCCCTTCTTGGCACAAACACACAGGAAGGGAAGTGGGGGAAAGGGGGTACGATTTAGAATTCCTCCCCTGTTCATTCTTTCTGCTCTGTTCCTGATTTCAAATTTGATGTTTCAGAATGGTCCTTGGTCCTGCCTGTATTGGAGCCCTCAGTCTCTTGACCCAGGACTCATAGGATTTGTCTCCTTCTCCCCTGCCCTTCCCCTACCATCCTGCCGCATCCCCCCCCCTCCCCTTGGGTAGAAGGGAAGGAGATCCTGGTCTTGCAGCTCTAGCCTTGTGTTTGTGGAGCTTGGAGGTTACACCTTAGTATTGGGTAACAAGAGACTTTTTGTAAGGAAGAGAAAGGTGTGGGGGAAAGAATCTCATGAAAAGCTTGGAGGTCATCAAATTACACTTCCATTTTCCTGAAAAGGTTGTTAGGATCTAAAATGGGGAAAGGACCCACCAAAAGTCACAAAGAACTAAACAAAATTTGTAATAAGACTTAAATAGGGATTAAGTGTATAACTCAGTGGTAGAGCACTTGCCTCACGTGCGAGATCCCAGTACAACAAGGGAAAAAAAAAAAAGGGAAATATATCAAAGTCATTTAGGTTATTTAAACATACCTCACACAGAAATAGCTCAAATATTGTCTGTTTTTAAGAAGCCAATCCTTGAAGCACTTTATAGTCCCCACCACTACTTTATGTAAAAAGAATTTTAACATGCATATGAAAGTAGATGGAAGCTGGAGGTTTTTCAACATGGCAGATTAGAGGAGGTCCCTTTCCTGGCCGCCCCATAGCATGAAACCAAGAAATCAGTTAGGCAGCTTCTCAACAAGGTGGGTGAAAGGAGATGAAGGCTAATCCCATGCAACCACATCTGGGTGAACACTCAAATCTGGGCTCTGGGTTTTACAAGGGACATCAGCATGGTGACTGAGAGACAGGCTGATGCTGGTGGTGAGGAGAAACAACCCCACAGGAGGAACCTGGGAAATTCAGCCTGTAGAAGAAAACACTGAAGCAAGTCAGGACCAAGAGCACTTGCAGGTGTAGGCTAAAGGTGGGAAAGGTGTGGATCATGCCCATATCACTCCTCAGGACAAAATTAAGACCCAAACCTGCCAGAAGTCTGATTTAGATCAGAAAAAGAAAGCACATTTCAGGTTAGACTGTGATGGAAGGGAGTTTTCTTTCTTCCTCACCCCCATTGGGTAAGGAGAGAGGAAACTGGTGAGATGTTACCATATTAACAGGAGAAAGTCTTGTACATCTTTTCCTCTGAAGAACCTCAAGAACCTGAGTGCTTTCCAGGGTTAGGCTGGTGCTCTGTGTGGGGGGTAAAGAAGGAGGTGGTGGAAGAGGAAAGGAGAGGAGAAAGAAGGGGCTCTTGTGTGCATGGATGTTGTGGTGCTGCTTAAACAGAGGGAGCCAGCCATTCAGCCTGGGCTGGGGATGTACAGGAAGTGAGTTTTCTGGATACAATGAACTTCTGGTGCTTCCTCTGTGGGGATGTGGGAGCCATTTTGCTGGGCACATAGGAGAAGGGCCCACAGTTGTATTATGGTTTTCTTTGTGCACCACAAACTGCAAACACAGCAGTGGATATCATACATTTTTGAACAGGTTGATGGAGTAGAATGAAGAGGGACTCAGTGGCAGTAAAGTCAGGGCCACTGTGGAAGAAAGACCAAGTATTTGTACCCTTCCATTCTTCTAACCGTGTAGGGTACATCCCCCAAAGCAGGTTGCAGCACACAGTTGTGTAAATTGTACACTCCCAGGAGCATCATTCACAACCTATGCAACTCCAACTAGCAGTTCTACATAAAGATATAAACCATGAGGAACTCAGGATCCAATCACAAATCTGAAAAAAACTCAGTGCTTTGAGAAGGGCAAGTGATCTTTTTGCAAACTTTGGTATGAGATTGCCACAGTTCCAATTCTACAGCTGATGAAAGTGGAGTGGCCAGTTATTTTCCAGTTATTTCCCCATTGGAGATGAACTTCAGGAAAAAAACTATTAGTTGTTCTCAAGTTCTCATGCTTGATATTTTCCTTGTATTTTTCTTTTACATCTCTCGGAAGCAACTTAACCAATACAGTATGCTGATGGAAAATGTTGTATATTTGCATCCCAAAGTATAAGCTATAGGCCTAATTTTAGTCCTAATGTGATTTGAAATGGGAAACCATAGTTGCAAATAGCCCTGAGTGTGATTAAACCCCAATGGGGGTTGGGAATAATGGAGACATGACAGACCCCCTCACAATAGCTCAGTCTGCACAATAGGCTAATGAAAGTATGTACCTGACACACAGCATATTTTCTGAAAACTGAAAATGCACTTAACATCTCTGCAGTTGATATGCCAGGTATTTTTCCCCCTGTGGAGAACATTAAATTTTTAAAAATTATTTGTTATATCTTTTTAACTTGCTAGGAAAAACTCTGTGATTTGCCAGTACTACCTACCAGAGAATATATGGTTCTCCTGAAAAATATCTTCCTTCACAGATTCACAGGAGGATTTTGGAAGGAAGAATGATAAATCAGCCATGACACTGGAAAGGAGAAAGATTGATGTGGTCAGAGCTTAAAGTAAGGAGAAACTGGCCTGGTTTTCTGGGAAACTTGGGAGGGAGATTGTCCCAACCCTTGAGAGCGCAACAATAGACTTTATTTGGTTCATTTCTGACATACTTTATCTCTGGGTGAGAGAAATACAAAGAAATTCTTTTTTCATTCCATGACTCCATCTCATTGGTCTGCTTCCATTTATTGCAAAACTTTCCCCAATCCAGGGCTGGGATTGTGGTTCAGCGGTAGAGCGCTCGCCTAGCACCGCGGGACCCGGGTTCGATCCTCAGCACCACATAAAAATAAAGGCATTGTGTTGTGTCCATCTACACCAAATAAATAAAAGAAACCACTATAAAGCTTTTACTTCCACTACACTCCACAAAAATCTTGCCTGCCAAGGTCACCAAAGGCCCATTCGTAATGAAATTTGCTTGTCAGTTTTAGTCTTTAATTAAGTAGACCTACCTGTATTGGATTCAGTGGGTCGTGTTTCCTCCTTAAAATACCTTCTTCCACCGTCTCCTAATTTTCTCTATCTTGCTTCTTGTCCTCAGTACTGACATTTCTGCTAGATGCCCAACAGGCACACTAAATGGGTCCTAAACTAGATCCTTGATATCCACCATCCAAAATTGATCTTTTTTGGGCTGGGATTACGGCTCAGTGGTAGAGCACTTGCCAAGCATGTGTTGGATTCTCAGCACCACATATAAATAAATAAAATAAAGGCATTGTGTCCATCTTATAGCCAATAAAATATTTTTTTAAAAATTGGTCTTTCTGCACATCAGCTAATGCACAAGCCAAAAAAAAAATCTCATGGTCATCTTTAATTTTCTCTCACACTCTATTATTAATTCTTGGGCAATTTCTTTTAGATCTGCCTTTGAAATATATCAGAATCTAATCTTTGCTCCCCACTCCACGGCTATCCCCTTCACATCCTCCACGTCCTTCCCCTGGATGATTGCAACAGCATCCAAACTGCCATCCGCTTCCACTCCTGATCCTCACCCTGAAGCTGACTGTTCTCAACACCCAGCCAGAATGGGTGTGCACAGCTTAAGCCAGATCATCAGATCTAGACTTGGACTCTCTAAAATCCTGCCAGCTCCCACCTTCTAAGGAGGGCATGGTCATCTCCAAGTGGGAGAACAAGGAAAGCATTGTTAAAATGAGGAATGGAGCCAAGCCTTGAGTAACAGGTAGGATTTGATGGACAAGGGAGAACACTGCATCCTGGGAAATGCACACACCCCCCCCCCATACCGCACAAGGTCCCCAAAGCAGCAAGTTTCATGATCTGTGGGGTCCAGTGGGTGGGGAACCTTCATATTTAGGGAGTGCTTGGGAAGACAGATTAGGCTAGATGGTGGAAGGCCTTGCATGCCATGCTCAGAACTTTGGCTTTCATCCGGCATTTTCCAATAGGCTTGGGCATCCGGGGAGTGGGAGCAAGCCTGAAATTCACTTAGCATAGTTATCTCAGCTGCCTGCCAAGTAGTCTATTTAGTCCAATTCACAGGCAGAGCTTTGTTGAGCATTGAGAAGTCACTTGCTCCGTGTGAATCCAATCACCACGGCAGGTACTCCTCAAAGAGGGAACACACAGCCGCCTCTGAAAAGCCTGCCCCACACTCCGGCAGCTCAATTCATGAATATGCTTTTCCAACGTCTGACGCTGCTGCTTAGCAAAGATATTATGGGACAAATCCTTGATTTGACCTTTTGTATCTCTATCCATCCCACTGTGCTAAAAGCAATTATGTGCATCTTGTGTGTGGCTGTCGGAATAGGGAGTCACTTAGCGACTGGTCCTTTTCACACTCCAACTGTCCTCTCGTTCCTTCCTTTTCCTCTCTCACAACGGCCAGCACAGCAGGCCTCCGCCGCTGCTTGGCAGAGTCTAAAATGGCATTAGGAGGAGGCGAGCGGGGATGTAAACAGGTGGAAACAGTTCCTGTCATGGCGATTAGCATTCCCCTTGGGCAGGCACAGCTACGGATGAAAGAATGGGGGCTTCAAGGGGACAGCTAGGAGAAAGCTGGCTGGGGAGCAGGAGGCAGAAGAGGGATGAACTCGTTGTCAAAGCCAAGCAACTTTCGAGAAAAACTTCCTACAAATCAAAGCTATCTCAGGGGTGTCAAGGTGGGTGGTAGTGGTCTCTGATGGGGATAGATGACCTGTTAGTGGTCTTCTCTGCCTGTAGTGAGACTTATGTGTGTCAGGAATGTGTGACTCTGTGTGCAGGTATCAATGTCTGCATGTGTGGGAATGAGCGGTTGTGTATGTGAGACTGTATGTTGACAACAATGTACAAGTGCCTGTATGGTTGCCTGTGTGTTTCCTATGTGTATGTATTCATGCTTCGAAGAACTCACATTGGTGTGTGTCTACATGTGTGTTAGGACCTGCGTCTGGAGCATGCATGCTTGCATACGTGACTGTGTGCATGCCATTTCTGGATGTGATGTGTTCCTCTGGTGGTATTCGTATACATGTGTGGGTGTACACAGTGGCATGTGTGAGGAAGGGCTGAGTAGAAAGCAATGCACCTATTCTTCATTTAATGGAGAAGCTCAGCCTGACTATGGGAGCCACTCCAATCCTGGCCACAGAGAGGAGCCCTGATCTTGCTAAAAAGCCCAAACATCTGGTTCTTCAGAACATGGTACCCTTTGCTCAGTTCTCTACCTCCTCCAAACCTCAGGCCCAAGTGGAGTGGAAAGACCCCGAAGCTAGAGAAGCTGTCCAGAAAGACTACAGAGGGAGAACATCAGAATGCTGGGGCAGGACCCTGGAGGAATTGGGAGGAGAAGATGGAGCATTTTTTCTAAGTTTTTGAATATAAATAATTTACAGTAGAAAAATAAGCTGGACTCTTGGGCAAGAGGTAAATGTAGACAATGAAATAACAGTGAGTAAAATGATCTGCTTTCAGCCCAGGCTCACCCCTGATTGAGCTGAGACTTGGCTGGAGGAGGAGAGGAAGGTGGGGTGGATTATCAGAGCTGATGGACCATCTCTGTCTGAGGAGCTGAGGACAGAACAACCGGTCCCAGTCAACCCATCATCAGTTCTGGAAACTTGGGCATAAAGGAGAAAATTAGCCATACTGCAGTCAGAACTGTACCTTGTTTACCATAAAACCTCACAAAGAGCAGATTTTACTCCAACTGGCGGCCTCCTGCCACTCCAACTTCCAATCAGCCACCTGTGACCTAGCATCATCTTATCACCCATTTCAGATGAACTTTGGGTCTCTCAGGTTATTCTCAAATTAGAGCGTGGGGGGGTAATGAAACCTAAGGTCAGGCCATTTGCTTTTAAAATCATCCAAGAGATTCACTCAGACCTTTTATGATTACTCCTTGATTGCTCATTGTATGTAAATTAATAGAAATAGAAAATAAAAATTATCCACGAGGTTACAACCTAGAAATAACCAACATTTAACATTCAATGTATATCTTCCCAGGATTTTTTCTTTCTTTTCTTTCTGTATAAACACACACACACACACACACACACACACACACACACACACACACCCTATAACTATAAGCTATTTAATAACTTATTTTTATTATTAATAAAAATCTACATTGTCATGTGTAGACTACCAAATATTGCATGGGCTTCTCATAATTTATTTAACTAGGTTTCATTTATTAGATATTTAGGTGTTTTTTGTGGGGGGCGTTATTTGTTTGTTTTGCTCTGGATCTTGAATTTGAGGGCTAGGGATGTAGCTCAGTGGTAGAGCATTTGCCTGGTACACATGAGACCACTGATTCAATTTCTAGCACTGAAAAAAAAATTGGGAATAAAGACAAAAAAAAAATTTTTTAAGATGTTTTATGTGGCTGGGGATGTGGCTCAAGTGGTAGTGCGCTCGCCTGGCAAGCGTGCGGCCCGGGTTCGATCCTCAGCACCACATACAAACAAAGATGTTGTGTCCGCCGAAAACTAAAAAAAAAGATGTTTTATAGTCCCTTGGGTGGTGTTAATGGCAAACGTAACATTAAAAGCTGAGATCTTGTCCCTGGGGTTTCATCACCTTCTCTCCTACCTTAAGAATAATCTAAGGAGGTCAGAAGGGGATCTGGAGTGACTGATAAGATTGTGCACATACCACAAGCATGATCTCTATCCCTGGACTTATTAAACTGACTCCAAACATGGACTCCTACATTGACTCCAAAGTGACCTTTATTACCCCCAGGACCCTGGAAACCCTGCTCATACTATTAGGGTGTTGGTAGCCTGTAGTGACATCCAGAACTTCAGAGGTGGGCACATAGACTCAATGGTACATTGGCTCCCATCACAAGAAAAGGACATGTGCTCCAATTTGAACATCTAGGTTTGGGTATAGGCTTCATATAATTGTTCATATTGAGTCCTTTGTGATCTCTAGCAAACTTTTTAGAGAGAGAATTTTTTTTAATATTTACTTTTTTTTTAGTTTTCGGCGGACACAACATCTTTGTTTGTATGTGGTGCTGAGGATCGAACCCAGGCTGCACGCATGCCAGGCGAGCGCGCTACCGCTTGAGCCATATCCCCAGCCCTCTACCAAACTTTTTAGAAGGAATACATCTGGAGTTAGGAAAAATGTGGATTTTGGATGAACTGATTCCTTAGCAGCATACCAAGGAAGTGAAATCTGTCCTCAAGACCTTAGTTTGTCCATTCAGACCGATGTCTATTGTCCTGTTTACTGATTCATTCAATATTTGTTAAGTGACTACTGTATGCCTGGTAGTGTCCGGTGCAGGGATAGTGAAAAGTCAAATATGGAACCTGTGCCCTTGGGCTCACAACCAACTGGAGAATACAGGTAAATAAACAGATCATGCATTATGTTCTACAATGAAGGAAATAAAAACCTATAGGGATACATGGCAGGGCATCAAACACATATTGAGATGAAGCAACGTCTGAGCTGAAATTTGAAGGATAATTAGGAGTTAGGCAGCTAAAAGGGTGGACACACGTGTGTGAAGGCCAGAGGCAGAGGCGATCAGAGGATGATGAAGAGCATGAAAAATGTTGGGTATGACAGGATTATGGTGTTGCTAAGGGTAAGGAGAGATAAAACTGGGAAGACTGGCAGGGGCCACATCATGATGAGCATGATGAAACACAGAAGAGTTAGATAGTATTCTCTTACCCCATTGTCCTGTGTCCTGGTTCCCAGTTTGCTGATAAGGCCCTGTACTCACAGGGAATGTGGGGAGGAGCCTAAATTTTAGAAGGAGGAATAGAAAATTTTGCCTAAGACAATCAAGCTATAATGGTGTAAAGATAGGCAGTGGGATAGGCTTTTTTTTCCCCCCCAGTACTCAGTGTAAAGCCCAGGGCCTCATGCATGCTAGGCAAGTGTTTTGCAATTGAGCTATACCACCAGACCTTTTAAAGTTTTATTTTGAGACAGGGTCTTGAACATGTGATCCTCTTGTCTCAGCCTGCCAAACAGCTGAGATTACAGAATGTGCCACCACAGTTGGCTGCAATAGGCATTTAATTTATTTTTAATCTTAATATTTTTACTGCACTGGGGATCAAAACCAAGGTCTTATGCAAGCTAGGCAAGTGCTCTACCACTGAGCTACAACCCCCAGCCCAGACTGGGCATTCTAGATGTGGAGAATTCTGCCTATAACCTCCCCTTCAAGCAGCCACTTGAAAGTAGCTGCTTGCTGCTGAAACTTGGGAAACATGTTATTTTTATTTTTGCTTTTCTTAAGAATCTAGTGAACTGACTTTTGCCCCATGAGGACACAGAAGTCATAATCATGTGCCTTGCCTCCAGAGAGTAGCCAGTGAGTACTAAGGAGGAACTTCAATGGACTTAAATGAGGGACATATATGAAAGGGCCTCATATAGCAGACCCCATGTAGAACTTGCTGAACTTGATACAATTTCAACTAACAATGCTCAGATGCTCTCCTGAGTGACCTTCTACCAGGCATAGTGTGCAATGATGATGTAAAGGAATTCAAGACCCAGAGCATGTGGTCTAGCTCACGAGTCCAGACCTCCATTGATTGCACAGTGATACTGAGGCCTAATCCATGGATGACCCAGACAAGTACAGCTTTAGGAACCATCTTCTATAGTGTTTCCTAAAGAGACAGGATTTGAGAAGGTTGGAAGGAGAGTATTCAACTAGGCAAAGAAGATGGGAGTCAATGATGACAAGAACTAGGAGAACTAGAGAGCAGGAATAGTAACAGAAGGCATGGGCAGAAATGTAGTCCCAAAGCACAGCTAGGTTCTGCAGTCAGCTGGGTCAGACTTCAAACTCTAGCATCACCCTGACCAATTGGATGAACCTCCATAAGTTACTTTACCTTTTCTGGGTCTCAGTTTTCCTCATCTTTAGACTAATAAGATCCCAAGTAACATGGAGAGCAGTATAGCATAGACCATATGCTACAAAGGTGAAGTGCAAGAGTGTGGGGGTCAGGCAACACTGGTTCCAGCTCACACTCAGCCAGCACTTGTGGATTAGGGTAATCCAATAAATCTTAGTAAACCTCACTTTCTTGTTGGTAATGGGATTGTTGTAGTAGTATCTGTTCTGATAAACGAATGAAATGAGGCAAAGGACACTTTGTGGTTGCTAAGGAGGGAGAAATGCATCTGAAGGAAGAGGGAGGGTGCAGTCAGTATACAGTGACCTCTCAGGTCACCTTCTCAAGGCTGCAGGACCAAGTCCAGAGACCAAGTGCCCCTAGGACAGCCAGAAGGAGGCATCACAGTGGGAGACAGGCCCCAGTTGACATCTGAATGCTACTATCTGGTAAACCAGAAAGGGGCTGATGTACATGCCTATGTGTGGGCATGGCTGGGCAGTGCCAAGTAAAGGAGTAGAGAAAGAAGAGGTCACATCCAGATTCATAAATGTATGCTGACCCGGACGTGAGATGCAGTCAGTATTGGTTTCTAGTGGACAATTTTATTGTGGATCAAAATCCGAAGTGCTGGCTGGTGCCTCCCATCGTAAGACAGCTCGCTGATGCACAGGCTCAGCTCTAATTTTGTTTTGCCTCCTGGGGCACAGATTATAACAAGGAAATTTGAAAGCAGAAACATGTTCTGTTTCCTAGGGGGTTGCATTAGATCTGGCCAAGTTAGAGAGGGGTTGCTGCACAGGAAATGGAAAACACAGACAACCAGGGCCTGGGCAGCCTCAGCCTCAGCCTCCCCGTGGCTCAGCACTGCTCCCAGGGCTCCCCATTCTGGCTCCTGTATTTCTCTAGCTGCCAGTTTCTACCTCCTACCTTGAAAGAATCTCTTTCATTAACATATTTGTTTATGTTTGTTTTCACCCTAAATGGTTGTGTGCCTTCTAATGTGCAGCGTTGGATTAAGTTTTCACACTCTGCCAGATGCATACATGGAACATTTACTACAAGTGACAACTGTTTTAGTAGAGGAATGAGCATAGAGCAAGCAATAGGGAGAGAAGAGCCACAAGGAATATTCCCAAGGCACACCAACACTCACTGCCTCTGTGTCCTGAGGCCCACGCTGGGGCCAAAGCAAGAGTCAGTACAGAGAAACACCTCCTCCAAAAGGATATGGGGGTATCAGTACCACCAGCATTGGTGACAAGCTGGGATCAAATGTTTCAATCAACAGGTTTAATCCATGAATCCTGGCTGTGAACCTGAAGTATGCATGGCCAGGTGTTTCCATGTCAGAAACAAAAAAAATAAGGTGTGGGGGGGGACATATGGGAAGGACATGTGGGCTGCCCTCAAGGAGTTTACAGTCTTACCAAGAGGTGGAAATCAAGGCAGCAAGCATAGGTGGTAGAAAAGGTTTTATTCTCCTTCCCCTATCTTCTAGGAGTTGGGGTCCTGCCAGGTGG
This sequence comes from Urocitellus parryii, assembly GCF_045843805.1. Taxonomy (NCBI): domain Eukaryota; kingdom Metazoa; phylum Chordata; class Mammalia; order Rodentia; family Sciuridae; genus Urocitellus; species Urocitellus parryii. Next base: position 66,118,558 of record NC_135542.1, read on the forward strand.
GATGACAGAGGGAGACAGACACTCTTCCAGCGTGACTCAGTACAGGGATGCTAGATAGATGGGCAGACTATGCACTGCAGTGTGACGGGACACTATTCACACTGATAGACAGTGGGTGACAGTGCAGGAGTCGTCTCAGGTAGTGCAGAAGGTCAAATAATTGGAGAAATGTCATACTCTGAAGGTAACAATTATGAAGTTGTCTTTTCCTAACTCCATTCTTCATTTCTTACTTATCAGCTGGGGCTAACCTTGTCTGTTTTCTGTCTCCCAAGAATCACTGTCCTAGGCTATTGGACATCTAGTGTCTTGGAAAATATTGTTTAAAACACACTCACAAAAGCTGGCTGCACTGGCATATGCCTGTAATCCCAGTGACTCAGGAGGCCAAGGCAGGAGAACTGCAAGTTCAAGGCCAGCCTAGGCAACTCTGTGAGATCCTGTCTCAAAATAAAAAATAAAAAGAGGCTGGGAATGTAGCTTAGTGGTAGAACATCCCTGGGTTCAATCCACAGTGCTTCAAAAGAATAAAAATAATAAAACACACAAATCTACTTTTGTTCTTTGTTACTCCGTCTTGGTCTGAAACTGACCTAAAAGATTCTAGGAAAGCCTTTCCAATATTAAAGTATTTTAATAGGGCTGGGGATGTGGCTCAAGCGGTAGCGCGCTCGCCTGGCATGCGTGTGACCAGGGTTCGATCCTCAGCACCACATACAAACAAAGATGTTGTGTCCGCCGAAAACTAAAAAATAAATATTAAAATTCTCTCTCTCTCTCTCTCTCTCTCTCTCTCTCTCTCTTTAAAAAAAAAGAAAAAAAGTATTTTAATAAATACTTAATGAATACCTTATTAAAAATCCATAGAGACCCGGGTGCAGTGGCATACACTTGTCATCCCAGTGGCTCTGGAGGCTGAGGCAGGAAAATTGCAAGTTCAAAGCCAGTCTCAGCAACTCAGCGAGGCCCTAAGCAACTTAGCGAGACACTATCTCAAAATAAAATATTTAAAAGGCTGGGGATGTGATTCAGTGGTTAAGTGCCCCTGGGTTAAAAAAAAAAAAATCCAGAGAGAAAACCCATTCTTTGAATTAGGCATTATGCTCCTTGACCTCCTTGCTTTAAAAATCATGACTGGTTAGAGGTATAGCTCCGTGATAAGGTGGAGGCTTATCATGGATGAAGCTCTGAGTTCAATCCCCAGCATCAAAAACAAAAAAGGGGTAACAATTTAGTTGATTTAGACCTCTCAGGGAGGTCTCACCTGGGAAACTTGGTGAGATTCTGTCTCAAAATAAAAATAAATAAATAAGTAAAAATAAATAAATAAATCTGAAGTCTACAATGTTCAGAGAGGAAATCAGATCAGGTTTCCTAGCATAGCTCTTTGCTCCTCATCTGATTGTGACCATCAGCTGAACAAAGTTTCCTGAGCAGGGATCTACAGGAAGAGCCTTCCTGGTGGATGAGAGAAGCAAGCCAAGACACGTTGGCTTTCAACTGTGGATCTGCCCCACACTCGTGTCTGGTCAGTCACTCTTCTTTGTGACTTTTACCTTCTAAATATCTCTTTGAGTGTGTCCCTTACTCTCCATGGATGTTGCTATTACCCTAGTCTTAATCCTATCTCAAGTATTTCAGTGGCTTCATAGTGAGAGCAACAGGAGTACTATGTGTTTGTGTGTGTGTGTGTGTGTGTGTGTGTGTGTGTGTAAAAGGGTGTTTCTTTTCTGAGTTTTCCTACGTATATCCTTTGCTCCATTTAGTCAGGAGCAAGCACAGAATTGTTAAAACAGTAAAATCATGAAAAACAAAGTCTATGATTGACTTTGAGCTTCCTTAATCAAATTTTTTGGAGGGTATCATACTGGGGATTGAACCCAGGGATGCTCTACAGCCCCAGCCCGTTTTATTTATTTATTTTTATTTTGAGACAGAATCTCACCAAATTTCCCAGGCTGGCCTGGCACTTGGGATGCTCCTGCTTTCACCTCCTGCATTGCTGGAATGATAGGTGTGCACCACCACGCCCAAGTCTTTTTTTTTTTTTTTTTTTTTTTTTTTTTTTTTTTTTTTTTGTTTTTTTTAGTTTTCTTTAATATCTTCTTTAATAAGACATTACAGCACACAACTGAGGCCCCAGTGTGTCAATTAAACATGGGGATATCCATTTGAAGAGAATGGAAACAAGTTTAATCTTAACCCCGTTTCTTTTGGCAACTAATGTAAATACAGAATGGCAATTCTCTCAGTGTATTTTATCAAGTCTTTGAAGACACCATAACAGTTTTTAAATAAACTTTGCTGTTATCTGTTAAAGAATCTTCAAATTAAATAAACAAAGATATTTAAGACTTGGAATTTTTTTTCTTATAGCAGATTTAACTCAAAACACAAAAAGGGGATTGTACTAATAATCCCCATATTGAGAATTAATGTCTTATAAGATCAATCAGACTATTTCCCTATCACTGAGATACAGAGTTAAATATGGTGTCTTCAGCTGCTTATAAAAAAAGGGTTAAATACAAGAACAAAAAATTTTATTCTGAATTACAGTCAGTAAAACAAATGAAAAAAAATTTAAACCAAAATTTGTGAATGGGTTTTAAATGATTTGTTACTAAAAATAAACACACATATGCTCAAAGCACTTTCAAAAACTTATAAACTGAAATTTAACCAGAACTTCTACAATAACCACCACAAGAAATTAGGTAGAACTAATGTTCTGGCAATTGACATATTAGGAAACAACATTAAGTCTGAAACTTAGGGAATTAAATACATGAAACAAAAGAACTGATTTTAAAAATAAGGGTCTAAGAATAGGAGTTGCTAAGAAACTATCAGCACTGAAGCTTTTCCTTGCAAACATCTTATTTTAAACTTACAATGAAGACAAACAAGGTGGGCAGAGTATGTGGAGCTACAAAACAAATGCAGCAATGAGTTACAGCAGAAGGAGGGAATGCATTTTGTAATCCACAGGATCAGATATGTGGCTCTAAGCAGTTAGCAGTAAATATTTTAGTGTTCTTCCTATTATGTTAATTTTAAAATTTAAACTGAGTTACAGCAGTTTCATTTGTACAAGTTAATAGTTGACAAAAGCAAATCAAAAGAACACTAAAGTTGAGTTTTCCTTAACTGGGTAGCATTTACTTTATCCAACTGAACAAAAGCACCTCCCATCCTTAGTCCCCAAAGATTGAGCATACTGGTTGATTTTAATACTTTTATAGTTTGAATGGAAGTCATACTATAATATATGGTCTGATTTTAGGAACCACCAGAATGCCAATTCCTAAATTCAACGTTTCAACAGAGAAGATTCTGGGAATTAACCAATCACAAATAATTCCAATTGCTGTTAATGCAAAAATTCATTCATAAAATTGGCCAAATAATTAATAACTTCCTAAAACTCCTTCAAAAATTATGCTTCAATTTTAAAATTAAAGAGCTAGAACAATCTGCAAATAAATCCACTATAATTTATAAAAAATCTTTTTACCAGTTCACATTTGTTCCATCATATTTTCTATTAAACAATAGGACTAATGATTATTTTTGTTTTGACATATACTTCAGAAACTTTTTTTTTTTAGAAGGGCTCACTGATAATCCAATTGTTTTTACAAATGTGTTAGTTTTCTACAGGGTACCCCTGACTGGTAGCTACACCCAATCAATTCATACAGGAAATTTAAATTTGTCAATTCTAAACATGTGAAATGATCATCGGGGACATGATACTTAACTGCAATATTCTAAGGCAGCAGATAAAGTCATTCTTCACCTAAATCATCAGCTGCCAATAAAATTACATGCACAATTTAAATGAATGAGTCTGCTTTAGTTTAAGGAACCTGCACTGAGCTGAGAAAGGGAGATAAAAGTTGCGTTTGTAATTCTAGCTGCTGAATTCATTAGATTTTTATAAGGCAAATAAGGAAAGTTAGAACAGAATCTGTAGAACCATTTATCCTGTGATGTTGTAAAATCAAAGTACTACTTTATTAAATGAGTTATTTTACACAATATGAACATCAATATAATTACAATTGTAAAAAAATTTTTATAACAAGGATGGACTGATTTTCAGATTTCCAAATCAGAGTCAACTGTACATTTACACAGAATTGTCTTTGCATGAAGCCCAAAAGGGAACAGCATAAAAATGAGTGTTTCTGTAGCCCCTTTATTTTTGCTGATCAACAGTTTGTTAGAAAAGCAGCTGCAGGTTTGTTACCTAAGGTCTGAGACAGTAGAAGAGTCAAAGGTGTCATGAATTCACCTGTAAACAACTTTATGCCTGAACATCAGCTAATTCTGGAGGAAGTGGAGTCTTGGGATGCTTGCTTTCAAAGTGCTGCTTGAAGGTCTTAGGGTCTGGCATTTGTGTCCTACAGACAGTGCAGGTATATATTAAGGCAGCTTTGGCAGCAGCCTTTTGGTCATGTCCTTGTTTCTTCTTTTGTCCAGCCTGCTTTTTGGCATTTTTTTGCTGAGACTGAATCTTCTGCTGTCCGCGAGCCATATCCGGGCCGGGACAGTCTTGCGTCGGAGAGACCGCGCAGCGCGAGAGGGCCAGGGAAAGTCGCGGAGGGAAGGAAGGGGGAGCGCGCCCAGCACCGCTTCGGCCTCCTCCACCCGCCAAAGAGGGGAAAGAGGAGAGCCGGGAACACAACAGCCCGCGCCTCGCACACCCGCCGCCGCGCGCGCCCGAAGCCGCCTCACGCCCAAGTCTTAATGAGATTTTATTTTATTTTTTTTTTTAAGTACACAGCTGACTATAGTCTGGCAAATCAGTTTATGTTGCAAAAGATTTTCAGGTCCTCTCTTTACATGTTAGTACTCTTATCAGTCGAATCCAGTCTGGCACACAGAAGTCACACAGTATTCCTATGAATGGAATTTCACCTGAAGAATTGTTCCCAGCATTCAGGAGGACCAAACAGAATACAGAAGCAACTGAGATAATAACCCTAGGTAGCAGCTGTGCCCCTGGAGCTGGGGAAACAAAGGAGTACATTCATGTTCTTAGAACTAGAAGCTCAAAGAAGGAGCCTGTGGAGCTCTTAGGAATGGATGTCACTAGTGGCTGCTGGTAGCTCTGAGGGGCGCTGAGAGGTTGGTACTGAGAGCGTTGAAAGGACTTAAGAGTGGGAACCAAGTGCTACCAAAACGCCATGTCGGGGAAATTCTTGCAGGAACAGCAATCACACAGGAAGCTCTTTTTTCTTTCTCCAGTTTTCTAATCACTTCCTAGTGTTCCCATGGACAAAATCTAATAATAATAATAATAATAATTATTATTATTATTATTATTATTATTATTATTATTATTATTTGCAGGATCCCAGGCCCAGCTTCACGAAACAGGAGAGCAGGCTTGGAGGCTTGGAATGGAGATGGTCAGGAACTAGCCATCACCTAGAGCTGGGACTTGGCTGAGTTGGATCACAGGAGTCTGCTGTAAGCCATTGGTTAAAGGAAGTCCCCACCAGGGAGATGAGGAGGTAGAAGCCTGCTGCGGTGAGAGAAGCCAAGGAGACTGTACTAGAGCAAAAGGTTGTTTTGGACCCTTAGAGACCAGGATCTCCATGCACCTGGTTTAGCCCTGGAATAAACTAACTGAGCATTGAGAGGGAAGAGGTATTATGAGGTACTTATACCTGCTTTCCATTTTGTTCTTGGAGGAGACAGGCAGCATCACCCCTACTGGGTCATCAGACATGTGCTCCATCGGAAGTACACCAACATATCAACCCTCTGAACCTCTCCAGCTCCCCAGCAGCATGGAAGGGATTCAGAAGCCCACTGGGAGCAGATGAGGGGATGAAGGCTCTAGGTGGTAATTTCTCCCAGGAGGTTTATAGAGGGCTGCTGTCAGAAACAACACCTTTAAAGGATCAAGGGGAAACACGGGGAGGGAGAGGTTGAACTGTGGTACCACTCTGATCCCACAGGGAGCTCTGATGCTGGGCTGGTCCTTCAGTTTGGTTTTGTTTTGTGGGGCTGGGATTGAACCCAGGGCCTCAGGTATGCTAGGCAAACATTCTACCACTGAGCTACTTCCCCTTCAGAGTCCTTCAGAATTCTGAATAGAGGCCAGGGGGCTGAACATTATACCCTTGCTTTGAAAACTCATTAATTACAGACCTATGCCCTACCTCCCCTCCAATAACCTCAAACCAGGTAACTCTCTTCGGTCAAGAGCTCTGCCTAACAAAAAACTCAGCTGCATGCCATGAGCACCCAAGAGTCCTGGCAGAACGAAGAGGGAGATCTAGATGGTATACTACAGTGTCTACTATGAGGGTCACCATGGAAGAGGTACAGGGTAACCGGAAGAGAACTCCAAGCTGGGGATCAGCCAGGAGTTGCAGCCTGACCTTAGAAGATCTGCGGAACCAGTGAGAGTGGAGGTGGAGCCAAGTCTCTAGGAAGGAGGAGGCGGTGCTCCTGGGGGAACAAGGGCATGCATTTTCCAAGCCTCAGGAACAGTGTGTTTTATACCAGCCACAATGTGTCAGCAGCAGAGGCAGAGAACAGAGGGCAGAGGACAAGACCCAAAGCAAGCAGTATGAGAAGCTCAGAGGGAGGAAGTCACGAACAGCAGGGCCCCTCCCCCAATGCCAGGAGGCTCTGTCCATCCTTATAATACCCAGCTGCCATCTCAGGAGGGAGGGAAGGTACCCCTCTCAAGAGAGAAGAAATTCAGTATTTGGAAGACTGAAAAATTTGCATTTGAAGACTAATTTCTCAACAGAATCTGGGTTAACAACTCCCCACCCTGCTCACCCTGCCAATTTTTCAAAACCAGATGGGACCTAATTACCTTTAATGGGGAAGTTTAAATTGTCACTTTACCCTGGCTGTGAAAGGAACGGAGTCTTGAGAGAAAGATAAAGTAAGTCATAGAAAAAAAGAATGAAGACATTAGAATTTATTCCCATCTGAATTCTGCTATGTAAATTTCATCACCTTCCAGTTCCCTCTCTCTCCCAATCCTTATCCCAAATATTACTTCCAAAGTTATCTTTAGGGTAACACAGGTTTGATGGTGGAAAGCACCGTTGGCATTCCCCATTGCCTACTGAATCAAGTTAAAACTGCCAAACAATCTGGCTCAGCTTCACCCACCAGCTTCACAGACATCAACAGTATTCTCTGGAATATTCTCTAGACATCCCAACTGGTGCTTCCGTTCTTCAGACATGCTGTCAGTCTGCTTAGAAGGTGTGTGTGTGTGTGTGTGTGTGTGTGTGTGTGGTGTGTGTGGTGATTGAACCCAGGGCCTTATGCATGCGAGGCAAGCACTCTACCAACTGAGCTATAGCCCCAGCCCAAGAAGGCCTTTCTGTTCTCCTGCTTCAAGACCCAGCACAGTTCTCTTATCCTTTTCTATTTTAATTCCCCCTAAATTTTCTATAGGTTTTGCTTGTCCTTCCACTGTTGTACATAACACTGTGAAGATCGATCACAAACCTGACGTACTGTATTATAATTTGCTGTGAAGATATCTATCTAGAGTCATCCTTGTTCCTCTTGCAAGTCCCACCTCCTCTTTGAGTTTCTGCTGCTGTTGGTTTCTCTGTCTCTCAGACCACTCTGTGTTCCTTTTTGTGCTCCTCGTACCTGCCTTACCTCTCATGGCTCTTACCACATATATCAGCCCGGGGAGCTGAGCCACTCTCAATGTTATGAGATGAGGGATTTAGTGTAAGAGTTAGAATTTACACAAGGACTGGGGGAATGAAGATCCATAAAGGGAAATCAGAGGGTCAGAGAGTCACCAACCTGTCCCTCCAAGGAGCCAAGTGTGTCCAGTCATGGAGGCATCCATGGGAAGCCGATGCTTCTAGACAGTTATGCCTTGTCAGTCTACAACCATGAGTTCAGTGGTGGGCAGCAGGCAGCCATGCTGGTAAGAAGAGCTGAACACAGAGGGGAAGAGTAAGAACAAGGCAGGGACTGCTGGCCACCTCTGGGTCTGTGGCATCTATTCTGACCTTTGAAAGACTCTCAGAGAGGAGTGACTTCTCTTCCATATCTCATGCAAATTCTTCTTTTGCCTAACTCTAACTCAGAACCATGCATAGAAAGGAATTCTGGGAACACCAGTTTAACCAAGCTGACATCCCATGAACCACCATGACAGGGTACGGTAGCCATCATTTATCTCCGTCTCTCCACTCCTCTGTAAGGCTGAGAACTCCTAGTTGTGAGCAAGAGCTGTCTCCTTTTTATTTTTTAACTTTTTTTTTTGTACTGCCAGAGGCAAGGACATTATTGGCAGCCTTACAAACTAGATACTCAATGAATGTTTTTTGAATAAAATTCAAAATGAAATGAATAGTCAGTGACTAAGTCTGATCCTTGGGTCTATGGCTTAGAGCACTGTGCCTGGGGTTTACACTTCTCAATGGTAAATGTCAAATGGATATTTAACGTGGAATTGCCAAGAAAGATAATTATTGAGGGGAGATGGTATATTTTGAATACAGGGTGGATCTGGTTGTTTCTATGAGGATTTTCCTCACCTACAAATCAACAGAAAACACTGTAGGTGGGGGGAAGAGAAATAATTGTGTTCTTCTCCTTGGAAAACAGAATGTAGAGAATGGTGTCCTGTGCAGAACAGAGCTCGGGGAAGGAGGTGCCAGGCCTAGCAGAGGAAAACAATGGCTGCCACCAAGACAGGTAATTGCTACACCTGGCGATGCCAAGCCATCTTCTAAGGATTTTCTCCCTTTGTGAAAGCCCATGTTTAATTTCCTCTTGGTTGTGTTGCAGGGTCTCTGCTTCTGAAAGCACAGTAGTTTGTCCACTTGTATATATCTATGTAAAATCAGCATTGCCTTATTGCTCCAAAAAATTCATTTTATCTGACCCAACGAAAATTCAGATTTTCATGAATTCCATCTTGAGTTGATGGTGCAAGCTGCTCTCTGTAGAGATGAAGAATCATAATTATGTGTTTGTCCCAACAGTTAAGACGTTCTCCTGCCATAAAAAGATCAAAAAGTTGTGGTGACTTCAAGCTGACCCTAAAGACTCCTCATCTAGGCTCACGCTGTGCTTCCCCTGGCCAGCTATGCAGCATTCTTCTTCATGGGCAGCAAGATTTGTCAGTCAAAGATGGAGAGATAGTCCTCACCCTTCATTTTTCCTGAAATCAGACCTCCTCCTCATGGGGCAACTCCTGCTAAGCCTAGGAGACAAAATTATCTCAAAATTTATCTGCAAAAGGGGAAGACAAAGAGCAAGAGCAAGAGTTAAGTCCAAGTCCACTCACCCTGGAAAAATGCTAGTCAGCACCAAACAACCGAAGCTCTGCCTGTGTTAGGAGTGCAAAACTAGATGCTTCTGCTGGACCACTGAAATCCCTTTAGTCTAATCTCTTAGTGTTTCCCTCCTTCCCTTTCTCCCTCTCTCCACGTATAAGGGCATGTTGTCCATATTATAAGAACCAGTTGTACTTCTTTTTAAAAAAATATATATTATATTATATATATTAAATTATATATATTTAATAAATATATATATAATATTTTAATATATATATTATATATATATATTTATGTGGACACAACATTTTTATTTTTATGTGGTGCTGAGGATTGAACCCAGTGCCTCATGCATGCTAGGTGAGCACTCTACCACTGAGCCACAACCCCAGCCATACTTCTTAAAAAAAGCTTCGTTTGGGGCTGGAATTGTGGCTCAGGAGTAGAGCGCTCGCCTAGCATGCTATGAGGCACTGGGTTGGATTCTCAGCACCACATAAAAATAAATAATTTTTTTTTAAAAAAAGGCTTCATTTATTAGCTTTTCACAAACATTCTCTTGATTCATCATCACATGAGATAGCCAAGGGTCAGAGAATAGCTCATTAAGCATCACACGTTTTGATTCCAAATCCTATGCTATTTTTTCACATCAAATGTTCTTCTCTCTGTCTTTCTCTCTGTCTCTCTCTCTCACCCACACACCCACACACACACACAGCCAAGACCACTTGAAAGTTGTACAATTTCAATAAGAAAAAAAGTAAAATTAAAAATTGTGTTTAGAATATCACCTTCACCTGTTCGAAAATATATTTATATGTGTATACGCACATGCACAGAAAACAGGAAGGATTATACATTGAAATAAATGGGGAAGGGGTTGGGAGGTAGCTTGGTGGCAGAGCTTAGAGGCAGTACTTAGCATGTGTAAGGCCCTGGATTCAATCCCTGTACCCCTAACAGCTCTCCACCCACAGAAAAATAAATAAATAAATAAATAAGAAATTTATTAGTGGTTTTCCTTTTCTTTCTTTCTTTTTTTTTTTTTCCTAACCTTCCGATACTGAGAATTGAAGCCAGAAGCACTCCACCACTGAGTTACATCCTCAGCCCTTTTTAAAAATTTGAGATAAGATCCCACTAAGCTGCTTAGGGCCTCAGTAAATTGCTGAAGCTGGCTGGAACTTGTAATTCTCCTGCCTCAGTCTCCCAAGTTGCTGGGATCACAGGTGTGTACCACTGTGCCTGGATTTTTTTTTTTTCTTTTTGACTATCAGCATAACCTAGAGTAGCCCTGTCCAGCAGAATCATCTCCATGATGAACATGTCACATCTGTGCTGCTCATGGTGCCCACTAACTCCACAGGCCTATGAGGGCACTTTAAATCTTACCAGCCCTAATTGAGTGTGCTCTAAGCATAAAAAACACACTAGGCTTGGAAGACTTAGTATGAAAACAGGCATGTAAAATATCTTGGTTGTTTTTTGTATCACTTAAATGTTGAAATGATAATATTTTGGATATTGAAGATTTAAATGAAACATTTTCAAAATGAATTTCACTTGTTTCTTTTCACTTAAAGTGGCCACTAGAAATTTTTTAAGTTATATTAAAATTTTAAGCTGAGTATGTGACTTAAAATATATTTCTATTGAACTGCTCTGGTCTAGAGTGAAAAGCATGAAATTTGATATCAAACAAAAGAATGTTACTTCCAGTCTTCACTTTTCATCTGTGAAATAATCAGCAAATTATTTAACCCCTCCCTTGCTCGTTTTCAGTTGTAAAACAGGGGTAATGACTATACCTCACTCAGATTGTTATTGAGAGAATTAAATGGGTTGATAAAGGAAAGGCTATACATCTGGGAATGCTGGCCCACACATTAACTGCTTAAGAAGCATTAATAATCATACTGATTTCTAAATTTTCTAAGGTGAATGTGAATTGATTCTGGAAGAAAGATTAAAGAGAAAACGGAAACAACTCGATTAAAAAATAAAAGCACTTTATTTTTCACCGTGGTCAGAAACTGAATATTGTATTCAAGCTGTGTAATAATGTTTGCTTTGTCATGGTGTGTGTGTGTGTGTGTGTGTGTGTGTGTGTGTGTGTATACAAACTCTGGATGAGAGTGGAGTGGGGGACCATTACAAGTGACCATTTATTAGGTAATCCCATTCTTGTCTTCTGACCCTGGTCCTCCTCCTGCCATCCAGGGGAGGGGATGATTGCATCATGCATGGTTCTCACTGGCATGCACAACACACCAAGTGTTTGCCTATATTTAGCCAACATGAAGTCACTGAAACTCTATGCCTGATGGGTGCAATTAGTGCTTTGTTATTTGTTGCTCACATGGTTGATATTCTGACTGCTTTGCGTAGTTTATGTCCTTAGCTGAATTTTAAAGGACTGAAAATCTTTTGTTACTGGGAAAACTATGTTTGGAGAGTAGGAACTGAAATCCCCAAACCCTGGAAAGAACCCTGAAGGGAATACTTGATGTCTCCTGCAAGCCTGGGAGAACTCAGTTATCTTCTTTGCTGAAAAGGGGAAGACCAGGATGGGCAGGCTAGGGAGGGTTGGATCATCTGTATTCTACTTAGTTGGTAAAAGCACACTGTCTGATCAGTGGCTCCTCATTATGGTCTCAACTCCAATCTCCTTCCAGCAAGTGACACATGGTTGCAGAAACGCAGAGTAGCTGGGCGGCAAGGGGGTGAAGGGGTTGCCCCACAAGTGTGGTTTCCCTGGTTAAACCTGTTGGCTATTGCCTGAACTTTGGAGTCTCCTTTGTCTAGCTTAAGGCTTGTGGGTTTAGGCATTGGAAGCCCCAGCTTAGAATCTTTTTTTTTTTTTTTTTTTTAGAGAGAGAGAGAGAGAGAGAGAGAGAATTTTTAATATTTATTTTTTTTTAGTTCTTGGCGGACACAACATCTTTGTTGGTATGTGGTGCTGAGGATTGAACCTGGGCCGCACGCATGCCAGGCGAGCGCGCTACCGCTTGAGCCACATCCCCAGGCCCCCAGCTTAGAATCTTGATTTGCAATTTTTGGTTTCTCACTTTGGATAACAATCACAGGAGAGATTTATCAGAGAGTTCAGCTTTGTTGAACAAACAAATTAACATCAAGGGTGTGGCAAAGAAATAAAACAAACACGATTGAAAATAATTAAAGTAGGTATGTACTCATAACAGCATTTTACATGGTAAAATTCCTGAAGTCAGAGATTCTATGCATGATTTAGAGACCAGTTGCCACAATTTTCTGCCCTTCAAACACCATTATTATCTTGTTCTCTATACCTGATTCTGTCACTTAGTTCTGCTCCTAAATATAATTTTATGATAAAAAATAAAAAATAGCTGGCTGGGGGGGGGAGGCTTCTTGGAAGACTGAGGCAGGAGGACCTCAAGTTCAAGGCCAGTCTGGGCAAGTTGGTGAGACCCAGGGCCTCATATACTCTTATTGCTGAGCTACATCACCAATCCTTTTTAAAGTTTTTATTTTGAGACAGGGTCTCACTAAGTCTTTCAGGCTGGCCTTAAACTAGAGAACCTCCTGTCTCAAGCTTCTCCAGTCACTGGCTAAAGCCTCTACCATACCTGACTAAGGGTAATTTTTAAAAGATTATTAAATTTTATTTTGAAAAATATTTTTAAACTATTATTTTGGCACCAAGAGTATATAAAAAGTGAGTAAACACTTCTGAAAAGCATAAAAACCTCTATTTCATTTATTAATTACATAAAGACCAATTTTAATAAGCTTTAAATATTGATTTATTCATTCATTCAATAAACATTTATTGCATACCCAAGTATATCTATTACTAGTTTACATTTCATTTGTGCCACCTCTTTTACCTTTCATTAAGTAATCATAATATTTATTTATGTATTTTTATTTTATTATAAATGTATATTAAAATGTATCATTTTATATATATATATATGGTATGAAGTGATGTTATGATTTATGTACACAATGTAGAATAATTAAGCAAGCTCTTTAACATATCTATCACCTCAAACACATTTTTTGTGGTGAGGACATTTGAAATTCACCCTCAGAAATTTTTAATTAACCACAATTTTTGTATTTTTTACTAAAAAACATGCTTCTAGTATTCTTCTTCTTCCATTGCAACATAGATTTGGTGAACTTATTAAAAATTTATCCTTGGGCAACATTAAAATAAAAGCAACCATGTGAGCTCAACGAGCAAGCTAATTTCAATTGGCCTTGTCTTTAATGGCACATCACAATATGCTGGAAGGCTATGACCTAGAGGTTACAGACAATTACCATCACACCTTTTGTCCCTGCACAAAAGAAGCACACAAATAAGGACAATTAATTTCAAGAGAAACATTGAGTTAACTCAGATTTACTAAAAAGTAAATTACTTCAAACTTCATCATTTTATTATTAGTAACAAGTTAATTTCCACATATCTCACGGTCTAATGAGAATGATTGTGTTGGCTGGTATCCAGTCATCAACCCCTCAGTGTGAACAAAGATCTGAGAGGAGATTCTAAGAGACAAGTGAGGTGGAGGGGAGATGGAGCAGGGTGTGTGGATCACCTAGGGAGAAAATGTCTCTAGCTTTCTAATTTTGTACATGGCAGTAGTCTAAAAAAAAAAAAAAAATTTCCCCAGGTCCTAGTCTTACTTGCCACAAAAATTACCAAAAAAAAAAAAAAAACCCTGTGATTCATGGTCAGACACAAAAGTACACACCTGTTCCCACTTGCTCTATTGCTCTAGAGTCTGAGGCAGGAGGATCCACAAGCTGGAGGCCAGCCTGGGCAATTTAGGAGAATCTTGTCTCAAAAGAAAAAAATAAAATAATAAGGATTGAGGATGTGACTCAGTAGTAGAGAGCCCCTGGGTAAAATCCCTAGTACCACAAAGTTAAATAAATAAATAAAGCTGTGTTTCAGATTTCACTTCAACTAAATGCTATGATTGCCATGATAGAAAAGGGAAGTCTGCTCTTTTTGATGTTTTTATTGTGTTATTTGTCACTATAGTGACCATTTATGAACATTGAAATTGTGGTTGTAAGATTGGGAATAAATATTGTTGCTATGGTTTTAAAATATAAATACAGGGCTTCGAGTGTAGCTCAGCGGTACAGCCCTTGCCTGTCATGCATGAGGTTCTGGGTTAATCCCAAAACCTCAAAAATAAAATATAAATGCATAAAAATGATAATTCCATTAGTACAACAATTAAAATACACAGTTTTTAGCACTATCAATATGTAACACAGTAACTTTTTTAAAGCTCATAAAATTAATATATTTCAAATCTGTGTGAAAAAGATAATTATTCATTAGATGGGAGACTCATTTGAAAAAAAGTAAACCTTTATCTCACCCCTGATGTAAAATGCATTTCAAATGATCTTAATTTAAAAATAAAACAAACGAACCCATTAAAGTTCTAGAAGATAAACTAAGTATCTTTATAATCTTGGCATAAAGAAGTTCTTTTGAAGCAGAAATCCTCAAGGAACAGATTTTCAGTTGGTCCTTTTTATTTTTCTTTTATCTATTTATTTATTTATTACCAACTATAATGTCTCCTTAGCAAAAGGCATAAGAAAGAAAGTTTTCACAATACTGGGAAAATCTTTGCAATACTTACTATAAAGGGATATAACACAGTATACACAGAATATTTACATAAAATAACCACAATAACGTTCCACATGTAAGAACAAACAACCCTTAAAAAAAAAAAAAAAGCAAGGGATTTGAATAAGGAGTCCAAGAAGAAGAAATACAAAGATCCCCCAACTTTTCGGCACAGTAGGATGTCAGAGCTGGCAACACTTTTGAGATCAGCAGTCTAAGTTCCCCATTTTACACAGGAGGAAACTGCCTCAAATATGCTCAGAGATGTGCCTCATGTCATCCAACCAGTTAATGCAGAATCAATTCCACTCTTTCCTGAAATCAGTCAGTAGAGACAATTTTGACACATTGTATATGAACAAAAGAAGAAGTGTTCATGGCCCTCCACATTCGGACCTGCATGCCTGCACCTGGGGAGACTTTGGGGAGAACACCAGAGAAGATAATGAAGATTCCCAAGGCCCCAGTCACCCTCCTGGCCACAGAATAAAGAGACATGAGCTATTTTGGCCTGAGCTGCTCCTGCAGTGGCTTCACAGGCTGTGAGACAAGACAATGAGTTAAGAAGACATTCTAGGTCAGCCCCCATTTGTTTGGGTGACAACCACCAGCCCTGCTCTGCTAAAGGTCACTATCTGCAGGGCAAGGCTTTGCTGATGATAGACATGGAGACCTGGCAGCCACCAGAGCTGGAACCTGATCCTGTCGGAATGGAAACCAAGAGAGGCAGGCAAAAAGCAAAATATGTCTAATTCTAATAGCTTTAACTACTTGTCAGGTCAGGGGTTCCTTAAGTCTTCCCAGCACACCACAGAGAACCTGGGAAATAACCATTTGAGGTAGCGCCCTCATTTCAAATTTCTTTAGCCTTGCATTTATCTCAATATGTGTGAAAACACAACTGGCACATTTCACAGTCACGATTTCACATACACATCTGCCTTTTTTTTAGGATGAGCCTGCTGTAAGCATTTAGGTCCAAAGTGACTTCATTTGAAAAGCAATCCCAAGTAATTAGTGGTGCAGGTGTTAATTGAATATGACAAAATTTGTGAATTAAATTTTTTTCAGTTTGGGAAATAATGATAGAGTCCTTTTTTTTTTTTTTTTTAAACCAAAGAAACTTTTTTTGGTATTGGGGCTTGAACCCAGAGGCATTCTTTACCACTGAGCTACATCCCCAGTTCTTTTTATATTTTTATCATGAGGCAGGGTCTTGCTAAGTTGGTGAGGTTGGCCTTAAACTTGTGATCCTCCTGCCTCAGCCTCTGGAGTTGCTGGGATTTCAGGTATGCACTGCTACACGGGGCAAGAAAGACATGTATAATGCCTGCCAACCCATACACACACAATTTACAGTTATAACAAAGCATCATTAGTAGTAGTAATAGTACTGGGGACTTAACTTAGAGGTGCTTTACCACTGAGCTAGGTCCCTAGCCCTTTTTTTTTTTTTTTTTTTTTTTTTGAGATAGGGCCTCATTAAGTTGCTTAAATCCTCACTAAATTGCTTAAGGCTTTGCTAAATTGCTGAAGCTGGCCTTGAACTTGTGATCCTGCTATCTCAACCTCCCCTCCCACTGGGATTACAGGAATTTGCTACCGTACCCAGCAACAAAGATTGTTTACTTTTTTTTTTTTTTTGTACTGGGGATTGAACCCAGGAGCGCTTAACCATTGAGCCACACCTCCAGCTCTATTTTTATATTTTATCTAGAGATAGGGTCTCAATTAATTGCTCAGTACCTTACTAAATTGCTGAGGCTGGCTTTGAATTCACAATCCTGCTTCAGCCTCCCAAACTGCTGGGATTATAGGCATGTGCCCCTGTACCTGACTGCATTATTTACTCTTGTTTGTGAGATGCACTCTGGACCCTCGACTTCTCTTTGACTCTCCCTTTTCCCTTTCTTTCTCTTTCTCCTTCTCCTCATATTTAATTGTTTCGAAGTCCTTTCTGTCAGTTCTGCTTGTGAAAGTTCTTTATTCATTCTCGTTTCCCATTTCTAAGGTTTCCATTCTGGCCTATGCCTCTGTCACCTTTCCCCTGGACTAGATCCTAATTCATTTTCTCACTTCCAATCTAACTTTTCTCCTTCAATCCACCCTCACACTATTGCCAAAAACTCTTGATCTGACCCTGTCATGCCTCAGTGCATAGAATAAAGTCCAAATTACTTAGTAAGACTTGAAAGGCATTCGATTGCTGGTCCCTGCTGACCTCTCCAAACTCAAATACTGGCAGACCCAGAACTAAAAATACAGGTTTCTTGATTCTCATTCTCAGGTCTTGATTCTTTTTTGAGGGGGGTGGGGGACTAGAGATTGAACTCAGAGGCATTCAGCCACTGAGCCCATCACCAGCCTTATTTTGCATTTTATTTAAAGACAGGGTCTCACTCAGTTGCTTAGTGCTTTGCTTTTGCTGAAGCTGGCTTTGAACTCTCAATCCTCCTGCCTCAGCCTCCCAAGCTGCTGGGATTACAGGCCCGAGTCACAGGTGCCCAGCCTCAGGTCTTGATTCTTGAGTGTGCTTCTTAATGCATCTTTCTGGCTCCTCCGAGTCTCCCACCATTGTTATTGCACAGGTGGTACCTGCACAGCCCATTCCTGCCTCTCTGGAGCATTTTGAGTAAACCCTCTTATGAGATAGGCAGAATGTTCATAAAGTAGACCAGACTGGGACAAGGATGTTGAAGATATCCTTGAACCTACAATGTAATCGTATCATAGAATGAACAAGTGATAGAAGTGAATAAAGAGGAAATTAAAGTGTTCATTAAGCAATACTACATTCACAATGGGAACACAGGTACTGCACAACCATGTCTAGGCCATCCTCCCTTTGAAATTATCCCACAAGAGGCAGGTGTCTCCAGTGGGAAGACAATGACACATCAGTTAAATCCCAAGCCAGATCAATTGACAGCTGAGCTAGTCTTCTATGGGATTCGATATGCCCCCCCTCACCAAGGAGAGTCCAGAGATAGAAGAGAAAGGGATGATTCTTGACAACAGTCACTACCCTGAACTACGCTGGAGGCACCTGTCTTTGGCATTTTGTTGTGTAAGATAATCATAACCTTATTTTTAAGTCACTTCTAATTAGATATTCTATTACTTGTAACTAGCAAAATGTCCTCACCAATTCTACCCTTCAATGGCTTCCAGTTATTTTTAATAATGAAGACCAAATTCTTCTGTGGCCCACAAAGCCCTAGAAGATTCATTCATTTCTCTCTCTCTCTCTCTCTCTCTCTCTCTCTCTCTCTCTCTCTCTCTCTCTCTTTCTCTCTCTTGTACTATGGCTGGAACCCAGGGCCTTGAACACAAGCTATATCCCTAGCCCCCTAAGAGATGCATTTTGAGCTGTGCTCTTTTCTGCTTGTCAGCATTTGTCTTCTTTCAACTCTTCCTCCCACATGACAAGGGTTTGTTTGGGCCCAGGGAATTGAACCCAGAGGCACTCTCCCACTGAGCTACATCCCCAACCCTTTTCTGAGTCAAGATCATGTTAAGTTGCACAGGCTGGCCTCCAACTGGTGATCTTTCTGCCTCAGGCTCCAGAATCACTGGGCTTACAGGACAGTGCCACCCGGATACAATAAGGCTTTTGTACCTCCTGCCTGGAATCAACTTTCCTTTCTTCTCCCCCTCATTCACCTCTCCTTCAGACCTTGAGCTCAGCTGTTCCTCCCTCAGAGCTCACTGTCTACCCACAGTGTTTTTGTTTGTTTGTTTTTTTGTTTTGGTTTTGGGGATTGAACCCAGGGGTGCTTAACCACTCAGCCAAATTCCCAGCATCCCCCCTCCCTTTTTTAATATTTTATTTAGAGACAGGTTCTTGCTTAGGGCCTCACTAAGTTGCTGTGACTGACTTTGAACTTGAGAGCCTCCTGCCTCAGCCTCCCTAAACACTGGGAATACAGGTGTGCGCCACGGTGCCTGGCTAGCTGCAGCATTTTAAAGCGAATTACAGGATGATAACACAAGGATGGAACAGAGCACTTTGGTCACAATTGGTATGGTGATAAAGTGCTGAGGAAGTCTCCCTGAGGGAGCTGGTCAACATGATCATGGGTACAAGAGACAGTAAGGCCCAGGAGTCACCAAAATAAAATTTCTAGAGTTGTCATGGAAGCTGGATTCAAGTGGGATTTTTCAATAATGAGCTATGTCTTAGAAATTCAGATGAATGGATTAAAATGAACACCTTCTGCATAATTTCACACTGATTTGTTGGATTCCTTGGTGCATGTTTCTTCTCCCATCTGAACTCCCAGACACTCTACTTCAGGAGGCAGAGACAGGGGGAGGTGGTTTTGCTCACCACCGCCTGTTCAGTGGGAGGGAATGAATGCATGAACAATGGAGTCTAAATTTAAATCTGGCTTAATCTGAGGAAGAGGAGCCCCGGCTTTGAGAGAGGCTGGAGAGGTAATCCTTACTAAAGAGGCTAAACAGTCTCAGGACAATAAGAAGTCATTCAAAAGTTTTAAGAGGGAAATGTCCATTTGGAGACAAGTAACTGCCTCATTTTAGATTTATACTTTAAAAGCTGGACCTCCCTTGTCAGTACTGGCCCCATGACCCACACTTGACCATCAGCTCCTCCAACCTCCACCCATGACCCTGAGACTGCCCACAAAAAAGGAGAGAAAAAGGTAAACACCCCAGCAGGGTACTACCAACTATCAACATGTTTCCACTAACATGGAAATCCAAATCCTCCCTGAATTTTTTAGCATCCTGGCAGTGAGGTGGGCCCATCTGACTAGTTTTGAAAGGGGACCTGTGAGAAAAGGTGGCATATGTCACTTCTGAGTTGTTCAATCCACAGTTTACTCCTCCCCAGCTATAGCTGCATGCTCCTAATGGAGCAGCCACAAAGATGGTGGTGTCTGTGTCAACCGTGGCCCCCTGAGTGATGGAGAGAATCAGGAGTCCCCTGTCTACCTATGTTGGGCATTCAGTGTGAACGGAAGTTAATCTCTGCTGTTTTAAGCCACTGAGATTTGGGAGGACATGACCTAACTGCCAACAAACACGTACAGCGAGACAGAACAAAGTTTTATTATGTATTCTCTGAAAACAATGATGTAACTATATAATCATATAGACCACTCAAGCCTGGAAGGGAAAATGGAGATCATTTTAGAGTAATGAGATTATAAGTAAAGTTTCTTCTTTAACAAAAGAGGGGAGGGGGTTTCTTCATATTGTTATATTGTTATTTTAATAAGTTAAAGTTGCCCCCTGCCTTTTACTCCCTGTTAATAGAGTCATACATCCAGACTGTTTGACATGGAAGTTTGCAAAAGCTTCCAACAAGTAGACACAGTATATCCCATTTCTTCCACCCCCGTGATGTTGGACTTGGCCGTGTGACCTGCCTTAGCCAATAAGGAATACTAACTGAGATGACACAAGCTGAATCTTCAATTGTGTTGGCCTGAACTGAGTGGGCTTCCTGAACATTCCACCCTCTGCTGTGGGAGGAGCACGCCCCAGGTATCCACTGTTCCTTTGGCTCCTTTCCGGTGGTGGAACCTCCTGGAATAGAACTGTATGAGGTCCCAAAGCTGCAGTCCAGCTACCTCAGACAAACCAAAGGAGCCCTGTTGAGGTCAGACTAGGGCTGACCTGCAGGCCCAGTACTAGGAAAAAAAAAAAAGTTTGTTGTCCTCAGCCATTGGAGATTTAGAGGTGGTTTCTAATGCAGCAAAACCCGACTAATCCAAAAGTAAAATGGGTTTAGTCTTTGTTTTCATTAAGTTAAAAAACAACTCTCTGTTTTCCTTTTGTGGATCATCTACAGGGAGGGAAGTATAACCGTTGACCTTCTCCTCCCCAGCACATTTCTGGGGCATCTCCCAGCATGCTGGTTGTGTAATGCAGAAGGTTGGGCAGCCTCATTCTTACATTAGCCTGACAGGAAAGTAAATGAGGACTATCAGGCGCCTGCACTCCCTCCCCACTAAAGTCACAGTGAAACCCAAAAGCTACACTGAAAACCCGGTGGGCCACTGCTTCTCCCTCCAGAGACTGGGAATTGTTTTTAACAAGGGTGCCTAGCCTTGAGGATCCTGTCCTCACACAGTTTTAGACAAACTGTTTTCTAGCGAGAGTTCACAACTCCTTTATAAATAAAAAGAATGTTCCCAGAAGGAAGCCAGCAGGGACAACGCCATTTGTCCAGTGACCTGGATTACTCAGACCACGTCTTCCTCTAGCTGAGGACATGGAGGAGCTTCTTCTCTCTTTCCTCTGCAAGTGTCTACCCCTCCTGGAGTCCTCCCAGCACCAGCCAGTTTTTTCCCAGTTCCCTTCCAGGAGCCAAAATCCGCTTCCCCGTAGTTCGGAGCCGCCACGCCATGGCGGACCCTGTCCTCGAGGTGGCAGCAGAGAGCCGCTCCCTGCCCAGCACGCTGACGTCACCTTGTTTACCCGGCTCGGGTCATTTTTAGATCTAAGATCACAGGATGTTAATTGGGCCAATGATTTCCCATTCGTTTGGCCCCAGGCCCTCCTAGTGGGCGTCCGGACAAGTATGATGTCCTTTTTGACAAAGAAATTTTGCTGCGGGGGAGTGTTCGTAAACACTTGGCATTTCATCTTTAGGAGATGGGAAAGCTGTGCTTTGCTCGGTGCTGTGGGCTTTTGGGGTCACTTTAGTTTTGGAGCCTTAGAGCGGAATCAACTGGAGAGAGAAGGCAGGCTAAATATTACCATGGTGTCTGGGGGGGCATCGCCAGAGCAAGTGAGAGTCCTCAGAAGGACTCTGCTATCTTACTTCCTCTTCTCCCTTATTTATAAAGTAACAACTCAGCAGGAAAGCATTTGGACTTTGGAACTTGGAAGGGGAGGGGAAGCAGCTGATTTGGTCTAGTTGTGCCCTGGTTGACTGTGGGGAGACACCTTGAAGTTTAGGGCCTTAGGAAGCCCCTGCCTTACTTGTCCTCACCCAGGAATTGGATCTGAATGTTTCAGAGCCATAAATCACTTTCTCCTCCACTGGAACTTTTCATGGCAGAAGCAACAAAAACCTTATTTGTTACTAATATGGTACTCAGTTACTGAGGAGGAAAAGTGAAGAAGAGCTAAATGATCTATCTGGAGGTCTCATCTGCCAGCCTTCCCTAGCTTTAGCAAAAGCAAAAATATCAAAAGCACTATGTTTTTTGCTCTTTTAGGGCCATCTGGGGCAGGGGAGACAAAAGGGGCTGAGAGCTTATCTATGGCCATATACGATGCAAAATAAATAAAATTCCTCAGCTACGCAACCCTTTACAAGAGTAGAAACATGCTAAAAAGGAGGAGAATAATCTAATATTAAGAGGTTAATGTTATAAACAGGGCATGGTGGCGCATGCCTGTAATCCCAGGGACTCCGGAAGATTGCCAGTTGAAGACCACTTAGCAAGATCCTGTCTCAAAATAAAAATTTAAAAAAAGGACTGGGGATACAGCTCACTGGTAGAGCATCACTGGGTTCAATCTCCAGTACCAAAAGAAAGAAAGAAGGAAGGAAGGAAGGAAGGAAGGAAGGAAGGAAGGAAGGAAGGAAGGAAGGAAGGAAGGAAGGAAGGAGTTAAAAATAAATGAGCCTTAACTTTTTTCAAGTGTTTGTCCTCCCTCTTCACCCCTCAGCTCATCCTTTCACCTGCTATTGCTGATGCCACCACCACATAAAAACCAGCTCCCAGAGAGGGCAGAGTCCTTTCCCTCAAGGAGGTTTGCTATTCACTGGAGTGATCACACTAGCCTAAAGAGATGGATGGCTTTCATGAAGGCAGGAGAGGAAGGAAAATTCAATTTGATTCAATTCACGGGCCATTTCTTGAGCTCCTAATCTAAGTCACCTACTCAGATAGGTAATGTGGCTTATAGAAACGTGAAAAGATGTGGTTCCTGCCACTCTGGAACTTCAGGCCTACTGGGGTTTTTAGGCATGGGGAGATTTTTTTGTTGCTTTTGTAAGCACAGAATGAAATAAGGATAGAAAGAGATTATAATAGAGAGAGAGAGAATGTGGGGTAAATGGCTTGGAAAAGTGTCCCTCCACTTTGATGTCTGCTTGGGAGTGGTGTTGGGGACAGGCCCTGGAAACAATGGCAAAGCTGTTTGGCAGGGAACAGGAGCCCCACACTCCAGACTCTCAGGAACTCCAAGGAGGCTAAGAGAGTCTGAAAGAGGAGAGAAGAAACCGCTTATTCAAAGGTCTAATTGTCCAGTGAAGAACAGGGATTTGGAGCCAGTCAATAACAACCACAGAACTCCACAGAGAAAATACGGAAGTATAGAGAATCTCCAGGTGTCATTCAGGAAAAGCATTGAGAGCAGCCTGAGTTTCTTGCATCTGTGAGTAGGAGGAAATATGTTAATTGGAAGAAATAAGTAGGCTCCTGTCTGCTTATCACCCGTAAAATCACCTTTTCAAATGCCTGTTGTCAGAACTTGGCAATAATTCATTCCATCCTAAGCACAGGGAAGACCAATTGGAGAAAAAGCAAACAGTAAAAAGTTTTTATTTTTTATGGCTATATGAATTTTAAAAAATATTTATTAAAAATATGTTTAATTGCTGGGCATGGTGGCAAATGCCTGTAATTCCAGCTACTTAGGAGGCTGAGGAAGGAGGATTTCAAGTTCAAAGCCAGTCTCAGCAACTCAGTGAGACCCTGTCTCTAAATAAAATACAAAATAGGACTGGTGTTGTGGTTCAGTGGTCAAGTGCCCATGAGAACTGAGGGGTCACCTCCAGGCTGGCTTAGGGTCACACCCCACAAAAAAAAAAAAAAAAAAAATCTTTTTAATTGGACTTAGTGAGATCCTGTCTCAAAAGACAATAAAAAGGGATAGGGTTGTAGCTCAGTGGTAGAGCAGTTGCCTAGCTAGCTAGCATGCATTCGGCCCTAGGTTCAATCCCTAGTAGTAGCACAGAAAAAAAAAAAAATTAAATTGGGGTTGGGGATCTAGATTAATGGTAGTGTGTGTGTGTGTGTGTGTGTGTGTGTGTGCTTAGCATGCATAAGGCCCTGGGCTTGATTATCAGCCCTGCGAAAAGGAAAGAAAAAAATTTTGAATTGTTAAATGCAAAACAAATATAAACCACAACATAAAACAAATGTATAGCATAACAATGTATAAGACAGGACTGGGGACATAGCTCAGTCAGTGATAGAGTGCTCACTGAGCATGCACGAATTCCTGATTTTAATCCCCTGCACCCGAAGAAAAAAGAAGTTAGAAAATAAAATATAAGACAAATGTCCTAGTAACCTTGCATGCACCCGTGAAGGAAGAACCATGCCAACAACTCCAGCAAGACCTTTTTAAACCACAGTAACTGTCACAGACTCCAAGGATAGACTGGGTGGGTCACTTACAGGATGTTCTGAGACCTCTAAGGAAGGAAAGGGCCCTTTAGCCATCAATCAGGCAATATTTATGGAGTGCATATGATAGTGTCCCATCTAGCCTGTATTGAGTACCTACTGTATGTTAAATATTTTATCTATACTATTTATAAATTCAATAAATTAACATCAACCCTCACTACAACTCTGAGCTTAGTGTAATTATCTCCACTTCACAGATGAGGAAATGAATGCAGAGACAAGTTAAGTAACTCACCCAGGGTCACATGGGAAGTAAGAGGCAGAATTGACACTTGAACCCAGGCAACCCAGCCTGGCTCCAGAGCCCCAGTCTTTCCCACCATTATAAGCAGTAAGTTGGCTAGAATGCTTGATCCTTCTGTTGGCTCTTCTAGATCCATTCTCCATTTTTACCCTAATCTAGACCACAAACTATATCAACAGACTGTGTTACTCTGACATCTGTTCGGAGTCTAGGCTATAGGAATCCTAGATAAAAGATCAGAAGGAGGCATATGAGGGAGAATTGAGGGGTCACCTCCAGGCTGGCTTAGGCCACACCTCTGTCAGGTGGCCCAAACCTTGCATGGCACACCCTGCAGATGCTGGTGACTGGACTGCCCCTCACCCCTAAGGCCTGGGGTGGTCAAGTAGCTGTTAGTTATTGCATTGTCCCTGTGGTTTTCCCACATCCTGCCCACACCTTTGTAAATGGCCCCTTTATTCAACTCTCCTCAAATTACCCAATTTGAGTGTGCCATCTGTTTCCTGCTCAGGTCCGGCTTGATATAAATAGGAAGTCAGGAAAGCAGGAGCTCAGAGAGCTGGCTGCATGTGTGGGCAGCATTCCTCATGGGTGCAGGACTAGTCACAGGTGAATCCAGATGACCTCTCACTTGAAGGGCTCCAGGACTTTTGTGGGGAGGGGTTGTGGTACTGCAGAATAAGGTTGCCCCTCAAACCCAGGGAATTCTGAATTAAGCCAGGCTACGAGTGCTTCTATGGGCTTTAAAGGCTCTGAGGCCTTCTCTGAGAAAAGCTAAAGGGAGGAAGCAGCATACGGAGGAAGCTAAATGATGGGCTTCAGGGCCACAGAGCCAAGATTCAAATCCTACTCCTCATTAACCATGTATATATGACCTGTTCTAGGCCAGTTAACATTTTCATGATTCAATTTTCTCATCTATAAGGTGGGTTGATGTCGATCAATGCAATGCCTAGCCCACACTCAGTGCTCTATTGAGGGAACCCAGACCTTTTTTTTTTTCTTTCCCATTCTTGTAATTAGAAGAACACATGAATCTTCGGGAATCTGGGAGCCCTTGGGAAATCAGGAAACATACCCTGGAGTAGATTGCCACAATTGGGATCAGCGGCAAAATTGGGATCAAAATTGGGATCAGCGGCAAAAGTTAAGGGAGAATCAGAACATGGAATCCTTCCAATACTTCTTGGCCCATCCTGGATTAGGCAGCCACTTGGGGGCACATAGAACAGATGTCTGTCATAAGACAAGAGCAAAGAAAGTTGTGTAAAGAGTGAAATATTCCTCACCTCTCCCCTTACCAACGGTTTCCTTTTTGCAAATTTTACTTCTCTCTCTGGCCTTGTTGATTTCTCCCTGTCTGTGGGAATATTCTTGTCAGCATCTAAAGATACTCTAACATCTCTTTTCTTAAACTCTCCTTTGATTGTTCATCCACTTCCATCTCTTTGATCCCCATAATAGCTAAATTTGTTTTCTTTCTTTTGTGTGTGTGTGTGTGTGTGTGTGTGTGTGTGTGAGAGAGAGAGAAAGAGAGAGAGAGAGAGAGAGAGAGAGAGACACTGGGGGTGGAACCCAGGAACTCTCTACCACTGAGCTACATCCCCAGCCCTACCACCCACCTTTTTTTGGAAACAGGGTCTCACTAAATTGCTTAGGCTGGCCTTGTTACTGAAAATTCAGTCCTAGTTCCCAACACAATTCAATAACGATGACAGTATAAGGTCCTTGCTTAGCATCTGGATGGCCATATTAAGTGACAGCTGCCATTTTAAGGAAAAGTTTCACTTTCCCGCCCAAGGGCATTTCAGAGCAAGGCTCACCACTCCCTCATACCAACCCAGCCCCTAACCACCTACATTAGGACCTGCCCGGCTCTGATTCCTGAGCCTGCCCCATAAAAGTCCCAGAATTCAAGCCTGTGTTGCCGCTCTCTCCTATAGAGAGATGGCCTTTATTTGTCAGCTCTGACAAATGAACTCTCATATATATCTCTGCTGGTCTCCATCTTTCATTTCTTGCTTACCCGTCTCTTGATCCTCACTTTCCCTTCAGTGTTTTGAAAAAAGGAAAAAAGAAGGTTTATTGCTTTGCTGGCCAAAAAGAAATACAGGGGACTCCTGTTCCAGAGGCTGTGATTCTGCCCATCAAGGGGAGCAGGGAGCTTTTAAAGGGGTGATTCAAAGGCTCTATTCCACATGTTCTGTCCCGAGTTGTAATTCACTTGTTAATTTGGGAGACGGTCATTTCTGAGATCTGCTGGTGCCATCCCCAAAGTCTGAATTACTTTGTTCCTGTGGTGGGTGTGTACTCAAGGATGGATAATTCTGCCTAGGATGCGGAAGAAAGGTAATCCTGTTTCCCCTGAGATTAGGCAGGGGAGAGATTAGGGAGGAGCAGGGAGAGAGGAAGAGAAAGAAACATGTTCACTTTAAAAGATAAGTCACAGTGGCAGAGCAGCAAGGGCTATATTCAAAGCATAAAGTGGATCATTGTTACAGCCTCAAACTTGTATTCCCCCCAGCCTCAGCCTCCCTAGTAGCTGGGATTACAAATACATGCCACTGTGCCCGGCAGAACTTCTTAAAGAACTTCTGTAGAGCCAGGCACAATGGAGCACGCCTGTAATCCCAGCAGCTCAGGAGGCTAAGACAGGAGGATCATGAGTTCAAAGCCAGCCTCAGCAATGGCAAGGCGCTGAGCCACTCAGTGAGACCCTGTCTCTAAATAAAATACAAAATAGGCCTGGGGATGTAGCTCAATAGTCGGGTGCCCCTGAGTTCAATCCCCAGTACCCAAAAAAAGGGAACTTCTATAGACACTTCTTTCCTCCTATTATCTCCTTAATTCCTTATCTTTTCACTACCACTTCCCCCCAAACAGTTCTTCTCACCATCTCTGATAAGCCCCACATTGCTTCATCTAATGGCTGCCTTTCAGCCTCTCGGCGGCCCCCTTTGGAGGGCAGGAGACTTCATGTTGACATATCTTCCTTCTTTGGTTTCTGCGGATCTCATGAACCCAGAATTTTGTGGATTCTCTTGGATCTCAATTCCTAGGTCTCCTCCCACCGTCCCCCATTCTCATGGCAGTGAGCTCTTGGGGTATACACTAGGCAGAGATAAGTTCAATTATCGGTTTTCACAGTGTCTCAGGAAATGTGAAGAAACTTGTGTCTGGGTGACCAGTAGATGGGTGAGGCTGGTGGGAGCTGGAGAAAGAGTGGGCGGGTGGTGCAAGGGGGAACCCTGGAGCTGGTGTTGATGGTTCTCTACTCCATCTTGCCCAGCGGCCCTGGGAGCTCACCACAGCCAGAATCTGATGTTCATCTCTGGGCTTTCATGGCTCCTTATTATTATTGTATTTTACAAGGGAAGAAAATAAGAGCAGGGAGCGTATGGGATTTATTAATTTACTTGCTCAGGGTCACATAAGGAGAGGCAGTGTCTCTCCAAGGTTGGCACCCCCACCTACCTCACCTGCGTCTTGTAAATGCTGCAGAAAATAAAACTTGGTCTATAACACCTTCCAGCTCTAACCAGAATCAGTCCTCTCTTGAGTAAACCAGGATCAGAACAGGATCAGAATTCAGTCCCAAGAGGTTCTCTCTATTATTATTCTCTCTCTTTTTACTGGATACTATTTTTTTTTTTTTTTTTGTATTTCAGGGAAAAGCGTCTGGAACAGGGAGAGAACTGAGAAGAGACAGGCAAACAAAGGAAACAGATCTCTTTTTGATCTTGTCTACAGAGACTGTTATGAATATGAAAGTCAGGATTTCCCCCAGAATTGTTTGAGAGAAGACAGTGATGGTCTATGACCTTTAAAAATACTAAATGCCATGGTAAGATTTTTAGGAGCCCCACAGCCAAAATGTCTAAAGGTGCTTCCTGTTTCTTCTCCTTAATGCAACATCCATGACCTATTTTAATTTTTTTGGGGGGGGGGTGTTACTGGGGATTGAACCCAGAGGTTGCTTGACCACTGAAAAGCATTTCCAGTTATGAACTTGGCTCAGGGATTTAGCACCGCCCTTTGGTTTCTTATTTCTTAGGACATTTTAGGTACATTGTCTCTGTGAGGCTCTATGAGTGAAGACCTCCAAAATTTAAGCTCTAAATTTGTAGAGGTTGACATTAAACTATGATGTCAGTACCTCCAAAGCTTGAATGCAGGCTTTTCTATGTCTTTCTATGTCTGCTTTTTTAAGTAAGAAATTTTTTTCTGAGACTCCCCCAGCAGACTTCCCCTTTGATCTCATTAACCAGGATTTTATCTCATGCTTATATATGACCCAGAAGAAAAAGAAAACTGATGCAAATAATAAAGTTCCCTGCATGGAGTTATTTTGAGGATTAAAGTCAATATTTATATTTACACATGATAGGTGCTTAGTAAGCAGTACCTGTTATAACCCAGTTTCCACTAGGCTGGCCCTTCACCTGAATCACTCCTGTGTAAAAGGAACTCATTAATCACTTTTATCAGTTAGAATGCTTTCAGGCTATAGGAAACAGAAAATCCAGCTGAGAATGGCTAAACAATAAGAAGCATGTATCACCGATTTAGCAAGAAATCCAGGGGTAGCTTCAGGGTAACTTAACAATGCAATGCAGTGGAGGCCACATATTTTTCTCTCCCTCTCTTCTACTTCTCTACTTTGTCCTCAGAGAGTCTCCTCATAGTTTCAAGAGAGTGGTCACAGCTTTTTTATTTTGTCCCAGGGATTGAACATAGGGACACTTAATCACTGAGCCACATGGCTCAGTGTGGCTTTTTAAATTTTTATATTTTCATTTTGAGACAGGGTCTCCTAAATTGCTTAGAGATTCGATAAGTTGCTGAGGCTGGCTTTGAACTTGACATCCTTCTGCCTTAGCCTCCTGAGCCACTGATATTATTGAAAATCTTCTGAGAACCCCCCAGCAGGCTTTCCATATGACCTCATTAATCAGGATTATCTCATGTACTTATGTTTGACCAAGATGTATATAATCACTAATTTTTTTGTGTTTGTGTGTGTACCAGGGATTTAACCCAGGGCATTTAACCACTGAATCAAATTGCCAGCCCTTTATATTTTTTATTTTGAGACAGCTAAGTTGCTGAGGCTGGTCTTGAACTCTCAATCCTCCTCTCTCAGCTATCTCAGTCACTGGGATTATAGGCGTATGCCACTGTACCTGGATTTCTAAAAATTATTTTTTAGAAAACCAGTTTAATTTCTGTATCAGAAAGGACAGCAATGGATAGACAATCAACCAACGATCTGTTTCAAGGTTTAGGGACATCCAAAAAAACATTTAATGAGCAACTATTCTGTGCTCAGGCTTTGGAGGTACTGACATCATAATTTAATGTCCACTGCACATTTAGAACTAAATATTGGAGATATTGACTCACAGAGAAAAGATTTGCAAAATATCATCTGAAGCAAGAAGCTAAAGGGCAAGGTCAAGATGCCTGGGTCAGGTTCATAAGCATTTATGGCCAGGAAGCAGCAGTCTTGCAAGCAGGGCTTGCCAAAGAGGTGAGGAGCTCCCCATGTTTCAAGCTGGCACTCAGCTCCCAATTATGATTCCGGAATTATTAGCTTTGATTCTGTGAGAAAGGAACACATCAAAGCCAGAATCCTATGAATTAAAACGTTGACTAATCGAGCTAATTATAGTTCAGTCATCTGAATTTTCACACAATGAACAGAGTTCTCATGCAGGTCCTCTCTTGGACAGGAGGCTTTGATGATGAAGCAGCTATTTGTGTCCCAGGCCCAGTCCTCCTTGCTGTGGCCAGAGGATCTGCTCTGGAGTACCTTTTGCCCACTCAAACCCCCTGTGGATTGGGCCTGCGGTTTTTTTTTTTTTTTTTTTTTTGAAAGCTAACATATCTCAGTTAAGGTGAAGATTCTCAAGATATTGGGAGCAAGATCCCCTTCCCTGGAGAAATCTCTAACACACATGTCAGGATGTCAGGATGGGATTCTTCTCATTTCAATTTTATTCCAGATTTTCAAATACTTCGGTAATTTACATAGCCTAATTATACTTTAGGGAGAACCTTCTCAACTTAACATATCTCAGTTATCAGATGTAGAGTAGTATAATAAATTTTAATCACTGTGTAGATGTTCTTTGCTGCCGAGCTAGTAATATAACTAAGCCTAAATCTTGATGAGCTAGAATAGGTAAATTCTAGGTGGAAGGTAATACTTTCCAGAGAGAATTCATTTATTTTGAGTACCAGTTGGACACGAGGAAAAACGACTGGTTAATGAGTAGTTCCTGGCTGGGGGAAATTTTTGCGCCCTTCCCCCATCCTTCCAGGATGAGTGTCTGAGATATTAAAAAAAAAAAAAAAGTTGTTAATGGACCTTTATTTTATTTATTTTTATGCAGTGCTGAAACTTGAACCCAGTGTCTCACGCATGCTAGGCAAGCATTCTACCACTGGGCTACAACCCCAGCCCTGAAGATATTTTGCTTTTCCCAACTGGGAGTGGGGACAGGTACTACTGGCATCTAGTATATAGAGGATAGAGATGCTGCTAAACACCTTGCAATGTATAGTTCAGATCCCTACACATAGAGTTATCTAAACTAAAATGTTGACAGTGCCAAAGTTGTAGGGGAACTTCCCCTGTGTTAAAGAAGTTTTTTTTTTCACTCAGCACTAGCATTTAAGAAGACATCACTGGCTGGAGACCTAGCTCCAAGCAGAGTACTTGCTTCATGTGCATGTGGCCCTGGGTTCAATCTCCAGTACCATAAAAAAAAAAAAAATGAATAAAACCAACTTTATATAAGATGGGAGCACCTACCTGCTACCCAAACTACATATTTGTATGACTCCTTTACATTTAGTATTTGTAAAAGAGAGCTAGGAATAAAGAAATAGATTGAATATATGACAAATCATAGTCTCAAATCATGGAAGATAATGAATTCTGCTTACTCAATATGCTTGCTTTTTAGGTAACTTGTACTCATTGGATGACAATGATATTTGTTTATAGATGACCAGGTTCATCTCAAGCATTCTTCCTGTGTGGACGATTAAAGGAGTAGGTATGTAGAATACCATCTACTCAGAATGTGTCTGTCCCCAAATTACCTCTTCAGTGAAGATGTTTTCATTTCTGTTATAAAAATTCTATAAGGGCTGGAGTTGTGGCTCACTGGTAGACCACTTGCCTAGCATGTATGAGGCACTGGGTTTGATTCTCAGCACTGCATATAAATAAATGAATAA
This sequence comes from Urocitellus parryii, assembly GCF_045843805.1. Taxonomy (NCBI): domain Eukaryota; kingdom Metazoa; phylum Chordata; class Mammalia; order Rodentia; family Sciuridae; genus Urocitellus; species Urocitellus parryii. Next base: position 66,150,406 of record NC_135542.1, read on the forward strand.
AATGAAAGTTCATCAATGTCTAAAAATATATATATATTTTTTTAATTCTATAAGCAACAAGAAGTTTTAAAATCATGCCAGACCTAGGTATGAATTAAGACATTTTTAAATTAAATTTAATTCATCAAACTGTGCTCAAATCAACTAAAAAAACCTTAGGCTGTATTCTTGGTTCTAATTCCTTCCCTTACTATGCCATGTATTTGGAAATTACAATTAATTTTGCTTTTTCTACACATTTTTTTTTTTTTTGGTACCAGGGATTGAACTCAGGGGTACTTGACCACTGAGCCACATCCCTAGCCCTTTTTTATATTTTATTTAGTGACAGGGCTTGCTAAGTTGCGTAGGGCCTCACTAAGTTGCTGAAGCTGGCTTTGAATTTGCCATCTTCCTGTCTCCCAAACCTTTAGGTGTAGGTAATCACACTCAGCTTCAACACATTTTAAGCTGTAAAGACTCTCTGTTCTATCTTATCCATTTGGAGATAGATCATTTTAAAAATATTTTAATGAATATATGCACAGAATTTTTTAATAATATGCATGCACTATTTCTCTCTCTCTCTCTCTTTCTCTCTCTCTCTCTAGAGATCAAACTCAGGGCCTCATGCTAGGCAAATGAGTCCCCATCCTGTACTATTCTCTTCTGATCCAACAATTTAACATTACTTTTTTTTTTTTCCTTTTCTTTTTGTGGTGCTGGGGATTGAACCTAGGTCCTTGTGCATGCGAGGCAAGCACTCTACCAACTGAGCTATATCCCCAGCCCCTTAACTATATTACTTTCTTATTATAGAAAATGAGACTTGAGCACTGTTTTCAGCTGCCCTCCCTTTTTTCTCTCTCTAATCCTTTCTACATAATTTATAACTTTGGGTTAAATCAATATTAGGTGTTTACATGTGAACAAAATAGAGCATTGTAGTGTACTATGATTAAGTTTGTTACTTTTTGTTTGTTCTGAAGTTAATAATTGCTTTGTCTGTCATTAGTAACTGCTTTAAATTTCTTCCTTTGCAGTCACCTTTGATCAAAAATATTGTACTTGTGACCTGATTTCTCTTTGCAGGGGCCAAATTTAGCTGACATTCTGAGATTTTAGCCCTTGAATGTCATCTACCTTTCGATTCACCAAGAGACTCCAGCCTAGAGGCATACAGCACATTTCCTACAATCGGTTTTATTTTCCCCAAATGGGTCATTCTTCAGTCAGAAGCTTCATCTCCATTGAAGCTCTACTCGGGTGAGCTGGTACACACTTGTAGTGGTGACTACTTAGGAAACTAAAGGAGAAGGATCATTGGAGCTCAGGAGTTAGGGGCCAGCCTGGGGCAACATAGCAAGACCCTGTTGCTTATAAATCTGTAAATAAATAAATCATATGAATAAAAAAACCTGCATGTCTAGCAGAGCATCTTCCCACAAAAGAGCTTCTCTCCTGAAGAGTGCTGTCCTCTCAAAGTGTGAATGGCAGTGTCCTAACTTCTCTGGTTTAGTTCTGGTCTGCCTGCTTTCAGAGGGTGTCTGAACACATCAGCGTACAGGTGATAACTGGTTTTAGCCTGCCAAGTGTATGTCTATTCCGGTACCTTTTCTTTTTGGTACTGGGGATTGAACCCACTGGGCATATATCCCCAGCCTTTTTTTTTTTTTTTTTTTGTATTTTATTTAGAGACAGGGTCTTGATGAGTTGTGTAAGGCCTCACTAAATTGCTGAGGCTGGCTTTGAACTTGCAATCCTCCTGCCTCAGCCTTCCAAACTGCTGGGATTATCGGCATGTGCCACCATACCTGGCTATTCCTTTACTTTTTTTTTAAATATATTTTTTAGTTGTAGATGAACACAATTTCTTTATTTTGTTTATTTATTTACTTTTATGTGGTGATGAGGATCAAACCCAGTGCTTCACAAGTGCAAAGCAAGTACTCTACCACTGAGCCCCAAACCCAGCCCTGCATACCTTTACTTTTTATTACAGAATTTTTTTCCCATCCACACTGAGCCGCAGAGGAAGCAATCTACCCTATAGAGTCCTGAAGCATCCAGATCCCCCACCCAAATCGGTAGTTTCTACTTCTCACAAAAAGACAGAGGCACCTCCTGCAGGTGTTGAAACATGGCCATAGTACCTTTTTCTCAAGTTCAACCCTAACTTTCTGCCTCTGTATCTCTGCGTACTTCTCAACACAGAACAATGAGGGTTTTATATGGACACACCACCCCATACTCCTAGTTTATAGAATTTATTTTTAGCCAGAACTACATTTAGTAATATATGATCAACTATGCCAGTAATAATAGGAAGAAGAAGAGAAGGTATGCGTGTGGATTCCTCTTCCTAGGGTCGTGTGGTTCAAGTTAATATTTAAAATGGTCTCCAATCCTCTGAGCCCACAGTGACTGTCTGATGGGGGAGGTGGTAAGAAAAGGGACAGGTGGCACTGGGAAAACTGACCTAGGATTAAAAATTAATTGTGCTCGATTTTCAAATTAGATCATTGTAAGCAGATGGCTATGAATTTTAATGTGATTTCATATTTAACATTTTTTTTTGAGGAGACTTAAACTCTATTATTCACCAACTAGGCAATTTATGAACTCACATTTCAGCTTTAATTCTACCTCATCACAGTAGAATTACAGGGCTGGAAAAACTCCACCACTCATCTTCTGTTGGAAAGAACCACACCCAAAGCCAACCAAAGCAACAGGGATCCCTAACACATTTTTTAAAGACTTCTAATTTAAGGTATTCCACAGCCAGCCTCCCTTGGGAGCAAATTCTGGTGATCCACTTTTCCATTTGGTCAGCCTCCGCCCTATTTCCTCTCCCCCTGCTCCATGCAGCTGGATAGATGGAGATACCTTCCACTTTCCATCCCAGTGCTTCATCAGCTTCAGCTTAGTTCAGACACCAGCACAGGACCTGCCATGCCCATGCTCCATGAGCTGTGGAGTCAGGCAGGGTAGATAGGGCCAAAGAGGAGGGAGGGTAAACAGGGAGGGCCCTGCCTACCTAGGGTATATAATTTGGGCTGGAAGGAACTAACCCGGTTCCAGATGCTGGCCCCACAGGGGTGCTGGGTCTTGAATCCTAGTAGTGATGCAAGGTGCTCTATTTGGATGGTGGTGTGCAGCAGGGAGTGATTCTAGGCAGCAGCAATACTGCAGGAATGAGATCCAGCAGAATTGTGGTTCAGGAAGAGCTGAACATGCACAAAATGTATCTGCAAGTGGATGAGGGCATGGAAAAGAGTATTTTTTTTTTTTTTTAAAGAGAAGAAACTGGCAAGAGCAAGACAAAGTATCAGGGCCCTGAATTAGTAAGCTGGGAGCTGGAATAGCCCTTGAGTTGGGCAGGGAAAATGGGCCCCCTCCTAGAGGTGTCATGACCCTGCTTGTCCCTTCCTACCTCCTCCATGTCACGGTCCAGTCATATCAACCTTCTTGCAGCTCCCATCCTGCGACCCACTCCTTTGAAAACGTCTCACATCTTGGAAGTCAGTGGCTACCTTGATGACTTCCGTTTCTGGATCTCTAGATGTCCAGATGCCTACCAGCCTCCTCCATTCATATGTCCAAAGAAACTCGCTAGTTCTCCTAACCTGGCCCCTGCCTTCTTTTCCTCTCCTACGTTTTCTCCTTCTCCTTTCCTTTTCAGTACTGGGGTTTGGACAGAGGGAGGCTCTACCACTGAGTTCCATCCCCTGCCCTTTTTTAAAATATTTTTTTTATATATTTTGAGATAGGGGTCTCACTAAGTGGCTGAAGCTGACCTCGAACTTGTGAACCACCTGCCTCAACCTCCCAACTAGCTGAGATTATATGGGTGTACCACTATACCTGGCTTATTCCTATGTTTTGTTTGCTTTTGTTTTTAATCTCAAAGAAGGGAGTCATTCCTGGCTCTTCCTTCTATTTGTTCTTCCATCAGCCTGCTATTGCCCTGAATATTCTGCCTTCCTTAAAAAAATTGATAAAAAAATGAAAGAAAATTTAAAAATGGAGCAAAAAGAGATAAAATACTACATCAAAATCACTTTCTAATTTAGAATGCATTTTGGTATGGTTTTTTCATTGTTTGCATTTGACACTGATGAAACTGTGTCTAATGGGTTGAAAATGTACCTGTATGTGGAAAAAAACAAACTTTATAAATCATAATGAAGTAAAAAAAAAAAAAAAAAACATTCTGCCTTCTTTGCCTTTTCATTACTAGTGTCTTAGTTTGGGTCCCCATTACCTCTTACCAGAATTTGTGTTCTTAACTCTGCTCCCTCCCTCCAAGCATGTGTATCCTTTGCCAATCACTCCTCCTCCATACACCTTTGACTTGATCTCTCTTCTGCTTAACTCTTTACTGGTGCCCATAATCCCCAGCAAAAAGTATAAAGCTTATTAGTATGACCTAAAAGCTCCCAATCTGTCCCTCCTGCCTAGTCACCTTCACCTCTTGCCCCTTCCCATTCCTCCAGTTCACTGTGCAGCCATATTAAATTTCATGCAGGACCCTGAAGATGAATGAAGTCTTACTTTCTTTGCACAGGGGGTTCTCATCTACATCTGAGTAACTTCTACTTACCTTGTGGGACACAGTTGAAAGTTACTTTCTTCCAGGACTCCTTCCCTGGATAGGGTCCCCTCCTAGCTGCTTCCCAGCCTCTGAGCCTAGCTTTGACCTCATGCTTGTCTCCTGTGTGTGTCTTCCTGCCTAGAATGTCAACAATTTGAGCCAGAGACCACATCTTTTTACTGAGGAACAGCTCTGGGAGATCATGGGATTTGGAAATGTGTGTTTGGAAATCAAACTTCAAGTAAAATACCTGGGCAAGATTCTCATCTCAGGATGTCTGTCTCATAACCTGTCAAATAGTAATGCTTCCTTCTTAAGCTATTAAGATAATAACACAAAGCACTTACACTGAACCTGACACTTTCTAGATGCCCAATATCACTGGATAAAGAAAATGCAGGAAGAGAAGCTCCAAATAGGCTTATGGCTTGTCGTGGTCAGTCATGAGAGAGGCCTAAGTGGGTCACCACTGCCTCAGCCGGCAAGGGAGGGAGCCAGCAGAGCTGGGTGGAGTGAAGTTCAGATTCTTGGTCTAGAGAAAAAATGCTGACTCTGAGCAGGAACTATGCAGCCACCAGGGCTAATGAAGGGCAAGAGGGGAAGACTGAACATGAATGCAGGAGGTCTCAGTAAGACTGCATGGCAGCACTGGCTGTGACAGGCCCTTCCTGAAGGCTCCCTCCCTGGGACAGGGCAGGCTTGCCAAGTACTGTAAGGGGGTATTGGGCATCAGGAGCTTGGGAAACACCCTTGCCTGGTACCCATCTGCAGAGACTTGGTTCCAGGGATTCTGATGTAGACCCTGGACTGGGCATTTTGACAAACTCCTCAGAGAATTCTGATTCAGCGAATGTGGAGACTTACTGTCACCACTCCAAAGTGAAGGCAGACAGGTACAGATGTGGAGAGGAGGTACGACACCTGGCAGGTCACATGGGTATAAGGTGAGAACACCTAGGTTCTAAAACCTGAAATGCTCCAAAATCTGGAACATGTTGAATGTTGACGTTGACACCACAGTGGAAAATTCCACACCTGACCTCATGTGACAGGTCACAGTCAGAACACAAGTTCACTAAAAATATTTAAACTACCTATGTGTATCAGGTATATGTGAAGCACCAGTTAATTGTGTGTTTAGACTTGGATTCTATCCCCAAGATATCTCATTGTGTATGTGCAAATATTACAAAATCTAGAAAAAAAAAAAAAAAAAGATCTGGAACTTGAAACACTTCCTGTCCAAGAATTGTTGATTAGGGATACGCACTCTGTACTGGGCATGGCCTCAGGCCCTCAGTCTGTTCTGGCTGAGCATAATTGAGGGGATGGTTGGTGGGGAGTGGTTGTACTCGCTTTCGTGCTCTAGTAAGGACTTGCTTAGCATGGGGCAGGCCAATCCACAGATCTAGTGGCAGGGACCAAGGAAAGATGGGAGAAAAAAATGAGGCTGCAGTGGACACATATACTTCCTGATCTCAAATTCCCAGCCCCTTCCTGGAGGAGACCAGCTACTTCTTAGGAGGTGGTGGGGGTAGAAGGACATTTTTCCTTTCTTCACATCCACTCCAATGGCAGAGGGGAACACAAGAGAGGAGATGCTTTTCTGTTCCTGGGAGCAAATCAGAAATAGCAATTTAGAGCCCCAGACCATTCTAAGTATTTAAGGAATTTTTTTGGTAAGAAATTAATCCCCAGTCGACTACAACAGATTCTTAATTTGAAGGGATCATAAAATAAGGATGAGAGAAAAGAATGAAATCTTAATTTTATAATTAGATGACTGGCTGAGTGCAGTGGTGTACACCTGTAATCCCACCAATTTAAGAGGCTGAGGGAGGAGGATCCTGACTTTTGAGGCCAGCCTTGGCAATTTAGCAAGATCCTCTCTCAAAAAATAAAAAGGCCTGGGGATATAGTTCAGTGGTAAGGTGCCTTTGAGTTCAATGTTGAATCCCCAGAACCAAAAAAGAAAGAAAGAAACAAAGAAAAGAAAGAAGGTGTTAACAAAACAAAAAATAATAAAATTAGAGGACTATAGCTATAGCTCAGTGGTATAGTACTTGCCTAGAATTTATGAGGCCCTGGGTTCGATCCCCAAAACCATGAAAGTAATTAAATAACAAATAAAAATTAAAAATTAGAATCAGGGGCTGGGGTTGTAGCTCAGTGGTAGAGTTCTTGCCTAGATGCACAAGGTCCTGGGTTTGATACCCAGCATCAAAAAAAAAAAAAAAAATCAGCTGACACTTATTTGCACACTGCCTAGTTCTACTCTGTGGATTTCTACCATCTGTATATCTGTATATCAGAATGGTGACATATATTGTCATTCACAAGTAGATCCTCCAAGAAAAGGCATCATGAAGTGGCTTTTAGTAAAACCTGTCCTTTGTTTATCATCAGATCTGGCAAATGTTGGATGATCGAAAGTCATTGATTGTGAATTTTTGCAAAGCAAGCAGCCTCTTTCTCAGTCCCAGCCCAGAAGGGTATTTTTAAAAAGTCAGTAAGAAATACAAATGGCATCTCCTCCTATCAATGGTCAGTAGAGAGGCAAGAAGTCTATGCATTCCTGACCTTTAGGTGTCTCCTGTACACACCTCTTACCACCTTACACTAAAAACAGTTCTTTACAAAAACTAAAGCCTTGTGTCAACAGAGCATTTTCCTCCCCCCTGAAACTAGTAAATTTTGGAAAGTGGTTCATGATCTTCCTGGAACTTACCTAATTGTAAAAAGACCCGAAACTAAAGGGACTTCCGTTCCCTCTGGGCAGAAGAGTGACAGAGACTATTTTAGTTCAATCATCTCTTCCTTTTTGGAAATTAACAGTTCAAGTCTCTATTGATTTAACATGCTGTCCCTGTGATACTGCCGGGTTTTCACACAAGTAATGAGGACAAGCTATTCTCTGCTTCTTTAACCCTGCTAGTTCTTTGTTTTTGTAATTTTCTCTAGATGATAGCAACTCCAATACATGGAAGAATCTGCTAGAGAGAAGGAGATCAAGATCTGCGTTTCCTCTGGGGCTTCAAATGCATATTGAGATACACATAGAAATATGGGAATTTCCTCTGTGTCATTATCTTGTGCTTTTGAACAGCAGGTATTCTTATAAAAGAGCAGGCTCTACAATACATTAGGACAATAAACAAGCCACCAGGCAGGGAATAGAGGGAGGGATGAATATGTTGCTTCATTTTCTCGACTCTTTGTCTTAAAGTAGCCTGGAGCTCTGTGATGATATCAGCTTGCTGTGGGTAGAAATTATGACAGTGGCCTAAATTGGGTACCCTGACTTCAGTGTTGGGATAGGGAGGAGGAAGGGAAAAGGAAGGCCGGAGCTGCTGTATCTTTACAGTAAATGGAGTAGCTGTCAGGACCCATCAATTACATTATATAAAATTCAATTGTCAGGGAGCATCTTCCCCACATTTAGCGGAAGGAAGATGCAAAGTTCTTTACCCCTCGTGATTTCAAGAACAAGAAGTCTTCCAAATTATGGGGGGAGGGGAGAGAAACTATAAAGGAAACCTTATTACCCAGGTCACTTATCATGTGTTCAGCAAATAACTACTACGTGCAGAAAACTGAACTAGCAAAGCATAAGAAGCCTGTCCCAGCTGTGAACCTGCGAGTGGCATGGGTAGAAAGGGCACAGGGCATCTTAACTTGTGCCCTGCTTAGACAGTGTTTCAGTCTCACTCACTGTTACAGGTCAGGGGAGTTTTTCCCTGGCAGCCTCCTCCCCACTTCTACGTTGTTTAGTGGCTCATCCCTCTGTGGTCTTTAGGTTTAGCCTCACTACCTCTCAACCCTGACCCTTCCCTTTCATTTTCTCTTCCCCACGTTGACGTGGGTTCCTTCTCTCACTTAGACTCTGGGTGGCTGGAAGAGCACTAGTCTGCCCTCACTAGCTAAAATTCAGCAGGTCATTTCACTTCTTTGAATCTCAATAATATCTCTAGTGTGAGGATTCGATGAAATAATGAATGCAAAACTCACGATGACTAATTTTTCTTTCTTTCTTTCTTTTCTTTTCTTTTCTTTTTTCTTTTCTTTTCTTTTCTTTTTTTTTTTTTTTTTGTACCAGGGATTGAACTCAGAGGCACTTAACTGCTGAGCCACATCCCCAGTCCTTTTTATTTTTTATTTGGAAACAGGGGCTCGCTAAGTTGCTTAGAGACTTGTTAAATTGCTACGACTGGCTTTGAACTTGTGATCCTCCTGCCTCAGTCCCCCAAGCAGCTGGGGTTACAGGCATGCGTCTCTGTGCCCGGCATGACAGCTGATTCTGATTGACAATGTAGCACATGTAGACATCACCATGGATGGTTCCATCCTCCTTTCATCCCTCCAGCCCCATAATACAGGCATTCTCCTGCCCATTGACAGAGAGGAAACAAAGGCTAAGAGAGGCTCGCTTGCTCCAGTCACACGCACAGTTCACAGGAAGTATCAGGACTTGGATTGGGTTCTTCACAATCCTCGCTGACAATCCCCATACCACATCGCCTCTACAAATGACCCTGTAAAATGTTATGTCAACAGAAGAGAATTTTATTAGACCCACAGTTCAGGCACAGAACCATTCATTATTAAACTGATTTCAGTGTGCCAAAGATCATGTCATTTACTGATTTAAAAAAAAAAAAGGACAATTAATTCTCACAGAACCATAGGTCATTACAGGTGAAAGGGACCTTTGAAATGATCTTGGCTTGAAAACTCTGCTCCCAGAGGCCCCACACCAACCTCTGCTTTGATGTGTTTTAATTGTTATTATTTTTAGGTACTTTATTGTCTGAAGAATGGCTCTGAAGCTTTCTCTTTTCTAATGCATTCACTATCTTGATAAAGTGTGCTTCTTTGGTGACATTTTACTGATGTTTTCAGACAAAGAGACTCAAGATTTCCTGACTTCTGATCCAGGGCTCTCTCTGCCTCTTAGTCCTATCTCTTGGCACAATGTATCCAATATAATAAAGGATGAATCTTAAAAACTAATAACCAAGTTGAGTGCAGCTCCACGTGTCTGTAATTCTTACCACTCAGGAGGCTGATGCCAGAGGATTGCAAGTTTGAGGCCAGCAATTTAGTGGGATCTTGTCTCAGAACAAAAATCAAAAAGAACCAGAATTTCATATCCTTTTTCTTATCTTTTTTTCTTTTTCTTTTCTTTTCTGATGAAGCAAAGATGAGCCATCCAGAAAGACTCCTTCACCATAAGCCACAAACTGGTTAAAACCCCTGCCACCTTGACTTGGGGCTGCTGTTAACTACAAGTTCTGCTTTCAGTGACTATAAATAATTTCTTAAGGTCATTTCTTCTCCTAGAGATAAAAACGGCTATTCCTCAGAATCAAAGCTCAGTGGCATTTTCACTTAGGTGTGCCAGCCTCTGGATGACTTCTAAATAAGTGTCTGCTAGAGTAGCCACACGACGTATGTATTGGATGTTTGAAAGAATATGAAAAATGAACTGTCCTGATATCAGAGACTAAGTTGCTGAAATTGGTGGACTCTAAAGTACAATCATTCAAACCCAATAAAAATTTATTGCTCACGAAACAGGGCGAATATTCCAAATCAGCAGCAGTGCTTCCCCTGTGGAGAATCAGGGCCCCCAAGCTCCTGAATCTGAGATATTGCTTCCCTCGGCTTTGATGTCACTCTGAATCCAGTTAGAGGAAGGAGGGACAAGAAGTTTAGGACACTTTTCTTTTTTCTTTTTTTGGTATTTGGGATTGAACCCAGGGGCACTTAACCCCTGAGACACATCCCTAGCCCATTTTTTTGTTTTTCATTTTGGGACAAGTTCTCGCTAAGTTGCTATAGCTGGTTTTGAACTTGCAATCCTCTTACTTCAGCCTCCAATGTTGCTGGGATTATAGGCATGGACCACCACCACGTGGGGAAGTTTGGACACTTTCTCTCAGTTATAACTCAGGATTGGCTCACACTATTTCCCCTTATATTTTGTTGTCAAAAATTAGTCACCTGGCCACATATGATTCAGGGAATGATGGGAAGTTGTTCCAGGCTGGGCAACTGCTTCTAGGCACAAGAAGATTTTAGTGAGCAACTACTATCTTTATCATATAAAGTGAAAGAGAGAAAATGGATAAAATGGATATTTCACAGTTTTAAAAGTTGCTCATAAAAATTCCTTGAAGCTCCAAAACCTTCTATAATTATTTTCTTGGTAATATCAATACTTTCCCAGATAGATCCTTCTTTCAATCTTCAGATAGAAACCTACATAAATGGGCCTCAAGCAGGTAGTTATATACTGCTTGTTTATTAAAACTCTGATTAATTTTTTTAAATAAAGGAATCTGACAACAAGATAGATGGCATTGATAGCAGTAAATCGGGGAAGGAGTCAGATTTTTCCAATCAGAGCAATTTAATTACATAAATATTTTTCAATGTCTTTCCTGTTCTAAATATATTTGAAGCATATATTCTTGGAGCATATATTCTCATTTAAACACACACACATACACACACACACACACACACACAGAATGAAGACTGAACAAAGCCAAGAGCAGTGGCACTTGCCCATAATCCCAGCTACTCAGGAGGCTGAGGCAGGACCATCTCAAGTTTGAGGCTAGCCTGGACAATTAAGTAAAACTCCATCTCAAAACAAACAATAAAAAGTCTGGGGAGTCTGGGGACATAGCTCAGTGATAGAGCACTCTGGGGTTCAATTTCCAGTAACACACACATGTAAACACAAAGACTGAAATAGAAGTAATACAGCCCGAAGGTACTATTGATTGCCAAATGGATTCCAAAGGAAAAAAATCCAAGAATGGTCAGAAGGCATGGAGAAAAAAAGATCTGAGCAAAGTCCTGAAATGTGGATGAAATGTCACTAGGTATAATGTATGGGAAGACACCCCATGTATGAAAGTTCCAGAAGCAGAAGAGAACAAAGTGTGTATGAGAGACAAAGGAGAGCTCACCAGGGATAACAGTTACCTATTCCAGCAAGATTCTCTATGGAGGGGACGAGAGTTGGGGGAATGGATATTAGCCTTCTGTTCTCCAGGTGGGAATGAGGCAAAAAGCAGTGTGGATAGATTTTTTAAAAAGCTCATGAGTAAATTCCATTACATGTCTTTATTGAAACTTTTTGAAACAGCAATTTAAATATGCTATATTTAATCATTTATTGAAAGTACTTATTTTTTAAGCCTGGGATAGACTTTAAGTTTTTAATTAATTTATTTTTTTATTGGTGCATTTTTAATTTTACATAATAGTGGGAATCAACAGCTGCCTGTGGTGACACATGCCTGGAATCCCAGTGCTGGGGAGGCCGAGCAGGAGGATCTCACATTCAAAGCCAGCCTCAGCAATTTAACAAGGCCCTAAGCATCTCAGTGAGACCCTGTCTCTAAATAAAATAAAATAAAAAAGAACTGGGGATGTGGCTCGGTGGTTAAGTGCTCCTAGGTTCAATCCCCGGTAACCCTCCCCCTCAAAAAAAGAGTGGGAATCATTATGCCATATTTGCACATGCAGATAACATAATCAATCTCATTCCCCTGACCTTTGCTCTCCCTCCTCTCCTCCCTCCCCCAATCAGTTTGTTCTACTCTATTAAACCTTCAGACTTTGAGGGTTTTTGTTTGTTTGTTTTTGTACCAGGGATTGAACCCAGGGGCGCTTAACCACTGGGCCACATTCGCAGCCCTTTTTATATTTTATTTAAAGACAGGGCCTCGCTAAATTGCTTAGGGCCTCGCTAAAGTGCTAAGGCTGGCTTTGGACTCCAGATCCTCTTGCCTCAGCCTCCCAAGCAGCTGGGATTACAGGCATGGGCTACCATGCCTCTCCAGACTTTAAATTTTGAGCCCCCTGAAACATCTTTCAGACTAAGAATAAGATTCCATTTAGCATGACTATGGCTGGTAGGATGTACCCAGTAAATGCCCAAGAGATAATTATTATTTAATTGATAAACTGCTTGACAAAAACAGTAAGTCCGGTTCACAGAACAACAATATGGTAGGCAGAATTCTCAAGAGAACCACCAAGATTCCTGTTTTCAATCTAACATGAATCCAGGCAATGCCATGAAGAGATCCTGCAGATGTGATTATAGTTCCAAATCAGATTAAGATGTGGACTGCCTTTGAAAAGCAGGGAGTCTTCTCTGGCTTGCAGCCAAGGAGGATGACAGATCTGAAGTGTGAGGAAACCTCAGTGCACTATAGCCAGCGTTGAAGAGGAGACTGCGTGATAGAGAATGTAGGTAGCTTCTCGGAACAGAGAGGCTCCCATCCAGCCAATGGGACATCAGCTTCAAGAAACCAGATTCTTCCAAAAACCTGAATAAAGCGGGAAGCACGTTCTTTTGGAGAGCTTCCAAATTCATACCCAGTCTGGCCCACATATTGATTTAGACCTGAAACTCTGAGCAGAGAATCCAGGTGGAGCCTGCCCTACAGAACTATGAGCCATAAGCGGGCCTGGGTTGTGGCTTAGTGGCAGAGTGCTTGCCTAGCATGTATGGGGTGCTGGGTTCTATCCTCAGCACCACACAAAATAAAAATGCTGTGTCCACCTAAAACTAAAAAAAAAAAAAAAGTTAATTAAAAAGAAACAGAATCGAGCCATAAATGTTGTTCTGAGCTATAAAATTTATGAAAATTTGTTCAATGGTAGTTGAAAATAGATATAAACAGATACCTGAATTCAGTTTAAGCAGAGGTTGTACAATTAAAGGTCTAGTTCTGGTTTTCCATGAAGACTTTTCTGATCTCCCCACTCAGTGATCCCTTCCTGCTCTCTACAAGACTTAGTTTTTTAAAATTCTGGAGTCATGAGAGGTAGAGCACTTGCCTAGCATGTGAGAAGCCCTGGGTCTAATCCCCAGAACTGCCAAAAAAATCTTTAAAATAAATAAAATAAAATTCTGAAGTCAGACGGGACGTCACATATAGCCACACTTCTCATATATAACTTGTTTTCTGGATTGGTAAGCTCCTGACGGCAAGAATCAAGTCTGAATAGTTTCTGCTTCTAAGAGTGTGAGAGTTTAAGAGGAGGCTGTGTGACATCTGATTTTCAAGAATTTTCTATCAACAAACACCAATAAATGTTCTTGAGGAAGAGCAAATGGCTGTCATTTCCCCTCCATAAATGAAAATCTGGGCTAACATTCAGTTGCAAAGATCAAAGTTAAAGATCTGTGAGTGCCAGGCCGAGCAGGGTACATTCACTGCACATGAGCAAACCAGAATGACTAGTCTGACTCACAAAGGTATAATTGAGACCCTTCCAGTTATAAGTCTGTTTTATTCTTAGTGCCAGTTCTTACTCCATAACTCTCCTTTCTCCCTATCCCTGTTTGCTGTTGAGGTTGTGACCTTGGCAGGGTGTGAAGGTCTAGTTTACAAATTCAGTGTTTCTTTCTCAGATTATCATTAGAAAACAGTCTTACCACCCTCCAGATGCAATATCCTTTATTCCTGAGAAATTCCTTAATATACTTTGGTGGGGCAGGGGTGGGGTGGGATGGGCATTGGGGCACTTAACCCCTGAGCTGCATCCCTAGCCCTTTTTGATTTTATATTTTGAGACAGGGTCCCATTAAGTTGTTTAGGACCTTGCTAAATTGCTGAGGCTGGCTTCAAACTTGCAATCCTCCTGCCTCGGTCTCCTGAGCCACTGGGATTATAGGCATGCTCCATCACGCCTGGCTTTCTATTTCTTTCTTTTTTTTTTTTTTTTAAAGAGAGAGTGAGAGAGGAGAGGGAGGGAGAGAGAGAGAGAGAGAGAGAGAGAGAGAGAGAGAGAGAGAGAGGGAGAGAATTTTTAATATTTTTTTATTTTTTAGTTCTCGGCGGACACAACATCTTTGTTGGTATGTGGTGCTGAGGATCAAACCCGGGCCGCACGCATGCCAGGCGAGCGCGCTACCGCCTGAGCCACATCCCCAGCCCTTCTATTTCTAATATAATTAAATTGTATCCATTTATCTTTATGTGCTGGGTGTAGTGGCACACACCTATCATCCCAATGGCTTGGGAGGTTGAGGCAGGAGGATCACAAGTTTGAGATCAGTCTAGCCACTTAGTGAGCCCCTTAGCATTTTAGTAAGATCCTATCTCAAAATAAAAAAATAAAAAGGGTGGGAGGTGTGGCTCAGTGGTAAAGCACCCCAAGTTAAATTTCCAGTACCTCCCTCCCAAAAGCTCAAAACAAAACAAACAAAAACCATTTACCTTAATGTATGAATCACTGATGCAAATAAATTGAATGTTAAAAGTGATCAGTACATGTTATAAATTTGTAGACTGATTCTGTAGTGTACTGGCAAAACTCCCTTATAGTTCTGGAAGGAGTCTGAGGACCTTCAGGACAAAGAAGTCATTTCTTTCTTCCCCCAGGTGTAGCAAAGAAAGATTTTTTCCCTTTTTGTTGCAACCTGATCAGACAATCGCTGAAAACAAAGGAGTTTTGCTGGGGACCGATGTTTTACCAGAGATTAAAAAGCCTGGTTTTAGGTAATTGTTGTGACATTCAGCAGTGACATGACTTACTAAGTTTCAAAAGCTAAATCAAATGTGTTTCTTTTCTTTTTTGGGGGGGTGGAGTCTGTTTTAAAATACTTAAAATTTGAGCCTGGCATGGTAGTGCATGCCTATAATCCCAGAGACCGGGATCGAAAGTTCAAAGCCAGTCTCAGCAATGGTGAGGTGCTAAGCAACTCAGTGAAATCTTGTCTCTAAATAAAATACAAACTAGGGTAGGAGATGTGGCTCAGTGGTCAATCCCCAGTAGCCCCCACCCCAAAAATAAAAACAGGGCTGGGGATGTGGCTTACTGGTTAAACACTGTTGGGTTCAATCACCAGTATTAAAAAAAAAAAAAAAAAAAGATTTTTCTAAAACATTTACCTAATCATGTCATTCACTGTTTTGATTAAAACCCTATAAAACCCTACTTTTCTTTTTTGCTGTACTGGGAATCAGATCCAGGGCTACCACTAAGCTATATCTCAGCCCTTTTCATTTTATTTTGAGATAAGGTCTTGCTCAGTTGCTCAGACTGGACTCCAACTTGCAATCCTCCTGCCTCAGCCTCCTGAGTTGCTGGGATCACAGGTGTGCACCACCACACCTGGAAATTTTCTCCTTTTCTCCACTATCGTGGTGTGTGTTTGACTCTTCCTCACCATGTCTTCTCACAAGACTTCCAGAAGTGAGTTCAGCCAAGAAACAAAAACAAAATTTCATCAAGGGATCTGGATAAAATCAAGTATGACTCCAAGAGGAGACATTGGAGAAAAAGATAAACGGGTCTATGAAGAATTGCTCATGAAACAGCACAAGTATTTATGCTGTATTATCATATCTTGCTGAAAATGTCACCACCATCTAGATGGTTAGACATTTTTTAATGTGATTTTTCTCTGTCTCTATGTTCCACACTGGTAGGATGATATAGTAATAAACATGTGAAGTCTTTGGAAAAGCTAGGTGCGGTGGCACATGCCTGGATTCCCAGTGGTGTGGGAAGCTGAGGCAGGAGGATTGCAAGTTCAAAGCTAGCCTCAGCAACTTAGTGAGGCCCTAAGTAACTCAGTGAGACCCTGTCTCAAAATAAAATATAAAAAAGGGCTGGGGATGTGGCTCAGTGGTTATGCCCCGGGGTTCAATGCCCAGTACCAAAAAAAAAAAAAAAAAAAAAAAAAGAACTCTTGGGAAAAAAATCCTTCCTATCATTGTGATCAGGGTATGTAGTACTTCAAACTCCTGAGCTGGGCTGACTATGCCCATCACTACTTTGCCAACTTATCTTCTACCTTCACTAACTTTTTGTACTTCTTCAGTGTTTTCCCAAGTGTGAAGTCCTTGGACCATCCCCAAGAAAATCATGATGAAAATTACAGATTCTCAGGCACTATTGACATCTAGAGGATCAGAAAAGACAGGGGTAGGAGCTAGAAATCTGTGTCACTTATGAGGTCTGGGGTGATTCTCAGACAACATGGTAGTCTGATCGCTCTCAGTAGCCCTTCCCAACTAAGAGGGGATCGAACCACTTTCTTTCTTCTTCATGCTTTTGAAGGCATTCAGGACATGTTACCCCAAAATACGACCCCTTGGCCTTTGAGAAAACGGCAGAAGTAGAACACAGAAACTAGAAAGAAGAGGTGGGGGTGCAGTGATGTGGTTGAACATGTGCTTGGCATGCATCAGGCCCTGGGTTCACCCCTTCTGCCCTGAAGCAAGTCATTAAATCTAGTTGATCTCCCCTAAAAATGGGTTATAGGGCCTCATTCCAGAGAGGTCCCCTCCAAAACCCATAGAAAAAGAAGGCCCTCAGCCGCTGATATGGAAACACCCAGAACAACGTGATCAAATAGACCTTGAACTTCGTGATGGGTGAGGAAAAGACACCACTTCTCACCCACACTTTTTTTTTGTTGTTGGGGAGGGGGTACTGGGTACTGAACTCAGGGCCACTCAACCACTGAGCCACATCCCCAGCCCTATTTTGTATTTTATTTAGAGACAGGGTCTCACTGAGTTGCCAGGCGCCTCACTTATGCTGAGGCTGGCTTTGAACTGGTGATCCTCCTGCCTCAGCCTCCTAAACCGCTGGGATTATCACCTACACCTTTTTGTGTGTGCTGTGTGCCCTGCACACAAACACTTCTTTTCTGGCTGAATTTGGGCTATGCTTCTAGCATAGTCTAAATCCTCCTTAAGGATCACCTACGACAAGCCTTTTCTGACTCCCTAGGCTGGCCTAGAAATCAGCCCTTGCTTTGCCCTCCTTGCTTAGTCTTGCTATTTGTTATTGTTGTTGCTATTTACCTGTCTGTTTCAGCACCAGGTGAACAGCTTACAAATGGGGGCTGTTTCTTTCATCTTTGTCCCCAGATCCTGGTAGAGAGGTAGGAATGTAGTAGTCCCCTAAGTATTTGTGAATGTATAGATAAACAACAGCATAATTTTCAGATCTTTGTCAGAAAACAATTTGATACAAGAGAAAAATATTTAAAAGAGATCTCAAACTCAGGGAATTTTGCTTTTCTCTGGTATAGTTATTGGTGGCAACTGATAGGATCAAAAATTCCAAATAGTTAGGTGAGCTTGGTAGTGCACGCCTGTAATCCCAGTGACTTGGGAGGCTAAGGCAGGAGGATCTCAAGTTCAAGACCAGCCACAGTAACTTAGCAAGGCCCTAAGCAATTTAGTGAAACAGTGTGTTAAAATAAAAAATTTTAACAAAAGACTGGAGATGAGGGCCAGTGGTTTAGCCCCTCTGGGTGCAATCTCTAGTAACTCTCCTCAATCTGAAAATTCCAATAACTATCACTGATGGATTTCACTTTTGTAGATGAAAATATGTTTCTCTGAACTTCTCACTTCTTCCTAATGGTGTCCTGATCTCTGATGAACTATGTCACAGGAAAGACAGATGAATCAATAGTCCTGGGTTCAAATCTTGGCTCTTCCAAATGCCAGCCCTGTGACTCTGAGCAAGTTTTAAAAACTTCTGAGTCTACTTCCTCATGATGGGAGTAGAAGACTTTCTTTTTCTTTTTTTTTTTTTTTTTATAATTTTAATATTTATTTTTTCTTAGTTCTCGGCGGACACAACATCTTTGTTGGTATGTGGTGCTGAGGATCGAACCCGGGCCGCACGCATGCCAGGCGAGCGCGCTACCGCTTGAGCCACATCCCCAGCCCAGTAGAAGACTTTCTATGAAGAGAATAATAATTTGAATTCATAGAGGGAAAATGGGGGTTTCGGATGTGGCTCAGTGGTAGATCACCTGCCTGCCATGTGTGAGGCACTGGGTTCAATCCTCAGTACTACTAAAAAAAGAGGGATGGGGAATGGTGGATAATAAAATAAAGTGTGGGGCTGGGGATGTGGCTCAAGCGGTAGCGCGCTCGCCTGGCATGTGTGCGGCCCGGGTTCGATCCTCAGCACCACATACCAACAAAGATGTTGTGTCCGCCAATAACTAAAAAATAAATATTAAAATTCTCTCTCTCTCTTTCTCTCTCTCTCACTCTCTCTAAAAAAAATTAAAATAAATAAAAAATAAATAAAATAAAGTGTGTAAGATATAGCAGGTGCTGTAAAAACAATCCTGTTCTTTCTCCTTTATAGTATAAAGGAATGTAAACTGGGTGTGGTGACACATGCCTGTAATCCCAGATACTCAGAAGGCTGAGGCAGGGGGTGGTTATAAATTGGAGGCCAGCCTGGGCAATTTAGTAAGTCTCTGTCTGAAAAATCAAACTTAAAAATAAGGGCTGGGGATATGGCTTAGAGGGTAGAACATTTGCCTGGCATATGCAAGGCCCTGGATTCAATCCCCAGTGCTGGAAAAAAAAAAAATGTAACACTGCTCTGAGTTTCTGTTGTATGCCATGCATTTCGTTAGATATTGGGAATGGAATTAGAATGTATATATATATATGCGTGTGTGTGTGTGTGTGTGTGTGTGTGTGTGTGTGTTTGGGGGGATATAATTTTTAATTCCAGAGATAGTATTTTAAAAGAGCTTTTAAGGTACTGAGCAAACTAATGAATCAGCTTTATTAATTTTTATTTTTTAAAATGTTACAGCCAGACACAATGGTGCATCCCTGTAATCCCACCACTTGGGAGACGGAGGCAGGCGGATCACTTGAGCTCCAACAATAAAAACCAACAACAAGCTACATGGAGATTGATATTTTTCTTCCAGAACCCATTTCCTCCTTATTCTATACTAGAACCTTAATTCAAAAATCAAGTATGTGACCACCTGTAATTAAGTTTACATTTCCAGGGGCTGGGGTTGTGGCTCAGTGGAAGAGTCCTCGCCTAGTATGCATGAGGCACTGGATTCCCTCCTCAGCACCACATAAATATATGTGTCCACCTAAAACTAGAAAAATAAATATTTTTTTTAATTTTTATTTTTTTTAAGAGAGAGTGAGAGAGGAGAGAGAGAGAGAGAGAGAATTTTTAAATATTTATTTATTTATTTATTTATTTATTTATTTATTTATTTATTTTTAGTTCTTGGCGGACACAACATCTTTGTTGGTATGTGGTGCTGAGGATCGAACCCGGGCCGCACGCATGCCACTTGAGCTACCACTTGAGCCACATCCCCAGCCCAAAATAAATATTTTTTAAAAGTTTATATTTTCAGCCTCTTTAACAGATCCAGATAATGTTGTCACATTATCTCCATACACCTTAGCTCTGGCTAATGGGATATGGAGATGATGTGACAACATTCCAGGATGTATCTGCAAAGGAAATGGTGCCCTTCTCCTGCTTTCTCCCTCCTGTTGGTAGGTTGTGGAATCCATCGCTGGAGTGAGAAGTCATTTGGGGCCATAGAGACTGGATGCTGAGGATGCTGAAGCAGCAAAATTCAAGGGGCTTTGTCCCTTATGGTTCCATGATACCCTCATAAAAGCCCTGAGTGGCTATGTTTATTTGAGAGACAAACAAACTTTACTGTTGCTCTGGGCCTTGAATCATTCACAGCTGAAGTTAATCTTTACTAATACAAACTAATACTAACTTACAAAACCTTCAGCTGTCTTTGAGTTTTGAAAGAAGAGAGATTTATGTCAAAAGAAATGAAAACAAGGCAGGAGATAAAACCTGTGTATGCAAAACTGCATAGAAGATATTTAGGAAGGAAACATATCAAGGCATTAACTTTTTGGTTCAGGATAGAGTGACAGGTAGGTTTTTTTCAATTTTCTTAATTTTTGTTTCTTCTCACCCCTGCCCTCCCACCAGTATTGGGATTAAACCCAGGACCTCACAAACGCGACACTGAGTCACATCCCTAGCCCATTTCTTCCCAATTGTTAATGGGAAAAAATATATTTTTTCAATCTTTTGAGTAGATATTTAAACTCAGTTGGTACTAATCATTGTACTAATCTGGTGCTTTTTATTATCTAGTTCTTTAAACTTCCATTATTTCCTATGTCTGTAGGAGATAACAACAAAGCAGTTGAGAGTGTGCCTAATGAGTCACCCTGTCTTGGTTCCGTCATACTTTCTGGCTGTTTAAATTTAGACAAATTGCTTCTCTGAACCCCAAGGTCTTCATCTGTAAACCAAGCAGGATAATTAATTTTTCTTATTGTATAAGATTCTGTTTTGAACTAAGTAAGGTAATAAATATAAAGATCACTTAGCACCACATACATAGTAAAGTGATCAATAAATACTATCTAATACTATGATTATATCCGTTTCTCTGTGTTGATAATATCTACTTTCTGGCATTTTCCTTTTTTCAGGACCCAGGGCTTCACACATCCTAGACAAGCATTTTAGCACCCTTTTTATTTTAAGACAGGGTCTCAATTACTGAGGCCGGCCTTGAACTTGGTACTTTCATTAACCACATAATGTCAGTATTTGATAGCTTGCTTAGCTATATACCTTTACTACTAGAAATGTATGTTGTTTTCAATTTTTTCTTTTGTGGGGGGATACTGGGGCATTCAACCACTGAGCTACATTCCCAGCCCATTTTGTATTCTATTTAGAACCAAGGTTCTCACTGATTTGCTCAGCATCTCGCTGTTGCTGAGGCTGGCTCACCATCCTCTTGTCTCAGCTTCCCGATTACAGGTGTTCACCACCGTGCCAGCTGTTTTCAATATTTCATTAATAGATGGCGTAGACTCAAATTATCCAAGACAAAAGGATCTCAAAAGTAGAGAGTCAGCTGGGCACAGTGGCGCATGCCTGTAATCCCAGCCGCTCAGGAGGCTGAGGCAGGAGGATCAAGAGTTCAAAGCCAGCCTCAGCAAAAGTGAGGCACTAAGAAACTCAATGAGACC
Organism: Urocitellus parryii; assembly: GCF_045843805.1. NCBI lineage: Eukaryota > Metazoa > Chordata > Mammalia > Rodentia > Sciuridae > Urocitellus > Urocitellus parryii. Next base: position 66,171,844 of record NC_135542.1, read on the forward strand.
CTGTCTCTAAATAAAATACAAAATAGGACTGGGGATGGGGCTCAGTGATCAAATGCCCCTGAGTTCAATCCCCAGTACAAAAAAAAAAAAAGAAAAGAAAAAAAGAAAAAGTGACTATTAGTCTAACAATTTTTAAAAATATAGTATTTAAAAGTAGAGCTGGCACGGTGGCACATGTTTGTAATCTCATTGGGAGAATGAGAAAGGAGCATCACAGGTTTGAGGCCAGTCTCAGCAATTTAGTGAGGTTCTAAGCAACTTAGCAAAATCCTGTCTCAAAGTAAAAAATACAAAGGGCTGGGGATGTAGATCAGTAGTTAAGTCCCCCTGGATTCAGTCCCCAGTACTCCCCTCCCAAAATGAAAATATAAAAGCAGAACTGTTTTGGAAAATCTGGAACATTATTACTGATAACAATTTAACTAGTGGTTGAAAATAAATGGCATAGTGTTCCAAATAAATGTTTATTAATTTGTTTTAAATCAAAAAACAGTTTTAGTTGGAGCCAAATCCCCCTGGTTTTCAGATAAGTAAGGTGATAAGCTGGGGTGTGTGTGTGTGTGTGTGTGTGTGTGTGTGTGTGTGTGTTTGAGATGCAAAACAGTTATTGAGGGAGGGAGCGATAATCTAAAGAGCCGGAATTAGATACAGAAAGTATTCTGGAAAAAAACATAAATTCAGGCAGTGCGTTTCCCAAGTTTTTTCCCCTAATATTCCCCCTTGGTGGTCAAAGGTTTATTTTCATTGGAAATTATGTTAATAGAGTTTAAGCTCATGCATGCTCAGTGATGAAAGTAAAAGCATCAAAGAGTTCTAAAGAGGACTAAAGAAATCAATATATTTTTTTGACAATGGAAAAAAAAATCTCTCTTTTTTTATTTTATTTTATTTATTTTTTTTTTTTTTTGTGGTGCTGGGGATTGAACCCAGGGTCTAGTGCATTCAAGGCAAACACTCTACCCACTGAGCTATATCCCCAGCCCCTTATTTGTTCTTAAATACTAATAAAACACTACTTTCCACCAAAGGATAAATAGGTCTGTTACTATCCTTTTTTTTTTTTTTTTTAGAGACAATCTGAATAATTGGGGAACTACATTCTCTTGTTTTAACCAGATCCAAAAATAACTTCATTTTTTTTTTGACAGAGACAGTAGTGTTTACCAGATATCCCATCTGCTTCCCTAGACTCCCACCTCTGTTAGAGGCTAGAGCCTTGACCAGTCCTTTCTAGTCTGCATTCCCAGGATGCTGTGGGCATAGCAAGTGTCTCACCTGGTCTCAGACTGGGTCTCAGAAGCACTTACGGAGATGGTGGAATCACAAGAGATAGAGCCTAGAGTCCTAAATAACTAAATGAAGAAGAGTGTTACCAACCCTCCATAGACTGAGGAAGAAATAAAGTTTGGCTGTGTTAAGTCAGTATATTGTTTTAACTAGGGCTGTCAAACAAAATAACACAAACTGGGTGGCTTAAACAATGAAATATATCTTCTTACTAAAAGAGAAGTCCAGGGGCTAGGGACATAGCTCAGTTGGTTGAGTGCCTGCCTCACATGAACAAGGCTCTGGGTTCAATCCCCAGTACCACAGGAAAAAGAAGAAGAAAAAGAAGAAGAAGTAGAAGAGAAGTCCAAGATCAAGGTGTCTGGCAGATCTGGTTTCCCTTCAGGCTTCTCTATGACTTTCACAACCTTCTTTGCTAGGTTTAATTCACCCCCCAGCCCCCATCACCCCATCCTGTACTGGGGATTGAATCAAGGGGATAGTGAGCTATGTTCCTGTCCCTTTTTATTTGAGATAGGGTTTTGCTAAGTTGCCCAGGCTGATTTGAATGTGCAATCTTCCTGCCTCAACCTCCCACCTAGCTGAGATGACAGGTGTGTACCAGGTACCCGCCTTGCTTGCTCTCACATTGCCTTTTCTCTGCATCTACAACCCTGTCGTCCCCTTCTCTTTTTAGAAACACCAGTCATATTGGATGAGGGGCCACCCTACTGACCTCATTTTAAATTATGTATCCTTTCAAAAAGGTTATCTTCTAATTCAGGTGCATTCTGAGGTACTGGAGTTTGGGAATTACACATGGGAATTTAAGAGATGAAGATATAATTCAGTCTATGACAGTCCCTGAAATTTTGGGATTTTCTTTTTGTTACCACAGCATGGCATAGTTTATTTCATCATACAATTTTCATGGGAACAGAAATCAAGATACGTTTGTTTTAAATATATAAATTGTGTTTATATGTATGGGTGTATTTCTGTATGTGTGCATACATGTACACATATGTGAAAAAAACACATGTCAGAATATCACTCCCTGTGAATGAGTTGCAAAATGCCAGGCTGTTGTTCTACTTGGGACAGGTGGATAGGACCTGGATGATGAGAGCTGTCAGTCCATTTAATCCAAGCGATGAACATCACCCCCATTCACCCATTGTGCTATACAATGGTTATTTTCTATGTATGCGATGGCTTAAAAAATGTTAAAACTTTTATTCACTGTGAATACTTTCATCATATATATTATATATATGTGTGTGTGTATATATATATGTATATATGTATATATATACATATATATGTATGTACATATATACATATATATATATATATATGAATTTCTTCTATTTTATAGAATGAAAGGAAAAGACAATGAGAACTGAAACACTGAGCACTGTTATAAATATGTAAAACTCCAAGTTACGTGTGTTAAATTCCCTCCCCCGTTTTTTTTGTTGTTGTTTTTTTTTTTTTAGTTCTAGGGATTAAACTCAAGGGTGCTCTACTACTACATCCCCAGCCCTTTTCTTTCATTTTTTATTTTATTTTTTGGTATTGGTGATTGAACCCGGGAATGCTTTTACAATGAGCCACACCTCCAGCCCCCACGCCCCCCTTTTTTTTAAAAAATAATCTTTTAGTTGTAGGTGGACACAATACCTTTATTTTATTTATTTATTTTTATGCAGTGCTGAGGATCAAACCTAGTGCTCACACATGCGAGACAAGCACTCTACCACTGAGCCACAACCCCAGCCCCTCCTGCCCTTTTATTTCTTATTTTGACACAGGGTCTCACTAAGTTGCTTAGGGCCTCACTAAATTGCTGAGACTGGCCTTGAACTTGAGATCCTCTTGTCTCAGCCTCTGGTCACTGGATTTAAAAGCATGTGCGACCACACGTGGCCCTCCCAGCCCTTTTATAATGATTTTAGTTTGAGACAGAGTTAAAACATTATGCTGAGGGAAGCCAGTCACAAAAGGCCACATACTATACAATATCCCTCATAGGAAAGTCCAGAATAGGGAACTCTATAAAGATAGAAAGTGGCCAGGTATGGTGGTGCACACCTCCAATCCCAGAGACACCAGAGGCACAGGAGGATCACATGTTCAAGACCAGCCTCAGCCACTGAGCAAGACCCTGTCTCAAAATTGAAAAATATAAGAAAGACTGCGGCTCAGTGGTAGAGTGCTTGATTAGTGTGTGCAAGTACTGAGGGGGGAAATATAGTAGTTTAAGCTTACTTTGGGATGAGCCCTAAAAGGAAAAGGGAGGGATAGCTAAGGGTTAAGAAATTTCTTTCTTTTTTTTTCTGTTTTTGTTTGTTCATTTGGTTCTAGTGTTATGAATTGAACCCAGGGCCTACACACACATGCTTAACAAATACTCTACCCCTGAGCTACATCTCCAGAACCCAGGCCCAGGAATTTCTTTTTGAGATGATTAAAATGTTCTAAAATTGACAGTGGTGATAGCTGTACATATCTGAGAAAAAATATTTTAAAACTTTGACTTGTATACTTTAAACAGGTAAATTTATGGTTATGTGACTTAAGTCCATACACAGCTGTCAAAATGAATGACAGTATAAAAAAGATTTACATTACAAATTTTTAAATAATTTATATTATAATTTTTAAAATAATTTGCATTATAAAAAGATTAATCATGAAATATTTTGAGGTCTGGGATGATTTTGAGAAATCATTTTATAGATGGTGAGACTAACACCCCAGAGAGACAAGGGGACTGTCTTAAAGTCACACAAAGCTGGGACAAAAACCCAGGCTTCTGGTTCCTGCAGTAGAGTTCATTTCATCCCCCAGAAAGGTAATACAATGTCCCTTTCACTTGGGGAGGAGAAAATTCCAATGATCATACCAAATGCATTCAAACTGGAGTCATCCTAGAAGGTGAAAAGAAAGTATCTAAAAGAGAAGTACTCTATCTATAATTCTCTTCTGAACAATGTCACTCTTTGTGGGAAGAAATGGGAAACTACAGAAAAGCTGAGCAGAGAGGAGAAATAGACTTTACCTTCTTGCTTTAAACCCTACACCGTTTATGGGCAGGCTTGTAAATGTTGTCACGCCAGTTACACAGGCTTTTGCCAACTCCTTTTAAAATAGCTATTCATAAAAATAGTAGACAAAATACAGCACAAACCTTTTGTTAGGTCTACAAGGCTAGTCAGTATCTTACTCAATCATGGTCAAACATACAGGAGTGCTCAGGATGCTGCTTTTCTCAGAAAAGATTTGGTGCCAATGCTGGTCAGTGCCAGACAGAACTATAGTAATACCCTTGATTTACGTCATACATTGAGTGCCAACCTGCTTTTACGTAGTATCACGTCGGAAACTCAAAACATCCCTATGAAATCAATAGGACAGGTATTATTAGCCCCATTTTGCAGATCGGAAACTATTTTTAGGGAAGTAGAACAAGGTATTATTACCATCCCCGTTTTATGAATGAGGAGACTTATTTTACACAAGCAGTGTGATATAAATAGATACAGGAGAGAACTTAAGCCTCTAGCTGATGCATGAAATTTTGGAAACTATTTAAATCAGAAGAACAAGAGAATAGAATGTGCCACTGTGATATTCATGGAAATAACAGGTTTATTGCGGCATTATATTTATCACACTTTTTATAAACTGCTTTTAGACAGAACAAACTCTGGATCTCCAAACCTTAGTATGCTAGAGAATGATTGGCAGGGTTGTCCCTTGCACAACCCCAGACAACGCCATTCACATGGTGGTGACGCCATCCCCCTAGCATTCTTTATGAGTGGCAGGTGTTCCTTGGAGTTGACAAAGCAATCTTGACTCTAAATCAGAGAAGCGAAGTAGATATCACAGAGATGAATCAGACCAATCTCAAGACCCATCTCAAGTTGCATATTTTCCATGTAATCGTCTCCCTTTCTCCTGTTTCAATAGTTCTTTCTCTGCATCATATATTTTGGTATTTGTTTATATCCCATTTTAACTGTAATTTATCTTTTCACTTTATTCGTCTTTGCTTCACTTTTAAGTTTGTCTTTTGATGTATAGAAGTTTTGTCTCCTTGCTAACTCTTTGAAATACCATATTACTTCTTTATGCTTTGAACTTTCTTTTTCTTTTTCTTCTTTTTTTTTTTTTTGAGATTTTTAGTTGTCAATGGACCTTTATTTTACTTATTTATATGTGATGCTGAGAATCGAACCCAGTGCCTCATGCATGCTAGGCAAATGCTCTACCACTTAGCTACAACCCCAGGCCTGCTTTGAACTTTCTTATGCATAATTGTAGGTACAGCAGTTAAAATTTAATTAGTCAGTTTGCTTTCAACAACTGAAATCATTTGGTATAATTACAGTAAAAAAAAAAAAGTAAATCTAGAAATATATCTGTTATTCCATGAATATTTCCCTTTGAATTTACTTATTTACTTGTACTTCATGTATATAGCTTTCTAATTGTTCAGATTATTGCTTGAATCTTTGTGCCCTTATTTGATGAAGCACATGGACAAACCAATTTGAATTCTGTTTACTAAGGTTATTAAGTATCACGAGGCAACTACTGGCAGAGCAAATATCCAGTAATTCAAAGCAGTACCCTGATTGCATTTTCTTTTCTTTTTTAAAATTTTTTATAGATTTTATTATTATTTTTTAAATACACGACAACAGTGGAATGCATTACAATTCTTATTATACATACAGAGCACAATTTTTCGTATCTCTGTATATAAAGTATGTTCACGCTAATTTATGCCACTATACATGTACTTTTTTTGCATTACAATTCTTAATACACATATATACCACAATTTTTCATATCTCTGTTTGTATATAAGGTATGTTGAGACCCAATTCAAGTCTTCATACATGTACTTTGTATAATGATGACCATCACATTCCACCATCCTTGCTAATCCCCTTTCCCCTCCCTTCCCCTCCCACCCCTCTTCCCTATCTAGAATTATCTAACCCTCCCAAGCTCTCCCTCCCTACCCCACTATGAGTCACCTTTCCCTTATATCAGAGAAAACATTCAGCATTTGTTTTTTTGAGATTGGCTAACTTCATTTAGCATTATCTTCTCCAACACCATTTATCTGTAAATGCCATGATTTTGTTCTTTTTTAATGCTGAGTAAAATTCCATTGTGTATATATGCCACATTTTTTTTTATCCATTCATCCACCAAAGAACACCTAGGTTGGCTCCACAGTTTAGCTATTGTGAATTGTGCTGCTATAAACATTGATGTGGCTGTGTCCCTGTAGTATGCTGTTTTTATGTCCGAAAAGAGGAATAGCTGGGTCAAATGGTGGTTCCATTCCCAGATTTCCAAGGAATCTCCATACTGCTTTCCAAATTGGCTGCACCAATTTGCAGTCCCACCAGCAATGTATGAGTGTACCTTTTCCCCCACATCCTCGCCAACACTTGTTGTTGCTTGTCTTCATAATTGCTGCCATTCTCACTGGAGTGAGATGATATCTTAGAGTAGTTTTGATTTGCATTTCTCTGATTACTAGAGATGAGGAACATTTTTTCATATATTTGTTGATTGATTGTGTATTCTCTTCTGAGAAGTGTCTGTTCAGGACCTTGGCCCATTCATTGATTTGTTGTTGTTGTTGTTGTTGTTCTTTATATACCCTAGAGTGATGTGTGAGGGGTAAAAATTTGTTCCCAGGATGTAGGCTCTCTGTTCACCTCACAGATTGTTTCTTTTGCTGAGAAAAAACTTTTAGTTTGAATCCATCCAATTTATTGATTCTTGGTTTTAATTCTTGTACTATAGGAGTCTTATTAAGGAAGTTGGGGCCTACTGGATTGCATTTTCTAAGGGAGAAGGGATTAAATAGTTTATAGTTCCCAATAGTTTATCTAAAAATTAGGACTTAAAGGGAAAATCCAAGTTCATTTAAAACAAACAACTATTTTTTAAAGAGTGTATCAGAGGCAGTGGAGAATGATTTTAATTCCAGAGATTTGGTGGGGCTAAGGCAGAAAGATCCCAAGTTCAAGGCCAGCCTCAGCAATTTAGTGAGGCCCTCAGCAATTTAGCAAGACTCTGTTTCAAAATAAAAAAATTAAAAGGGCTGGGGGTGGCTGAGGATGTAGCTCAGTGGCACAGCACTTGCTTAACATGTGCAAAGACCCTGGGTTTAATCTGCACCCCTCCCACCCTCACCCAGCACAGAGAAAGAAAAAAAAAAAAAAAGTGCTATAAAAGGCTGGGGGTGGAACTCACTAGCAAATTGCCTCTGGGTTTAATCCCCCCCGTATAAAAAATAATAATAATTAATTAATTTTTAAAAACTGTATCAGAGAGACTTTAGCTGCATGTAATAGAAACTTGACTATAGCAGTAGCTTAACAAATAGGGTTTTTTTTTTTGTTTGTTTGTTTGTTTGTTTTGTGGGTTTTTTTTTGTATTTCTTTTGTGGTGCTACAGATGAACCCAGGTTTGGAGCAAGCAAGGCAAACATCCTACCACTGAGTGACATCCCAGCCCCCCTATAGGGTTTTTATATATATTTTTTTCAGTACCAGGGGTTGGATTCAGGGGCATTAACCACTAAGCCACATCCCCAGCCCTATTTTGTATTTTATTTAGAGACAGGGTCTCAGTGAGTTGCTTAGTGCATGTGCCACTGCGCCCGACCCAAGTAAGGTTTTATTTTTTTTATTTATTATTTTTTTTAAAGAGAGAAAGACAGAGAATATATATTTTTTTAATATTTATTTTTTAGCTTACGGCGGACACAACATCTTTGTTTGTATGTGGTGCTGAGGATCGAACCAGGGTAGCACGCATGCCAGGCGAGCACGCTACCGCTTGAGCCACATCTCCAGCCCCCAAGTAAGGTTTTAAGATCTCAGATGTTAAGAAGTCTAGCCTGATGCAGTCAGTAATGCACGCCTTTAATACTGAGAAACCAGCCTCTACCTCAGAGCAAAGCCTGTCCAAGGAAGAGAGTGTGACCCTTGTCCTGGAAAGACCCATAGAGCACTCCTAGGCACATACCCACCCTGCTGAGTTGTTTGTCTGTAAACAACAGGAGAGGTCTGAGGCACCAGGTGTCCCTGACTCAGTCAGGCTAGGTGAGGACCCTTAGCAACCCCCTAGCAACCACCAATCAGCATGAGACAGGGAAATACCTGGGATGCCAGATGACCCTCCCAGTAGTTTATGGTGGTTGATAACATGTTGGGAAACCATGTAGTTCAGCACATACACCCCTCTTGGCTTAAACCAATCAGTTCAAACAAATCCCCCTCTTGTACTAATCAATCACCCTTACCCAACTTGTTCCCGCCAGTGAATGTGCTAATCATGTTTTATGATTTTCCCTCGGTGTGTGATGATTTGCTAAGAGATGCTATGATGTATGTGAAGTCCCTGCCTTCCCCAAAGAGTGTATAAAACTGCTGCAAACCCTGGGCCGGGGGCCTCTCAGTGTCACCAGTTGCTGTGTGCGCGGAGGACGGAGCTAGCTCTCAATAAACACCTCTTTGCTGCTTACATCGATCTTGGTTTCTCTGGTGGTCTTTTGGGGGTCCCGAATTTGAGCATACTCAGGAGGCTAAGGCAGGAGGATCACAAGTCAAGGCCAGTCTGAGCAACTTAAAGAAACCCTGTCTCAAAAACTTTTTTTTTTTTTTTTGAAGAAGTGGGGATGTAGCTCAATGGTAGAGTTCCCTTGGGTTCAAAACCTAGTACAGCAAAAATGAAGTCTGGAGGGGGCTTCCGTGGCACATGCTTGTAATCCCAGCAGCTCAGGAGCTGAAGCAGGAAGATCTTGAGTTCAAAGCCAGAGGGAGGCGCTCAGCAACTCTATGAGACTCTGACTTTAATAAAATACAAAATTGGGCTGGGGATGTGGCTCAGTGGTTGAGTGCCCCTGAATTCAATCCCTGGTACACCACCAAAAAAAAAAAAAAAAAAAAAGTCCGGAAGCAGATAGAGTTGCCAGATTTAATAAGTAAATATATAGGATACCTAGTTAAATTTTAGTTTCATATAAACTATGGATAATTTTTTAGCCTCATATGTCCTATGTATAAATTTAACTGAGCAACCTGCATTTTATCTGTCAATCACAGAAGCACCGGGGGCTGGTACAGCCTCTCACAAGTATGTCTGCATGCTCCTTCTTCCATCCCATCCAGCTAAGCTTTCTTTGTGGCTTTTGCTTGTGTGGTTGCAGGAAGCTCTACCTTAAGGCATCAAACCCATGTTTTAGGTGGGATGAATGGGAAAGCAAAATAGGAAGGGCAATAGTCCTAACCCAGTGTCAAGAAACAATAGCTCCTCTGGACACTTCTTTCAATAGACTTCCACTTACATTTTAAATACCACAACTGGATTACAGTCACCCTTGGCTGCAAAGGTGACCAAGCAAGTGAGTGTTTTTAATTGGGCACTCTGACACTCTGAGCAAATCGTGTTTCCATCAAGAAAAAGAGAAAAGTAGACATGGGGTAGGCAAATATCCACAAAGAGAGGAAATGTAATTTTCAACATTCATTTTGAATTTCGTGTTGATCACACAAATGTGCACTGTGAATCTAGAAGGCAAAAGAAACCCAAAGATAGAATTCTACATCCTTATAGGTAGTCTTGACTCCCTCGGGGCCCTCTAACTTCCTGAGAAATGATTGGCTTTAGTTTTAAGACTATCATAGATCCTAGAAAGTTTGTGAGGAGACTCTAAAGATTTTGGTGATAATTATGACTGGGAAGTGGAAATGAGGTCTCTAGTACCATAATCCAAAGGTTGTTGCCAAGAGGTTTCTATTAGATCAAAGATGCATGATTCTTAATTTTCTGAAGTCTGTAAATTCATTTAAAATATGAATTAGTTTGAATCTAATCTTCCATAGCCAAAATCTCATAGATCTGATAAAACAAAAGTCTCATCCTATATAAATGTATAGTATGGTTTTGTCCCTGATCTAAAAGTGTTACGTGTATGATTTTCTTACCAAGAAACAACTAACAGAGGACACCAGCCACTTCTGTCAAAGGCTTCAAACAATTAGCATCAAATTATTTCTTTTCTTTGGAAAATTAAAAAGGAAATCACTAGCAAATGGTATCCAATTACAAGATTGTTTTTTTCATTTAATAGTGGTTTTACAAACACTACCGGTTCTTCTTTTCTGGTTAAACCAGCAGGAGTTTCACAATTTTAATTTCAATGGGAGATTTTCCAGCAAAAACAAAACCATTTGTTCATCTAATTTGACATTATCAAATCAGTGTCATGTGGTAACCTTAGCCTGTTTCATTTTTCTGTACTGAAAAAGAACTATGTATAAAATAAGAGCATGGTTTTCACCATGAATAATGAATACATTTATAGTATTGTTGCTATAAAGACAAATACTCAAAAGAAAATTAGAAATTCAGTTTTAAAGGAGCTTTTCTTCATGTTGTTTTGTTTTTATTGTTTGGTTACCTTGTCTGTCTTTATTAAGGTAATACTTATTTGACCTTTAGTTAAAATAAAAGTGGTATATCTAACTGAATAAATAAAGGTGTAATATCTAATTGTCAGAGTAATAAATACAAACATTTCCTCCATTTTCTGGAGGGGTGTAGTTTTTATAAGCTCTGCAGAAGAGATCATTCAGATAAGGTCGCACCAAATAGAAGTTTCGCTCATTGGATTAAAAATAGATCAGCTCCGTGACTCAGCACGCAGTTTATTGCAGTTGCCCACAGAGAACATCCTAATTCTTCCTCGTGCTGCATCACAGTGGAGTACTCATGTGGCTTTATGGGGATTAGCTTATTTAGCTATTAGAAATAAGATCACAGTATATCTAGGACATTCTGTGAGATACAATGACACAGAGTATTATGGGTCAAAGTCTAGTTAAATATAGGTGAGCATGTATTCAACATACCCATTTAAGTTCCTTGTACTGAGAATATTACAGGTCAAATTCTGGCTAAGTATAAGTAAACCATATTCAAAATAATGACTTAAGTTTCTTCTAATACATTTACAATAATATTATGGCTAAACTGAAAGTGAATGGTGGAATTAGGTTACAGAGAGTGCTTGACTGAGCCCTGATTTCTAGAGCAATCTGCTTTATTATTCCTACCAGACACTCCCTTCTGTATGGGAAAGCTCATTGGAAGAGGGAGGCTTTAATATCTCTTTTTTTCAATACCAATGAAAGGGGTCAGACTGTGCTACCCCCAAATATGTCACTCTGGAGTGACAAATTAAGGACTATTTTGAATTTAGCCCAATTGAGAAATGACAAAAACAGGAGGAGCTCTTGGCCCTGCCTAAAAATAGGACATAGGGGCTGGGGTTGTGGCTCAGTGGTAGAGTGCTTGTCTGGCACATGTGAGGCACTGGGTTCCGTCCTCAGCACCACATAAAAATAAATAAATAAAATAAAGATATTGTGTCTATCTACAAAAAAAAAAAAAAAAAAAAGATTTAAGAAACAAAACAAAACAGGACATAAGTTTCTTTTGGAAGGGAAGGGGGTTATTTGGGATTGAACCCAGGAGCACTTATCACTGAGCTACATCCACAGACCTTTTTTTTTTTTAATTTTTAATTGTGAGACAAGATCTCACTAAATTGATAAAGCTGGCCTGGAACTTGAGATCCTCCTGATTAAGCCTCCTAAGTAACTGAGATTATAGGCAAGCACCACCCATGCCTAGCATGATATAATTTTCCATTTGTAAAAGTGTCCCGCTCCTCAATACCAGAAAAAAAAGAGAATGACTACAGGTAACTCTAACCAAAAACAACTTGAGATGCATAAGAAAACTTCCTGAACAACCTATCTACCATACTTTTCCTAGTGGCCTTCCCACAATTGACCTATAATCCTTACCACTTTTCCTTTGTCTAGTCAATGCTCTCCAATTTATCACCCTTTGTTAAAGTGGTATATAAGTCTTGGGTCTAATCACTTCTTTGGCTTTTGGCCTCTTTTGTTTTGCTTTTTGTCTTTGTTTTTGGAAGATACAACGCAGGGACAGTTTGCCACTAAGCTATACCCCCATCCTTTTAAATTTATTATTACTATTATTTTATTTTTTGGCACTGGGCATTGAATCCAAGGGCACTCAACCACTGAGCCACATCTCTAGCCCTTTTTATTTTTTATTTTGAGACAGAGTCTTGCTAAGTTGCTTAGGGCCTGGCTAAGTTGCTGAGGCTGGCCTTAAATCCTTGCAGTCCTCTTGCCTAGCCTACCAAATTGGTGGGATTTCAGGTGTTTGCCACTGCACCCAGCTTGACTTCTTTTCTGTGAAGTCTTTGCTCATAAAATAAAATCTGTATGCTTTTTCTCCTTTTAATCTATCTTTTATCAATTTAATTTGCATGTGAACTAAAAGAATTTTCTTCTCTACATTCACATCAGGTAATGATCAAGAAAAGTCATCTGTAGCTCCAGAACAATCAGGAATGATCTTACTCATAAATGGAATTTATAATTTTACTTAAAGGAGACATGAGGAATAGAAGGTGTTGTGGCTTGAATGTATCCCCCACATGTCATGTATTGGAAACTTAATCCTCCATTCAACAGTATTTGGAGGTAGGGACTAATGAGATGGTCAGTTCATAAGGGATATGCCCTCACCAGTGGTTAATGTCATTATCATAGGAATATTTGTACCATTGTGAAAGTGGATTTATTATAAAAGTAAGTTTGGCATATCAAAATCTCTGTGACACTATGAAGGCAGTTCTAAGAGGAAAGTTCATTGTACTGAGCTCATTTATTAAAATAATAGAAAAGAGCAAAATAAATAATCTAACATTATGTCTCAAAGCCCTAGGGAAAAAAAAAAAAGATCAATACCAAAAGCAGTAGAAGACAGGAAATAATTCAACTCAGAGCGGAAATCAATGAAATTGAAACAAAAGAGCAATTCAAAAAATTAATAAAACAAAAAGAAGCTGGTTCTTTGAAAAAATAAACAAAATTGATAAACCCTAAATGAAAAGAGAGAAAATTCAAATTACTAAAATGTGTGATGAAAAAGGAAATATTATGATGGACACTACTAAATCCAGTCAATAATCAGAAACTATTTTGAAAATTTATACTCCAATAAAATACAAAATCTTGAAGATATTAATAAATTTCTAGAGACATAGGACCTACCTAAACTGAATCAGGAGGACATGTACAATTCAAACAGATCAATGTCAAGCACTGAAATAGACAACATCAAAAGAATTTCAACAACAACAATAAAAAAGCCCAGGACCAAAGGGATTCTCAGTCACATTCTACATGACCTTCAAAGAAGAATTAACACCAATATTCCTCAAATTATTCCATGAAATAGAAAAGAATGGAACCCTTCCAAATTCATTCTATGAAGCTAACATCACACTGAAACCAAAATCAAAGACACATCAAGGAAAGAAAACTTCAGACCAATATCCATGATGAACATGGATACAAAAATTCTCAATAAAATTCTGGCAAATCACATATAAAACAGTTTAAAAAGGTAGTGCACCACAATCAAATGAGGTTCATTCCAGGGATACAAGTTTGGTTCAACATACAGAAATCAATAATTGTAATTTATCACATCAACACTTAAAGACAAGACTCATATGATTATCTCAATATATGCAGAAAAAGCATTTGACAAAATACAACATTTCTCCATGTTCAAAACACTTAAAAAAAAAAACTAGGGATAGCAAAAAATATACCTCAATATTATAAAAGCCATATATGCTAAACCAAAGGCCAACATCATTCTAAATGGAGAAAAAGTGAAAGCATTCCCTGTAAAAACAGGGATAAGAATGCCCTCTTCCACCACTTCTATTCAACATAGTCCTTGAAATTCTAGCCAGACAGAAGAAAGAAATTAAAGGGAAAGAAGAACTCAAACAATCCCTATTTGCCTACATGATTCTATATTTAGAAGACCCCAAAAAACTCCACCATTAAACTTCTAGAACTCATAAATGAATTTAGCAAAGTAGCAAGATATACATCTAACACTCAAAAATAAAATGCATTCCTACACATCAGTGATGAATCTACATGACCTTCAAAGAAGAATTAACCTTCAATGAAGAGAAATTAGGAAAACTAATCCATTCATAATAGTCTTAACAAATATTTGGGAATCAATGTAATGTAAAAGGTGAAAGACCTCTATGATGAAAACTACAGAACACTAAAAAAAGAAATTGGAGAAGACCTTAGAAGATGGAAAGATCTCCTATGCTCTCGGATAGGCAGAATTAACATTGTCAAAATGTCCACACTACCAAAAGTGCTATACTGATTTAATTCAACTCCTATTAAAATCCCAATGACATTATTCATAGAAATAGAAAAAGCAGTCATGTGATTCATTTGGAAAAATAAGAGATCCAAAATAGTCAAAGCAATCCTTACCAAGAAAAATGAAGGAGGAAGCATCACAACACCAGACCTTAAATTATACTACATAACTATAGTAACAAAAATGGCATGATATTGGCACATATAGATCAATGGTACAAAATAGAAGACACAGAAACAAACCCACATAAATACAGTTATCTCAGACTAGACAAACATGCCAAAAACATACATTGGAGAAAAGATGGCCTCTTCAACAAATGGTGCTGGGAAAACTGGAAATCTATATATAGCAAGATAAAATCAAACCCCTCTCTCTCATTCTGCACAAAACTCAAAGTAGATCAAGGACTTAGGTATTAGAACAAAGACCCTGCACCTAATAGTAGAAAAAGTGGGCCCAGATTTTTATCATGTTACCTTAGGAACTGACTTCCTTAACAAGACTCCTAAAGCACAAGAAATAAAATCAAGAATCAATAAATGGGATGGAATCAAACTAAAAAGCTTCTTCACAATAAAGGAAACAATCAAAAAATGTGAAGAGAGAGCTTAAGGAAGGAAGAAAATCTTTGCCACCTGCACCTCAGATAGAGCATTAATCTCCAGGATATAGGAAGAAGTAAAAAAATGTAACACCACAAAAACAAATAACCCAATAGCCAATAGCCAACAAATAACCCAAATAACCCGTTTGTTAATGGGCTAAGGAATTGAACAGACACTTCACAGAAGAAGAAAATATGATCTGTAAACAAATATATGAAAAAATGTTCAACACACTAACAATTAGAGAAATGCAAATTAAAACTACACTGATATTTCATCTTACTTCAATCAGAATGGCAATTATCAAGAATAAAAGCAACAATAAATGTTGGTGAGGATGTGGGGGAAAAGGTACATTCAGACATTGCTGGTGGGACTGCAAATTGGTGCAACCACTCTGGAAAGCAGTATGGAGACTCCTCAGAAAACTTGGAATAGAACCACCGTTTGACCAGGTATCCCTTTCCTCAGTTTATACCCAAAGGACTTAAAATCAGTATACTACAGTGATACAACCACATCAATTTTTATAGTAGCTCAGCTCACAATAGCTAAACTATGGAACCAACCCAGGTGTACTTCAACAGATGAATGGACAAAGAAAATCCGGTCTATATACACAGAAGAATATTACTCAGCCACAAAAAAAAAAAGAATTAAATTATGGCATTTACCAGTAAATAAAGGGAACTGGGGAATATCATGCTAAGTGAAATAAATTTAAAAATCAAAGGCCGAATGTTTTTTTCTGATATGCTGATGATAATTTCACAATAAGTGGAGGGAGGTTAGGGAAAAATAGAAGTACTTTGGATTAGAAAAAGAGGAATGAGAGGAAGGGAGGGGGAATAAAAATAGAAAATAGAATGAATCGGACAGTACTATTCTACATGTATATATGATTATACGACCAATGTAATTCTATATCATGTACAACCAGAAGGATGAGAAGTTATACCCCTTATATGTATAATATGTCAAAGTACATTTCTATTATCATGTATAATTAATTAGAACAAATGAAAATAATCTTTTTTTTTAAAAAAGTTGGTTTGGCTCTTTTGCTTACTCTACCTTGCCCCTTCTATCTTTCATCATGGAATGATGCAGCACAAAGACCCTTACAAAATGCCAGCTTGATGCTCTTGGACCATGAACTGCATAAGCTTCTTTTCTTTATAAATTACCCAGTTTGTGGTATTATGTTACTACAACACAAAACAGACTTAACACAACACGGAAGCCTATCTTCTCTCCAAAGCATCTCCCTCCAAATTATTGGTTATCAATAGGGAAATGCTTTAAGCTTACTATCTTCTAGGAACACCCTACTATAACAATAAACACTTAAAAATCACTCTTTTATGGCCACCATACGTTAGTTGCTGAAGATACAAAGATGAATGAAACTGGGTGGCTTAATAAAAGTTTCATTTAGCTCCTGACTCATCAGATCCCAGTGGTGCTGTGAGGAAAAGGGCAAGTAGGATGTTGAGGAGGTGGGAGGAGGCAGGTTCTCTGCGGCCCTAAAAGGCAGAGTCAGCTCTGGTCAGCCAGGGAGCAGGCCTGGGAGAAGGAGCAACTTGAAGGAGAAAGCTCTTCAGGCTTTGAAGAGAGGGACTCTGAGAGTTGGGGCTCTGAGATTTGCAGAAAATATCTTCATTCTCATAAAATGTGGCCGAGGGCCACCCTTGAAAGTGCTGCCTCTTACTTTGGGTCTTTAACCAAACAGAAAGCTGGGCATGGTGGTGCACACTTGTGATCCCAGCAACTCTGGAGGCTAAGGCAGGAGGATGGCAAGTTCAAGGTCAACCTGGGCAACTTAGTGAACCCTGTCTCAATATAAAAAATAAAAAGGGTTGGGGATGTAGCTCAGTGGTAGAGCACAAGGACCAAGGTTTTGGTAACAGGAGGACCAAGTGAACAAAAGAGAGGCAGCTGAAATTTGTCTTGGGCAGGCAGTCTCTGTTTTCCTTTAAGGTGATTCTATTTCCTTCAGAATTGCTGGATTTACTTCAAGTTCCCCTACTTCTTGTCATATGTGGACTCTTCAACCCTGCTAAGGTTTTTAGTTGATACCAAAAAGTTAAGGAAGACTTCATAGATAAGCACTTAAAGTGAATTCTCAGCTAGTAATATTTGCATTTTGACACAGGACGCTGGAAAGCTCTTAAAATTGCTCAAATGCTAAAACCGCACATTCTCAAACCAGCTTCTGTGTAGAAGATACAATACAGTGGCAGAGTGCTTGCCTGTTATACACAAGGCCCTGGGTTTCATCCCCATTACCACAAGAAAAGAAAAATAGTCTCCAACCAACCTCTGAGGGTAATGTATAAGATTATTCTTAGTATCTCAAGTCTCCATCCTAGACTTCTGCTGTGGTTTGAGTTTGTCTCCCACGGGTTCATACATTAGAGTTTGGTCCTCAATGGTATGTTGGAAAGTGGTGAGACCTTTGAGAGGAGGGACCAAGTACAGAGCTCTCATGACCTAGTTTCACCTTTTAAAGGCTCCTCCCAACATTGCATTGGGTTTGAACTTCCAAAACATTTGGATATATATATTTTTTTCTGTGTGTGTGTGTGTGTGTGTGTATGGATGCATATGTGCCTGGAATGAAACCCAGGGCCTTGAACACACCAGGCAAGCATTCTACCACTGAGCTTCATCCCTAGCATTAACATTAAATATAAATAAATGGAGGGGGAAATAATGTGCAAAATAGTTCTGAGACTATTGGCTGATATTTAATGCTAGAATAGTGGTAAGGGTAAAGAAAGACTTTCTCCCTATTGAAAATAAGGGAAGAAACTTTCCATTTCTGCCCCATTTCCTTCAGGATTTCTTTCTCTGTCCTTTTCAAAAGGATATAAATCTTTTTAATGCCTAAATAAGCCTCTGGTCAGTCTCACAACTCAGGAATGTTTCCCCAAGGACCCGGGAGCCATCTATTTGAAATGTAATCATTAAGAAAGATAAAACTTCACCCTGCCCCACCCTTCTCTCCCTTTGCCTGGGAGTTGATGGGGCCTGTCTGCTTTGTCACCTGACTCCAAATTGCAAAACCTAGTTCGGTTTGCTTGGTTGTAGCCACGCAGCTGTAAAAAAGGTCAGATTCTTTTCTGTCTTTGCAAACCCTTTATTGGGTCGTCTATATTGTGTATCACATTCTGAGTTCATGCTTATTCAATTAAAGAATTGTATTCCCTCTCCTACCTATGTGGAGAGGTTTTCTGGGTTGGAAGGAGATTTTGTTTTCTTTTCTTAGGTTGATAGTGAGATTGAACTCAGGGATGCTCTATCAGTGAGCTATATCCCCAGCCTTTTTTATTATATTTTGAGACTGGGTCTTGCTAAATTGCCCAAGCTGGCCTTGAACTTGTGATCCATCTGCCTCAGCCTCCCAAATTGCTGAGATTATAGATGTGCACCACTGTGCCATGTTTCTTTGATTCTTTTTCTGTAAAAATATTTTCATATGTTTTTGGGACGTTTGTACTTTTTCATGATATGCCTTTGTCTTCTGCTTTCTTCTCCTCTGTGATTTATTTACCTATTTCTTATTCATTTGTAGGATTCTTTTCTTTCTTTTTTTTTTTTTTTTGAGAGGGGGGGGAGGGAGAGAGAGAATTTTATTATTTATTTTTTAGTTTTTGGCGGACACAACATCTTTATTTGTATGTGGTGCTGAGGATTGAATCTAGGCCGCACGCATGCTAGGCGAGCACACTACCGCTTGAGCCACATCCCCAGCCCTCATTTGTAGGATTCTTGATACAGAACATCACTGTTGTTTGCTCTGTGCTTTAGCTCTGTTTATGAGAATCACTAGTGCCTGAGTTTGTACTTGCTCTCATCTCCATAACTTTGCAATCTGCTTCTGGTTTCTATTCAGCTCTGCCCTCCAGTCTGGTTTTCTGACCTTCCTTAGGACTATCTGGGGCACTCCTTATGTGAATTTCTACTTTGTTGTTGTTGTTGTTAGTGCTGGTGATTAAAGTCAGGGGTGCTCTACCTCTGAGCTACATCATCAGCCCTTTTATTTTTTATTTTGAGACAAAGTCTTGCCAAGTTTCCCAGGCTGGCCTCAAATTGCCTCAGCCTCCAAAATTGCTGGGATTATAGGCTTGCACAACTACATCCAGTATACCTTTTTTTTTTTTTTTTTTTAAACCTAGGACCTCCAACTAGAACTCTACCTCTGAACTATACCACCCCCACCTGCCAAGACAAATAACAATCTTTTTATTTTTAACTTGTTCTTTTTAGTTATACATGATAGTAGAATGTGTTATGCTCAAATTCAGGACCCCCAAAAGACCACCAGAGACCAAGATCATGGAAGCAGCAAAGAGGTGTTTACTGGGAGCTAGCTCGGTCCTCTGCACACACACAGCACCTGGTGACACTGAGAGGCCCCAAGCCCAGGGTTTGCAGCAGTTTTATACACTCTTTGGGGAAGGCAGGGACTTCACATACATCATAGCATCTCTTAGCAAATCATCACACACCGAGGGAAAATCATAAAACATGATTAGCACATTCACTGGCGGGAACAAGTTGGGTAAGGGTGATTGATTAGTACAAGAGGGGGATTCGTGGGCTGGGGATGTGGCTCAAGCGGTAGTGCACTTGCCTGGTGTGCGTGAAACCCGGGTTCGATCCTCAGCACCACATACAAAGATGTAGTGTCCGCCGAGAACTAAGAAAAAATAAATAAATATTAAAAATTCTCTCTCTCTGTCCCCCTCTCTCTCTCTCTAGAAAAAAAAAAAAAAAGAGGGGGATTCGTTTGAACTGATTGGTTTAGGCCACGAGGGAAGTACAGCTGAACTACATGGTTTCCCAACATGTTATCAACCACCATAAACTACTGGGAGGGTCATCTGGCATCCCAGGTATTTCCCTGTCTCATGCTGATTGGTGGTTGCTAGGGGGTTGCTATGGATCCTCACCTAGCCTGACTGAGTCAGGGACACCTGGCTTCTCAGATCTCTCCTGTTATTTGTAGATAAACAACTCAGCAGAGTGGGTTATGTGCCTAGGAGTACTTTGTGGGTCTTTCCAAGGACAAGGGTCACGCCCCCTTCCTTGGACAGGCTTTGCTCTGAGGTAGAGGCTGGTTTCTCAAATGCATTTTTTTTTAATGTGTATTTTTTTTTTTAATTTTAGGTGGACACAATATCTTTATTTTATTTTTATGTGGTGCTGAGGATCGAACCCAGTGCCTCACGCATGCCAGGCAAGCATGCCACCACTTGAGCGCCACACCCCGAGCTCCTCAAATGCATTTTGACATCTTATACATACATGGAATATAACTTCCCATCCTTGTCACTATGACAGCCTTTTTTTCCATTTTTAAAAATTTGTTCTAATTATACATGACAGTAGAATGCACTTTGATACATCATACATAAAATGGGGTATAATTTCTCATTCTTCTGGTTGTACATGAAATTAGAATCATACTCATTGTGTAGACATATATGTAAATAAAAATCTTAACTGAAAAATACCACAACAGAGTGCTAGCCTAAGAAGATGAGAGAAAAGCTATTCATTTATTAATTTGACAAATATGAGTTGAGACTCAGCTCAAAAAAAGATGCTGAGGAGTTAAGAAACTACTTTCTCAGCTCCAGAATCATACCTCAACAATAATCTGGGGAACTGAGATCTAGAAGCTGATGATCCCACAAACACAGTACCTATGATTTAGAGCATCAGAAAGCTGCCTTCAGAGCCTGAACTAGATTCTGGGTCTATATTCAATGAATAAAATAGATGAAGATCTTATGGAACTTAATTTGTAATGAAGGAGCAAGACAGATACTAAATAGAAAATAAAAAGTTTGTACTCATTTGCTAGGCCCACCATTATAATGTACTATGAACTGGGTAGCTTAAACAGAAATTTCGTGTCTCATAGTTTTTGCAGGGTACGAATCCAAAATCAAGGTTATAACGGGGCTGGTTCCTTCTGAGGAGTGTGAGGGAAGGATCTGGTTTAGGCTGTCTCCTTGACTTTTAGATACTGTCTTTTCCCTTTACCCTTGAGCTTACATCCCTAGTCCATTTTTTACTTTTTATTTTTTGAGACAGGGTCTTGCTAAGTGGCTGAGATACCTACTAAATTGCTGAGATGACCTCTAATTTGGAATCCTTCTTCCTTGGTCACTGGAGTCACCTTGATTATAGGCACACACTACCACACCCAGAAATTTTCTCCTCTTTTTTTTTTTTCTTTTTTTGGTACTGGGGATTGAACCCAGGGGCACTTAACCACTGAGCTACATTCCCCAGCCCTTTTAAAAATATTTTTATTAGAGACAGGGCCTCGCTAAATTGCTGAGGCTGGTTTTGAACTTGCGATCCTTCTGCCTCAGCCTCCTGAACCACTGGGATTGCAGGAGTGTGCCACCACTGCCTGCAAATTTCCCCTTCTTTTTTTTTTTTTTAATATTTATTTTTTAGTTCTCGGCGGACACAACATCTTTGTCTGTATGTGGTGCTGAGGATCGAACCCGGGTCGCACGCATGCTGGGCGAGCGTGCTACCGCTTGAGCCACATCCCCAGCCCAAATTTCCCCTTCTTATAAGGCACCATCTTATTGGAGTTGGGCGTACTCTATGAAGTTGTTTTAACTTAACTACCTCTGTAAAGATTCTATCTCAAAATAAGATCATATTCTGAGGTATTTGGAATATAGGGAGTAACAGAAGGAAGTATGACTGATATGTGGGTTAGGGCCCTGTAGTGGGAAGGCTTAAATGCTACATGGAGGGATTTGTGCATGGCTCTAAAATGAACCACTACAAGTTTATGATATATGCAAGTAACATGATCAGAAAAAAAAAATTCAAGAAGATTAAATCAATAGAATGTCTGGATTGGTTGTAGGACCCCTTATAAACAAAAAGCTCTTTCTAAAAGAAAGCCATTTAGCTGAGGGTGTAGCTCAGTGGTAGAGCACTTGACTACCGGCGCAAGGCCCTGGGTTCTATCCCAGGACAACAAACTGTGGTAATCATTTAAGTTAGAGCTGTAGTTCTCAACTGGGGATCATTTTGCTTCTCAGGGGACATTTGGTAATGTCTGGAGACATACTTGATTTTCACAACAGTGGAGGTGTCACTAAATAGTAGGTATGGGACAGGGATGCTGCTCAAAATCATCCAGTGCACAGGACAGCCCCACTCCCAAAGGATTATGCTGCCCAAAATGTCAATGTAGCTTACTTTAGCAATCCTGGGTTAGAGATAATTATAATAAATAATAAACCGGACTGGTGGCACATACCTATAATCCCAGCAGCTCAGGAGCCTAAGGCAGGAAGATCTCAAAGCCAGCCTCAGCAACTCAGGGAGGCCCTAAGCAACTTAGGGAGACCCTGTCTCTAAATAAAATATAGAAGGGCTGGGGATGTGGTTCAGTGAACCCAGCACCCCTGGGTTCAATCCCTGGTACAAAAAAAAAAAAGGAGAAGAGGAAGAACAAGAAGAAATAACAAGAAGGGAAAAAATCAGCAGACCTGAGCTCCACTGTGGAAGTAGAACACATGGAATTGTGAAAACATATAGGCAAAGGAGAACTCAGGAGTCCAACAGAGCCATTCGGAGGGGGAGAACAGATTCTGGGGAAGCCGGTGGTGTTAATGAATTCATTCTGAATGTGAGATGTCAATTGGATCCCTTAATGCAGTTCCAGAGGCAGCTGGAAAAAAAATGTGTTTGTGGAAACTCACAAGAGAAATACCCCAGAAGCATTTCATTGGTTAAAAAAGGGGGAGCAGAAGAGAGTGCAGAAAGAGCAGAGAGGGAAGAAGTTAAGAAGTTTGAGAGCCTGGGAGAGAAATGCAAAGGTCTACTTAGAAAAACATATATTATTATTTTTCAGAATATTTCTCCAATTTAGCAATCCACCAATTAATTAGACTACCTGGAAGTGTGTCTTTTCTAAACTCTAATTAAATCCATGTCAATGAGCCTCTTGTTGTTTTTAAATCATTGTTTTATTCAATCCTCAAATCCTCTTACAAATCTCCAACACATTCTCAAGCTTCCTTAGCACAGTGTTTGTAAACATTCTTTTTCTCTCATTCTGTGGCTGTCCTCAGCATTTAAGAACTATCTAGAAATTGTTGTCAAGGTCAGCCCTCTGCAAAATCAGGAAGTAGGTTATTTGATTTCAGAGCATCTTAAGCCTGCGGCATTTCTCCTCTCCACAGAGGAAAGGAGGGTGTGCAAGGGAGTTTTGATCTTGGCTCTATCACTACTAAGCTGTGTGACCTTCGGTAATTTTCTTTCCCTTGTTTTTAAAACTTTTTATTGGATTTGGGCTGAGTGTGTAGCTCAGTGATAGAGTGCTTGCCTAATATGTGTAAGGCCCTGGGTTCCATCTCTAGCAGCACACACACAAACTGTATTATGCCGCACCTACAAAAACTATAGTCAGAGACTAAATAAACATTTAACATGCTATTTAACATTTAATAGGTCTGTGCTTGCCCACGAATAATTTGTAATTGCAGAATAATTCATAATCCACACATGCAGTATAAATTCCTAGGCACAATTCAGAAGCATTATAGATTTAAAAAAAAATCTGATGTTTCTTTTTTTTCTTTATTTCTTTGGTTTGTTGGTGTTTGTTTGTGGTACTGTAGATGAACTCAGGGCCTGTGCATGCCGGGCAAATGCTCTATAACTCAGTTACATCCCCAGGCTATTATTTCCTAAAATCTTTATTTTGAAAGATATAAAACCTTATATAAATTTGGGGAAAAAAATAATACAATGAACCACATACCCTTCACCTAGACTTACCTGTTGTTTTAAATAGCTTTTTCACTGCTGTGACTAAAACACCTAACAAGAACAATTTTAAGGAGGAAAAGTTTATTTGGGGGCTCATGGTTTCAGAGGTCCCAGTCCATAGACAGCCAGCTCCATTCCTCAGGGATCCAGGTGAGGCAGAACATCATGAAGGAAGAGTGTAGCAAAGAGAAGCAGCTCATAGGATGATGAGACAGCAGAGAGACTAAGCTCAGCTCACCAAATACATACTCCAAAGCACACCTGCCAGTGCCCACCTTCTCCAGCCACACCTTACCTGCCTTCAGTGACCACTCCTTTCATTCGTATCAGTGGATTAATGCACTGATTAGGTTCAGGTTTCATAACACAGTCATTGCTCCTCTAAACCTTCTTGCATTGTCTCACACACGAGCTTTTTTGGGGACACTTACATCCAAATCAGAACACTTGTTGTTAGTTCTACAACTTTTTGTTTCCTGTCTGCATTTATCTTTTCTCTTTTACTAAATTACTTAAAAAGTCAATTGTAGGTATCACAAAGGTTTATCTTTAAATATTTGAATGTATCTCCTAAGGAACAAAGACATTCCACTATATAACCAAATATTAACATCTCACACAAGAAATTTAAAATTGAGAAAGTAGTATTATCTAGTATGTATTTTTTTGTATTATTCCTCAAATGACCTTTAAAACTGTTCCCCGCGCCTCAACCTAGGTTTTAATCAAAGTTTGTGTCTTTCTAATCTTTCATTTAGAAATGCTCCCCCCCCCTTGTTTTTTTTTTTTTTTTTTTTTTGACAACACTAATATTTTGGAAGCTTGCATTACATTGTAGAATGTCCCACTACCTAGATTTGTCTGATAGTTTCTCTCTGATTACTTTCAGGTTAAATACTTACATACACTAAACAGATACAAAATCTTGAAGGAGGTTTTTATGAGCCAGGCTGAAAGTCCTGCCTGTCACTTAGGCCCACATTCCACATGCCAGAACCACCCCTTATCTGTAAGGCAGCTAGGAAATAAGGCCTGGGAACAAAGTGACACAGCTTTGCTGAGTAGCCAATCATTCTCTCCCACAGAGGCTGTAAGAGGTTTGATAAAGCCCATTTGGGGCCACCTTTTTATACCCTGAGTGCCCTGAGTGACTAGATGGTAGCGAAGCTGCGGTCACTCAACACCTCCAGTCTAAGGTTCTCTGTTGTCTTTGGCTGTGTTGGTCCCACTCTGCAAACATTCACTCGTACTGAGTGTATGTTGAGGAGTGCTACAGTTCACAGTGGCCCACACACCTCTGCAGGATTACTTCAATAACTTAGAAGGTTCTTGGCAGCTTGAGGTACGGTTCAGCAGTAGAACCCTTGCCTAGCATGTGCGACAACCAGGGTTTGATTCCCAACACTCCCAAAATAAATAAATAAACAAACAAACAAACAAACAAATAATAATGAAAAAAAAAGAAGAAAAAAAGAAGCATCCCCACATTCCCACTACTTTTTTAATGTTCCTTTTCAAATGTTACAGCTTGTTGAAGAATGTGAGCTCAGCAATGTGCAAGTATGAAAGTAACCTTATTCGTCATCAGCAGTTTCAGGTAAACCTCCCTGCTCATGTGAAAACTCAGACCTTATATCCAGTTACTCCCAGATAACCAAAAGTCCCCTGGATTCTTTCAAATAAGAAGGGCTCTAGTCCAGATTTCCTGAAACAAATGAACCTTGGAGGAAAGTGATACAGGTTTGATGAGTAGCCAGAAAGTTGCAAGAGGTCTAGTAAACTCTCACTGGGGGTTTCACCTGCCATGTTTTCTGTTTTCCGTTCGGAGCTGGGGCTTCAACCCTGGGCATCAAACATGTTAGGCAAGTGCTCTTCCACTGAACTATACCCCCAGCCCCTTCATATGCAAGGTTATGAAAAAAAAGTTTTGAAATGTCTTACTGACTGGTATGTTCCAAGGAAAACTACTGAGGTCTAAAAATGAAGTGAAAACAGGACTCCTGAGAGATAAAATGAGCACCAGAGATGGCTTAGCCCTAAGATTTCTGAAGATCTCTTGGCAACATTGATTTTCCACTTCAGTGGTTACAGAGTTTGGGGAACAGGAAACAATACTTAGGGCCTACCCAAGCAGAAAGTGTGCTAGAGAAGCCCTATAAAGTTGGAACCTCCCCCTCCACTGCCAAAGATCCAAAGAGAAATAAACTTATCACTCAGAATTGGACAGCAAGAAATCTTTCTGTCTTGAACTTGAAACTGAGTAAGGAGAATAAAATGGAAAAATCTCCCCGGAGCATTTGTTACTACAAACTAGCCTCCAGGTTGATATTCTCTACAAAAGCATGCTCCTTGTGACGTTTGAAGCCTCAAATGATCACATAATTCAAAGTAGTCCCAAGTTGGTAGTTCCCCTAGGCAAAACAGGCAAGAGGACTGCAGTTTCAACCTGGATCTCAAAGAAACCCCATAGATAAAATGCCAAAGCCAATGATTCAGCTCACAGTAATAAAAAAAAAAAAAAAAAAAAAAATCTAACAACACACGGAAATAAGGCACTCAGGGCAAGAACTAGCAGAAACAAAACAATGGAATCAGATCTTCAAAGATTTCAGATATTGCAATTGTCAGACCCAACTATAAAATTACTTTGTTTAGGGCTAGAGATGTAGCTCAGCAGTACAGCTACATGCCAGCATATGCAGGACCCTAGGTTTGATCTCTAACACCTCAAAAACAAACAAAAAATTCCAAACTGTGTATCTATACTCTGTGTGCACATGTGTATGGACATTATTGGGAATTGAACCAGGTCCCCATGTTTGTTAAGCAAGCATTCTACCAAGGAGCTATAACCACAACTTTTCTTTCTTTTCTTTTTCTTTTTCTTTCTTCTTCTTCTTCTTTTTTTTTTTTAATTTTGAGACAGAATCTTACTCAATTGCCCAGGTTGGTCAGGAACTTGCTGTCCTCCTGCCTCACCCTCCTGAGTAGCAGGGATTACAGGTGTGTGTCACTGCAATTCTGTATATTTAATGTACTTAGAGAAATGAAAAACAGGTTTGAAAATGTGAGCAATGAATGAAAGACTATAAAGAAGGTTTAAAATATAACAACGAGCCAAACATTATTGCTAGAGATTAAAAAACAATTTTAATGATTAGAATTGAAAACTCAATAGATGGATCAAGCATCATAACAGAACAGCAGAGGAGAGAATTTGTAGAGGGGTCCAATCCAGGCTTATAATCACATTACTCCAGTCTGTAGAAATTCCAAATGCGTGCAAAGCTAAGCCTTCTCTCTTCCCAGCCCAGGCCTGCTTCAGGCCTTGGAGCTTGAGCTGGGGGAGGCATCCTCCTCCTGCACACTCCTCCCCCAGGCCTCCCACTAGGCCTCCCCCTAGGCCTCCGGCTTGCTGATAGCTGTTTCCGTCCTCTCCACCCTGTGCCAGGGGGAAAGGAGGATTAGGGGGAAAGAGAAACTGTCTTGTATGCCTGGTACTGCGTCATCTGGCATCGGTGCCCTCTGGGTATGGAGAACGTACAAAGCTTTTTTTTTTTTTTCTCCCTAGATTTTTTTTTTTCTCCTGAGTTTTCCTTCTCCTTTATACCCTGACTGCAGCTCCCCATATAGACAACACTTAGCTTGTCAGCTTTTTATGATTCTTATCCCAGCTTCTGGTGGTTCTTTTCAGATAATCTTAGGCCAGTACTTTGTGTGGATTCCCCTTTGTTCCCTGGGACACAGTCTCCTTTGCCCACTGTAAGTGAAAGTTCATTTGATTCCAAGATGACTGACTTCCACACCAGAAACTTCTGCCATATACACTTGGAGAGAATCAGAACTTAGTCCTTCCTAATTCAGCTCTAGGGGTCAAATGGGGGGGGGGGCGGGTCCTGGCTTTCCTTCCCCCATGTGAATGTTAGGGGGAGAAAAAAAGCACTTTCCAGAGAAATCTTCAGTCTCTCAGTCTTTTCTGCTGCAACATCCTTTTACTTTTTTTTTTTCTAAATTTTTTTTAATATTTATTTTTTAGTTTTCAGCAGACACAACATCTTTGTTTGTATGTGTTGTTTGTATGTGGTGCTGAGGATCGAACCTGGGCCACACACATGCCAGGCTTGAGCCACATCCCCAGCCCACATCCTTTTACTTTCAAGGTCAATGTTTTTTTTTTTTTTTTTTTTTTTGCAGTGCTGGGCATTGAACCCAGGGCTTTGGACATGCTAGGCAAGCACTCTAGCATGGAGCTATATCCCCAGTCCCAATTTGGGGTTCTTGAAAGCCAAAAGTGTTTACATGCTCTTAGCAGGTTTGGAATGATTGGGAATACCTATTGTATTGTATTGGTTTCAGATATTGATTGATTGATTGATTGGTACCAGGGACCAAACCCAGGAGCACTTTACCACTGAGTCACATCCCCAGCCTTTTAAAATTTTTATCTTGAGATAGGGTCTTGCTAAATTACTGAGGTTGGTCTTGGAAAGTGTGATCTTCAGCCCCCCAGAGTTACTGGGATCATAGACAAGTGCCTCTGAATCCAAGTTGGTTTCAGTTTTTGAGGTCAAAACAGACTAGTGCCATCTGAGTATCTTGTTTCATTGATTTTATCCTAAATAATTGAAATAACTGTCTTTAAAAGAACCGACATGGTGGTGCACACCTGTAATCCCAGCGATTGGAGAGGCTAAGGCAGTTGAATCACAAGTTTGAGGCCTGCCCCAGCAATTTACCGATACCCTTAGTAGTTTAGCAGACCTTGACTCAAAAGAAAAAATAAATAGAGCTGGGGATGTTGCTCTGTAGTTAAGTGCTCCTGGGTTCGATTTCCGGTACCAAAAAAAAAAAAAAAAAAAGAAGCAGTAGCAGCAGTAGCAGCAGAAGCAGAAAGTCCAGGGGAATGGCATACGCTTCTAATCCCAGCCACTTTGGAGGCTGAGGCAAATTCCAGGTCAGCCTGGGCAGTTTAGTGAGACCTTCAGCGACTTAGCAAGATCCTGTCTCAAAAATAAAAGTAAATTAAACAAACTTGGGAGCTGGGGTTGTAGCTTAGTGGCACAATACTTGCCTAGCATGGGTGAAGCACTGGGTTCAATCCTCAGCACCACATTAAAATAAAGGCATTCTGTACATCTAAACTACAAAAAAAAAAAAAAAAAAAAAAGAACTGGGAATGCAGCTTAGATGTAGAACGTCCCTAGGTTTGATCCCTAGTACCCAGCCCTCCCCAAAAAATAAAAGAAGCAGAAAAATGCAAACAAGTTATTACCGTTTCTTTCATGTCAAAAATTCAAGTCTGAAAATGGAAAATGTAAACCACAAAGGGGAAGAAGATACAATGCATATTATAAAGGGCTTATGTTTGGGCTGAGGCTGTAGCTCAATGGTAAAGCGCTTGCTCTGCACATGTTAGGCACTGGGTTCGATCCTCAGCACCATATAAAAATAAATAAATAAATAAATAAATAAATAAATTGTGTTCATTTAAAAAATAAAGAAAAAATAAATAAATAAAGGGCTTGTGTTCAGAATACACGGGAATTCCTACAAACCAACAGAAAAATGGCCAAAATCTTGAACAAGCTTCTCATAAGAGAAGAAAAATTATAATTGGGCAGGGGATATAGCTCAATGATAGAGCACTTGCCTAACGTGTGCAAGGCCCTGGATTCTACCGCCAGCCCCCCAGCACCACAAAAAATAAAATAAAATAGTGTTCAGTTGAAGCTCATTAGTTATCAGGGAAAAGCAAATTAAAACCACAATACGATATCTATTACATACTCACCAGAGTAGCTAAAATTATAAACAGAAAGCACCAAATGCTGATGGAATTATGGAGCAGCTGGAGTTTCCTATATCAATGGGAACCATGTTGGAAAACTGCCTAGCAGTGGCCATTAAATTTGAACTTTTGAGCTGGGAGCATATGTCAGTGGCAGAACACTTGCTTAGCATGTGCAAGATTCTGGGTTCCATCCCCAGCACTGCAAAAGCAACAAAAATACAACAAAACAAAACAAAAATCCCCTGAACTTTTGACCCAGCAGTTTCATTCCTGGGATATTTATTCAGTAGAATGTATCTGTGGTACACTAAAAGATATATTCATGAATGCATGTAGAAATATTATTCATTGTAGCCTCAAACAGAAAATAATCCATATATCTATACATAATAGCCTGGAGACACAAATTATGGTATATTCATAAAAAGGAATGGTGTGTATAAGAGATATGAATATACTACTGTTATACACAACAATGGGGAGGAATCTCATATGAATAAAAGAATTTGAACACGACATGTCCACATGGTTTGATTCTAATCATAAAGTTTGAAAATAGAGAACTGGGGATGTAGTTCAGTGGTAAAGCACTTGAGAGGCCCTGGGTTCAATCTCCAGCACTGAGGAAAAAAATAAAGTTTGATAACAGGCAAATCTATGGTATTAAACGTTAAAAAATACTTTCCTGGGCTGGGGATGTGGCTCAAGCGGTAGCGCGCCCGTCTAGCATGCGCGCGGCCCGGGTTCGATCCTCAGCACCACATACAAACAAAGATGTTGTGTCTGCCGAAAACTAAGAAATAAAATGTTGAAATTCTCTCTCTCTCTCTCTCTCTCTCTCTCTCTCTCTCTCTCTCTCTCTCTCCTCACTCTCTCTCTAAAAACAAACAAACAAACAAAAAACAAAAATACTTTCCTTTGGGTAAGAGTTAGGGAGTGACACTAAATAAATCACTGGATCTCTTTGAGCCTCAGTTTCTTCATCTATGAAACAGAGAATTATTATGAAGGTCATATGAAAGAATGTGTATAAACATGCTTTGAAAAGAGTAACAAACATCCATTATAATAAATAAATATATTAGATGGCAAAAAATTCCAAAGCCAAATTTCTTTTATGAAATTGTTGTCTTTCAAGAAATTATCCACCTTTCAACTGAGAAGCAGGAAATGGAGGACTCATACTATTTAATGCTAGTGAGTCATCAACAGATGTACTGTATAGTCACATAGACATGAGTCTACAAGACAAATTTAGAAATTTTCATGGCAATGAAATATTGGCATCTTAATGTGACTTGTTTCAATGGACAAGTATAGGAAGGCTCTCTTACTTTTAATCTGCCCGTCTCAGTTACAACTATTTTGGTTGCAAATAGAAACCAACTCCAGTTAATTTAAGCAAAAAAAGAATGTGGAGATATCACACAGAACTCAAGGGCAGTAAATTGCTGGGCTTCTGGAACCAGAAACTATCAGTGGTCAAGAACCAGAGTGTGCTTTCTTTTTATTCTTGTTCCTCTCAGAATTTCTGCTTCATTCTTCTCTCACAACAGATTGGCTCTCTCTCCTTCCCTGGGCACAGCATGGGGAACCTGGCCCTGAGACAGTTCTGAGTTTTGACAGTCTTTTCTCTCTAAAGACCAGTCCAGCCTGCTGGGCATTTTCTTGGCCTAAAATCAAATTTCCCAGTTTGGCCTCACTTGGGAAGAATGACCACCCTGGCCCTGAAAAATGTTCAGAAGAACATTGTCATTTATTACCAATGTCTGTTGGAGGCACATCCCACTCGGTAAGCAGCAAATTTCTTAGAGAAAATGGTTTCTGAGTTGAGAAAACATTCATATAAGCTTGTATTAAGATTTTCTAGATTTAAATATCATTGTTTTTACTTGTTTGCTGTTTTGTTTTGGTTTGTTGTTGTTGTTTTAAATGGGTCTTTGTTGCCCAGGTTGACCTTGAACTCCTAGGCTTAAGCCATTCTCCTGCCTCAGCCTCCAGAGTAGTTGGGACTTCAGGGGATGTGATGCCTCACCTGGCTTATTTCTATAGGTTTTTTATTTTTTATTTATTTATTTTTTGGTGATGGTGCTGGGGATGGAACCCAGGGCTTCATGCAAGGCAAGTACTCTACTACTGAGACATATCCCCAGCCCTTCTTATAGATTTTTAACTGCATCATTGCACCAATCAAGTTGCTTTTGCCTTCTGTTTCTTTTCTTTGAGAGTTGTTCACACAATTGTGTTCAGAATCTATGTCAAACCACATGATCCTTGATGGCCAGGTGACAGCTTATTGGGGGGCCAGGGATCAATACCTAGTCCATTAGAGTTCTATCATGTTTCTTCTGCCAGAAATTTGGAAATGGGATGTGAATGCTGGGTCAAGTACCTGTGGGGTCCTAGGCCATGGAAGGGTGATGCTAGAGTAGCTTCAACAGACAAGAGAAACTTCCCTACATCTGCACAATGAGATAGAAGCAGCTGAACAGAGAAATGGAGAAAAGAGAGACCATGACAGCTTTTAGAAAAAGAGAGAGTGGACTGGTTTCTGACTTTCCAATTCCCAGTTTCATTCCCACGCAGTCTTAATCACCAACTGTATTTGGATTCCATGAAATCCTCCTGTTTGCCTATTATAGATGCCTAATTAGCTAAACCTGCTTAAGTAGATTTATGTTCACTGTGACCGGATGATCAGAACAAACTTCAAAACAGCAGTGCCCACTGAGAGTCCTTTCTACTCCATATAGACACGAAGTCATTTGCTTTGAGTTCTGACCACAGTTGTGCAAAATCAGTTGCTTTTTTTGAACTTTGTTGTAAATAAGCAACAAGACCTGACAGTGCTTACAATGTTTAGCAGAAAAGAAATAAGGAAATATGACATACAATTCTAACCTCTAGGATTACAATCTAGTTGAGGAGAGAATACATAACATGCCTAAAACAAGTAGATGTTAGCATAAAACAGTGTAAAATTAAGCATTAAATTGCTTAGCACAGAAATCACACTGTAGTTTGGGAAAGAGAGAGCAACCTCCTTGAGGCTGCAAAGGGCCCTTTCGCCAGAGAAAGGGGATTCCACATTGAGCAATCCAGCAATCTGGAGAAAAAGATTTGGGTTCCTAATTAGTAGGCAGTTTGCTTCAAAATGGTTCTCTTATTTCTGATTACTGTTCTAGTTGGTATTGAGTTCTGTTGTAATGTTGGGAAATAATAAAAGCACACTGCTTTAATTGAAGTTATTCTCTATAATCTAATAGCATTTTCAGTGCAGTCTGAGGTCAGCTTGATATTGGGGGATTCGGGTTCCCTGGAGCCAATCAGCTACTTGTTCTACTTAAAGTATTTTGAAACAAACATTAATAATCATGTCTAATATCTCATGTTGGTTATTCTACATTGCCCTGCATAATGGTGATTAATAATACAGTTGTGCAAATATGGACAAACACGCATATTTGCAAAGCAATTGAAATTCACAAAAGTGCTTAACTTTATGATATAATCACCTTATTCTAAATAAATAAAAACAATGCTATAAAGTTACAGCAAAAGAAAACTATTAGTGTAATTGTATATAATCTTCTAAAACACACAAAACTATAGCTAGGAGAAAGAAACAAAATAAATCCATACTTTTTTATGACTTATTATTATGAAGTTATTATAATTCAAGAATTGACCTATGTAATTATGAAGAATGACCTTTATTTATAAGTGTTATCTTGCCACAGAATATATGAATTTAGTGCTAACAAAAATCACCAAAACGACTATGCTTTGTGGATATATGACTTGGATGATATAATTTGAAAGTTATTTTATTACTGATAAGCAATTGTATAACAAAATAATACAGTGAAAAGTCTACTTTAAAAGATAGCTATCCCCTCCACACACACACACTCTGTAGTTATTTACTGTGTCAAATTTAACCTTAAAGTTTAGTGATGAATAAAAGAGAAATCTAAGTAGAGAATTTTCACAACCCATCTAATCCATTTTGCATGCTTTTTAAAATGATGTTCTGGAAAGGATAATTTTCTTTTAATCTTTAGTGTCTTATTTGATCTTTTCACTTCAGAGATAATCAATTAGCTTTTAATTATTTTTCAGAAAATTAGAATTTTATGTATATGTAGCTCTTTAATTTCTTTTTAGAATTAATACACATCAAAGAGTTATTTATTCATTAACAAGAGAATGAGCAAGACAGTACAGCTTGTCCAAAGTGCATCTCTTTAATTTTTAAAAGTAGTTTCATTAAGGCTGGGGATGTAGCTTAGGAATAAAACAATGTGAAGCCATAGGTTTGATCCTCAGCACCATAGGGGGCGGGGGGGGGGGGGAAAGCAGATCTGTTAGAACTGACCATACTTTTATTCTTTTTTAAATGCCATATTTTAAAGACTTAATACTAAATGTGCTTTGTATGCACAAGGTCCTGGGTTCAATTCCCATTAAAAAAATTAATACTGGCAGAAATATAATCACAGAAAACCTGAAATATTTAGATTGAATTAATTAAACTCTTTTTTTTTTTTTTTTGGTACTGAGGATTAAAACCAAGGGTGCTTAACCACTGAGCCACATCCCCAGCCCCCCCTTTTTTTTAAATTTATTTTTTAGGTTTTCTTTTGGCGGACGCAACATCTTTGTTTATATGTGGTGCTGAGGATTGAACCCCGGCCGCACGCATGCCAGAGGAGCGTGCTACCGCTTGAGCCACATCCCCAGCCCTTTTAATTTTATTTTTATTTTGAGACAGGTTTTTCTAAGTTGTTTAGGTCCTAGACAAGTTGCTGAGGCTGGCATTAAATTTGCAATCCTCCTGCCTCAGCCTTTTCAATCTCTGGGATTACAGGTGTGTATCTCTGCACCTGGCTTTTTTTTTTTGAAGGTTGCTAGGGATTGAACCCAGGGGTTCACACATGCTAGATTCTACCACTGAGCTATAAGCCCCCCAGCCCTTAAATTATTTTTAGAAGTGCTTTTCTGAAGTCATTTTAACGTAATACACTCAAACTGAAAATACACAGAAACTACTTTTAAAACACAACTTCAAAGCAAAGCAAGATAAAAAGTAATGTGGAACTGCAGTGTGGATTTTATCATGTTTCATAATTGACTAAAAAAACAACAAAATATTCAAAGAAAGCATCAAATTTGGAGAGTTTACCAGTCTTTCCTAGGCAAAAGAAAATTGGGACTTAGGGGAAAGAAACCAGCATTTATTAGTTTTCTACTTTATGTAAGGCATTCATATATGACTGTTTCCAAGTTATCCTACTTACTCCACAAAGTATGTATGGTCTCTCTACAATGTAGCAGAAAATAGCCTCATTGCAGCCAAATAACTTGCCTGGGGAATTGTAGCTAGTGAGCTCTGGGACCCACTTATTATCCTATAAATTCAAATTTATCTTTCTACTCTTCAGTGAGGATTTTATTTGGAATCATATCATCTGATGATTAGGCTGAATTTCAATATCTCATAGAATCTCAGAACAAGAACTTCTTTCTGGGTGAAAAGGCAAATTGAAAAACGTCTTTCCAATAGAGCTATTTAATTACGCCATTAAAACTGCTTCTACAGTCAGGCATAGTGGCCCATGCCTTTAATCCCAGCTTTTCTGGAGACTGAGGCAGGAGGATTGCAAGTTCAAGTCCAGCTTGGGCAATTTAGCAAGACCCATCCTGAAAAAAAAAAAAAAAAAAAAGTCTGGGGATGTAGCTCTGTGATAGAATGTTCACCTAGCATGTATAAGAACCTGGGTTTAACCCCCAGTTACCGCAAAACGAAACAAAAACTTGGTTCTGCAATTTTCTGTTTCTTTATGATTATTTATTTAATTTGCAGAGCTGGGGATCAAATCCACAGCCTCAAAGTACATTAGATAAGCATTCTACAACTGAGCTAAACTCATGGGTGTACCCCTGCTTAAAAAAAAAAAAAAAAAAACTAGCTGGGCTCAGTGGCAGTGATCTATGCCTGTAATTCAACCACTTGGGATGCTGAAGCAGGAGGATTGCAAATTTGAAGACAGCTTCAGCAATTTAGGGAGGCCCTCAGGTATTTAGGGAGACTCTGTCTCAAAAAATAAAAAGGGCTAGGTAGGGATGCAGCTCAGTGGTAAAGTGCCCCTGGTTCAATTCCCAGACCACCCCTCCCCTTTCCAAATATTGGAGGAGATAAGGAGTATAGCTCAATGGTATATAAGAGGATATAGATACACACAATGGAATACTAGTTAGCCACCTCCCCCAAATATGCTAAGCACACAATCTATCACTGAGCTACACACACATGCACACCCTGTCTCTTGAATTTTTTTTTTTTTAATATTCACTTATTTCACCAATTCACTTCCTGGCCTCTATAGGCAAATGAGTGTGGGATTTCTGAGATACTTTCAGAGGCCCTGGCACAATTATGAAATGTTATATCCTGTATCATCATGTACAATCATTGTCATGCCACAGTCCTATAGAAAGGAAGGAAAGATAGAACAAGTTTCAGAACACTGCCCCTATGTTTTAAAGAAATTCCAACTAAGGTGATTTCTGTTCAAGTATAATTTCATTTGTTAAGTAATGGCATCACCCTCATTTAAAGATACATTGCTTTAGTGTTTCTCCAGCTATCCTCTGGAGTAGGATACTCATCCTCTACAGAGATGAGGAGAGAGTAAGTTCCCCTCTTGTCAATTAAACTTGTGTGGCATTGAATACCAGAGCCCCCTCCCTGCTTTAATGCAGAGGACTGAACCCAGGGCCTCACCCATACTAATCAAGTGCTCACCCCGAGTCCTCTGATTTTTTTTTTTTTTTTTTTTGGTGGTGGTGCTGGGAATTGAACCCTTAATGTATGCCAAGCAAGCACTCTACCAGTGAGGTACATACCCAGCCCCCTGATTCTTTTTTTTTTTTTTAAGAGAGAGTGAGAGAGGGGAGAGAGAGAGAGAGAGAGAGAGAGAGAGAGAGAGAGAGAGAGAGAATTTTTAATATTTATTTTTTAGTTCTCGGCAGACACAACATCTTTGTTGGTATGTGGTGCTGAGGATCGAACCCCGGCCGCACGCATGCCAGGCAAGCGCGCTACCGCTTGAGCCACATCCCCAGGCCCAGCCCCCTGATTCTTAACACACAGAAGCATACTGAAGGTTCTGAAAAGTCCTGAATAAACGGTTCAATGGTTCATCAAATAGAACAATGACATGGTAGAAGAAGATTTCTTTCTCTGAATAGTTTTTCTCTGAAAAATCATTTGGAAAATGCCTCATCCTTCCATCCATCCATTCATTTAACAAATTTGTTCTGAATGCCCACTATGTGCTAGGCCCTGTGAAAGAAGAAGAGGTGGCCATGATCAATATTTTCAAGTTATATGAACCCCTCGTGTCTCATGTGGACAATTTCAGGGTATTGACTACACTGTTTTTGTTTAGCCACCAGTGGTAATTTTATTAATAGGAAGTAAAATTTAGAAGGAAATATTGGTAAAACTGACTAGAGAAAGGAAATATAGAGGAGGCTAAATAGGGACATTGCAATGTCTTGACAGAGGCAATAAACTTGAGTAACCTTTGAGGAGAAGAACTTTGGTTTGGGTCATGTGTTTCAATTTGGATGCTTTTGGGGTTGCAAGAAACTGAAAATTCAACCCAAAGAGACACAAAATCTGGGGCTGGGTTTGTGGCTCAGTGGTAGAGTGCTTGCCTGTGAGGCACTGAGTTGGATCCTCAGCATCACATAAAAATAAATAAATAAATAAATAAAGGTATCATGTCCATCTGCACAGAAGAAAATTATTATTTCACTTAATGGGAAATTCAGGAGGAGGGCAGTTCCTGAGTTGTTTAAATCAACAGCTTGATAACATGTGATTAAGGTCTTTTCCATTTTTCCACTCTGTTATGAATAGTAACTTTGTCTTTGTCCTCAAAGCTCATCTCTTTGAGGTCACTAGATGGCTGCCATAGCTACAATCATCACATCTTTACACAATAGTAATATTGACAGCTAAAAACTTGCATAGAACTTTTTTAAAGTTATAGTTGGACACAATACCTTTTTTAAATTTTTATTTATTTTTATATGGTGCTGAGGATCGAACTCAGGGCCTCACATGTGCTAGGTACCCGCTTTACCATTGAGCCACAATCCCAGCACTTGCATAGCACTTTTGTTATACCAAACACTATTTTAAGCATTTTACATATGTTAATCTCTTTGGACCTTGTAGCAATCCTATAAATTGATTAAATTATCCCCATTTTACAGATGAGGAAACTGAGGTACAGAGAATTTAGGTAACTTGAGCAGAGTCACTGACTAGTAAGTGGCATAACTGACATGCCACTTCAGGAATCTGGTTCCAGTAGTGGAAACCTTTTACCTGTTCCTTTTTTTATAAGAGCAAGGAAATTTTGTCAGAAACCTTCACTTGCAGCATATTTCCTATGAAGTGTCATTAGTCTGATTTGCATCACCTGCATATTCCCAAAACAATCATCCAAAAGGGGAATGAAATGATCAGGGATAGATTAGGCTAATCAACATTATCTCTGGGACTAGGGAGCAGCTCAGTTTACCCCAAAGCATATGCCCTTCCATATCTAGATTTATAGCCAGTCACAGTGATGCACACCTGTAATCCCAGAGGCTCAGAGGCTGAGGTAGGAGGATCTTGAATTCAAAAAAAGTCCCAACAACTTAGTGAGGCCCTGAGCAACTTCAGCAAGATCCTGTCTCTAAATAAGATATTAAAAAGGGCTGGGGATGTGGCTCTGTGGTTAAGCGCCTTTGGGTTCAATTTTCAGTAAAAAAAAAAAAACAACCAAAAAAAAAACAAACAAACCTTGATTTAACTGATGTTCTATAATAAGACACAAACTAAAAGTAGAGAAGCTTCCAAGGAGGTAACCAATGATGTCTGCTATAGAATGAAATGCCATGGAATATTAAGATGGACAAATCCAGGAAGCAGCTGAGGACGCACCAAGAAGATGGGGCTGGTGCTGCATGCATGAGCCACAGATGGACTGAGGCAGTAGTTGGAGTCATGAGTAGGGAGAGCACATTTCCAAGAAAGATGACTTAGAAAAGAAAAAAGAAAGATGACTTAGAAATCAGAGGGCTAAAAGTGGAACCTAAGGAGCAGTGGCACATGCCTGTAATCCCAGCTGCTGGAAAGCCTGAGGGAGCCTTGGAAGTTCAAGGCATTTAGAGAGTCCCTGTCTCAAAATAAAAAATAAAAGGGCCTGGGGTAGAGTGGTGGAGTGCTTGGCTATTCTCAGTGAGGTCCTGGGTTCAATTCCTATTACCGCAAAGAAAAAGAAAAAAAAATTGGTGAGTGTTGATTGAACCATCATCAATCATTATGGTCCTTTTCACACTTTCCCTCAATCATGAATAGTAACTTGGTCTTTGTCCTTGAGTTTATCTCTTCATGGTGACAAGATGGCTGTCATAGCTACAAGCATCACTATATATTTGTTCCAAAAAAAAAAAAAAAGGTTGAGAATTATTTAAGGTCTGTGATGGGTTTCTTACATAATTTCATTTTTTGAGTATTTGAAACTTTTCCTAATTAAAATTTGAGCTGGATGTAGTAGTGCAAGCCTGTGGTTCCATCTACTTGGTAGGCTGAGGCAGGAGGACCATTTGAGTCCAGGAATTTGAGTCCAGCCTGGGCAACATAGCAAGACACTCTCCTCCCTGCACCCCCCCCCAAAAAAAAATGTTTGAAACAAAACAAAAACAAAAACCAACCCTGGAGCCTTTAGAAACTCTCACTATCCAGGAGCTCACTCTCTTTGATCTCTAACCCCTATGTAGCCTTGAAACTTAATTCTTATGTAAAGTTTGAATCCACTCCCATACTTTCACAACTGCTGGTTTCAGACAGGGAGGATGTGAGAAGCCCAAACAGCTCCCTCTCATTGGCTCATTTTCTAGCCTTTCTTTCTTTCTAAGTGCATTTAATTAAGCAGTTCACTATAGCAGTAGGGTGTGTGTGTGTGTCTATGTATGTGTGTGTGTGTGTGTGTGTGTGTGTGTGTGTATGGAGGGCTGGTTCTGGGGACTGAAACTGCCGCAGTCCGGATGCAGCAGAATGGTGGGGGGGGGGTGAGGAACAACTTGTGTAGATTGATACAGCAGGAGTGGGAGCCGTTTATTGTAGGACAGGAGCTGTATTTATACATTCCACACAGCTTATCTTAATTAGCATAAACTAGATACATCAGTCAACCAATAAGAAATCTCCACACTTAATGGCTTGCTGGCCTCACTTCACAAACCACTCCCTCTGGCATTTTGCCAGGCGCCATCCAGACTTGTTTACAGACTCTAATATTCCCCTGGCAAAATGCCAGGCGCTATCCTGACTTGTTTACAGACTCTAACATGAACCCAGGTTTTTCTGCATGCTAGGCAAGCCCTCTGTCACTGAGCTACATCCCCTACCTTTTTCAGCCTTTCTGCTACTGGTATTATTTGGCTGATCTGCTGGTTTCTCAGGTTTCTATCCCCATCACCATTTCTGCTTGGCCTCAAAGCCTGAATTTTTCAACGTAATCTCCGGTTTTCCAATGGCCAGAGCCTAAGAAGATTCCTGCCTCCAGACCAGTGATCTAACTGCTGAATCTCCAGTATTTGCCAGAAAACTTAGGCATTATCTAAAGGACATTGACTGTGGACCTAATAATGAAACCCTTTTAAACTAATAGCACTCAAGTCTTGCATTTCCCTTTCACCATAAATGTTTCATTTGTTACTTCTCTTACAACCACTTTCTTGTATGCTTGTTTTTAGAAATAATCAAACTGTGATTTTTCTTCTGTGTTCATCTCCTTGATGTCTGCTCCATTCTTGAAGGGTGCTTAGATTCTTAAGATGAGTGCTCAAGCCCAGCTTCAATGGCAGAAGAAAAAGAGCTTTCAGACAAGTAAACAGGAAAAGAGTTCTTGCATATGTGGAAGGAAAATAAGGGAAAAATAATAAAATGTTTCTTTTAGGTTTTTGAAGCTTGAGCAAACCACCATATTGCAAGAGCAAGTGGCAATGCTAAGAAGCAAAGGATGAAGACTTGGCTGAAATGTATAGTTTATTGTAAAAGGGAAAGGGCACATAACAAAGTGAGTGAATAATGTAAATGATCTTGAGCACAAATGTTAGATTATTTACATAAATGGCTGTTGTTAGAGTTTTCCACTGCCAAGAATATTTAAACATTTTGTAGTTTCCAGCATTTAGAGTTGGGCCCATGTGAATAGTTTTTCTGATACCACCCATGGTGTTGTAATCATAATCTCAATCATCTCATATGCATGACACTCACTTGTAAAAACACATAGGAATATCTGGCTCCAGGGCAGAAGTTTTGGGCTCCCTGGGTGTGGATTGCATGAAGATGG
The DNA here is from genome assembly GCF_045843805.1 of Urocitellus parryii. Lineage (NCBI taxonomy): Eukaryota > Metazoa > Chordata > Mammalia > Rodentia > Sciuridae > Urocitellus > Urocitellus parryii. The sequence continues at coordinate 66,213,111 of NC_135542.1, forward strand.
TAATAAATTGATCAACTTCCTGTCTTAGGAGGAAGTGGGGTTGGGAGGCAGGCCCAGCCTTCGGTGGTGGCACAGAGGAAAGGGAAAACATTCAACAGACTGCTTGAAATCCTCCAAATGAAATTCACTAAATACATTTTGAGCATTTATTGTGTACCATACACCACCATGCCCAGCACAGAATTATGCTTTTAAATACGTAAAATAAAATCATAAAATTACAAAGGAAACCAATTACTGTCTATTTAAATAGTTATCAAACCATTAAGCAAACAAGCTTGTGATACAGTAATATATATGCTTCTTTATTAATGCCTTAAGTAACAAGATCTAGTGGTGGATCTAATAAATCCCATAATTTCAAAATAGTGATAAGTTTAAGTGATAGTTCTAAAGATCTGTAACAACTCTGACATAATATGAAAATATCAGTAACTTCTCTTGGCAATAATGTCACAGGTACTGCTAGTGCTGATATGATTTGTTGTCTATATTGATAATTGAAAGAAAGGCTAAATGACAATTAAAGGTTAATAAAAATAAATATGCAATTTTCTTTACCATCCAATTTCTCAAACCCCTGAGTCCATTTCATAGATCTCCTTGAACTCTGAATCTCAGTGCACACGTGTGTGTTCAGGTGTGTGTATGCATGTGTGCTCATATGTGCCAATCAAAGAAGCTTGGGGCAATAAAATTACCTACTAATTTAATATATGATGGGGCTGAGGGTGTAGCTCAGGGGTAAAGCACTTGCCTAGCATTCTAAAGGCTCTGGGTTGGGTCTCAAGCCCTGCATAAATAAATAAATAAATAAATAAGATGTAGCATAGGATAAAGATTCTAGGAATGGAACAATAAAGTACTTACAGGAATTCAAGGAGGGCAAGGAGAGGAAATCAGAAAAAGAAATTAAAATGAGGTAAAGAGGAAGAAAACAGATTAGGGATAGGAAAGGAAGGCATCATACCTATAGGAAATTCTTTCCCACCTGCCACCCCTCTTTCTGCCTTGTTAAACTGACTAAAAAGCTTGCTTACCTTTGGAGTTAGTCTTGGGTGGTGTATAATTTTGAAAAGTTCTCAGTTTGCTATCTGAATCTCTTTGCTACTGGAGAAGACTCAGGGCCTCATCTGTGCTAGGCAAGTGCTCTAATACTAAGCTACATATACCCCAGACCTCCTTTCACATCTTACACTTTACTGAAGAAGTCATGTAGATTTTGTTTATGTGGATTATATTTATAAATATTTATTGTATTAAGAAACACTTATTAGTTCATAATAATAACAATAATAAATCTATGAGGGTCCACGTAAACACTTTTTTTTTTTTTGGTGAAACATACTGTTACAGTTAAAGCTTCGTCTCAGGGTTTCATAAACTGACTTCCAGACCACTCATGTATAATCGAATCAAGCCTTTATTGAAGCACACAGGTGGTGGCTGACCAGAACACAAAGCTGTTCCCCTGAACAGCCCCGAACAATTGCAAGGGCACTCCTTATAAGCCTGAAGACTGCAAAAGGGATGTTCGGGGGTCTAGCCAATGCAAGCAAGCAAGGTTACAGAAGCGGGACAGTGCAGTCAAGTGGAGGGAAGCCTAACCAATCACAGCCCAGTCACTCCAGTTACAGAAACAGAGCCCCATTACCCTAGTTTCAGAAACAATACCCCATTAGGTAGTTCCGTGTTCTTAAAGGTTTCTATAGCAAAAGGAAAAGAACATCTTGCTCTAGTCATGACCCTTGTACTTGGCAAGGTTGTTTTACAGGATGAAGTCATTTAACAAAATGGAGTCACATTTGCTCCTACTATCACAATATAAATATTTAAAGAATAAATGGTGAGAAAAAATACATTGTTTTCAGTTTTTGCAAATCTCCTTGATATTTAGCATAACAGTTATGGACACTTGGATTCTCATATCTGCTTTTGCATTCCTTATGTTTCACTAATGTGTTAGCTGCATTCCACACTGTACTTGTGAGAGACTGAGAGTGAAACAGTCAAATATTATTTTAGTATTATTATTAGGTTTTGAGCTTCTGGAACCTCAGAGGTCCCCAGACAATATTTTGAGAACTATTGATTTAAGGTTTCCTTGTAAACATTTGTCTCCTTTGCTGTTAAAATTTGACTTTTTTTAAATACAGAAAAGACCAATTCTATAGGCTTAAAATTCAAACATGTATGTATTGAATATCTCTTGTCCCTACCAATATCCAGCTGCCCTTCCATCTTTCTTCATCTCGCTCTGTGACCTACCCTATGCAGACTATCAGGAGGTTCCTCGGTCTTCTGAATCATTCCTTGATTCTGAGAAGCCCCGTCTAGAATTGGAGGTTCTAGAATTGGAGTATGATTTTGTCTCACACAGCACCAGTATAATATTTTTCACATAAATAACAAGAATTTGTGCATTATATTCCATTAAATCTTTGAATTAATTGTGTGGAGTTGGTAGCACTGGATTTCCTGTGGTCAGGTAAGGTCTTGGGACCAGCAAAAGTGGTTGGGGAAAGTAGTTAATCTCTGGTGTCTTATTTTAAAAACAGCTGTACTGTAGCCAATATGGGAAAAATCAGAACCTTTTTCTACATTTAGTATTATTTCAATTTTAGATTATATCTGGGTAGTGCTTTGCTTACTATAAGCATCTAAAGCTCTTAATCTGGCTCTAGAGAAAGATGTTATGATTCCCATTTTACAGAACAATCCAGGGCTCAGAGAACTTAGTTACTAGCTCAGGTCACAAAGCTAGTTAGTTGCAAAGCTCATTATGATGGTACTCAATGTATATGACACATAAATATTTATGATGATATATATCAGTTTCCCTTTTAAAGTTGTAAGTCTTGGGTTTTCTTTGATAGTGTACTGTCTTAATTTCAAATAAAGCATACAACTAAGTTAACCTAACAATGTTTTGGTGTCTGTTGTATTCTTAGTATCTAGAACAGTATTCAATACTTTTTAAAAAGTGATTGAAATTTTAATGAGATGCATCAGCTCAACTTAGTGATTGGACTTTAAATTAGTTTTGTGGTTAACCAGGAGAAAACAGAAGAAATCCAGGGCAAGATAACTGTTTTGGTGCCTAGATTCTCACAACACGGATCTACAGGTTTGGAAGCTGAGATCCCAGACTCCCTTCCCTTTATAAAAGATGTGTCAAGCAAAGGAATGCGATTTAAGGAAATATATTATAAGTCATTAAATAATACTTTCTGAGAGCTGGATGATCCTATACTGACGATAAAGAGGACAAAAGAAAGGTGAGATTTAAATGAGCATATGTCCTCTTCTTTATGCTGCCCCCTCCTCCAACTTGCAGAAATGGGAAAAGGGAATTTTAGTTTATGGCTGTTTCTATTAAAGCGATTGGCAAATAGCATTAACTGTAGAATGAACGAGTGAATGTCAGAGCTTAGGCCGGGAGTTTTAAAATACAATACCGACTGAAAAACAAAACACCGAAACGCCAAAGGCGGAATGCCGGGCACTGGAGGCAAAGAAAGAGTAAAAATAATCCCCAACAGCACAGAACTCTCCTGAAGGGAGAACTTGTTCCATTTTCTAAACGCGCTTTCCCGCCTTTCCGGGAACCCGAATTTCTCGCCCACTCTCTCCCCTAGCGGAGACAGGTCAGGCAGGTATCCCAGCTCAGCGGCTCTGATTGGCCCGTGATGATTTCATTGTTAGGGAACATCCGGGCCTTTCCCCTCCCAGCCACACCTCCCCAGAGTCCTGTACGCCCAGGTTCCTACTCCCGCGTGCGCCCCACCCTTGGCTGAAGCAAAACAACCGCCTCTCCCCGGCCCGCTTCTTGTCCTTGTCCGCGCTATCCCTTCGCGTCTCTACGCCAGAGAGAGGCGTGTATTTTCTCCAATGAGTGCGTAGGGGGGACTTTGCTAGCCAATCAGTAGCCAATCCCCTGCAATTCCGGGTGGGACTAGGCCTCCACACCTATAACTGGACAGCCCGTTGGTTCCTTTATGGCGCTTGTTTTACGCGAGGCTTAGCGGGTCAACAATAAGGGAGTACGGTCCTCGTTGAACGGGAAGGATCAGCACAAATTTTCTGGGTTTGACCGTTTTTGAAGACTAGCCAGTCGCTTTTCGGATACTTCCCCGCTTTTTGCGCGTTCATTTAAAAAGAGCCGGTGTGACGGATTTGGAAATTGGTTCAGTGACGGACACGTAGAGAAAGCCAATGACAGAGGGTTCACACCACCATTTGGACCAATAAGACAAGGGAATCGCTGGGCTCGGGCTCTGCGAGGCGGAGCACAGGTGGGAGTAATTTGACTGACGGAGGTCTCTACTTATGGTTGGTTGCAGGGCTGGTCCCTGACGTCCGGGAGGTAGTGTCCTGCAGAGGCGGGGCTCAATGAAGTAAATGGTAATGAAGGGTTGGGTCTCACTCAGTAGGAGGTGTTTGACGGATAGTTGACCTTGCCAATTGAAGGTGGTCACTGATGCCCAATGGGAAATTAGGAACTCAGAGGCGGGGTCGGGTGGGCGGGGAAAAGTAAGTACGAAGGCACCAGGGGAAACGAGCTGGGAGGGAGAAAAGAGATTGACAGGCGTACCAGCAAATAGGGGACCGCAAAAGGACGCGCGGCGTCCCAATGGGTGGGATGTGGGGGCGGGGCTCGACAAGGGGCGGGGAAAGACGAGGTGCGGGAGGGGGTTGCAGAAGGAGCCCAGCGGCTGCTGCTCAATGGCGGAAAAGCCGCCGGTGTTCTGACCGCCTGGTCCCCCTTACAGTTGTGGGGGAGTTTCCTGCCGGCGCGGCTGGAGTCTCTGTTTCTCAGGGTTCGGTGGCTGGAAGATGCTCCAGAGAGACGAGGCTGCGGCGGAGGAGGTGGCGGCGGCCGAATCGGCAGCGGCTGTAGGGTGGAGAGAAGGTGGTGGCGGCGGCGTGAGGGGCCGGGCGGTGTAAACAGCCCCCGAGGCAGCGGAGGCGGTGGCCGAGACCCGAGGGCAAAGCGGCGGCTGAGGCAGGGTCGCGCCTCCGGTGGAAGCCTGGGCTGAGTGCAGCGGGGGCTCTGCGGCGGGCGCCAGAGAGACGCCCTAGACCTCGCCTCCCTCGCCCCAGGTAAGGCCGCTGGGCGCCCGTCGGAGGGGAAAGGATCGGCTGTACAGCCGAGGCATCCGGACCGTTTTAGGGTTCCGCCAGGCTTCGGCCGAGGCCTCCGCCGCGGAGGTTGGGGCGCCAGGCCCGTCTTCTGGGTAGGCCCCTTCCCCTGCCGCCGCCTCCGCTCGCGGCTGAGGCTGGAAGAGGTGCGGTGAGGAAAGAGTTTGCTCCAAAGCCTGGAAGTCAGTTGCTTTCCCTTCTGTGCTTCTGTCTACTAGCATCTCTCTTGAGCGCACTGGGGCTGCCCGGGACTGTGGCTCTTCCCTTCTTAGTGCATGCCTTATTTGAAAACATTACCTTTCCCTATTTGTTTCCTCTTAAGCTTTTGCCCTGCTCTGCGCTCTGCTTCACTTCCTCCCTAAATCATTTTTAACAGTGGAGTTCTTAATTGAAATTGCTATTGTCAGTACCCCGAATCAACCGAAGGCTCATTAAGAGTAGACTGACCAGCTTTATATGGTAGAACAGTTTTTTTTTTTAATACTAAGTCTAACTTCCTTAAGAAAAGGATTGTATCATTAAGCGTAGAGTGTGAAAAATAGCACGAAAATAATTTTTTAAATGAAGGGCTTAGTGAATGTTGGAAAGTAGTTTTTTTCTTTCTTCCTTTTTTTAAGTTGCATGACCTCTAATGTCAGTTTTAGCAGATCTAGGACGTTTGCCCATCATATTTGGCAAAAATACTTCTTAAGCATTTGATAGCAGCCCAAATTCGTCAGTATTCAAGCCCTTCTGAAACAACTTGGAAATTAAAAAAAGAAAGACATGAACAACTAAGAAGCTGTTTTGATAAAGTCATAGTTAAAGAGCTTTTAAAATAGGCTCCACATGTTTAATGTATCAAAATAAAGTTGGCAGGAGTTTTGTAAAAGGATTATTTAGGAATTTGAGTAGTCATAGTGTTATGTAGCTATTTTGGGAAAAACATTCTTTTTCTGTTAACAAACGCTTACAACTACTGTGATGTGAGAATTACTGAGGTTTATTGTGGGATTAACACAGGAACTCTCTTTATTTGAGCTACTGCATGGATGGAGAAATGGTAAATTGTTCAGGAAAGACACTGTAAGTCACAGTATGTTCTAGGAGATGGGAGAAACATGCCATCAACACTGAATGTTAATAGATATTATTTCATTTACTTTTTCTATTGTGCAATAGCATAGTTCCTATTGTTGGCCTACTTTTAAATAGAGCATTTCTAAATAGTTATTATAATAATAGGCTTTTCCAAGTGTATAGGCATATATATTCATATTCATATACATATACATAAATATGCACACACACATAAAGTTGAAGTAATAGTAACATGATAAGTTTTAAAAAAATGTTTTGGTTGGCCTCCCAAATGGACAGTATGTTGTTATAGAAGAACTTTTAAAATTTAATATTTAGGATAGATTTTTCTTTAAAGGAATAATTTTTGTTTTAAGCTTCTTTTTCTCACTGCCTTGTCTTTTTTCCCCCACCTCCGTTTTTTCTTTTGCACCCAGAAAGTCTTATAACTGTTTCTGCAGTAATTCTTATGTTGTGTTAGCATGGAGTAGTATCTTTTTATTTGTGCTATACCCATTAATATTGCTCCATTTTCTTGTACATTATTCTTTGGATTTGTCAATGTGGTGAATATTCTCTTAGAATTGACCAGCAGCCCTTTCAGCATCTGTATTCTTATTCTGGGTTTCTGATTTCTACAAAGACACTAGACATAGGTGAGAAAGCTTTTTCAGTTTGTCTGATAGTCATGTCAGTAAATACTGATGTTAGTAAGCCACTTATTAAAATTACTACATCCCTTAAGATTACATCATCTGAAGGAATGGTGTAGTGTCTAAATAGCTGTGCTTCTAAGAATGTTGATCGAAAAGTTGGTAAGATCAGGAAAAAGTGCCTCTTATTGAAAGTTACAACATTTTCCTATAAGGTACATTTTTTTACGGAGTCTTTTGAATTAGACTGTGATGCTGATTGACAGTTTCTCCGCAGTCTTCAAAGAACAGAATTTGCCATGGTATTACTTGGTGATTATGGAAATTTATTAAAAACTGGCTGAGCCGATATGGAAGATTGCAAACATGCCCTTGTATATGGGTTGGTAAACATTTTTTTTTTTTCCTTCAGAGCTGAGCATTAAACCCAGGGCTTCACACATTCTGGGTAGTCTTTGTACCACTGAACTCCCATCCCCAGCCCTAAACATGTTAATAAAAGATACTGGGAGTGAATGATACTTTTTCCCCACCCTAATTGGTGTTAGTTACACATATAATCTGTATTTTATGGATCTTTGTATATTAGATATATTTATTTAAAAGTATTATTTAACAAGAAAAGTAGTAAAATAATATTCTAACACCACTCCTTCATCAAATTCACTTCATAATAAAGTGGAAAAAAATTACCTTCTTAATACAGCACATAATATTTTACATTTTCTGTAAAGTATACCTTTCATAATTCACTGATTTTAAGGGAAACTAGTTGAAAAACAACTGATTGTATCAGGGTAATAAAAATTTTTCTTTTCTGTCTAGCTTGGTGGTGCACACCTGTGATCACACCTATGGATTACAAGTTCAAAGCCAGTATGGGAAACTTAGTGAGACCTTGTCTCAAAATAAAAAATGACTGAGGTGTAGTTCAGTGATAGAGCCTTTCCCAAGCATGCATGGGGCTGTGAGTTTGATCTCCAGTACCAGGCACAGACTCACAAAAAGGAATTGGAGGCCAAAAAAAAAGAAAAAGATTTTTTCAGTACAGGAAATGGAACCCAAGCTTCACACATGCTAGGCAGGTGCTCTACCACTGAACTATGACCCCAGCCCTTTTTATTTTATTTCTAGACTGGGTTTCCTTAAACTGCCCAGGCTGGCCTTGAATTTGTAATCCTCCTTGCCTTAGCCTCCCAAGTAGCTGAGATTCAGGTGTGCTTTATATTGTGCCTGGCTTCCTTTATTAATTTCTTTCTTTCTTTCTTTCTTTCTTTTTTTTTTTTTAAGAGAGAGAGAATTTTAATATTTATTTTTTAGTTTTCGGTGTACACAACATCTTTGTATGTGGTGCTAAGGATTGAACCTGAGCTGCACGCATGCCAGGCAAGCGCGCTACCGCTTGAGCCACATCCGGAGCCCCCTTTATTAATTTCTTGATAATGTTATGACATTTTCTAAAAGTGTAATCTATATACTACACACAAACACACACACACACACTACTTCTTTTTCAGACTAAAGATTTATGTTCTCTGGGCTGGGGATGTGGCTCAAGCGGTAGCGCGCTCGCCTGGCATGCGTGCGGCCCGGTTCGATCTTCAGCACCACATACCAACAAAGATGTTGTGTCCGCCCAGAACTAAAAAAAAAAAAATTCTCTCTCTCTCTCTCTCTCCTCTCTCACTCTCTCTTTAAAAAAAAAAAAAGATTGGGGCTGGGGATGTGGCTCAAGCGGTAGCGCGCTCGCCTGGCATGCGTGCGGCCCGGGTTCGATCCTCAGCACCGCATACCAACAAAGATGTTGTGTCCGCCGAGAACTAAAAAATAAATATTAAAAATTCTCTCTCTCTCTCTCTCTCTCTCTCTCTCTCTCTCTCTCTCTCTCTCTCTCTCTCTCTCCCTCTCTCCTCTCACTCTCTCTTTAAAAAAAAAAAAGATTTATTTTCTCATTTTTTCGTTTTGGTGATCAAACCTAGGACCACTTGCATATTGAACAAGTGTTCTACCACTGAGCTACAGCCACAGCCCTTTTTTTTTTGGTACTGGGGATTGAACCCATGGCCTGCCTCTTCATGTGCTTTACCACTGAATTATCTCTCTCACCCCTTGGGGCACTTTATTTTTTCCTTTCAGTTTAATTATCGATAGACATAAATAAACACTTTGCTTCTAAATGATGATACAGAAGAATTCTCAAATAAATGATTTTCTTTTACTACATCTAGTGTGGGATCACATCTGCAATACCTTGTTATTGCTTGGCATGGTATATACTTTTTCTAATATATTCCATGTGATAACTTATATAACTTCAAGAACTTAGTAGCTAAATCACCTGTAGTATTTTAGTGTGTTAGTTCCTATATTAGATCAACATTTAATACTTTTGTATTGTGTTGCTGGGGATCCAGCTCTTGGCCTTGCCCCCATGTGCTTTACTGCTGAGCTACATCCCTAGCCCCAACATGTCAAATAGTTAATATTAACTTGCTAAAAATAAGATGGGTTTAAAGTTTTCTTTTGGAGTGTATTGAAATATCAAGATTATATTTATTGACACCTTAATTCTTAAAAATGTTAAATTTTGAAGTTGAGAAATACCACTACTTGGAAACTTAGTTTTGCATCTTTGTAATGAAAGAAGATCCTGCCAAATGTTTAGAGGAGAGAATATTGGAAGCTATCTATTGATTATAAGGAACTTATAGAGAAGGGACCAATTTTAGTGCTATTCAGGGAGAATAACATTTGTCTTTAGGATTATGTCGTTTTTGTCTGTGTAGAGTGTCCATTTCAGAATAGTTTGAAAGGTACATTGTATGATAGAAATAAGGAAAACTTTTTCTTTCATGGAAGACTATTAAAATATGGCTAGGTTATCAGGTAAAATCAAATTTGTGGTATAAAATAAAACAAGTATATCAGTTCTGTTTGATAGGTGGTACATACCTGAGATGAAGCAGGTTTGGCAAAGGATATGTAGATTAATTAAGGGTCTGACAGATTTCAAAGCACTTTTTAAGTTTGAGTATTGTCATTGGTTTTTAAATCTAATTGCCTTATTTTCTTGATGGAGATATCAGGACCATTTCAAACACTTGAAAAGGGTGGTTAATAGATTTTTTTTTTTTTTTTAATATGGGTGATTGAATCCAGAGGTGCTTAACCACTGAGCGACATCCCCAGCCTTTTTATTTTTTATTTGGAGACAAGGTCTCCTAATGTTATGTAGGGCCTAGCTAAATTGCGGAGACTGGCAATCTTCCTATTTTAGCCTCCCAAGTCACTGGGATTATAGGCATGTATCACTGCGCCCTGCAGATGTTCTTAATAGATGTACTCATGCCAGGTGAAGTGCTACACACCTGTAATCCTAGCTCCTTTGGAGGATGAGGCAGGAGGGTTGCAAGTTCAAGGTCACCCTGGGCAACTTAGTGAGACCTTATTTTAAAATAGAAAAGGCTGAGGGTGTAGCTCAGTGGTAGAGTGAGGCTGGGTTCAATCCCTAGTACCAGGGGAAGGGGGAGTGGGTTCTTATGAGAAGGAGAATCTAGGAGTGTCTGTATTATTCATGGGTGCTTATCTGGGCAGTGTTTTCCCCCTCTTTTCTGACTAAAGCATTCACCTCTGAGGTAAAGAACTGGTATTATCTCTTAAACACAAGTGGCTCTTTGTAGTTCACTCAAAAGAGGAAATAGTTTAATTCAAAACATCTCCAAATGACAGAATATATAGATCAAGTTTAGATTTGGGAGGTTTTTTGTAACTCTTGTTTACTCCAAGCTTCAACCTACTGAGATGTAAGAAATTCAGAACAGTCTAATAGTATTTATCCCCCAACTCCCCTTACTGTTGCATTCACTGTCTGTCTTTGGTATGCAAGGCACCATTTCAGGCTGAAATCTGAACAAAAGAGACAAAGTACTATCCTCAAAGATCTTAAATTTTGGTTAAAAACGTTGAGTGGTAGTAGGTATGTTTTGGAATGTATCTTTTCTACACTACATTTAAAGCTGTGATTCCTCCCCAGTAACTGGGACTCAGGTATGCCCTGCCACACCTTGCTGAACTTTACTCCTTTTAACAAAAGAAAAGGAAGAGGAATTTTTCTGTAACTGGGCAGGGGGTGAGGTGGGGGCACAAAGAAAAATCTAGAATATGTTAGGAAGAAAGGGTAAAATACTAATATATTTAAAGAAAGATATTTATTTCACATTAAAAGGGAGCCAAAATAGAGAAAAGCAGGCATGAGGCATTTGGAGACTTCACATTTTTCTGTTGGTTTGTTGGGGGGGGGGTTCCAGCAGCTACTCCCATACCCTTAAGAACATTTCTTCCTCTATCAAGGAAGGTTGTCCTCTTCCACTGAATGTGCGGCTTCAGGAGGGACTCACATGGAGCTGTGAGGGAGGAAGGGGACACCCACCGAGAGAGCCAAATCAACCCTGGCAATCAGTGGGATGACAGATGTTGCAGCCAATTGACCCTCACATCCTCTATCCAATCCTTGATAGATGAATTTCTGGAAATGAGCATGAGAGAAAAGGTGGGATAATGGGAGAAGGGTGTAAAGAATTTACAGTAGATCTGGTTTAAATAACTTGGTGAGGAGGGCTGGGGTGTAGCTCAGTGGTAGAGAGTGTGAGGCCCTGAGTTCAAGCTCAAAACCAAGTAATGGCCTGGGATGTAAAATATATTTGTGTTTGAAAAGATCCTGTTGTTTCTGTTACTGAAAATAACTGAGAGATTAGTGACTGACCAATAGTATCTGGTAATACTGCTACTGACTTGTGACTGCTACTTTTGTTCTCCAGTTGTCAATTCTGATAAATGATGGTTGATAGAATCAATTTGTTTCTTGGTTTACTGTACTCAGATTGTATATTTTTCACTGCTTCTCTGAATTCTAGAGCTGTGGTATATTACTCGAGGTTATGACTTTGATTTTCCTGTAAGTTTTTGCATGAGATAGTCTTGCTGAACTTATTTTTGAAGCTAATGCTTAGTTTCAGCTTTCTGAATGTTACAGTTTGGTAAAGATGTTTCTTTGAGTTTACATTAACACTGCACACTTAAATAAGCCTGAAGTCTTTGACCTTTTTTTTTTTTTTTTTTAAGGTGGTACTCAGATTGAACTCAGAGGCGCCTGAGCCACATCCCCAGCCCTTTTTTTTTTTTTTTTTTTTAGAGAGAGGAGAGAGAGAGAGAAGAGAGAGAGGAGAGAGAGAATTTTTAATATTCCCCAGTCCTTTTTATTTTTTACTTTGAGACAGGGTTTCCCTAAGTTGCTTAGGACCTCATTAAGTTCCTGAGGCTGGCTTTGAACTTGAAGTAGTCCTGCCTCAGCCTCCTGAACTGCTAGGATTACAAGTGCCTACCACTATGTCCCCCTGATCTTTGTTTTAATTCTTGATAATCTTTTACTTTCATTTGTGAGAGTTTTATGTAATTCGATTGCTGTGGTGAATCAATTGGATTTTTTTATTTTAAAGCAAATTGTTTTGTATTCATTGTAGTGCTCCAATATAAAAACTAACATAAGTTCTAGTCATGATCTAAGAGTTTTCATTTTTTGTATCCAATAAGCCTTCAGATTACTAGTTACATTTTTTTATTTTTATTTTTGGTGCTGAAGATTGAACCAAGACCTTCCAGCATACTAAATGTGTACTGTAAGACTGAGCTACTCCCCTAACCCCATATAATTGATTTGGTTAATAGAATTTTGAAATTTTATTACAGTTTTGGTGTTTGATGATTCTACACTTGAGAAAACTAAGTTTATTTTTTTCTGTTCATCTATTCTGGAGAAGTTTGAATAAAAATGTAAAAATGAAACAAATTTTGTAGCTTAATATGTAAATTTTCAGTTATAGTCTCTCCTTTTTTAGATTTTTGTTTTATAAACTAGTTTGTAAAGACAGTACAGGTTTGGAAGATTAGATGATTTAGATTACATAATTCTGCTTACCATATATCTTGAATCTTTTTCTAGAGTTATGTTTCTGTTCTGGTTATTTGTTCTCTTGAGCTTTTGCTTTCTGTTGACTTTTCTGCCTCTGGCTTTGCTTACTTGATTTTTATTTAAGTACAGGGTTGTCATCAAATTTGGAAACAGATGGATACACAATAAATTGTTTATTGGTCTTATTATAGGATATATTAAAATAATACCTATGTTTTCAGATTTTATGATCAGCCTATTGAGGGTGAATTTGTATAGTTGGGTCTTTGTGTTTTTGTCCAATTTATAGTGCATGGCCAAATGACCAAGTCAAGTATAAAGCATATTTTGAATACAAAGGAGTAGAGATAAGTGGTTCTAGAGAGTGGCCTGGAATCATATTAACCTCAGATTTTTAAGGTAGATGAAAATGATCTAATAAGGTAAAAATAAATGTGATATTTAATTGGTTGTCAGGTGGACTGGCTAAAAAGTTTGGAAAATGCTGGATAGTATTAGCTTCAGGAGTATACTTGAAAGATATTAAGAGGGGTTATTGTCTCATGAAGAATGTGCAATGAAATATCTTAACAGATACTGGTAAAGTTTTCTTTATTTTGATAATGGGGATTGAACCACTGCCTTATGTCCCAGTTCTATTTGTTGGGTCTCTTCCAAATTTTAATAGCCAATTAAAGAAAATCTTTTGGTAGAGATACATTATCTTTTAGAATGTTCTCTATTAAGAATTTTGTTTGTTTGAGATTTTGTTTAAAACTTACTCTGTAGGGCCAGGGATATGGCTCAGTGGTAGAGTCCTTTATGTAGCGAGCATGAGACCCTGGGTTCAATTTTGAGTACTGCAAAAAGAAAAAAAAAAGAAAGAAAGAAAACTTAGTCTTTGCCTTCTGTAAACTGTTAAGATAATGTAATGACTATTAAATTCATGTTAAACTTTTTGGCTGCATATTTCATAGGTGGTGCTGCTTCATATTCCATTGCTGCAGGAGGCACAAAATACCTGACTTTGGCACTGTTAGCATTGCTAAGTTTTGATCATTGGTTTACTTGTGGTGACTGCTGAATGTCTCCATTGAGAAGGAACATTTTCCCTTGTGATTACCAGGTAATCTGAGGCATATTTTGTTTCTATGTGAATCCATTCCCCCTTCAGACTTTGATTTAATGAATTACTGATTCTTTCTGCAAATGGGTCTTGACAGGAGTCATCAAACTACACGCAACCCGTTGGTTAAGTTTAGCCTGTGCTTTCATGTACTTCTTCAGAACAGGGAATCAACTCCAGGGCCCTGTTCATTCTAGTCAAGCATTCTACTACTGAGCTACATCTCCTTCCTGGGTTTGTTTTGGTTTTTTTTTTAGATGTCGATGGACCTTTATTTATTTATTTAAAAAAATTTTTTTAGTTGGTAGTGGACTTTTAATTAATTAATTAATTAATTAATTTATGTATTTATATGTGGTTCTGAGGATTGAACCCAATACCTCACACATGCTAGGCAAAGCGCTCTGCCACTGAGCCACAACCCCACCCCCCTCCTTCCTGTTTTTTTTTTTTAATTTTTAATATTTATTTATTTATTTTTAAGTTTTCGGCGGATACAACATCTTTGTTTGTACATGGTGCTGAGGATCGAACCCGGGCCGCACGCATGCCAGGCGAGCGCGCTACCACTTGAGCCACATCCCCAGCCCCTCCTTCCTGGTTTTTGATACTAGAATTATAGCCAGGAGTGCTTGATTCTGAGCTTCCCCAGCCCTTTTTATTTTCTTTTGAGACAGTGTCTCATTAAGTTGCTCACTCCCACCCATTGCGTCACCAGTCAGTGGTGAAAATGGTATTTCATTTTGACCTAACTTTGCATTTTCCTATTACTTGTGAGGGCCAGTAACATTCTCTTATTGGTCACTTAAATTTCTCTTTCTGGATGTTTGTCATTGTTGTTTGCCTTATTTTCAAACTTTTTTTTTTTTTTTAAAGTAGAGAGAGAGGAGAGAGAGAGAGAGAATTTTTTTTTAATATTTACTTTTTAGTTCTCGGCGGACACAACATCTTTGTTTGTATGTGGTGCTGAGGATCAAACCTGGGCCGCGTGCATGCCAGGCGAGCGCGCTACCGCTTGAGCCACATCCCCAGCCCTGCCTTATTTTCTATTTTCCTGATTTTTAAAAAATGACCAAATCTTACAGGCATAAATGTGAAATTACTTAGCCATTAGGATGTATCCCTTCCTTCCTTCCTTCTTCCCTTTTTTCTTCCTTCTTTCATCTCTTTTTGTGGTACTGGGGATAGAACTCAGGGCCTGTAATTGGAGTAGACCAACACTCTACCACTGAGTTATATCCATAGCCTTTTTTATTGTCTTGAGATAGGATCTTGCTAAATTGCCCAGATTGGCACTCAAAACTGAGATTATTTGGCCTCAATCTCCTGAGTAGCTGAGACTAAAGGCTTGTGCTACCACACTCATGTATTTGTTCTTATTAATTGTGTTTATGAGTTTTTAGGAATTAATTAGATTGTGTATCTATAAAGGGATGATGCTAATTAAAGATTTTTAACCTAAAGGCAGTTCTAATCCCAAAATATTTACATTAAAGTGAATGTTTGAAAGGATAGTACCTGGATGGTAATATTTAGGGCTGTGTGTGATTATGTTATATTTTAAAAAATTCTTTTTGTGTGTATTTCTTTTCCTTTATAACTTCTTTAGTTTTTTCTCCTTAGTCTTGCTGATCTTTTGTTCACTCAAAGCCTCAGGACTCCTGGGAAGAGCCAAGGCTGCATGGATTCTGGTCTAGTCAAAGATGGTCTCAAAAAATGTTTCAGGGGTAGGCTAAGGGCATAAGAACTGCTTTATAATTAAGAAACAAATGGAGTGAAATAAATTCATTAGTGTGCCCTCTGTTTGCTCTAAATGGGTGTAGTTGGCTGGGTGCTTTAAATGTGAATCACCAAATGTAAAATTGCTGGAAATCAAGTACTTCTTGTATTTATTAAATGTTACAGTATATGATAGAGGTTAATCAGTGTTCCAATAGATCCTTAGATCTCTGCCAATTTATTATTTCTGGGAATGTTTGAATAGCTGACTAGGATATCCTTTTTTGGGGGGGAGGAGTACCAGGGATTGAACTCGGGGGTACTGGACCACTGAGCCACATCCCAGCCCTATTTTGTATTTTATTTAGAGACAGGGTCTCTCAGAGTTGCTTAGTGGCTTGCTGTTGCTGAGGTTGGCTTTGAACTCATGATCCTCCTGCCTCAGCCTCCTGAGGTGCTGGGATTACAGGCGTCTGCCTCCTTGCCCAGCAGGGTATCCTTTCCTGAAGAAGTATCTTTTAAGTTAGCATGTATTATTCAGTACTTGCTAGGTGCCAAGGTCACAAGTTGGGGTTGGAGGGCATGAATGTTAAAAAGAATGTAAGTGATTGAATAGGAGCGATGAAATGGTGAGATGAAGGGTTGGGAATTGTATGAAGGAGAAAGAAGTATTTCATAGGCACCTTGAAAAATTGGGTCAGCTAAATTAAGACAAATTGACTATGAGGGTAGGAATGAGCATGATTTACTTGAACGAGGCAGGACCTAGGTATTGCAGATGAGAGAGGAACTTTCCTAATAAGTAAATACAGAGTAGATATTTTGTATTTACTATTTTGCAGGGATTGGAAAAGCCATTACATCTTGTTGGAACAGTGTGTTTTGGGGCAGTCAAGCTGGGGATAATCTGCAGGGTGAATTAGAGGAAGGAGAGATTAGTCAGAGAGACTAACTTGGTGGCAGGTAGATAATCAGTACATTAGGTGATGATGCTTGAAACTAGGAGGGTAGGATGAAACACTTTTCAAGCAAAATTGATGGAACATGTTGACTTAATAAAGTGTCGGATTTATATCAGAAGAATTATGGTTTCTGCTCCAAATTACTTGAATTGGAATGCTGTTAATACAAATTAGGGGTATTGGGATATGAAGATGGTTTGGATGCAAAGTTGAAATTTTTGATTACATTATATTTGAAGAGATGTAGCATAACCAAACAATGTTTAGAATCTAGGCTAAAATTCATCCAAGAATTAATTATAAAAGTGATAGCTGAGGAAGTGATTGCAGAAGGCAGACAATATGTTTTGGGTTGAAAGTTAATTATTATATTATTTGGGGTCCGTGACCATCTTTAGAAAGAATCTGAAGGAAAAATGAACACAAATGATTGCAAATGTTATGAAAGTCAGCATGAGTAAAGAAAATTTCCTGAAGGGAGAGTTATTAATAGTTATAAATTATCTTATTTTGAGAAGTCTCCTTTTTTAAGACCATATTGATGTATGGGCTAATTGTACCAAGCAAGAGATCTGTGTTGTGTGTTTTGAGTTGTTGTCCCAGGAGATGCTACATCTACATCAAGAGATCCTACATCTCTTCAAATACAATGTAACCAAAAATTGCAACTCTGCTCCCAAACCATCTTCATATCCTAATCCACCTAATTTGTATTAACATCATTCCAATTCATGTAATCTGGAGCAGAAACCATAATTCTTCTGATATTATTCTGTCCTCCAGGAATACTGGTGACTTGGGAACTAAAATGTCTGTATATTATGAGAACCATTCTTTTATGAAATATTCTAGACACATTTGATAACCATATTCCAGGACAAATTCTCTCCTGTGCATATTAGGACTGGGCTATACATTAAGTCATATTCTGTTACATTTCATGAAATGCTTAAAAATAACAGCACTAAAATGGTTGGACAGTCAAGCCTATAAATAAAATTTCCTCTAGGAGCTTCTTAACCTTTGCTGACTGATTTTTCTTTTTCTTTCCCTTCCTAATTGACCTATTTGCAATCTAGGTCTTTTATCTGGTGGGAGAAGAGGACAAAGAACATCTATAAGTAAAAACATGTAGCCCTGAACTTTTTCATTTTCATTCATAATTGAAAAACTACTGGGATAGGAAGAGCAGTTGTTTATTCCTGGGCTGCTTTGCTGAAGTTAAAAAGGTGATTTCTCTCTGTTTGAAATCAATCTTGTAGAAAAATGACCAAGCATAAAATCATGATAAAGTCCCAGATATTTGTTTTATTATTCAGGTAGATAAATTGGAAACATGAACTCTCTGGTCTCAGCAACATTAGCTGAAAAAAATTTAGTGTTCTGGGCAAGGGCAGGAATTCTTTTACCTTATTAAACCTTTAATAGACATATGCTAGTAGCTGATGTGGTCTGTAGGCCTAAAACTACTTTCTTGAGGCTTTGTCCAAATCTATTAGACCCCAAAGTTTTAAAAAGCCATGAAAGCAATTAAAAAAAAAAACCCTAATGATAAACACAACATGGATGGATGTCAAACATTATGTTAAGTGAAAGAAATCAGGCATAAAGGAGTATGTTTAATTATGATTTCCTTTACATGAAGTTCTAGAAAAGGCAAAACTCCACTGGTAAGCAGAACAGTGATTGCCCTTAATCTAGAAGGGATAGGGAGGTTGACTTCAGATGTATAGGAATAGACTTTAGGAGTGAGGGAAATGTTCTGTATATTTGGTGATTACACAAGGTATATTTGTGAGAACTCAAATCATATACATAAAATGGACTGTGTAACATTCAAAAAGCAAAACCAAACCCCAAGGTATCTTCAAAAAATAGGGAGAAGTTGGACAGCAAAATGGAACTTTATGGATTAGTTCACATCCAGCAATCTGAGATTTTCATAGTGAACCTTTTTCTGAAAGTAAAACTGTCTAATGCTGATGAAACCCATTTTATGTCTCTGACAGGGAGTATATATCAGAGAAGGTAATTCAGATAAATGCACTGATTTTACTGAATTTTAAATATAAGCAATCACATACCCGTGTGTGTGTGTGTGTGTGTGTGTGTGTGTGTGTGTGTGTAAAATCTGACCTAAATGTTTTGATAAAACCTAGTTAAGAGCTCGATGCTGGTGTACATCTGTAATTGAGAGCCTGAGATAGGAGGATCTCAAGTTAGAGGTCAACCTCAGCCACTTAGGAAGCAATTTATTGAGATCCTGTCTAAAAACAAAAACAAAACCTAGTTAGGTTTTTTTTCCTCCCCTAATTTGATTTCAGAAGTTGAAAGGATTTCAGAAATTAAAAAAAAAGAAGTTTTTTAAAAAGAATATTTAAAAATGTTGAGCCTGATTGGAAAATCTTAACGGTTCAAGATGTTATTATTCATAGGATAATCTTTCTAAACATCAGATAATTTCTCATTCATGAATATATTTTGTTGTTTTACTTTTTTTTGTGCTGGGGGTTAAACCCAAGCATACATTTACAATTGAGTTACACCCACAATTCTTTTTATTTTTATTTTTTTACTTTGAGACAGGATCTCACTAGGTTGCCCTGGCTGGCCTTGAACTTTCAGATCACCTGTGTCAACCTCCCAAATAGCTGGGATAAAGGTGTGTGCCACCTAGTCTGTGCCTGATGAAATTATTGGACTTTAAAAGAAGTAGAAAAGCAGGGTTTGGTGGTGCACACCTCTAATCCCAGCTACTTGGGCGAACGAGGCAGGAGGATTTCAAGTTCAAGGCAATTCTGAGCAAAACCTGTCTTCAAATTTTAAAAATATACAAAAAGGTCGGGAAATATAGTTCAGTACCACATGTGTAAATAAATAAAGTCCAATTATTTACTTAGTATTGTTCTTTCTGGGTGAGTTTTTCCTCAATATATGATATGTCTGTTAATATATAGTTTCTGGTTTACTTCAGGGACATTTTCTTGTAGTGTTCAGTTACTTTGCTTTGCTTTTTTTTTTTTTTAAATACTGTGGATTGAACCTAGGTCCCTGTACACCCCAGTCCTTTTTATTTGATTTTGAGAGAGCTGTCCTTGAACTTTGAATCCTCCTGTCCCAGCCTCCTAAATAGCTATCATTATAGGCATGTGTGTTACTATGCCTGACTCTTTTTTTTTTTTATTAGTTGCTCAAGACAATACAATGATCTTGACATATCATACATTTGATTCAAATAGGGTATGAATTCTCATTTTTTCATGTGTATACGTACAGCAATCCTAGTGTTAGTTGTATTCTGCTGCCCTCCCCTCCCCTCCCCATTCTCTACCCAATCTATAAATTAACTATAAATTAACCTGACTCTTGTTTTGATGTTTAACATTTGTTTTCTCTTTCTCATTAAACATTATCAGTTTATTTGCTATTTCTTGCATTCTCTTATTTTGTCTTTGTTTATGAAATCATTTAAAAATTTTTCTTTCCTAAGTTTTTTTCACTCTTCAATTTTTCTTTATTGCCTACTTTTTAAAAGTTTTCTAATTTTGATGTTTTTCTTTTATAACTTTTTCCATTTATTTTAGTGTGTGTGTGTATATATATTTTAAATATTTATTTTTTAGTTTTTTTAGATGGACACTATATCTTTATTTTACATTTTTTTTTATGTGGTGCTAAGGATCAAACCCAGTACCTCACGCATGGTAGGAGAGCACTCTACCACTGATCCACAATCCCAGCCTCCTCTTTTAGGATATTTTAACTGCTTTTTTTTTTTCTTCCAGTGCTGGCGATCAAACCCAGGGCCTTGTGGATTCTAGTCAAGTGCTAACACTGAGCTATAAGTCCCCTCCCTTTTTAAAAAAATAATTGATTATAGCCAGACACAGTTGCACATGCCTGTAATCCCAGCAGTTTGGGAGGCTGAAGAAGCAGGAAGATCATGAATTCAAACCAGCCTCAGCAACTTAGTGAGGCCCCAAGCAACTTAGTATGGGACCTTGTCTCAAAATAAAATAAGGACATGGCTTAGTGGTTAAGGTGCCCCTGGGTTCATTCCCCCTGGTCCCAAAATAAATAAATATCTGAATTGTGTGTGTGTGTGTGTGTGTGTAGGGGAGATGAGAAAGAGAATTTCTTATGATTGTATAGAATTGTATTATTATTATTATTATTATTATTTTAAATATTGGGGATTGAATCTAGGAATGCTTTGCCACAGAGCTATATCCTCCAGCCCTTTTTATATATATATTTTTTATTTTGAGACAGGGTCTCACTAAGTTGTTTAGGGCCTT
Organism: Urocitellus parryii; assembly: GCF_045843805.1. Taxonomy (NCBI): domain Eukaryota; kingdom Metazoa; phylum Chordata; class Mammalia; order Rodentia; family Sciuridae; genus Urocitellus; species Urocitellus parryii. The sequence continues at coordinate 66,234,017 of NC_135542.1, forward strand.
GCTGAGTTGCTGAGGTTGGCCTCAAATTTGCGATCCTGCCTCAGCCTCCCAAATCTCTAGAATTACATCTGGAATTACAGGTATGTACCACTGTGTGTGGTGGTAGACTGTAATAGATTTTGTCACTCATTTTTATGGGAAAATTTCTTGAACTTTTAGGAGGATAAAATAGGTATAATGTTTTGCAACTTTTATTCTTTTCTAGAGTTTCTCTTTCTGTGAAGGTTTGCTAACCACGGGAACTTTGTTTTTAGAGTTTATAGGACCCATATTACTTCAGACTTTATTGTGGTCTTTTTATACTGTCTTACCTCTTGGGTCTTGCACAATTCCCTCTCAGTTTTGGTTTGTTACTAGATTTTCATTAGTGTATTGGAGTTCGTCTCATCTTGGGATCTTCAGAAACTTATTTGATTTCCTTCTGCTTCTCTAGCACAAATATTTAGACCACTCTTGTGTTAACAGAAGTTGATGGCTTATGTGGGGGGTAATGGCTTGGTCACCTAGTTGTGGTAAATATTGTACATGGTTTGTCTGTTTAGGGGGGAGGATATTTTAAAATTATGCAATTGTTAACACTATCTTCTTAGAATTCTTACCTACTCTACTATACTTCCTGCCAGAGAATACGAAATATGGCCATTTCAGTGAAGAATATCCACATTCTACCCATGAGTATTTTTCACATGTTGTTTTGGAAGCCATTAACCTGCATAGGATAGGATAAGTGAAACAATAGTATTGGAGATTTGGCCTCCAGGTCAATTGCAGCTGGATACTGGAGTTATGTTTTATGTAAGTGATCTAGAGCCTAAAGAAGGCTGAAGGTTTCTATACCACCATCCATTTAAGCCCCCAAAGCTTCTGCTTCACTTAAATACTATGAAGGGCATACCTGCCAGCCCAGGAGAAAGAGAATTATCTGGAGAGCTTTTAACTCAAGTATGAGAGTCAGAGGATTGTGGTTAAAAGATCTAACTTGGGAATTGGACTGTATGAGTTGATGTCCTAGTTTTGTGACCTTGGCGAGTTTCTTGACCTCTCTGTTTCCCCATTTGTAATGGGACTATAATAGTCCCTTTCTCATAGGATTGTTGTAAAAATTAAATGAGTTAATGCTTTTAAATATGTTAGAACAATGCCCAGCACACAGTAAAAATACAATAATTGTCTATTGCTCTAAGTTGTTCCATGGTGGTTCTATCTGATAGGATGCAGAACTATTAGCATTTGACACAGTTGACCACTTCCTCCTCTGAAAACACATTTTTCTTTTCAGGAGTTACTGTTCTCTTGGTTTTCCTCCCACAGCCCTGGTTTCTGATTCTGAGTAACCTTTAAAATTGCATCCTTTTCATCTCTTGACCTTTAAATATTGCAGAGCTCTAGACTTAATTCTTTAATTTCTCCTCTCTCTCTCTCTCTCTCCCTCCCTCCCTCCCTCCCTCCCTCCCTCCCTCCCTCTCTCCCTCTCTCTCTCTCCCTCCCTCCCTCCCTCCCTCCCTCTCCCTCCCTCCCTCCCTCTCTTCCTCTCTTCCTCTCTCCTCTCTCCTCTCTCTTTCTTTCCAGTACTAGAGATTGACAAACCCATGGTTACTGAGCTACTCCCTTTCTCATCCCCAGTCTCTTGTTGAGGGTGTGTAGTGCTGGGAATAGAACCCAGGGCTTCATGCATGCTAGGCAAGGATTCTACCACTGAGCCACACCCCCAGTTCCCCCAGTTCTTTTTTTTTTTGTTTTTTGGTTTTTTCCCCCAGTTCTTTTTATATCAATTTTTATTTTGAGATAGCCTTGCCAGGTTGCTCAGTACTTCTGCCTTAGCCTGCAAGTCACTGGGATTACAGGTGTGCACCACCATGCCCAGGTAGTTTCTTTTTAATTCACACATTTTTTTTTTTTGTTCTCAGGAGCTTAATTATCATCTAAATGCACCCAGATATATATCTTCATCCCTGATCCCACTCCTGAGCATCATATTCCTAAATCCAGCTGCCTAGAGTAACTCCACTTGGATATGCAATAGTCATTTCTAATGGAATGCGTTCAAAACTAACCACCTGATATATATGATGCCTCCCACTTTCTTAAATTGCTCTAGTCACAGATTAAATCTGGGCTTCTTAGGCCAGAGTTAGTTTCTTAAGCTTTCAAAGGCAGATCATATTTTCATTTTCATTAGTCTCTACTTAAAATTTAGTGTTTTCTTCAGTTACCAGTGTGACTAAATCACAGTAGTGTAGCAATACTTTTTGACTTTTCTTCATTATCATTTTGACTTTTCTTCATGCAGGAATCTCAGAAATACTGTTAAATTCATCACCTCTTCTGAGTTATGGTACTTTATTAGACCTGCCACTGAATGCTGTTGTTATGTTAATGAAGAAGACATAGTTTGTCTGGGTTTCATAGTAATCCTAATTATTGTATGCATTTTATGCTTTCCTGACTTCTAACCCCACGTTAGTTTTGCCTGTTTTTATATTCTATTTAAATGGAATTGCACAGTATGTACTTCTCATGTCTAGTTTCTTTTCAGTATTTTTGAGATTCACCTATATTCCTGTCTACAGTTGTATCCTTGCGGTTTTATAATTATATGCTCATAATAAAAAGGATGTAGAGTTCAAAAAAGCACCACAGGTGACATTAAATCAGTTCCTCTTTTATATGCTACCTTTCCTTATGTTGAAGTGTGCTAACTTGAAACTTATTAAATGGACATTTCATGTTTTTGTTACAGCCTGAATAACAGGTGTAACAGTTCAGAACTGCGTGTAGTCTGATTTTTAGAACACACTATTGGTATCCAAAGTGACGGATTTCCTTTTTTCCCAGATAAAAGCAAAAGCATAATACCACTGTCTGAGAGCTATGTTTTATTTTATTACTGATCTTTTTCCCTTATTGAAGGCTTGGATAAGGAATCAGAATTGATGCTATTTCCTGACACAATGGCACATGCCTAATTACAGTTATTTGGGAGACTAAGCTAGGAGATTCACAGGTTCAAGGCCAGCTTGGGCAAATTAGTGAAACTCTCAAAATAAAAAGGGCTGGGAATGTAGTTCAGAGGTAGAGTGCCCCTGAGTTCATTTCCTAGTACTGTGCGGGTGAGCGCACACACACACACACACACACAAAATATGTATGTGTGCGCATGCCCTTTGATTTTGAAATTTCTGGGCCAGTGGAAAAGCTCAGAGGTGGTAGCACTTGCCTGGCAGGCATGTGTTTCTAGGTCTGAACCCCAGCACTGGGAAAGAAAAAAAATTTCTAAGTATGTTTTTGAGTTAGGGGAAAAAATGTAAAACTTACTCTCATACCTAATGTCCCTTACATATAGATCAATTTCTCAAAATCCATGATTTACTTAATTTATTTGTTTTCATAATCTCTCTCTCTCTCTCTCTCTCTCTCTCTCTCTCTCTCTCTCTCTCTCTCTCTTTTTCTTTTTAATATCAGGTATTGAACCCAGGGACACATAACCATTCAGCCACATCCCCATCCCTTTTCATTTTTTATTTTGAGACAGGGCCTTGATAACTTCCTGAGGCTGGCTTTGAACTTGCTATCCTCCTGCCTCAGCCTCCCAAACCCCTGGGATTAAAAGTATATGCCACCACGCCCAGATCCATAATCTCATTTTTGAGGGATTCTGAAAACTTCTCAGCCTATTTATTCCTGTGAATAGCATTATTTTGCTATCAGAGTTGGGTGTCAGCAGTGCCTGAAAATCCAGCATCATAATGAAAATGGTAAAATATCAGTTTAACAATTATTTAACAACTATTCAGAACCTTTTGAACTTTTCATATCAATGTTTATTTCAAAGATCTTAAGCAAATGCCATTGATATTTGGAAGAATAGAGAACTTTTGATTCAGTTTTGAAAGCATTAAGTTTTGGAGAGGACTGTGGGGTACAGCTCAGTTGTAGAGTTCTTGCCTAGCATAAGCAAGGTCCTGGGATGAATCCGCAGCACTGCAACCCCCAAAAAAGTAAAGGATGAGAGCCAAATGTTCTGTTTCTGTGCTTATTAATGCTGGGGTAATGGGTGCTTTTTCTGTTCATTCAAGTAGGTATTTATAAATAAATAAATATCTGGTTTGCTCTTTGTAGTTTGTGATTTTTTAAGCATCTCTTTGAGCTGATTTTATTACTACCATAATTTATTTTAGCAATATTTTAATAATACAAACTTAATTTAGGCTCTGTCTTGTAGAGGCTGGGAGTGAAAAGTACTTGGCGAGATGATAGAAACATTTTTTTATTTTTTATTTTTTTCAGTGCTGAGGATTGAATCCCCAGGGATACTTTACCACTGAGCTATATCTCCAGTTCTTTTTTTGTTTATTTTGAGACAGGGTCTTGCTAAGTTGCCCAGGCTTGACCTAGAATTTGTAATACTCTTGCCTCAGCCTCTGAAATTGCTGGGATTACAAGTGTGTGACAACATTCCTAGCTACAAGCATTTCTTGATAACCCTTGGGGGATATGCGGCCTCAGTTAAATTTTTTAAATAGAGGCACTATTTTAAGCATTTCTGTGTATGAGTTTTTAAATTCTCATGATTCTCTGAGAGTAGGTATTATTCCCTTTATTCTATAAAACAGTGAAGCATAGGAAAGACTGACTTGACTAATGTCACCTACCGTGTAGCTGGTATATCTAAATCCAGGATTCAAATCCAGACAGCCTGCCTCTAGAGTCCTTGCTTTTAAATGCAGATAGAGTAGAATACATTGAGGAGATAAATTAAGAGATATTGGCTGAGAATCTTCCAATCTTGAAACCTGGGTCATCTACCTCAGGAAGATCATTGAGTCTCAACTTCAAAATGTTTTAAAGTTTAGGGCATTTAAACTAGGGATCTAGGGCTCAATGCTACTACATAAAATTAATCAAATTTTTTATGCTGTTTCTGCTATCAAATTATATATATATATATTTTAAAATATCTATTTTTATGTGGTGCTGAGGATTGAACCCAGTGCCTCACTTGTGCTAGGCAAGCGCTCTACCACTGAACCACAGCCCCTCTCCTCAAATTATATATTTTTGATATTCTGGTTAGTTTGAACATTGCATATCAATATTACCATTTTGAATTCCATAATTACTATCTGTTATTGCATGCATGCTTCCTTTAAATTTATTTTGTGTTAGCTTTCTTCATTTCTAAGTGCCATTTTATTACCATTAGACTTTTTTTTTTTAATTGATAGGGCTAAGCACATGCTAAGCACACACTGTACCTCTGAGCTATGTCCAAAGTCCTGTTAACCATTTTAAGTGTGTAATTAGTTTGCTACTGTTAAATATATTCACCGTATTGTGCAACGGAACTCCAGAACTTTCATTTTGCAAAATTGTCCTCTTTGCCCATTCAAATAATTCCAGCCAGGTATAGTGCTTGGAATTACAGTGACTCAAGAGACTGAGAGCAGGAGGATCTCAAGTTCAAGGCCAGCCTCAGTAATGTAGTGAGACCTGTCTCAAAATTTAAAAAATTTAAAAAAGAATTGGGGATATAGCTCAGTGGTAAAGTTCCCCTAGGTTCCATCGCTAGTATCCCTCTCCACCTGTTTTTGTTCTGTGCATGATCTCATTTTTACTGTATATGAGTTCTTAACCCTGCATAGAATTTCCTCCACAGTTCTCCCCCTCCATTTTCAGATGCTAAATTTGCTTGGAAAGGTCTTTAGTGCAGGGCCAACTCTGTGCTAGCAATCTTCTTAGGACACTTAGGGTCTGCCTATGCCAGGCAGATTGATTGATGGCAAATTTGCCATCATTCTCAAGGAACTCATGTGTTGACTGAATGTTTATGTACTTAGCTTTCTCAGTGGGCTGAGGATGTAGCTTAATGGTAAAGTACCTCTGAATTAATATATAAACTCCCTTTCTCCCAATCCCCTGATAACTATCATTTTCCTTTCTATTTTGATGAATTTAACTACTTCACATACCTCATGTACATGGAATAATGTAGTTTGTCCCTTTGTTACTGGCTTATTTCACTTAGCAGAGTCTTCAAGGTTAATCTTTATTGTAGCATGTGACAGGATTTTATTCCTTTTTTTTTTTTCTTTTGGTACTAGGGATTAAACCCAAGAGCAGTCTACCACTGAGCTACATTTCTAGTCCTTCACATTTTTTATTTTGAGACAGGGTCTCACTAAATTGCTGAGGCTGGCTTCAAACTTGCAGTCCTCCTGTTTCAGCATTTCAAGAGCTGGGATTATAGTCCCTGCCTCTGGCAATTTTCCTTCTGTTTAAGGCTGAGTAATATCCCTCCCCATATATATATATTTATTCATTCATCCCTCATTGGACATTTGGGCTGTTTCTATCTCTTGGCTGTTATGAATAATGCTGCTGTAAATGTGGATATGCCAATATAAATGTCTCTTGGAGCCCCTAGTTTCAGTTCCTTTGGATATATGCTCAGAAGTATGGCTGTTGAATCATGGTAGTTCTTTTTAATTTTTTTTTAGGAACCGCCATATTATTCCCCCAGAGTTCTTTTAATTTTGGGTCATCTGAAAGTTCACAATGATAATGTCAAGTTCACTTCTCCCCAAGTAGTGGACTTTGATTCTATTTCTATCTTTCCTTAGCTCTGAGAAATTGTTGTATTTGTTTTTTTGATTTTTTTTTCCGTTTTGTTTCTAGAATACTACTTTTTCTGATTTTTTGGTACTGGGGGTTGACCTAGCTGCACTTTACTACTGAGCCACACCCCCAGTCCCTTTTATTTTTTATTTTGAGACAGTGTCTCCTAAGTTGCTTAGGGTCTTACTAAACTTCCAAGGTTTGTCTCAAACTTGAAGTCATCCTATTTCAGCCTCCCAAATTGCTGGGGTTATAGGCATGCACCACTGTACTTGGCTGTTTCTAGAACACTTGTTTGGTTCATTGTTGCAATTCTTATATTGAACCTCTATGATATTCACTATTTTCTTTTTAAATATAGATTGGGAGATTGCTTTGACTTACTTAAAACTTTCAAAAACCATCTAAGGAGACTGAGTTTGAGGCTTTGTTTTTATTTTTGTTTTTTTTTTAAGGAGAGATAAGTTGAGGCACTCACGCCTAAATCTGCATAGCTATTTTTCATCTTCTGTTGTATTTTCATAGCATCCTTTTCTTGTTTTATGGAAGCAAGATGAGATGTCTTTCAGTCTTTGAGGATTCTGATTTTTTTTTTAAACATTGTCTTCCATTTTCAATTTTGTCTTCAATTTTCCTTCTACCTCTGCTTTTATCTTTCTGCCTTTTAGCAAGAAGAAGGACACACTTTATGTCTGATTATTTTTATCTATTCATACTTTTAAAAAATATGGTAGGCAAATGCTCCATCACAAACCTGAACTCCTAGTCCTTTATTCTTAGATATGAATAGAAAATTCACCTTGAATTTCTTTGGAAAATAGCACTTATGATTTGTCTGTATGAGGAAATCTGAAATTGATGGCTTTTTGTAGCTTTTAGTTGCTCTCTCTGTTTTTGTTCTGTGCATGATCTCATTTTTACTGTGTATGAGTTCTTAACCCTGCGTAGAATTTCCTCCACAGTTCTAATTTGTTGAACTACCCATCCCTCCATTCTGTTTCATTGATTGCTATGCTCCCATCCACATTACATTTACCAAAAATTTTAAATATTTTTACCTTTTACTGGAATATTTCTTGTCTCCCTTGTCTTGTTGCCTACCTTCTCATTGTTATGTGTTTTATACCTTTAAAATTTTCCTTTATTAACATTTTATGAAGTATTAGGAGGGATTCAAAACAAATGGTTGTGTCCATCTATCTTGAACTAGAAACTCGTTTATCACATTGGTTAAATATTTCACAATCGATTAAGCTACATGAGGGCATTTGTATTACAGATTATTTGATAAAAGTATAAATTTGGATACTTTTGATTTTGAGAAAATATTTGAAACTTAAAATCCTATTTCTTATTCCCTGTGTCACTTTTTAAAAATTTTCTTTATTCTAATTTGTTATATATGACAGCAGAATGCGATTCAATTCATTACACACAAAGAGCACAATTTTTCATGTCTCTGGTTGTACACAAAGTAGAGTCACCATTTGTGTCTTCATACATGTGCTTAGGGTAATGATGTCCATCTCACTCCACCTTCTTTCCTACCCCATGCCCCCTCCCCTTTTCTTCCCTCCCCTTTGCCCTATCTAAAGTTCATCTAATCCTCCCATGCTCCTCCCCATCCCCAGTATGAATCAGCCTCAGAGAAAACATTCGGCATTTGTTTTTTTGGGGGATTGGCTTACTTCACTTAGCATGATATTCTTCAGCTCCATCCATTTACCTGCAGATGCATGATTTTATTCTCTTTTAATGCTGAGTAATATTCCATTGTGTATAATACCACATTTTCTTTACCCAATTATATACTGAAGGGCATCTAGGTTGGTTCCACAATTTAGCTATTGTGAATTGTGCTGCTGTAAACATTGATGTGACTTCTTCCCTGAAGTATGTTGTTTTAAAGTCCTTTGGTATAAATCGAGGAGTGGGATAGCTGGGTCAAATGGTGGTTTCATTCCAGTTTTCCAAGGAATCTTCATCCTGCTTTCCATATTGGCTGCACCAATTTGTAGTCTCACCAGCAATGTATGAGTATACCTTTTCCCCCACATCTCACCAACACTTATTATTGTTTTTATTCTTGATAGCTGCCATTCTGACTGGAGAGTGAGATGAAATCCTAGAGTAGTTTTGATTTGCATTTCTCTAATTGCTAGAGATGTTGAACATTTTTCATATATTTGTTGATTTGATTTTATATCATCTTCTGAGAAGTGTCTGTTCAGGTCCTTGGCCCATTTATTGATTGGGTTATTTGTGGTTTTGATGTTAATATTTTTGAGTTCTTTATATATCATGGAGATTAGTGCTGTATAGTAAATTGTGTAGGCTCTCTACTCACCTCACTGATTGTTTATTTTGCTGAGAAGAAACTTTTTAGTTTGAATCTATCCCATTTATTGGTTCTTGATGTTAATTCTTGAGCTAAGGAGTCTTATTAAGGAAGTCAGGACCTAATCCGACATGATGGATTAGGTGTGCACCACTGGGCCTACTTTCTCTTCTATTAGGTGCAGGGTCTCTGATTTAATTCCTAGGTCCTTGTCCTGAATCACTTTTGAATTCCCTCGCTTGTACTTAGTTTTGAAACATTTTTTCCCACTTCTTTGAAAGTAATTTTAAAGAATTCTTTTTTTTTACAGTATTTTTTTTTTTTTTTTTAGAGAGAAAGAGAATTTTTAATATTTATTTTTTAGTTTTCGGCGGACACAACATCTTTGTTTGTATGTGGTGCTGAGGATCGAATCCGGGCCACACTCTTGCCAGGCGAGTGTGCTACCGCTTGAGCCACATCCCCAGCCCTTAAAGGATTCTTTAAAAATTTAGTAAGTAGATAAAATTTAAATGACTTTGATCTTTTATTTGTGTTAGACAAGGCATCTGTTAAAACAGAAGTGACATTTATTTTGGCTAAACAGTTTCTGTTCTACATATGTGTTTACATAGCATTTTCACATTCCATATTTGAACAGAACAAGTACCTTTTTTGGAGGGGAAGTGGACTAAGTTTTACTGTTACGTTTGTCAAGGAAATGGGTATTAATTACCATTTAACAGTGAAATTGGTATAGAATTGTTGTGCTGAAATGAGAGTTTACTTAGACATGAAATTTCATGTGGGTGTATGCATCTTTTTAAATAGTTTTGCAACATAAAAATTTAAGTTGATTCTTAAGGGTCCCCTGTGACATCATCAAGATTTTATAGACATTGACATTTTGCTGTTTGCTTCAAATTTCTCTCAAAGGGGAAGAAAATATTACCAACTTTATCAAAGTGTTATCACTCTACCATTTGTCTTAAAGTAACTACTATCAAGGTACTATTCAAACATGTTTTTAGTATATTTTGCTCCATATTCATGCATCTAATCTATTGTAAATTTCACAACTTTACATAAATGGCATCATGGTCTGTGTATCCCTTTCTACCTCTCTTTGTTTTTGAGTTTTATTCATGGTGATAACATGTAAGTATCATCCATACTTTTAACTTCTGTAGAGTATTACATTGCATTAGAATCATTGCATGCTTTTCCTTCGTGTATACGAGAATTTCCATAGTTCCACAGGAAAATGTTCATGTTTGCTTTCCCAGATATTATTCTGGAGATTTCTTATGTAAACCAAAACTAGGTTTCTGTAATGTAACTTATTTTTTTCCCTTTGGGAATTTTTTGGGTTTTATTTTCATCACCAGTATTTAAAATTTTCAGATACTTTTTTGTTGTGGTGGTTCTTTTTTCAGTGTTTATATTTATATTCATGTTGTTTAGCTCTGGGAAACTTTTCTTCTTTTTCTTCTTTTTTGTACTGGGGATTGAACCCAGGGGCGTTTGGGCACTTTACCACTGAGCTTAATACCCAGCCCTTTTTATTTTTTATTTTGAGATGGACTTGCTAAGATGATAATGCTGATCTTGAATTTGTGATCCTCCTGCTTTAGCCTCCTGTGTAGCTGGGATTACAGGTGTGCACCACTGTTCCTGGCTCTAGGAAACTTTTCTGAATAATTTCTTAGAGTGTTTCTCCTTCCTTTTCTTTCTATAATATTAACTAGTTGCATGTTGTACCCTAGACTGGACCTACAACTTTCTTAGTTTTGTTCTCCCATATTTTGAGTCTCTTTGTTAGTTGGTTGGTTGTTTGGTTTGAGGGGAAAGAGGGAATGTGAGAAATTTAGTTTTGGGATGGTGTTATTTTCCAACTTGATTTAAAAAAAAATTTTTTTTTTTGTTGTAGATGGACATAATACCTTTATTTACTCTTATGTGGTGCTGAGGATCGAACCCAGTGCCTCACATGTGCTAGGCAAATGCTGTACCACTGAGCCACAACCCCAGCCCCCTAACTTGATTTTAATTGACAAATTATAGTTGTATATATTTATAAGGTACAAGGTGATATATATATATATATATATATATATGATTAATTAAGCTAATTAGCATATCCATTACCTTAAGTATTGATTACACCTATATAATTTTAACTTTGTATCTCTCGGCCAACTCTCTCCATTCTTCTCCCTTATATCCTCTGAATCATCATTCTCTCAGCTTTTGTGATTTTTGTTGTTTTAGATTTCCTCTCACAATAAGCCCTCCATATTTATGGATTATGTATCTCTGAATTTAACCAATTTTGGATTGAAAATATTCAGGATAAAAATTCTAGGAAGCTCCAAACAGCAAAACTTGAATTTGCCTTGCACCAAGCACTATGCCAAATCTATGTGAATGCAGTGATGTGTACGTATACCATGTAGTAGCCTTCCTCTCTTTCCCATACAGATCCTGTTCTCTCTAGCACTCAAGTGTTGGAGTGTTCTTGTTTGTAAGTAGTCTATAACTACATTATCTGGGAGTATTGAAAGTCTTCAGAGAGCAGTTGAACAACTGAACTATTAACTTGACTGAGGTTTCTAAGATTTCTGGAAGTTGAGTTGTGAAAGAAGTCTTGAGTATTTCAGGATTCATTATGCAAATTATAGTTAAAATTTCTGATTTTTAGTAAGGCTTCCTCCTCTTCCCTCAGCTAAATCTGTTATCTATAAATCCAGAACCCCTGTAGTTCACCTTTTTCCTCACATCAAACCTTGTCTTTTTGTCTTGTGTGGTAGTGTTAATACATGGTTGTAGTTTTTTTTTTTGGGTGGGGGGCGGAGGTCATCATGGGGATTGAACCCAGGGCCTGGCACCTGCTAGGTAAGCACCCTACCACTGAGCTACACTGCTAGCTCCTACAAATTCTTTCTTTCCCTTTGAGAATTGGAATCTATATCCCTTTCCTTTGAATCTAATTAGGCCTCAGTGACTTGCATGTAACCAACAGGATGCAGCACAAATGATAACTTTTGTCTTCTGAGGATAAATCAGAAAAGGCCTGATTATTCTTCCTGACATTCCCTCTGTGAAGCAAGGTGCTGTGTAAGAAATCTGAAAATGTGGAGATTGTTGGACAGGAGAGTACATGTATAGATTCTCCTTGAGACAATCTCAGATGAATTCCTAGTCCATATCTGTATGCAACTATCAGAGAAAACTCAAGTGACAACTGCCCAGTTGAGTATTTACAGCTGATGAGCTAATATTGATACATTATAACTGAAGCCTGTAATTTATTCCTGTTTTCTAAGTTTGCACCTAATGTCGTTTTCCTGTTCCAAGATCACCTTACAAGTATATTCCTAAATGTACCACACATTACATTTAGTCATCAAGTTTCTGTAGTCGCTCTTGTCTGTGCATCAGTTTCTCACACTTTTCCTTTTTTTTTTATGACCTTGACAATTTCCATAGTACTAGTCAGATACTTTGTAGGATAGTGTTCTATTGGAATTTGTCTAATACTTTTCTCATGGTTAGACTGGGGTTATGGATTTGTTTTGGGGAGGAAGACCACAGAGGTAAAATGCCATTTAAAACACATAACAAGAATATGTATTATGTATATGATTTATAACTGTTGATGTTGATCACTTGGCTGAGTTGAAAACTTGTCAGTTTTCTTCATGTGAAGTTATTGTCTTTCTTCCCTCTGTTTTCATTTTGTGGTCTTCGCAGAGGATATAGCTCACTTTGCTTGCCTAGCATCTGAAAAAACCTGAGTTTGATCTCCAGGTTAAAAAAAAAAAAAAAGCTTCATTTTGTGCCCTTTGAAAAGGCAGTCACCTGAGGGGAAGAAAGTTATGCTCCATCACTTTGAGAGCAGAGTATTTACATAAGTTATTCAGAATTCTGTACTGAAGATTTGTCTATTCTTTCCATTGTTTGTTTATTTTTGATACTGAGGATTTAAGCTAGGAATGTTTTACCACTGAGTTAAATCTCCAGCCCTTTTCTATTTATTTTTTTATTTGAGACACGATCTCACTAAGTTGCTTAGGGCCTTACTAATAGCTGAGGCTGGCCTGAGTCGGGATTATAGTGTGTACCACGCCACTCAGCTCCAGTAATTTATTTTTATTAGTATGGATTCATGGATATTTGTTTTACACTTTGGATTATAATCCAATACTACTAATTTTATTTCTCAGGTTATTTATTAAAATAAAATCAGTTTGAACTACCATAAGCCAAAAATTGTAATAACTTCTCAGAAATACAATCACTGGGTCAGAGTTTCCAATTATTATATAATCTTGGTATTTTGGAGAAACGTTTCTAAGCTACTCGAGCATGACTGACAAAATCACTGGAGGAGTTTTCTATAACCAGCCTGACAGTTGTTTTATTCAACACTGGTTGAAATGATCTAACTGATGCTTGCCTTTTACTTTTCATTTTTAAAGTAAACAATGTTGAAATAATTTTAGATTTATAGAAAAGTTGTAAAGATAGTACAGAGTTCCCTCAATACCCCTTATCCAGTTTTCTTTAATGTTAACTTATAATATTACTATGGTACTTTTGTCAAAACTAAAAAACCTATATTAGTATTTCCTAAACTCCAGACTTTATTTGTATTTCACCAGTTTTTCTAGTAAGCCTCTTTGTGTTTCATTTTTCTGTGTTGTAAAATGAGAATATTAAGAGTTTTGACCTTATTAGATTGTTACTAGAATTAAATGATACAGTGCATATCAATATCATAAGATACTGTCTGATACACAGAACACATACAAAGGGAAGCAATATTATTGTTATTTATATTACTTTTAGTCAAAAGAACATTATACTAGTTTTTAAAAACCCCTGGGAATATCTTATACATGAGCTGGAGGTTTCCTCGATGCTACCTCATCCTCTTGGTAGAAAGCAGATAGGATTGATAGATTGTGTTGTTGTTGAGCAAGGCTTGCTAATGTCCATGTACCCCTCACCAAAAAGTGTGCCAACTTCAGTAAGGAGGAGAATTTTGCTATGTCTGAATGTTCTTTGTAGAAGGTCTTTTTTTTTTTCTTTTCCCCCAAACTATGAATCAGATCATGGCTTTGCACAATGATCTATATCCCAAGCCCCCCTTTTTTTAGACAGGGTCTAAGTTGCCCACACTGGCCTTGATGGCCTTGAACTTCTAATCCTCCTATCTCAGCCTCCCAAGATGTTGGGATTACAGGCATGTGCTACTGTATTATAAGGCATTGGAGTTTTATGATTTACTTTTTCCACTTTTTTTTTTTTTTTGATTGAACTGAGGGGTACTTAACCACTGACCCACATCCCCAGCCTTTTTATATTTTACTTTGAGACAGGGTCTTGCTGAGTTGCTTAGGGCTTTGCTAAGTTGCTGAGACTGGTTTTGAACTCGAGATCCTCATGCCTCAGCCTCCCAAGCCACTGGGGTTACAGACGAGCCTGATGGTGTCTGGCTTTACTTGTATTTTTGATACTTGTTTTTCTAAAGGGTAAAATTTAAAAGAGTTAAATGTTTGTGAAGCATTTAAAACAGATCCTGCCAAAGAGTAAGCACTTTAGAAGTTTTTGCTTATTCCTTAGTGCCTCAGATATGATAAAAGCTTATTATAACTACATGTTATAATGAGCCATTGGTGCAAAATTGTATGAAATAAGAGGTAGGAGGACCATTAGTTCTCTCAGATGAGTCTCCTGGTTGTCCCTATAGAGGCTTGGTTTCAGGCTAGACTTCTGTGCAGCATGTCCCATCATTTTGTTTACCAGATGAAGAGTCTTTGGGCATGGGGCTGGTAAAAGTGGTAGTAATGTCTGGTATTTGTAATTATTAGGGAATAAAGGGATAATGAAATTAAGGCAATTTTTTTTTCTCTACCATCCTTCAGTTTGAATTTTTGGGATCAAAAAGTATCCAAGTGTGGCCCTGGCGTAATGGCGCACATGCCTACAATCCCAGTTGCTTGAGAGGTTGAAGCATGAGAATTGCAACTTTGAGGCCAGTCTCAGCAACTTAAATGAGACCTTGTCTCAAAAACAAACAAACAAAAAGCTGGGCATGGTGGTGCACCTGTAATCCCAGTGGCCCAGGCTGAGGCAGGAGGATCACAATTCAAAGCCAACCTCAGCAATTTAGTGAGGCCCTAAGCAACTTAGCAAAACCCTGTCTTAAAATAAAACATAAAAAGGTCTGGGGATGTGACTTAGTGGTGAAATACTCCTGGGTTCAATCCCTGGAACCAAAAAGAACTGGAAATGCAGCTAAGAGGTAAAGCACCTCTGGGTTCAATCCCCACTACCTACCCCCACCTCACCCCCCCACCCCACCCCTTCGCAGAAAAAAAAAAGTATCCAAGTGTGATTATTCAGGAAAATGTGGTCCTAATTTTAAATTTTAAATTTTAATTTTAAATTTTAAATGTAGAGGGACAGCATTAAGTTAGCTTTGAAAATTTTATTGTCTGGAGAATTTGACACACATAAAGATAGAAATAATAGTATATATTGAATTCCTATTACCTGTAACCCAGCTTCAACAATTATTGACAGAGCCAGTTAAAGATAGATTTGAGTCTGTATAAACTCCCATAACCTCATCAGTCTCATAGCAACCATATATATATATATATTAAAAATTTATTTATTTTTGTTTCTTTTTTCTATTTGGTGCTGGTGATTAAATCATGGTCTTGCATTTGCTGGACAAGTATTATATCTCTGAGCTGTATCCCCAGTTCTCCATATGTATTTTTTATATGTACAACTTTTACATTTTACAGTAAGAATACAAGTGTTTTTGTTTATTTGTGTTACCATTTATGTATTTTTAAGTAGTATTTGAGGTTATCCATCATTTTAAGTGGAAGATGACATTTTGTAATGTATATTTCTCAATCCCCCTCTTTGTTAACTTGTTTTTCTTTCCATATTCTATTCTGATTTCATCTTGGCAAGGGTACTGATATTTATTTTTTTAAGTTGTAGATGGACACAGTATCTTTATTTTATTTATTTGTTTATTTTATATGGTGCTGAGAATCAAACCCAGTGCCACACATGTGCTGCACAAGCTCTCTACCACTGAGCCACAACCCCAGCTAAGGTACTGTTATCTTTATGTTGCAGAAGACAACAAAGTGATGCATATTGATTTTTGTGTATTTAAATAGACATTATATAGAGGAGTTACAGGTAGGTTTTAACTTTTGTTTTTTGATAGTGGTGCTGGGGCTTGAATTCTAGGTGCTCTGTCTGCCATTGAGCTATATCTCCCAGATGTTTTTGAAAAGATGTCTTATGGTTGGGTATGTAGGTCAGTGGTAGAGTGTTTACCTAAGCATGTACCAGTGCCCGGGGTTCCATCCTCAGCACTGTGGAACAAAAAGAAGTCTTAATGTTAACCAGACCCTGCCTTTTATCCATTGATCCTGAATCTGCTTTCTGGAATAAATTAATAAGTCTTTTTTTTTTTTTTTTTACAAGAATTCAGTTCTTTTAGGACTTAATACCTCTCTTTTCTAAGCAGTCCCAACTTTTTTTTTTTAAATGTCTTTTCTGATCTTCTTACTTTTCTTATTAGTTTCATCAGTGTCCCTGTTAAATTATGGTTCTCAGAACTAATGCCATGCTTTATGTGTTTGGCACCAAACTTACTCTGTTGTATTTATATTTTATAATTTTGTTGAGGTTGAGTCAGTAACTTTGGGTCCCCATTTTCAGTTCCAGTAGGGCTCCAATAATGTAAGCATTATCAGATACATATTTTAAATAGCAGTCTACTTGATTTAGTGTTCACTTGCTCATTCATTTATTGATTTCACACAAATGAGATCAATTTCTATGCCATGATTGTTTTATTAGTTTTGGTAATGAATAAGACAGATGGAGTTCATCTTTTCATGGAGCTTACATTCTAGTTAGGGTAAAAAAGTAAACAATTTAATAAAAACAGTTTAAAAAAAAAAACAGGGACATGAGATATAATGGAGAATGTGTATGAGAATACCTAAGATTGGAAAGTTTCTCTGAGTTGACATTTGGGCTGAGATCTAAATGTCAAGAAGAGATTAGCTCTATAGCTATGGGTAGTTGGGATGAGGGTGATTTTTAGAAGCAAAAACAAGTAAAAAGAAGGTTAAAAGATGGAGAACAATCTTGACTTATCAAGGGAATGGAAAGAAGGCCATTGTGGCCAGAGAGCAAAAGTGATGATCAAAAAGTTACAAGGTTCAAGAAGTAAACAGGGATCAGGTTATAAAGAATTGTCATACATTTGGATTTTCTTCTAAATTCAATTGGAGGTTTTGAGAGACATAATTCCATTACATTTAAGAAAGTTCACTCTAGAAAATGAATTATAGGAAGGCAAAGGAGAAGCAGGGCTAAGCGCTAGTTAAGAGGCTGTCATAAAAGATAACTTTAGTTGGTCCATTGGAATAGTGGAAGCTACTAATGTAGAGAAGTGTACTGATTTGGTCCATCTTTCAAGGAGAACTGATGGAATTTGCTAATGAAAGTGTGTGAAAGAAAGCAGAATCAAGGCTAATGTCAGCATTTTTTTGTTTGTTTGTTTGTTTAGCATGGTGATGGGGAGCACTCTGTAGAACCCAGGGTGTTTTACTCCTGAGCTGTATTCCCAGGCTTCCTTTTTTAAAATTTTGAAACAGGCTGTTACAAAGTTGCCAAGTCTGGCCTTGAATTTGGGATCCTCCTGCATCTGCCTCCCAAATTGCTGTGATTATAGTCAAGAGCTTCTGTGCCTGGGAATGGAGATATTTTTCTCGCGTGAAGAAATAAATTTGTCTCACAACTCCGGAGAAAAAAAAATTTTTTTTTTTTCCTTCTCCTGGGTATTAAACTTTCACAGGGTCTCACTAAAATTGCTCAGGCTGGCCTTGAACTTTCGATCCTCCGGAGTTGCTGAGATAACTGGCATACACCACTGTACCTGGCAAAAATTAGCATACTTTTAATATCTACTAACGCGTGTATTGGTGGTAGTTAAGAGCATGAACTCTGGGGCTACATAGCCTGGGTTAGAACAACTCAGCTACCTACTTGGTCAAGTTTTCAGTCTTTCTGAGACTTGGTGCCTTCATCTACAAAATGAAAACAATTATGTGCTTTATAAGATTGTTGCAAAATTAAATGTTTGAGTTAATGTAGATGAAGTTAATTTAGGCTCCAGTTCCCAATCATATTAAAGAGACTGTAAATGTTAACTTTTATATCTAGGGTTTTTGCCAGGATAATTTTGATTCTACATATTAGTCACATGGAAAAGTTGTTTTGTTTTACAATAGTTTTTTGTTGCTAACTAAAATCTCCATCAATATTGCTTTTATTATATCAAGTCTGTGAAAGTGTACTTACACTACAGTATCTTAACTAAAGAAATATCTTGCAACATTTATCAGAAATATTCGATTTTTGCTAACATCCTTAATAATGTAGCATTTATATCAATGTCTGGGGAACTACCTGCTAATCTTATTTCTATCAAATTATAAAAGGCACTGCAAGGATTTTGTTCAGTCTATTATGGAATTGGAATTCAATTAGGTAGAATTTGATACTGAGAGTGTAGCAGCACTGCATATTAAGTCAGTAGTGCAAAATAGGCTAAATTCCTTTTAGAAAGGAAGTTTTCATTCTGTTATTGTGATGTATATATATTCATGAATTTATGATACACTGTAGTGTAGTTTGATGCTTAGAAAGGCCTCATTCTGAATTGAATGTAGAATTCAGGATTTTATTTATTTTTATTATTATTATTATTATTGATAGTAAGGTTCACCAGTGAGTTTACTTCTTCAAGGAAAGGACAGTGTAATTTTAAAAAAGGTGTATCTGCCTGTTCTGAATGGCCCACTCAGTAATTGTAACTTTGCAGAGAAGACTTTTGAGTATTGATATTGATATTTATAATATCAATATTGTTCTCCAGACTTTTATAGGTTATGGCTTCTGATTGCTAAAAGAGGATTCACTTGCCTGATTCTGTGGTGTGTGGCTTTAATCCCAGCCACTTGCTAGACTGAGGCTAGAGAATCTCAAGTTTAAGGCCAGCCGGGGCAATTTAGTGAAACCCATCTCCAAAAAAAAGAAAGAAAGAAAAAGAAAAAAGGTTTCACTCAAAAGAATTTCCTAGTTGAAATAATATCATCAAATGGTATTAAATTTTAAGTGATTTTATTTTTATTATGTTCACATAGTTAAAATGGAAAAGGTGTACAATGTCTCTCCTGTCTCCCAGACACTTGATATCTCTTTCGCCAAGTTTCTAGTTCTGGTATATCTCCTGAAAATGAAACACACATACACACAATCACACAATCACATACACACAGTATGACTGTATATATTTTACAAATTGTAGTGTATTATATCATTAAATATTTATTCACAACCACCTGTTAAAAAAAAATAGATCCCAACTGAGTGATACAAATAGTTTCATGTCTTTTTTTTCTTTTTTTTTTTTTTTTTGCAGTACTGGGGATTGACCCCAAGTCCTGGCTGATGCTAACCAAGCACACTATTACTGAACTATATCTCCCCTACCTCCCTTTTTTATACCAAGGATTGAACTCAGAGGCATTTAACCACTGAGGCACATCCCCAGTCCTTTTTTGAATTTTATTTATAGAGAGGGTCTCACTGAGTTGCTTAGGGTCTCAGTAAGTTGCTGAGGCTGGCTTTGAACTTGTGATCCTCCTGCCTCAGCCTCCAGAACTGCTGGGATTCCTGCAGCCCTTTTTTAAACCTGTATTTTGATACAGGGTTGCAGCCCTTTTTTGAAACTATTTTGATACAAGGTCTCACTAAGTTACTAAGGCTGGGTCTGGAATTTGTGATCCTTCTGACTCAGCCTCCCAAATTGCTGTGATTATAGGTCTGCATCACCATACCACGGTCTTGTTTTACTAACAGTGATACAGTGTATAAGCATTTTATAAGAGTAAACTGGAGATGAATTTTTAGAATTTGATTAAAGGTATATGCAAAGGTAATTTTTAAAAGTTATATTAAGTTTCCTATGAGATTGTACCAGCAATGTGGGTATTTTTCTGAATAGTCTCTTCAAGTCAATGATTACAAAGCCTTTGATCTTTGTCAGTCCGATACATGAGGAAAAAATACTTTAATTTTAATTTTTCTTCCTATAATGTTGAACATAGTTAAGAATCCATTTGCGGGGCCGGGTTGTGGCTCAGTGATAGAGCGCTTGCCTAGCATGTGTGAGGCACTGGGTTTGATCCTCAGCACCACATAAAAAATAAACAAAGTTATTTTAAAAATCCATTTGTGGGTTTTGGGTCCATTTTTTCATTGTGTTCTTTTTCTTACCGATAGGTAGGACCAAGAGAAATTTAGCTTGTGATATGAAGCTCCTTGTGATTGTGTAATGTGCTGTCTTATTTTGTGTTTTGTATAGAAAGTTGGTAGTGTTTTCAAATTAAATTATATTTTTATATACTTTAAAGAACCAAGTGATTTTATAAGCCTTGGTACTTCCTGTCTTCCTCTTCTTGGAGAAGTTTGCCTTGAAGCAACCAGTGAGAATTCAACAGCTGATTCCTTTACAAGTTGATCTTTTCATCTCTAAACGAAGTGCTTCTATTGCCACTTCTTGATTTTTCTGTTGTAGGAATTATCTATTGGCTTTCCCTTAAAGAAGATGAGAGTTTAGCTTTTTCAGTTCTTTGCCCTCATTAATCTTTCCTTCATTTCATGAGAGGTCTTTCTTTTTAATCTGTACCTCTTACTACTGTTTTTGTTTGTTTTGTTTCACTCTCCAACCCTCTGGACCAATTCTCTTGTATTTTACCATCTCTGTTGCAAGTTCTGATTTCTTTGGGTTTTCTTCAACTTTTCTCAGCTTTTTTTTTTTTTTTTTAACATTGTTTTTACTTTTCAGGGGATCTTTTCTTCCTCTGAATGCTCTTATTTTTCTTTTAATATAATGTTCTGTTATGGATTCAAAATGATTACCTTTCTAAAAGGAGGTTTTTTTTTTTTTTTGTGTGTGTGTGTGTGTGTGTGTGTGTGTTTTGGTCGTTTCCTTTCTCTCATCTTTCTGTACTTTTCTCTTTCCAGTGAAGCTCTTTTCTTTTCCAATATTTCATTTTCTGTCTGTTTTGATCTCAGATTCTTATATTAGGAAAATTCTTTTATGTTGGGCCATGAATGGTCTTATATTTTAAAGTGAGCATTGATTGGAAGCTCTGTGCCTGTTTATGAGGTTTGTTTGCTGTGGGGTTGGCTGTATGGTGATTGGGTAACCTCCACTGTTATTGTCTTTAGATCTTCCTTTAAAGACTCTTCTCATCTTTTGTTTAAAGAATGTAAATTGGTGCCAGTATTTTGGGAGCCAGTTGTCTGAAAAATGCTAGTAAATCAAATAAGAAATGTATAAACTTTCACTTAATTTTTAAAATCTGGTTCCTCTCTTAATCTGTTTGGTATTCTTCAATTCAGAAAATTTCATTCATGGTATCTCTTTTTTTTTTTTTTTTGAATGGGGATTGAACCCAGGGATACTTAATCCCCAGCCCTTATTTTTGTTTTATTTAGAGTAGGGTTTCACTAAGTTTTTTGAGGGCGTCATCCTCCTGAGTTGGTGGAATTATGGGCTTGTACCACTGCACCTGGCTTCATGGTACCTTCTTCTTCTTCTTCTTCTTCTTTTTTTTTTTTTAAGAGAGAGAGAGAGAGAGAGAGAGAATGAATGAATATGAATGAGAATGAGAGAGAATTTTTTAATATTTATTTTTTAGTTTTCGGTGGACACAACATCTTTGTTTGTATGTGGTGCTGAGGATCGAACCCGGGCCGCACGCATGCCAGGCGAGCACGCTACTGCTTGAGCCACATCCCCAGCCCTTCATGGTACCTTCTTAAGAAATAAACCTCCATCTCCTTTGGAGGTGAGGGATCAGCATTAATTTATTATAACTATATACTGAATGGAGTGGAATTGAAATGGGGAGTGCAACTTGTTCACCCATTAAGTCCAAGATTTCAATTCTATGATTATTTCAGAGAAAATGGCACTAAAATTGGTTGGAAATCATAATGTAGAACTTATCTCTTTTTTATAGGTAGAAACTTCATTTTTACTTATATCTTTTATTATTATGAATGAAAATAGATTTTCCTATAGTTAGGACACGTGGACAATATAGTATATTATATAAACAAGCTGTCCTTTAAATAGGACATTGAGCAAATATGCTATCCTGTCATACTATACACTGTACACATAAGTGTTTTTGTTTTGTTTTGTTTTGTTTTCTCTCCTTTAAGACAGTCTTTAAGTTGCCCAAGCGGACCTCAAATTTTGCAATCCTCCTGCCTCAGCCTCCTGAATTGCTGAGATTATAGATGTGGTCTACCACAGCGCACCAAAGTGATGTTCATGACCTGTTCAATAATTATTTTTGTTGGAAAGGAGCAAAAACACTTCAAAAAAAAACCACTACGTTTTGTTTTTTTTTTTTCATGTATTGGATTGAACCCAGGGGCACTTAACCTGAGCCACATCTCCAACCCTTTTATTTTTTTAGTTTTTATTTTTTTTTATTCTAATGAGTTATATATGACAGCAGAGTGTATTACAATCCATATTACATATATAGAGCACAATTTTTCATCTCTCTGCTTGTATACAAAGTATATTCACACTAGTTGTGTCTTCTTCATACATGTACTTAGGGTAGTGATGTCCATCTTATTCCACCATCTTTTTTTTACCCCTTGCCTCCTCCCTCCCCCTCCCTCCCCTTTACCCTATCTATATTTTATCTAATCTTCCCATGCTCCCTCTCAACCCCACTACAATCAGCCTCCTTTTATCAGAGAAAACATCCCGCATTTTTTTTTTTGGGGGGGGGATTGGCTTACTTCAGTTAGCATTATATTCTCCAGCTTTATCCATTTACTCGCAGATACCATAATTTCATTCTTCTTTAAGGCTGAGTGATATTCCATTGTGTCTATATAACACATTTTCTTTATTCATTCATTTATTGAAAGACATCTAGGTTGATTTCAAAGTTTAGCTATTATTTAGTCTTTTTTTCTCATGGCACCTGTAAACTTGGAATTCAATATTTCAGAGGTATACCAAGTCATAACCAGTGACTGGCTTTTCAAAAAAAAAATATTGTGTGATTGTGGATTCTCTATCACTTCAAGCATCTGTAGAACTACTCACCAGTAAAAGATCATTACTGGGGCCTCCTTGAGTATTTTTCCACAGGACAAATCAAAGTTATAACAATATTCTGATACTCTGTATAATGCCCAGAATTTATAACCAGATTGTGAGGATTATCTCTTATAAACAGTTTCAGTACATTGTGTTCATAAAGTCTGATAATTGTTGCTTTTGGTTGTCAAACATTCCAAATTCCTGTCACCAAATTTCATTCGTGACTTTTTTTTTTTTGGTGGTGCTAGGAATGAACCCGGTGACTTTCCTCCATTGAACTAAATGCCCATCCCTTTTTACTTATTTTTTGAATCAGGATCTTGCTAAATTGGTGAAGCTAGCCTTGAACTTGCAGTCCTTCTGCCTCAATCTTCTTTGAGTAGCTGGTATTACAGTATAGGTGTATGACATCACACCTGGCCTCACACATGACTTTTGGTTCATAATTATTAGAGGACAAATTTTAAAAGCTTTATTTCCAATATTCTCTTGCCATTTGTTATTTTTGCAGAAAATGTATGATACTTTTTGTGTGTGTGTGTGTGTGTGTGTGTGTGTGTTTTTCTGGAAATCAAACTCAGGGCCTTGTATATAATATGCAGGCACTCAGTCTACCACTGAGCTCTACCCCAGGCCTATGTTGCATTTTGTAAATTATAAATATACCCCAGTTTTTATCATTTAACCAGTTTCTTAGGGATAGTAGTTTATATAGCCTGAAAACATACAGATTCCTAAAAATGTGGGTATTTTTTTTTTTTTCCTACAGTACTGAGCATTGGACCCAGGAGCACTTCACCACTGAGCCATGTTCCTAGCCATTTTGTTTTTTATTTGGAGACAGGGTCTCACTAAGTTTCTGAGTCTGTCCTGGAATTTACTGTCCTCCTACTTCAGCTTCCCAAGTCGCTGGAATAACTTGCACGTACCACCATGCCCAGCCAGATGTTAGTTTTGATGGGAGTGGTGTGTAACATTTCATACATACTTGGTTTGAAAAGTTTTGTTTTTTTGTTTATTTTAAGTTGGAGTAAAGTTGTTGTTGCCATTGTTTTGTGTTCCATGGGCAACTGTCATTACATAACTGTTATAACTTATATCCAGAAATAAGGTATCTGGTTATAAACTTTAAAAGCTTTAAAGAAAGATCAGGTAGTCTGTAGTCTTTATGAAATGCCAACATATCTAGTTGAATTGTGTATCCTTTGTAAGCCGAATTCTTGTTGTTATCAATTATAGCTGTTGGCAGCAGTTGGTAATTGGGTTACTAATCAGATCCTAAAAACAATTTCACAATAGGCAGAGACATTCTTTTCCTTGAAAAACAAACACTTGGTAGAGTAAGAGATAAAATTGTGCAGCCTTTTCCTTATTTCCTATATAGTTCACTGTCTAGGTTTATTGTTTGTATTTGGGTGAAAGTTTGCATTTATATAGTTATCTTTTTAGATGGTCAGCCTCTCAAGTAGCTGGGACTATAGGCAAGCAACATCTTGGGAATGTGAATTTATATGCTTTTATTTATTATAAGAAATTTATTTTTTAAGCACTATAGGTTTCTTGGTTCTTTTGGGATCATTTTGTTTAATTTTATTAAAGTCCAGATCTTTGTGTGTATTCAAACATATAGTTTGCTTTCTGGACTTCCTGTTACGAAATGTTCCAAGGTCATTTCAAAATAATGGCTACTGGTCTGAGAGTTGTTTCTGCAATTCATATGAATAAATTTTCATGGACAAACCTTATAAATGATCCTATAAATCTGACTGTTAGTTAAAATGCTTTCTGACTATAATATGTGAGTAAACTATTACTTCCTTTAAAAAAAAAAAAATCCAAGCCAGAAATGGTGCTGCATGTCTTTAGTACCAGTTACTTGGGAGCCTGAGGCAGGAAGACCTCCAGTTTAAGGCCAGCCTGGACAACATAATGAGACCCCTTCTCAAATAAATCAATAAAATTAATTTTAAAAAATTTATATCTAGTCCCAGGCAGTTAGGAGTCCAGACTCTGTCAGGTCTCTTCTGCCAAGATTTATCTCCATTATGGGGACCCTACCCCTTATCACTATTTGTACTCATATTGAATTAAGGGAGACATTATTCATTTTACCTTCAGTGTCCTTTCCAGAATACAGGCATGAGTCTTTTTCACCTTAATTTAACTAAAGATAATTGAGATAAATTAAGATATTTAAACATTATTAAAGGATAGAGAATATCCAAAGGGAAATAAATCTTGAGCATAAAAGCCAAATACATTATATAGTCCATGCTTATCTTCTGGGTTGCATGACTTTGTATAGTACAGCTCCTTGATTGCCATCATGTGGTGGATGACATTTTAGCAACCTTACTCCATATCCCATTCCTGGGTGCTGTACCCCCCATCCCCAGCCCTAAAGTCTTTATCTGAAAGAACCAGGCTTTTCTAATACTTAGGTTGGTATTTAGTTTTGTTTTTGTCTGAGGCCATTAATTATCTTTCTTGTTTTAATACAGGTATTGCCTTTTTCCAGGGAGTCCACTCTGGCTCCATGGAGAAGTGTGGCTATAAAAGATTTATCACATTTATTGGGAGTTGAAGTGTTGATTGGTCAAACCACTTTCTTCAGGCTAATTTAAAAAAGTCATCTTCTCGCATTTATTCACTATTTGTTTTTGGCAGAGGAAAAAAAAAGAAATCTATTGTGGGAGATTGAGGTACACACAGAAGGGCCATTAAATATGCAAAGTAGAAAGTACAAAGTGTTGATGTTAATGAAGTGTTAATGAAGTTTAGTAGAGCAACTTGGGGAAAGAATTTCTAGAAGATTGGATACCTTGCTTTCCAGGAAGGAGATATGACTTTGCAGAGTTGGGGGGTAGTTAAAGGACAAGGACATGGTTTTAAAAAATAATTAGGACCTGAGGATGTAGCTCAGTAATAGAGTGCTTGCCTGGCATTTATGAGGCCCTAGGTTCCATCCCCAGCACTGGGGGAAAAAAATAGATTTCCTAATATGGTAAACAAAAATAGTCCTCTTTATATGAGTTACATTAGAATCAGTTACTACAAATGTTGAGTGCAATATACTCTTTCCCTTTTACTTTTATATGTATGTCACCTGGTGTTTGAAGATTAACTGTGTTCTTTGATACCCTATTATTTTCTACTATGCTCTCAATTTTGTTTTATGTTTTTGAATGTGAAGTAACATTGGGCTTGACTGTAAACTGAGAGCTAACTTGAGATTTGTTCCACTTAATATAGTGTAATTAGCAAGAACAGTATGCCACCAACCTGCCAACAAAGGCAGGTTGAAAAACTTGAAATTTGATTTTTAAAAAAACAACTCTTGAGATTAGTTTTCCTGTTCTTTGTCAGAAAGTTTATCATCAAAATTAATTATTAGCCAGGCGTGGTGGTGCATGCCTTTAATCCCAGCAGCTCGGGAGGCTGAGGCAGGAGGACCAAGAGTTCAAAGCCAGCATCAGCAAAAACAAGGTACTAAGCAACTCTGTGAGATCCTGTCTCTAAATAAAAATACAAAATATGGCTCAGTATGTGGCTCAGTGGTTGAGTGCCCCTGAGTTCTATCCCTGGTATCAAAAATAATAGGTATATTTAATATTTTTAGGAGTGGTAGGAAATTTTATCTTTTAATTCTTATGTTGTTTGTTTTATATAGTTGGAGATTAGTTTGTTTTGTTTTTAATTTTTCCCTCTAACAACTGTGAATCCAGTTCTTTATATTAAGTAATTGAAGACAGAATACCATACCACAGGGCAGTACTTGTGTGTGATTTTTGTTGGGGAGTGGGTATAGTCACTATTAATTGTCAAAGTTTAGACTTTAAACCCTTTGCACTTTAGGACCTTATTGTAGGAAAACTTATTTATGTGCAACAAGATTTTTCAAAATAGCATTGTTTACAATAAAAAGAAAAAAACCCAAGAAACTCAAAATGTTAACTTGTATTGAAATAAATAAGTTGTACAGACATGTAATGCAGTGTAATGAATGAATTATAATTCTGTGTCAGTGTAAACACTCAGAAATACAATGCTGAACAAGAAAAAAATGTTCTGTATATCACTGTAAAGTGCTAACCATGTAAAACTAAACAACCTCACATGAATATGGAACTACAAGAAATTCTAATTAGAAAATTTAAAATAGTGCCCACCTGGATGGGAAGAGAGGTCCAGAGGTTTACTGGTGTTGATAAACTGTGGTGAGTGCATGGTTATTGAGTTTATTACTCTTCAGCTATATATACACATTTTATAAACTCATATGTGATGTTTCAGAACATTTTTTAAATTATGGTGGGAAAAATCCCAACTTGAAAATGAGGTCATTTTGGAACTTACTAAAAAATTACCAGTTTGCAAAAGAATGTGATTTCTGATACAGCCAAAAGATGTTCTTGGTTATCTAACCTCTGTCAATTAGATGCTAATTCCTGGAACATTGAATCTAGAGCAAGTGACTTTCAGAGTGAAAATATGGAATGTAGGAGTCATTACAGTGAGAAGTTAGTAGACAAGCAAGGCTGTTCTTGGTGGAATCTTCAGTGTTTTACAGCCCAGCCTTGGGAAATGTTTAGTTTATATATATATTTATATATATATAAATAATTTGTAGATGAACACAATGTCCTATCTATCTATCTATCTATCTATCTATCTATCTATCTATCTATCTATCTAAAGTGATACTGAGCCTCACATGTGTGAGGCAAACACTCTACATCTGAGCTACAGCCCCAGCCCAGGAGATGTTTAGTTTTATGATTGTTTTCCAAGCTGGCCTTCCAGGTTCACTTTGATTCTTTGCATCCATATAGCTTTCTGTCAAAGATCACTCCTTAAATTAAAACCAAATTTGGCAAAAATTTTAAACTTTAAAAAAAAAATTGTAAATGAGGAGTTCTTGTGGATTTTGAACCTATTTGTTAAAACATGAAACAGCAGTAACTTAATTGCAAGAACATCAGAGAAGATGGAAGCTGTGATGAAATCTTTTTTCCCCATAATTGGTAGATGGGATTGAAAAGTGGTTTATTAAGTATATATAAATAAATATAAAAATAGTCAATATAAATATAATATAGCCAACAATTCAATTTCATTTGCACTTACATATCTTTACAAGTTATCCCCCCCCCCTTTTTTTTTTAAGAAGAAATACCCTTCAATAATAAAAGAATCTAAGTACTTGGAACTAGGTTTTCAACTAAGTGTCATAGAATATTAAATCAGCATGTTCTAAAATAAAGCACTGGACTGGGGATGTAGCTCAGTGGTAAAATGCTTGCCTATGATGTGCAAGGTGCTGGGCTCAATTCCCCAGTACCTCAAAAAAAAAAAAAAGTGGAGGGGGCTGGGGCTGGGGCTCAGTGGTAGAGTGCTTGCTTAGTGTGCATGAGGCACTGGGTTCAATTGTCAGCACCACATAAAGATATTGTGTCCACCTAAAACTAAAATAACAAATATTTTTTAAAAAGTGAAAAAAAACACATTACATTAGTATCAATATAAAATATTGACATATTTTATATATACTGAATAAGAAATAATCTTTAATTTTTATACCTTCAAGATTCCTTTTTGTAAATACATGTGTAATTTATTAATACATTTATTTACAAATTGATAGACACACAAGTTGTAAATTTAATATCTAATTTATAAATGCATATATATTCATATATATTGAATGTTTTTCAGATTTTTAAAATTTTTTAATTAAAAATGGTTTTAATTTTTTCTATAATGCATAGCTGAAAAAAGTTAAAAAGAAGTCTAGACCCAAATGGGAGTCAAGTGATCTAGATCAGTATTTCCTTGTTTGTTTTTTTGTTGTTGTTATTGTTATTTATTTAATTTAATTTTTTTGGTACTGGGAATGTTACTCAGGGACACTTAACCACTGAGCCACATCCCCAGCCCTATTTTGTATTTTATTTAGAGACAGGATCTCACTGGCATGATTCCTTTTAAAGAATGTTTTATTTGCTGAGCCCAGTGGCGCATGCCTGTAATCCCAGCATCTCCGGAGGCTGGGACAGGAAATCACAAGTTCAAAGCCAGCGTCAGCAAAAGCCAGGATTAAGGATAAGGGATGTAGCTAAGTACCCCTGAGTTCAATCCTTGGTACCCGCCCCCCCCCCAACAAGTTATTTATTTATTTATTTATTGGTACTAGGGTTTGAACCCAGGGACATTTTACCACTGTGCTACATCCCAGCCCTTTACTTTTTATTTTGAGACGGGGTTCTCACTAAGTTGCTTAGGGCCTTGCCAAACTGCTGAGATTGGCCTCCAACTTGAGATCCTCCTGCCTAAGTCTCCAGAGTTGCTTGGAATACAAGTGTATACCAGCATACCTAGCTCAAAGAGTGATTTTTTTAGTATTTATTTTTTAGTTATAGGTGGACACAATATCTTTATTTTATATTTATGTGGTGCTGAGGATCGAACCCTGTGCCTCATGCATGCTAGGCTAGTGCTCTACCTCTGAGCCACAACCCCAGCCCCTCAAAGCATGATTCTTAAATCTCCAGCAAGCTTTATTGAAGGTCACATCCAATATTTATTAAACAAAGTTTTGGAATTTGCATTTTGAATAGATAGTAAAGCAATCATTTTATGTTGTTTACTAATGTTTTTATGCACTGTTCTAAGCACTTTACATTAACTCATTCTTCACTGCAACCCTGTAAAGTATACAGTGACTTAGAGATTTGCCCAAAGTCACACAGCTGGAGTGGAGGGCCAGGATTATATGTAGACCAGGGAATTCTTATGCTCAGTTTTGAGAGCCACTGCTCAGTTCAGAAAGCTATATTCTATAATAATAAAGTTGGTCAGGGAGATGTGGGGGATGCACAGCAGTATTTTACAATTCTAAGGTTTTTAAGTCTTTGCCAGCCAACACTAGGTAGCTACTTCATGGATCACAAAGCTTGGCGGTATGAAGTATGTGCTTTAGCACCATATTAAGTTTATGTTCTTAACGGAATACAAGTGTAACAAATAAAATTGTTTTTGATTTGATGTATAAAAAAAAAAAGATTTGATGTATAGTAAAACCTTGTGTACGAGGCTAGGCAAGTAGTATACACCTGTAGTACTAGATACTCTGGCGGCTGAGGCATGAGGACATAATGAGCCCAGGAGTTCAAGGTCAGCTAGGGCAACATAACAAGACTCTTTAAAACAAAAAACAAACAAACAAAAACATCAAAATAAAAACCAAATATTTACAGAATGGAAATTTTTATATTTTAATTGAATTTTAAAAAGGAGTTATACGTAGGATCATTAGGGAAAACATTGATTTTCATACTTGTTTTGTGGAAAGTCTTTCTAAATATATTAGTTTTTCTTTTTTAATTTATTGAACAAGATAACTTATTGTTCCAAATATTCTCATTGTTCAGTCTTTTTTTTAAGTTGTTGTTGGACACAACACCTTTATTTTATTTATTTTTATGTGGTGCTAAGGATCAAATTCAGTGCCTCGCACGTGCTAGGTGCACACTCTATCGCTGAGTCACAGCTCCAGTCCCATTGTTCAGTCTTATTGTAGACATATATGAAATCCTAGGTTTATCTTGTAAACTGAATTTTTAAATACTTCTTAACCAAGTTTTATTTCTTGGTTTTTCTTTCTCCTACAACAGTGTTACTCAACTTGTCTACATGTTCTGATCACCAGAGCGACTTTAAGAAGTACTGATGTCCAGGTCCCACCTCCAGAAATAGTGACTTAATTTCTTTGATTTTAATGTGCTAACGTTGAAAACCACTGTTGTAGAAGAAGGATATAGACAGAAATTTCTTGGTTATTTTTTTTGTTTTTCTAGTAAATTAGGATAATAGTGATAAATATATTTGATAAGAGTCACTTGAATAGGTGAAATATTTTAGGAAATTTTCTATCAAATTTAAACATTTAACACCTATCATTTTTTTTCTTTCAGATTTCATTACTAAACATGGGTGCATTTTTGGATAAACCCAAAACTGAAAAACATAATGCTCATGGTGCTGGGAATGGTTTACGTTATGGCTTGAGCAGCATGCAAGGATGGAGAGTGGAAATGGAAGATGCACACACAGCTGTCGTAGGTATTCCTCATGGCTTGGAAGACTGGTCATTTTTTGCAGTTTATGATGGTCATGCTGGATCCCGAGTGGCAAATTACTGTTCAACACATTTATTAGAACACATCACTACTAATGAAGACTTCAGGGCAGCTGGCAAATCAGGATCAGCTGTTGCGCCTTCAGTGGAAAATGTCAAAAATGGTATCAGAACTGGCTTTTTGAAAATAGATGAATATATGCGTAATTTTTCAGACCTCAGAAACGGGATGGACAGGAGCGGTTCAACTGCAGTGGGAGTTATGATCTCACCTACACATGTCTACTTTATCAACTGTGGTGATTCACGTGCTGTTCTGTATAGGAATGGACAAGTCTGCTTTTCTACCCAGGATCACAAACCTTGTAATCCAAGGGAAAAGGAGCGAATCCAAAATGCAGGAGGCAGCGTGATGATACAGCGTGTTAACGGTTCATTAGCAGTGTCTCGTGCTCTGGGGGACTATGATTACAAGTGTGTTGATGGCAAAGGCCCTACAGAACAACTTGTTTCTCCAGAGCCCGAGGTTTATGAAATTTTAAGAGCAGAAGAGGATGAATTTATCATCTTGGCTTGTGATGGGATCTGGGATGTTATGAGTAATGAGGAGCTCTGTGAATTTGTTAAATCTAGGCTTGAGGTGTCTGATGACCTGGAAAATGTGTGCAATTGGGTAGTGGACACTTGTTTACATAAGGTATGTAAGCTTCTTTGTTATAATTAAAATGCCTTGTTAATTTTGAAAAGACATGGTAAGTAAATTTAAGCAAACTTAAAAGTTTTAAATATTTGCATTAGGAGAGACCTATATATTTTAAAATAATTGTTTTACCAGTAGTGAAACCACTGAGTTTTTTGTTCATTTTTTGATTTTTGTTTTCACCATCCCTTCTGCCCCAACCTTCTAATTTGAAAATTAAGTTTAATAAATTTGAGACATTTGTTGTCAATGATGCCTTATTGCATCATTGACATCAAATTTTGAGAGATAACCACACAGAGTTGTGACTTTTGGTTCAAATTTGTAATGTTGGCAGCAGCCATCTTCAGCATGATTTTGAAGCAACTTTATAAAATGTTTATAGTAGAATTCTGTATTCCATATACTAAAAGGTCAGGAATCACATAATATTGGAAGATATGCCAGAAGTCAAGCCTTTTAGGAGATAAAACTAAAACTTAGGTATGAGTTGTATATTTCTTATTGTCTAGTACAGGAGCTTTCTCCTATCAATAAAGTTAAAAAGGAATTTATATATAACTCTACATAAGGTAATATATGACTTGATGGATAGTATCCTACTTTTGTAGATGATACCAAATTCTTTTCATATAAATGTTTTTAATTATCGCTGATTAAAAATCAAAGGCTTATATAAAATGTAATCATGTGAAGAATTCCTGGGGAACATTAATTTTTTATTAATCTTAACTTGATGTATTAGTAGAAGAAACTTTTAGAATAACAGATAATTGGTTGTTCCCCTTGAATGTCTTTAAAATATTCAATTGTTTTAGTAGGTTTTTGACAGCATCTATGTAGAAATCAATTAAATTTTAACTAACCTGGCAAGTTCCTGGGGTGGCAAAGTGTTCTTTGACTAAAAATATATCAAGAAAAAACCAACCTGGGCAACAAAGAGAATCTCCCCACTACATAATTTTTTCTAGAAAGTTCAGCTAGCCAGAAAGTTTTCCAGGAAGAATCTGGATCTGTGGAAATACTCAGATTTTAGTGAACTATTTAATTTCTTTTCCATAAAATACTTTTCCAAAATGATTTTAATGATTATACTTCTACCTCCTTGGATTTTTAATTTTAGCACAATATACCCTTCTTATTTCTGAATGTGTTTAGTACTGAAGGAAGATTGTTGTCAATAGTCAAATAATGGCTCTACAAGTTCTTCTCAGACCCTATGTCGAATAATGGTGATCTACAACTTTTTGAAATGAAAAGCAGGAGTATGTTTTTTGATTGAGTAAAAGCATCATTTTCCCCAGCTATTAAAAAAAAAAAAATAGAGTGAACTTGTTACTGGAAAAAAAAAATCCAGACAATACGGAAAATTCAAAGAAAGCACTCAAATTTTGCCACCCACCTTAACTTAGCTACTTTCACTGTGCCATATATTGTGTATCTTTCTAGTCTTTTTGTAAGTATTGAACTGCAAAAATTTTCATGATTTTATAGCATTCTATTGAATGAATAACATGTGGTTGTGTGGGAATATCCAAAAATCTTTTGGGTCTCTAATTTGGATTAAGTTTAGTCCTAGTTTGTGACGTAACTTTTTAAATGAGATTTAAATGACACTGATGATATATCCTTATAGCGTTTATCAGCCTACAGTGACTATTGATGTTGAGGCAGGTGTTAAAGATTCTGTACAAGTTCTAGAGCCTCAGAAATGAGGAATGATATTAATAGACAAGAAATTGGGTCTGTTTGAAAGTTGACGTTCATAGTTTCTTTGAATGAAGTTACATTCAAATTGAAATCAATTTTGAGAAATTTAGTGGGTTTAGGTTGAAATATAACGGGTGTTATCTTAAGGTACTTAAGTAATTAAACCTCTTGTCTAAACCTCATTTTGGTTTTTTGTTGTTGTGTTGGCACTGAGGATTAAATCCAGGGCAGTTTACCACTGAGCTTTATCCCTAGTCCTTTTTAATTTTTTATATTGAGACGGTCTCACTAAGTTCCCGAGGCTGGTCTCAACTAGTCCTCCTGCCTTAGCCTCTGAGTCACTTGAATTACAAGCATCTGTGCCCATGGTCTGGCTCCCCTTCTTTCTTTCTTTTTTTTTTTTAACTACATAATTTTTGTCATTACACATATTTGTATTGTAAAACCAAGGGTTTTATTATAAAATAATATTATAAATTAATATTATTTTATAATATTATAAAATTGAATAAGATTATTTGATATTTAGTGTGAAAGATTAGATATTAAGTTTTAAATCCATAGGAAGCACCTAATGACTGCTCAGTAGGTGTTGCATACTTCAAGAGGATAGAAAAAGAAGATCCACTTAAGTAGTTGTTTCTCTAAGAGATTTAAATGAAATTTTCTAACACAACACTTATTATGCTTTAATAGTTTATAGGTGCATTTGTATGTTAACTCATGAAGTCTTGGAAAATTGTGATTATCATCGTAATCAAAATCACAATAGTATCTATAAGTTATTGCTTTTTATGGGCCAAATACTATTTTAAGTACTTTAATACACACTTTAATTCATTTTAATTTTTACAACCATATTGAATGAGGTAGTTTTTGTTAATGATAATCATTTTTCAGGGTTACCATTTCACAAGCTTAGAGTATAAGTGTTGAATGACTTTGGTCAGGTATTATCCTACTTAAATAAGATACATAATGCTAGAAGAGAATAGTCTTTAACAAAGCAGTCTCCCTGTTTTATTGCCAGTGCCAGGATTCATTGTGTCTAATTTCAGAATTCATAACACGTGTAACTGCAATTTGCATAACCTTTTGTAACTTAAAAAATCGTATTTTTAAATCTTTATAGTAATCTTCTGAGGTAAACAAAATAAAGATTTGTATTTACTTCTTTTTTTTTTTTTTTTTCTGGAGGTGGGGTTTACCAGGGATTGAACCCAGTGGTGTTCAATCACTGAGCCATATCCCTTTGTATTTTTATTTTGAACAGGGTCTTGCTAAATTTTTGAGGCTGGCTTTGAACTTGTGATCCTCCTGCCTCACCTCCTTTGTCACTGGGATTGAAGGCTTGTGACACTGTGCCAGCTTAAAAATTTTATTGCTAATTTGCACGTAAGGAAATGGTGGTTGTTTGACCTTGATTTCTTTTGCTTGGGTTGGCAAGCCCACTATCAGACAACATGGCTTACTGCATAGGTTCATTAACTTAGTTTTTTTGCAGTGATTAAGGTTGGGAGAATAAAAATAATTGTTATCTTAACATCTTCTTCTGGTCTACAAAAGTCAGTTAAAGTAGCAGGATGAGATGCTGGGTGTGGTGATACGCACCAGTAATCCCAGCCACTTGGGAGACTGAGGGAGGAAGAATTCAAGTTTGAGTCCAGTTGCAGGAATTCACTGACACCCAGTCTAAAAATAAAAAGGGCTGGGAAGTAACTCAGTGCTAGTAGAGTGCCCTGGGTTCAATCTCCAGTACAAAACAGTAACAAAGAGAATTTTAATGTATTGTTTGTAATATGGTACTAGGATAGTGTATATTCTGTTTCCTTTTTAGTATAACTAAAGTCTGCTACTCTAGTCTTTTCAGTCGGTAGAGCCAGTAGCTAGACTGACATTGCTTGGCTTAAGCTTGCCATCTTTCCAGAGTTTACCTGACATGGCCCAAAAGAAGATATACTAAAAAGGAAACAGAGTATACACTATTCTGTATATACTAAAAGTGTGATTATAGAGTGTGATTAAAAGGCAACAGTAAAATTCATCCTTAAATTAGCCATTTTAGTGTTTTTCTAAAGAATGTGGCTCAGTTGCTGAGTACCTCCACCACCATCAAGAAAAGTTGTTCATATAACTATAGTTGAATCTCAGAACCGTTTCAAACTTAAATCATTTTTTTCTTCTCTTGTAGTCATTCATTGTACTAGTTTCTTGGCTGTCCTACAGATCAATAATTTTCAGCTATGTTAACTTCAGTGGAGTTGTGCTAGTATTGCTCTAATTAGGTTAATTAGCTAGAAAAATTTGTAGATGCTTAAAAGGACATATTTTAGATTTAAGCTACTATTGAGAATATTTGATAGGTAAGAGGATATACTTCTCAGGCTGTGAAATGTTGGTAAGAATAGTTACAGAGAATTAAAATTCAAACATAATTACAGATATATCTAAATACCTTATTTCTTCAGCTTATATTTTAAATAGTTCTTTGGAATAAATAATGTGTTAAATATGTACATTTTGTATGATTAATTGCTTAAGGTAACTATTTTAAAGGAAATAATAGAAACTTAGTAGAATGCAGTAATGTCTTTTTTTTTTTCTTTCTTTAACATACAGGGAAGTCGAGATAACATGAGTATTGTATTAGTTTGCTTTTCAAATGCCCCCAAGGTCTCAGAGGAAGCAGTGAAAAAAGATTCAGAGTTGGATAAGCACTTGGAATCAAGGGTTGAAGGTAAGAAAGACTTTTTTTTTCTTTAATTTAGAAGAAAAGAAAAAGTATTCTTATCAGATAATTCTTTAAAAATTTCCTTAGAAAACATAGTTATTTCAAGTCAAGCCTTTTAAAAACAAACATCTACCTTAAGATTTACTATCTTGGATCTGTGTATTTAAGTTTGAGAAGGGATTAATCTTTTCTAGGTTTATAACTGTCTAGATATATACCCTCAACAGTATGTTTAAAGTGTTTTTGTCTGTAATTTCTTTTTTTAAAAAATTTATTTTTTAGTTGTAGTTGGATGCAATACTTTCTTGTTTTGTTTATTTATTTTTATGTTGTGCTGAGGATCAAACCCAGGGCCTCACATGTGCTCTGCCACTGAGCCACAACCCCAGCTGTCTATAATTTCTTTAACTCTAAATGATTCTTGCCTATAAGTCTCTATGAGTTCTGCTTTTTTGGGTGATGGAAAGATGAGAAACTCATGTGAACCACATCAGAAGCACTCATTTCTTTTGATAATATCATAATTATTAAGAGAAGCTATTTATGGGTGATAGATTTCTAGCAGGCTATAGTTTATCAGAAGGCAGGAGGAATGTTTAGTGTCCTGTTTCCTTATTCATAAAGAGAACAAGCATTTCCTCCCTTTTTTTTTTTTTTTTTTTTTGGTGCTTGGGATTGAACCAAGCCCTTGCACATGCTAGGCAACTGGTCTACCACTGAACCACATCCCCAAGATCGATCAATCTATCTATCTGTCTATCTTTTTTTCTTTCTAAGTGCTATTTATTTGACAGATAACTTCTGAATTAATATAAAGAAATGATAATGACTCATATACACTAATTCAAAACATTTTCAGTAAGTATCAAGTAGAACAGTTGCTGATCTTTTCACCAAAAACACCTTTATCATTGAAAGATTGCCTCAAACAGTTAATTTAGGTGTTTTTTAATTTTTTTATTTTTTTAACTTATAAGATGGACACAGTATGTTTATTTTATTCATTTATTTTTATGTGGGTGCTAAGGATTGAACCCAGTGCCTCATGCATGCTAGGCAAGTGCTGTACCACTGAGCCACAACCCCAGCCCAACTTTTTAAGTTTTGACCTATATATTCCAACCAAGGGGATCTGCTGGCATCTGGCTGGTCATCATAGGTCACAGGTCCTTAAGCCAAATACCATCCTTATAGCACACAAACAAAATGAGTAATTGTATGTACAAAGTAATATAAAGTATCATATAAAATACATGTTGGGTTCAATTCTTAGCACACATGTAAATAAAATAAAGGTCCAATGACAACTAAAAAAATGTACATATATAAAAAGTCCATGTTTATGTATATTCAAGGGGAGTAATTTTACTGCCTATTTCCCATGAGCATACAATGCAGCAAGGGGCACAGAAACTAACCCACATTCACAAACCCACAAAACAGTAGAAGGAATAAAAGTCCTGTGCTCTAGATTGGTGTGGAGGCTTCATGGACCAGATGGCATCCAAACCACACCAGGAACATTAGTGGATACCAAGGCAAGTGGGGAGGGATCTTCAGGGCTAGAGGATGAAATGAACCAAGCACATGTGCCACCTACCTACTAACTGTTCAGAAGACAAGTGGAGTGTTTGTACTGGCTGAAAGGATGTAATCTAAGAGATGCATAAAACAGAACAGCAAACCTCCTCCGACAAGAGGGCAAAATACTTTCCCCCACAGAGTAACTGCATGCTCTCTATGGAGGTGAAATAGTTGAGGATCACTCTGTAGGTCGCCCTCCACCCCAAGGCCCTAGTCTTTGAAATCAAATCCATGAGCAAGAATCTTCCTTCACATAAACTGCCTTTTCTCCCATAAGTAAAACAACACAAGCAAACAATATAAAACTCAAAAGAAAACAAATCAGACCAAGCGTTGACCCCTCATATTTCACTTGTGTCCCAGCTGTCAGGATAAGGAGACTGGATCTGCTCTGTTACACTGGTTCATTACTGCAACGTATCTAGCACATCATGCTCTAGTACAGTTCTCAAAGCAATAACACCACACAAAACATAAACTTACCCAAATAAAAGGCAGCATCAACTTAAGGATCTACTGTAATATTACTCCACTAATCTAGCAAACTTTAACCCTTTTTCTAACCCATTTACAAAATATCTGCACTATATTGTTCTGGAAGCATTATAAACATTGCATTAGATTCCTCTTGAGGTAGTTCAGAGTCTTGAGACAGCAAATTTACATATTTTTCTCTACTACCATGGATGGGTAGTTACTGTAAAAGGCCTAAAATCAAACTCCTTCCCCCCCCACCCCCATTCTGGGGAGTATTATATTTTTCCCCCTCTGATCATAAGCTAACAACTGGAAAAAGACAAAGTCATACAAAAATTTTAAAAATAAGCAAAAAACTAAGAATCTGTGTTATCAAACTAATAATCCAAACTTTGCTACAAACAAATAAAACAAAACCTCACTTCATTTACCAAGCTATAGGCATTTTATAAAGTACTCAAGTAATTGAACAGTTCATAAAAATTGGGGGAAATTTTTAGATAGAAACAAAATTAATACCAACTTATTCTCAAATAGTTCTTCTAAAAGGCCATGTCCACACAGAGGTTTAGTGAAACTGTCTGCAGGGGGCTACCTTATAGTTCAGACCCCTCTCAGGTCTGCTTCAGAGGTACAGGGATATTGGCAGACATCTGCTCCAGGTAAGGCAAGGAGTCCTGAGGAACTTTGCCTGACTTTTTGTGCTGCACATTGATGCCTCCAACATCAGCTGCCATTGTGTCTCAGCGTTGTTGCTTCTGCACCAATGCATCTTATTGCTGCAATTCGTTTCTTAATTCTGAGACGTCCTCTTTAATGACTTGCTCTGTTTTCTGGACAGACAACTGCAATCTTTTTTGTAGGGAAAAAACAACTCTGTCTTGTAATATCCAGAAGTTTCTGTATATACTGCTCAACACCAGTTCGAATTTCTTCCTGATCCATGTCATTGACATAATCCTGACTCACAAGAGAAGCAAAGCAAGCCTTGAATGACAATTCCACCAAGTTGCACTACAAGTTCTTGGCGTGATAGGTGCTGCCTGAAGAATCGAGGCCTGGCTTTGGGATCTGGCTGGGGTGGTGGGGACCCTGGCTGCTGCCCAGAGAACATACCACCCAGCGGAGCCACCCTGTATGAGATGGTGGGCCCATTGCACCTGTGTGGAATAGCCAAGATTTTTGTTTCTTTATTATAAACCACAGAAAAGAAACACCAACTTTAGAGTTTGTTAATTTCTTAGAAATCTATCTTATTCAGATAAGATAGCAAATCTAGTGGATCTATAATGATAAGTACAGGGACCCCTGCACTGGGGGTGGGGACACATTGGACTCAATTTAGATTTCATCTAGGGCAAGTGGGAGTTTATTACTAATGAGCAGTGTGGTGGCTAGTGGGTGGAAAATTAGGAAGAAACAAAAAGGTCAAGGGTTTGAGTCTAAACTGACTTAATAGGATTATTGCTGAGAGTGGGCCAGACAAGTGGTGATAATAGTGATAAGATAATGTGGAAGGTTGGATATGGAGTGAGGGGGAATTTCCCTAAAATCTTCTTAGTATGATTCTTGCTTACTATGTATTATTTAAGGACAAGACAAAGTTCACAAAGGTGGTTCTAGTCAGAACTCAAGAACCTAGTCAAAGGAAAGAGCTTTGTCAAAATAAATTAGCTACCTAAGCACACAGAACCATACCTGAAAGTCCTCAGCAAACTATAATTTCTCAAGCTATGGTCAATTCTGTTCAACATGGATTGTTAACATTTAATATTACTTATTTCTTTTTTTAAATATTACTTATTTCTTGTGTGGTTTATAACTTTTAAAGTATGTCTTATATGGCAGAAATGGAAAATACATAGTATCGTAATTCCTGAGTCCATGTCAAGTACTTGATTATAATCATGCAGTCAAAAGTTTAAAAAAAAAAAAAAAAGCTTTTAAAATCCCTGGAAAGGCAGCCACTACAAATCAGTAACTTAATTTTTATAAGGCATCATTTTTTAAGAGCATTGTTTTTCTATTGGAATTTTAAGTTATGTAATCTGACATTAAATTTTCCAGCTGAAAGCATTGATATATTGGGTAAGGCTGTATGATATTTTGTTTGTTTTGTGGTGCTCTGGATAGAATAAAAAATAAATTGGTCCTAAATGTCAGTAGTGCAAGGTTGAGAAAACCTGTGCTATAGCCGTACAAGTCTCTGGTAGAAAAAATTATATAGTCTTTTCATAAAGCTAACAGCTTAGATACACGGAACATCAATATACATGGATGGATAGAGTAATATACCTACTGTAGGTGTGAGTCAGAGAAGGATTGGACAAAGTCATGTATGAAGTTGAAGCTGAAGAATGAATCATACAAAGGGATTGACTAGATTGGCATGAAAAATGTTCCAAACCAAAGCAAGAGGACATACTTGTGAAGATCTAGAAGCAGAGAAAGTCGGGCAGAGTTGAGAGAAAGTAAAATTGTGAAATCTTAAAAGCAAAGCCCAGAGTCTTTTTGAGGGAAAGGTTTGGATTTTACCTCTCTTTCTTTTTCCCCTCTCTTAAAAATAAATTGCCATTGTTTGATTTTTGAGAAGTTATGTCTTTCCAAATAACCAATTTTTCCCATAAATTGTGTAATAGAAATGGAAAATGTAAATCTTTGTTTTAAGCATTAGCATGCTGTATTTTCCTTCTGTTTATTACTAATGTATCTTTGTATGTGTGTACTGGGATTGACCCAGCGACACTCTGCCTCTGAGGCGCCCCTCTTTAGAAACAGAATCTCACTAAATTGCTGGGATTAAAGGTATGTGCTACTGCGTCTGGCCTTCTTCTTTATTTTAAATAAATTATAGAACATTACTTATTTAGGTAACAAAAAAACACAAAAAATGATTTTTTTAAATAATATTTTTAGTTGTAGGTGGACACAATACCTTAATTTTTATTTATTTATGTGGTGCTGAGGACTGAACCCAGTGCCCCCCATATGCCAGGCAAGTGTTCTACCACTGAGCTATAACCCCAGCCCACAAAAATGATTTTTAATTTTCCTTTTT
The DNA here is from genome assembly GCF_045843805.1 of Urocitellus parryii. Classification (NCBI taxonomy): domain Eukaryota; kingdom Metazoa; phylum Chordata; class Mammalia; order Rodentia; family Sciuridae; genus Urocitellus; species Urocitellus parryii. Next base: position 66,275,606 of record NC_135542.1, read on the forward strand.
TTCATTAATAGTCATTATCCAGCTGTTACTTTAGTTTTCCTGTAATTCTGGCATTAACAACATTATTTTTACCTAAAATTAGAGTGTAAGTATTTATAGCCTTTACTTTGTTCATTTTTAGTAATTGTTAACCATTTCACTCATTTTCTTATGTGTCCTCTTATTACTGGAACTTTAGTGCTAGCTTTTGCTTTTATGAATAATACTGGAATGGATCTGTGTATGCATATAACTATTACCTCTTTTTGTTCCTTCCTAGAGGTAGTACTGTTTTTTATATTTTAAAATAGTACTTCTTATTTTAATTTTTTGTGAATACTGGATTATCTATCAACATTAATTAAGGAACTTTTTTGTTTTTTTAAATAAACCTGCAGAAATTATGGAAAAGTCTGGTGAGGAAGGAATGCCTGATCTTGCCCATGTCATGCGCATTTTGTCCGCCGAAAATATCCCAAATTTACCTCCCGGAGGAGGTCTTGCTGGCAAGTAAGTAGAACAAAAAACTTAATTTTAGTAGTTTCATTTAGTAATTATATAATTTTAGATAAACAAATCAGAAGCACATCAGTTATCTAAGGAAATGAGTTGATGTTTCTCAAATTAGAGAAGAACTTTAAAACTTCTTCCAAAAAAGATTTTTAAAAATAAATTGTCATACTCTTTGAGGATGAAAATCTTTCTTGTTAATTGAGAACAAATGGATTGTGCAAGATAAAGTTCTCAGTGAAATATAGAAACTGTGTTCTTGGCAAGTATTTAGTGTGACAGTTTTTTAGTGTGGTCAAGAATGAAGTATTTGAAATACAAGCTTAAAAACTAAAGCCTTTTGTTTTTTTTAAGGCGCAATATTATTGAAGCTGTTTATAGTAGACTGAATCCACATAGAGAAAGTGATGGGGTAAGTTTTGTTTTATTTCCTAAGCATTTGAAATAATATACAATATAAATACGATATATGAATATATTAATATAATTAATTCTATAGTAAATTATCTTTTTTTCATTTTTAAGGAACAATTAAAGGTTTAGAAAATGGAAAAAATAAATAAAATTATGTGTTGAAAATAGTTTTGTTATTTTCTGGACATCAGATGGTCTTTTTGTTTGAGCTATCCTTGTTTCTTTCCTGTATGTCTGCATTTTCTTCTCCCTTATAACTTAATTTTGAGGCAAGAATGTGCTTTTCAATATCTCAATTTCTTCATAGGCTGCTATCAGAAATTAGTTGTTATTTTAACAACCAGTTCTTTCCGTGCCCTGTGCCCTGTTGTTCCGACCTGAAGATAATTTCTTTCTAATACTGATGTATTATGGTTATGTGAATATTGAATTGAGATGACTGTTTCTGTTGTACTCTGCTGTGTGTCATCAGAGCAAAATTCTTTATTTCTTTGCCTTTTGATGCCAAACCTGGAGGCACTGATGAGCCACCAGCTGCTAGTCTACATAGTACTCATACCAGAAGACAAAACAGTGTCATTTTTTAAGTCACACTCAATTTCAGAGTTAGCAATTCAAATATGAGCATATTTTCTCTAGTTGTTCATGTTTTGGGGCATCTAAAACATGCCCTTAATTTTTAATATATATGCTGCAAAGTTTTAAGGGAGCCAAATTTAGCAAATAAAACTCCTTGAGAAATATAGACTAAACCTCCAAGTCTCCGTTCAGCACCTCTTGACAGGTGTTAAGATAGAAAATAGCTATTAGGTAGACATTATTCGTCTCAATTGCATTATTTATTTTCCAGGATTTATTATTATACAGCAATAATATAATTTCTTTTTCTTAACAATAAAAGTATCCTGGTAAAAGGAAAGTTTTACAGTTAGTACAGTTAATGAGTACTATGTATTGCTAATGATGAAGTTTATTTACATCTTAGTTCTAGAGCAGTGATTCTGATACTTTTGTGTCAGAAGCTGTGAACATTAATTTAAAAATAAATATATATGTCATGTGGTACATTCAGATGAATCTCAAACAAATAAGATCTTGACACAATTTAAAAGGTGGTGGGGGGCTGGGAATACAGCTCAGTTGGTAGAGTGCTTGCCTTGCTTGCACAATGCCCTGAGTTCAATCCCCAGCTCCACCAAAAAAAAAAAAAGTGATGGTATTCTTAAGAGGTAAGGAGAAGAGAATCTTAATTCTTGGGCTAGATTATGGATTCCTTATGGCATCCACTACCTTGGTTAGCCAGAATAAACTTCTAAAAAGATAGCTGTTGGGTTCACTGTTAGCCGTAAATATGCTCCCATTTCTTCAGGTGTTTCAGAATGTGACTCTAGTGGATAATCTTGAAAAATACACACATATCTTGCTGAATTTCTTGGTCCCTCAAAATGTTTAAGACAGTTTCATTGGTGCACACTTGTAATCCAGGGACTTAGTAGGTTGAGGCGGCAGGATTACAGGTTTGAAGCCAGCCTTGGCAATTTAGCAAGACTATCAGTGACTTAGCAAGACCCTATCTCAAAATAAAAAGGGTTGGGGATGTAGCTCAGTGGTACAGTGCTGGTAGATGCAGAGGCTGGGGCTGTAGCTCAGTGGCAGAGCGCTTGCCTAGCATGTGTGAAGCACTGGGTTCGATCCTCAGTACCACATAAAATCTACAACTACAAAAAAAGAAAAAGAAAAAAAGTGCTGGTGGGTGCAATCCTCAGAATAAAAAAAAAAAATTTTTTTTAATAACCCTACATTTCTTCTTAACATATATCAAGGATTCCTCCCGCCCTTTTTTTTTTTTTTAAGGTCTGGAGATTGCACCTGGGTCACCAGGATACTTTACCACATCCTAATCTTTTACCACATCCCTAACCCTTTTTATTTTGAGATAGGGTTTCATTAAATTGCCCAGATTGGCCTTAAAATAGTGATCCTCCTTACTCGGGCTCCAGAGTAGCTGGGATTCTAGACATGTATCATCATACCTGGCTGACTTTGGAATTTTTATAAAAGAAAACTATACATGGTAGCTACCTAATGGTGAACAAATAGAAAACAGATCCATGAAACTAAGGTTTATGCCTAAGATATAAAACTTGCAAAAAAAATGAGAAAATAAAACTTGATTTAAATAAGATTAGTATATGGCTATGTAAATTTAGGATTACATACTTAATTATATTTATATATATATTAGCTTTCCAATAACCACTGGAAATCTACATTGTAGTGAATTGATGAAGGAAGAGACTGTAAAACATAAGACATTGTTCCATCCATATGATCATGATGTTTACAATGTATTTAAAAACACAGAAGTTTCATAAGTATTTCATGTAGTTTAGTAAAGAATGACAAAGAATGTGACTGGATGTAGCTGTCACTCAGTGGTAGAGTACTTGCCCAGCATGTGGGAAGCCCTGGGTTCAATCCCTACTACGAAAGGGGGGAAAGTGTGTGTGTGTGTGTGTGTGTGTGTGTGTGTGTGTGTGTGTGTAAGTGTCATATAAATGTGTGTGGTGACTGCTATGAAAGTTCACCTAAGGTGAGAGAAAGTCAGATTCTTAAAGCAAGGATAGGATTTAAAGAGTGATTTGAGTGGCAGAATTGAGATGAAGATGGCATTTCAAGTGAGGTAGAAAGGCAAGAACAAAGGATAGGTCACCTTTTTGGCTACAGTAGTGAATTGCTCTGGTAAAAATTTAAAGAATTTAGGTTATTTAGCTATTGACAGAGACTGAAGAAAATACAGACCTTTAGTTAAATCCCCAGATCTTAACTTGATCCATTTTAGTAACCAATTAGGCACCATTGTGCTCCCTAAATCCTTCTTGACTTTGATCTCCCAGAGTATGGGAAATGTTACCAGGAAGCACAGTGACAGGGGCTTGTGTTTAACTTGCAAATGTGAGGTAGAAGTACTGAAAAACAAAACAAAACAACAAAAGACTGTGGTAGAATGTAAGTATGTACCCAGAAATCCTCATCTTTATTTTTATTTAATTAAACTCCCCTTAGTGTCTTATAATAATTTAAAATCAAGCAATTTCCCCAGTAACCTGGCTGAAAGAGTACAAATGAGTGCCATGGGTGAAGTGGGGTCATAAGAAAAAAAAAAAAAAGAAATACTGAAGAGGAGAAAGTTGGAAGGTGCTATAAAAATTAAGCTTATATTTATAAAATAACAAAAATAAAATTTTCTTTAGATATTTTTAAATGCTAGTCACCTAAATCTGAGATTGTTTTAGACTCTTAAAATGTCTGCTTTCTGTCAGAATTGTTCTTGCTATAGTGTTTATAAGTAGTACCATTAGAAATAAGGTTTCATTCATTTTTCTTATATTAAAAACAAATTTTTATGGATAATAAGTATATTTCAAAAAGCTAGGTTCAGTATAAGCCAGAAATCAGATAATTTTAAATATGTTCAGAAGCTAGGGAAGGATTTAGGGGAATTTTTACTTACTAGCCTTGTTTTGTATTTTTAGTTCTACTCTTTAGAATACATTTGTCTTGTTTAATACAAGCAATATTGATATGCTCCTGACTTTTAAAATGAAACTGTGGGAAAGTCTAGTAAGAATTTTTAACCCAGGAGTTCATTACCCCATCCACCAATTTTTCAAAATATGTTTATGAGTAGCAATATTGACCAAATTATATTGTAATATCTTGTGTATGCATGAATATGTAACAACAAATTCCATCATTATATACAACTACAGAACACCCATTAAAATTGTCAAAGAACAGGGGCTGGAGTTATAGCTCAATTGGTAGAGTGCTTGCCTCGCATGCCCAAGGTTCAATCCCCAGTGCACCAAAAAAAAAAAAAAAAAAAAAAGGAAAGAAAATAGTTTGTGTATGTGTATACACATTCTTTATTGATAAATTTACCTGTAGTTTTCATCCGTTCTCAAAGGAGTCTGTGGCTTCCCCAACCCTGCCAGAATGACCCCTCCATCCACCATAAAATTTGTGAAAAAGAAAAGCTGTTCTTGTATTAGGACTCTGAGAAGGACAACCCTTTCCTCATTACAAAATGCTTGTTGTTTTTTAACTAGAATATAAATTCTGTGAGATCTGGCACTTTGTCTCAATTATCTATATTTGTAGTCCCAGGACCTTCCACAATCCTGGCATATGCTGAGAGGTCATTTCTAGTAGTTGTCTTAATTTAAAAAGAATAATTTAAGTTGCTAATTGGTATGGAAGTCTGTATTTTTAAGAGCTTTCTGTTTTCCATACAGAAATGTTAAATAAGTTGTTTCCTTTCAGAACTTAATTAATAATTAATTAACTTACCATTGATAAAGCTATGTAAGTTGATGATTTTCCAAGGGTAAAGGTTAGTAAACTTGTATTTACCCAACTCTTACTTATGCCAGGGTGTGTGTATTGTACATAGTCTTCTTGGCACCCTTTTACATGACACCGAGATTCCGAGATGAGTGGAGCTGACTCCAAAACTATTCTTACATATTCCACTCTGAATCTTTTTTAGGTGTGGAAGGACACGGTACCTTTATTTTGTTATTTATGTTTATGTGGTGCTCAGGATGGAACCCAGTGCTTTCCATGTGCTAGGCAAGCACTCTACTACTGAACTACAACCCCAGCCCTCCACACTCCATCTTGAGAGATTGCAGATGTCTGCACCCCACCTCTCTTCCATTCAAGAAAAATAATTTTCCACTCTATGTAGCTCTTGTGTTTCAACTTTATAAAATATTCCTCATTATAAAGAAATATCAATTAAGATATTTCTTTATGGGCTGGGGATGTGGCTCAAGCGGTATCGCGCTCACCTGGCATGCGTGCGGCCCGGGTTCGATCCTTAGCACCACATGCAAACAAAGATGTTGTGTCCGACGAAAACTAAAAAATAAATATTAAAATTCTCTCTCTCTCTCTCTCTCTCTCTCTCTCTCTCTCTCTGTCTCTGTCTCTCTCTCTTTCTTTTTTAAAAGAAAGATATTTCTTTATAATGAGGAATATTTTATAAAGTTGTTGAAACTTAAGCATTTAAGCCAGTTCCTTATCAGTTATTTTTTATTTGAATACATTTTTATTGATGCTAATCCAAAAACTTTTTTTTAAGGAATTTAGATTTTTGAGAAAGACAGAATAAACAGGACAGATTGGGCTTTTTTTAATCCCAAAAGATCTCTATATTCTGTTCTCACATAATTAAATTTTATATGGAATCTTTTCTGTTTTACTTACATAGTTAAGAATTTTTAGTTATAAAATTTTGTTTTTTAGCTAACAAGCAGGGCATTGGACTTTACAAAAACAATTTTTACTCTTTTAATTGATCATTAGAAGAATTTTGCTTATGGCAACTGTTTAAAAAATATGCATTGCTGCAAATAAATACTAAGTAAATTTTAAATTTTACTAGGGCTTGGATTTCCCTCCTCCCATTTACTTGCTGTACTGGGGATTGAATTTAGGGGCACTCGACCACTGGGCCACATCCCCAGCCCTTTTTTATTTAGAGACAGGGTCTCGCTGAGTTGGTTAATACCTCACCATTTCTGAGGCTGGCTATGAAATCGCCATCCTCCTGCCTCAGTCTCCTAAATCGCTGGGATTACAGGCATATGCCACCACGCCCGGCTGTTAACCGTATTCTTATGCTTTATTTGGTAAGGCCATATATTCATAATTAGGTTGGTTCTTTAACTCTGTTAACCCAGCTGATAGACTCTTAAAAGCTAGAGGAAAAAGGACTAAATTGTCATATTACTTACTGCTTTATGTTTGTTTTACAGAATAATCTAAAACATCCCATTTAATACAGATTATTTAAAAATAGCATAGTTTTCTATAATTTTACTAATCTTTACTGAATCAAGAAGCTACTGCAAGATTTCAATATGTAATAAACCAGTGTAGTTCCAAAATAATTATCACGAGTATTTATTAAGTATCTAGTTATATAAGGCAGTTCTATGCAAAAATTGCACTCACCATTATGTATTCAATGGAACATTAAGGTGCATATTAATGTTAGTTAAACTGGCACACAAATCTGAGCTCTGCCACTTATTAACTGTTGAATTTCTCTGAATCTTTCTTCACTTAAAAAATGATGGTTGCAGTTCTTGATTTATAGAGTACCTGCGAGGATTAATATAAAGTTCATAGCACAAACATTAATTTTCCTTCCATAGGTGATGGGAGGATATAGAAAGAAATAAGAAATTATCCAGGAGAATTCATAATCTAGTTAGGAAGACTTGTGAACAGTTAGTTGGAAGGTGTATATAATGTATAAAAATAGATGTGTAGCTTTATGAATTCAGGTAAAGAAAGTGCAAGAACCTAGATAATAGGTTCCCCTTCTGATATTAGTGAAAGCCCATGAGAGTGTTATGTAATAGTTTTTTTCTTTTTTCTTTTTTTGCAGTACTGGGGATTGAACCCAGGGCCTCACATGCTAGGCAAGAGTTACACCCCCAGCCCATTTTTAAAAAGCAACTTCTCTTCTTCCCTAACTACCACTAATGATAGCAATTCACAGAAACAGAGATGATTGTTTCGTGGTGAAGGTGTCACTTGGAGAATGAGAGAAGTGCTTTATTTGTTGAGCCCACCAAAGTGAACTCAAATATGACAATCTTTGAATCCAGCCTTATCAATAATTATAACTCCAAGTAGATTTAGTCCATATCTGTGATTATCAACCATGGCTACATATCATAATTACTCTTTCAGGCTTTGAAAAACAACCCATATCTGCTTAACCTATGTATTTTGAACTGGAACTTTGGAATCTTTATATAAAAAAAACTCACACATTGATTCTAATGTGAAACCAGCTTAACACTGATTTCTTCATGTAAGTTATCTGCTCATTTGAAGCAGATTTTGTTTTGAGGTCCAACAGTTTTTTAAAAAGCTAAAAGGAGCTGTTTGTCAAGGTGGAGGGCGACTTGGACCCTATGTTACAGTCATTGTAGTATACCATAAAGCAGAACATTTCTTTTTGGAAGACCTGATTAAGACTGACTTGGTTTCTAGTTAGAGTGTACTTTTTTTTTTTTTTTTAAACTGGGGATTGAGTCTAGGGGCACTTTACTAGTGAGCTACATCCCAGTCCATCTTATTTTTTATTTTGAGACAGGGTCTCCCAAAGTTGTTGAGAATGGCCTGGAACTTGCAATCCTCCTGCCTCAGCTTCCTGAGTTGTGGGGATTATAGGCATTGCACTACTGCGCCCAGTTTAGAATGCACTTATTTCATTGCTGAATAAATTCAAATAAGAAACTTTATTTAGTAAAACATATTATTTTACTGTACGGGGAAAAGTAAGGGAAAGAAAAATAAGAAAAGCTTCAGTAAACACACATTTTATTGTGTTCACTGCACATAATAAATTTTGCAAAAATTAAAGTTAATTTGACAGGTAATATACTTGTAGAAATTTTGAAAATTGAAAGAAAATAAAGGATCTATTACTCACTAGCCATAGTCATTATCATTACATGGGTGTATTTCCTTTTTTTCTAGGCATTTTACATATCCTAAAATGAATAAATACATCTACATACTCAAAACACACAGGCTATATACAGAATCATCTTTCACTTTTTGCCATAAGGCATTTTTTAAAAATTAAATGCTCTCCTTTTTCTATTAAACATTACAATTTATTATGTGTTTTTATTACTACTCTTTTTGCAGAATCATAGAATAATAGTTTCTAAGGATGGTTAAGAGTTTGTGTTAGATGAATTTTTTGTTTTTAGTTTCTCAACATTTTATGATGAAAACTTCCAAATATATTAAAAAATTGACCCATCTCTAAGCCTTCTACCAAAATTCAATAATTGCTCATATTTTGCCATAGTTGCTTTATCTCTTTTCATAGGTACAGGTATGTACATTATTTTTTATCTTTTTTTTTTGGCTAAACCCTCTGAAGGAAAATTCTAGAGAGCATAGTAGTTTACTTGTAAACATTTCAGAATACACATTTTAAGAACAGGGCATTTTTCTACATAGCCATAATTACATCTAGGAAACTCAATAATAAATTTTACAAGTCAGGTAATTTTCCCCAGTTCTTAAAATGACTTTATTTTGAAACATGGTCTAGCAGGTTAGGTCATCAGTATAGCACATTAAACAAGATTTTAATCCAGACCCCCTTCTCTCTCACCTGCCCTTTTTGTCCTTACACTGACTTTTAAAAATGTGAGCCAGTTTTGTATAGAATGGCCTACTTTATAGATTTGTATGATTGTTTTCCCATGGTATCCTTTAACCTGATCTTCTATTTCCTGATTTCCTATAAAGGGGAAATTACTTTATTAGATCCATATTAAACATTTTGGGCAAGAATGTGGAATGTGATTCTGTATTTCATAATACCTTACCTCAGGAAGCACATAATGTAAAGTTGTCTTTATTTTAGTTTATCAACTTAATTATGATCAGCTTAGATGAATAAAGTTTGTTCTGCTAACAAAATTAAGCATCTATTTTTGAAGAAACCTGTAGACTTTCCAAAATTTAATAAAATATGAAAAGATTAAGTAATTTATATCCATATCTTATAATATTTAAAATAATTTATGTGCTTTTATCCAGGGATGTTTTTTATTCAAATACTGCATTAAAAGGCAAAAATAAATAAAAATTTTCTCCAAGAAAGCTTTAAAATTCTCCAAAACTCCAACTTAAATTTATGTAGTTATGCAGTTTGTATCTTCTCTTCTACCTATCATTTAGCAGAAACGAAGAAACTAACATGTCCTGCTTTCCTCTCCTTCTCCTCGCTTTATAGACTATTTTCCTTTTGTATGAAGTCATATAGCAATGATTTTTTTCCCCAAATAAGTCGATTTTAGGAAATGCTTGTGTTGCTGTTGCATTCTAAAAGCAGAGTAAATTTCAGATAAACTTCAAATAGCAGTTGAAATAAGACAAGGTAGTTAATGGTCATTTGCTAAAAATAACTTGGGCTTTTACAAGTTTTTATTAATTTTCCCAGGTAAGAATTGATATTTATTTAATTGTTTTCATGCCATAGAATATATTGCTCATGGTAGAAAAATTAGTATTTTGTGTAATATGTTATGAAATACATGTGATATCCTAGTTTGTCTACTGACACTGGGGTCTTAAATCTTAAAAAAAGGCCTCCGATGAAGCAGAGGAAAGTGGATCACAGGGAAAATTGGTGGAAGCTCTCAGGCAAATGAGAATTAATCATAGGGGAAACTACCGACAACTTCTGGAGGAGATGCTGACTAGTTACAGGCTAGCTAAAGTAGAGGGAGAAGAAAGCCCTGCTGAACCAGCTGCTGCAGCTCCTTCTTCGAACAGTGATGCTGGAAACCCAGTGACAATGCAGGAAAGCCATACTGAATCAGAAAGTGGTCTTGCTGAATTAGACAGCTGTAATGAAGATGCAGGGACAAAGATGAGTGGTGGAAAAATATGACATTTTTGGTAATATTTTTGTGATCTTTGATTTGGTTTTTACTTAGGAAGTATAATGTGTGCATTTATATAACCATTTTGTTATTTGAATCTTGGAAAACTAGTTTATTATATTCAAATAGCCTTGTTTTTTAAAAAGGCCTTTGCATACATCTTTGATGAAATAGTTTAAAATGGACTTTTATAGTTATTTCGAATTCAATGAAATTATATGTCATTTCACCTTGTCTGTAGGCTACCATTAATTAAAGCCAGTAGTAAAATTCATACCTGAAAGGATTAGAAATGACTGATTAGAGAGATTACTGTATGTTATGGAAAAACTTGTTAATGTAGAATTATACTGCTTATTTTATATATTAGTACACTCACAGTTAGCTTTGTAATTTGTGTTTTCTTTAATAATTTTAGTTCTTCAAAGAGTGGCTGATGCTGGCCTGTAATTTTTCTTTCAAGGTTGATGATTTGTGTGTTGTTTGATTTGTTTATATTTAACATCTCTGTAGTTTTTATTTTTAGAAGTTGTGAGATACTGGATGTGTGGTTATTTTTTCTTTCTCTGTATTCTTTATGAAACATAAGTTTTGAAAAACCTATGTATTATTCAAACGGCTTTGGTTTGTATATTCTGTATAGCCTAACTACACACATCAAAATGTATGTCAACCAAGTGTTTAGAATAAAATTATAAGTGTTTAAGCCCAAATAAAGCATGTGATGTGGAATAATCTATGCATGTTGTACTTATTTTTTTAATTATTTTTTTAAAAACCATGTTTGGGATATTGGAAAACTATTCATTAGAAATCCATTTGTATTTATATTAAATTTAATACACTTTTGACTTAGTTTTTTCATATCAGAAAGAAAAATTTGTAATATGAGATATATAAGTATTACTCAAAATAAGTCAATTCTATTATTCCCGTTTTGGGTACAGAGTATTCAACTATGACAACATGAACACATGTAGACATGTGAAAACATTGTCACATTAGGAACATGGTCAGTTTTATTACCCAGTATGCATCAGACATTAATAAATGCAAGAATTGTGGGCTGTTTTAAAAATATGTGTTTTGTTTTTGTTAAAACAGGCTTTTAAATTACAGATAGCTATTAGTTACATGGGGAAATTTTGACTATAGAACATTAACTTTTCTTCTTCCTGTTCATATTTTATATCATGTCTTTAAAGTTACTAAAGGTAGTATAATTTGAAACTTTGGAATCTTCAGATGTTGTAGCTGATGTTTTGATCTATTTTTCCAATGCCAGAGTATTTTAAGTGTTTTGACAAAGAGGAAGGCATTTGGTGGAGAGGGGAGAAAAAAATCCAGTCAGTTATCTATCTATAATAGATACATGTGTATGTACACATTATACAATACACACGTCTTTCTGTATAAGTACCTTTTCAGACAAAGAAAGGAAGGTAATTTGTTATCTAATTTTGTTTTCTTTTGAAATTCAACCCAACCTGGAAGTTGGTATAGGTAAATAATAATATTCTTCCTTTTCTCTTCCTGTAGGGTGCTGGAGATCTAGAAGACTCATGGTAGCCTTATAAACCTTCTAAAATGCTTTTGATTCTGAAAATTGGGGGAAAAAAACATTTTAATCACAATTTTCTTCAATACAAGGGGAAAATATTCTTGTGGATTCCCAACGTTTTGTGATATGAGCAGAAAATCATAAGCATTTCCCATCATTTGTTCTTATTTGTGTTTTCTGATATTTGCCACTCGTAGCATTGCCTGTACTACAGTATTTTTTGCCAACCTCGGGCATACTGGTCATATCTGTATTGAACTTTTGGCCCTAGAAACCAATGGAATTATTTTACCACAGCAAACAAATGTGCCTGAGGTGCATGAGAATATAGTTAGCTGTACTCAGAAGATACATTATGTTTTATTTTAAACAAAACACACAACATACAAGCATGTAAGAGTAAAGAATTGTATGAGATGTTCCTTTTTTAGTTAACCAAGTTGGAAAGCCTTTTTGGAGTTCTATGGCTTGGAATTTTATTTGAGCAATTTACTATAGGATATGTATTTATTATTAATTGTTATTTAATTTTTTCCAATTTTACCTGTATTACCAAACTGGATTCTCCAATAATGTCCAAATTCTAATGTTGCCTTGCTTCAAGATAAAGTATATTTGGCAATAATATTATAAACCCTTACAAATTTTATGCATGTATCCTACTACATACTTCAGCTCTTTACTAGAAAATCTTTTGAAACCAAATGGATTAATTTATGGCTATTTATAATTTGCTTTGACATCTCACTGCTGCAAATTCTTTTAAATGATGAGATTTGCCTTTATAATGTAAATTGTGATTTTTGTTTTACATGTGGGTTTCTATAGTTTTAATTTTTTCAGCTTTTAAGATTCAAGTTTTGTGTAATTTGGTATAATTTTTAACTGTTTATGTTATTTTAAAAGCTCAGAGTATCACATTGAAATTACTATAAATACATTTAAAATTATCTATTTTAGATCTAAGGAAATATTACAGAGATATTTTCATGGGTTCAGTAACCTTTCATTTTATAACATTGGGCACGGTACAGAGTGGCTATCACAAGGTACTTGAAGATTAGTTTAATTCTATTTTTACAATAACCTTGAATTCTTTGAGTTTTGCATGTATTAAATCCAATTAATGCTGAACATGAAGAGTAAAGTATTTATCTAAAAGAAGTTACTGGGGTAGGAGAAGTAATGAATGTATCCATGTGTACATGGTTTACATGTTGTGGATGCTTTGTAAACATTTTTCTATATGTTTAAATTGTGTTTCAGCAGGTTGTAATTGCCCTTGTGTGTAGTTAAAATGAGTCATCATCTGGTCCTGTGTGAAATGGAATTCATGGTATTTTCTGTAACATTTTCCTGAAGCTGTTTTTGGAGAGCCACACACATTTGAATACAGACAGCTTTCCTGATCACTTGATTTATTGTGCACCTGATTTTTGGTCTAAAAGGAATTACTGCCACAATATATTTTATTTATTCTTTAGATCTTAGCCTTGTAAGTTAAAGTGCTTTACATGATGGTGTTAAAAGCTCTTTGTCCCTTTACTGGGTTTGGGGGGTTGTTAAAAGATAGGGAATGAAGAATGCAAAATGGTTTATTGTTCAGTCTACTCTGATCCAACCCTGTACTGATAGTACCTTTCCAGTATGATATTGTGACGTTTCATACAATGCAGTGAACATAACCAACTTGTTACCTAAATAAAGAATTGATTTTAAAAAAAAATGTGTGATATATTACTATTTGGTGTGATTTTCAAAAATAAAGAGGGCAGGTTTGAATGTTATTTAGTTAGCATATTGTGAAAATTTCCATACAAAACCGTGTAGATGAATTCTAACTCCACAGGGGAATTAAACTATATAGGACAACATCCTTTCTTCACTCCAAAATCATTTTTATAGCACTTGGTGAGGAGGCCATTGGCCCTTTACATATCAGTAACTTATGACTTAGCAAAAGAAAAACCCATGTTTAGTGTTCATGAAACTAAATTCTCTTGTCTGTCTCTTCTCAAACATTAGACTCAGGACCCATTTATCCTCGTAAAAATTGGATGTCCCCAAGAAGTTTTGCTTTTTGGATTTTATCTGTTGATATTTACTATATTAGAAATCCAATATAATAACAACACTACATATTAGCATAGATAACATTGTTTTATGAAAAAATAGTCTAACAAGTCTAAAAAATTTAGGGTACAATGTGCCACTGGTTTTCATTTTTCTAAACCTTTTATGGTAGGCTGGATTCTCCTACTTGCTTTTACATTCAGTCTGTAGCAGTGTGGCACATTGGTTGAACTATTTGAAGAAATCTGGCCTCACAGGGTGTTGGAAAAGCGTGTTTTAGTAACTGCAGGTAATTGTGGCTATCAAAAATTGACATTTGGTAGTCTCTTCAAAATTAGTGAAATCTGAAAGCTAAATCAAAGGTCTTTTTGTCCCCTGTTATGTTAAAATCCATTGGGTCTATCTTGCATTTGGATTGGATAACTGTGCTTGGTTTTATAATACCTTGAGTTGGTCATTTGGAAAATACTGGCTTACTGAATTATGCAGTTCTTCTGAATATTGACATTTTATATTGATTTTTTAAAAATAAATGTCAGTGGAAAGCAGTACAATTCATATTACAACATTGAATTCATATTACAATTCATATACAACACAATTTTTCATATCCCTGGTTGTATGCAAAGTATGTTCATACCAATTCATGTCTTCATTACATGTACTTTGGATAATGATGACCATCACATTCTACCAGCCTTGCTAGTCCCCTGCCCCTCCCACTCCTCTGCCTTATCTAGAGTTCATCTATTCCTCCCATGCTCCCCCTTCCTACCCCACTATGAGTCAGTCTCCTTATATCAGAGAAAACATTCGGCATTTATTTTTGGGGGGGATTGTCTAACTTCACTTAGCATTATCTTCTCCAGCGCCTTCCATTTTACCTGCAAATGCTATGATTTTATTCTCTTTTATTGCTGATGATATTCCATTGTGTATATATGCCACGTTATTTTTAATCCATTCATCTACTGAAGGGCATCTAGGATGGTTCTACAGTTTAGCTATTGTGAATTGTGCTGCTATAAACATTGATGTGGCTGTGTCCCTGTAGCATGCTGTTTTTAATTCCTTTGAATAGAGACCGAGGAGAGGGATAGCTGGGTCAAATGATGGTTCTATTCCCAATTTTCTAAGGAATCTCCATACTGCTTTCCATATTGGTTGCACCAATTTGCAGTCTCACCAGCAAGTATGAGTGTGCCCTTTCCCCCACACCTTCACCAACACTTATTGTTGTTTGTCTTCATAATAGCTGCCATTCTGACTGGAGTGAGATGATATCTTAGAGTAATTTTGATTTGCATTTCTCTAATTGCTAGAGATGATGAACATTTTTCATATATTTGCTGATTGTATATCCTCTTCTGAGAAGTATCTATTCAGGTCCTTGGCCCATTTATTGATTGGGTTATTTGTTTTTTTGGTGCTTAACTTTTTGAGTTCTTTATATATCCTAGAGATTAGTGCTGTATCTGATGTGTGAGGGGTAAAGATTTGCTCCCAAAATATAGACTCTCTATTCACCTCACGAATTGTTTATTTTGCTGAGAAGAAACTTTTTAGTTTGAATTCATCCCATTTATTGATTCTTGATTTTAATTCTTGTGCTATAGGGTTCTTATTAAGGAAGTTGGGGTCTAATCCCACATGATGAAGATTAGGACCTACTTTTTCTTCTATTAGACACAGAGTCTCTTGTTTAATTCCTAGGTCCTTGATCCACTTTGAGTTGAGTTTTGTGCATGGTGAGAGGGGTTTAATTTCATTTTGTTGCATATGGATTTCCAGTTTTCCCAGCACCATTTGTTGAAGAGGCTATATTTTTTCTAGTGCATGTTTTTGGCACCTTTGTCTAATATAAGATAATTGTAATTTTGTGGGTTAGTGTCTGTGTCCTCTACTCTGTACCATTGATCTACCAGTCTGTTTTGGTGCCATTACCATGCTGTTTTTGTTACTGTTGCTCTGTAGTATAGTTTAAGTTCTGGTATAGTGATGCCACCTGCTTCACTCTTCCTGCTAAGGATTGCTTTAGCTATTCTGGATCTCTTATTTTTCCAGATGAATTTCATGATTGTTTTTCCTATTTCTATGAGGAATGTCATTGGGATTTTCATCAGAATTGCATTAAATCTGTATAATGCTTTTAGTAGTAAGGCCATTTTGATAATATTAATTCTGCCTATCCAAGAACAAGGTAGATCTTTCAATATTCTAAGGTCTTCTTTGATTTCTTTCTTTAGGGTTCTGTAGTTTTCATTGTATAGATCTTTCACCTCTTTTGTTAACTTGATTCCCAAGTATTTCATTTTTTTGAGGCTATTGTAAATGGGGTAGTTTTCCTCATTTCCCTCTCAGAGTATTTGTCACTGATATACAGAAATGCCTCTGATTTATGGATGTTGATTTTATATCCTGCTACTTTGCTGAATTCATTTATTAGTTCCAGAAGTTTTCTGGTGGTGCTTTTTGGGTATTCTAGGTATAGAATCATATCGTCAGCAAATAATGCTAATTTAAGTTCTTCTTTTTCTATACGAATCTCTTTAATTTCTTTAGTCTATCTAATTGCTCTGGCCAGTATTTTAAGAACTAGGTTAAATAGAAGTGGTGAAAGAGGACATCCCTGTCCAGTTTTTAGAGGGAATGCCTTCAATTTTTCTCCATTTAGAATGATGTTGGCCTGAGGCTTAGCATAGATAGCCTTTATGATGTTGAGATATGTTCCTGTTATCCTTAGTTTTTCTAGTGTTTTGAACATGAAGGGGTACTGTATTTTGTAAAATGCTTTTTCTGCATCTATTGATGATCATATGATTCTTTGAGTCTATTGATGTGATGAATTACATTTATTGATTCCCGTATGTTGAACCAACCTTGCATCCCTGGGATGAAATTTCACTTGGTTGTGGTGCATTATTTTTTTTGATATATTTTGTATTTGATTTGCCAGAGAATCAAAAAATTGAGAATTTTTGCATCTATGTTCACTAGAGATATTGATCTAAAGTTTCCTTTTTTGATGTGTCTTTGCCTGATTTTGGAATCAGGGTGATATTGGCCTCATAGAATGAGTTTGGAAGTGCTGCCTCTTTTTTCTATTTCCTGAAATAAATTGAAGAGTATTGGTATTAGTTCTTCTTTAAAGGTCTTGTAGAACTCAGCTGTGTATCCATCAGGTCCTGGGCTTTTCTTGATTGGTAGGCTTCTGATGGCGTCTTCTATTTCATCACTTGATATTGGTCTGTGTAAATTGTGTATATCTTCCTGGTACAATCTGGGCAAATCATATGACTCAAGAAATTTGTCGAAGCCTTCAATATTTTATTGGAGTATAAGTTTTCAAAATAATTTCTAAATTCTCTATTTCTGTAGTGTCTGTTGTGATATTACTTTTTTTCATCATGAATGCTGGTAATTTGAATTTTCTCTCTCCTCTTCATTAGCTTAAGAAGGTCTGTCAATTTTATTTATTTTTTCAAAGAACTTTTTATTTTGTCAATGTTTCTATTGTTTCTTTTGTTTCAATTTTATTTATTTCAGCTCTAATTTTAATTATTTCTTGCCTTATACTTCTTTTGCTGTTTATTTGTTGTTCTTTTTCTAGGGCTTTGAGATGTAATGTGAGGTCATTTATTTGTTGCCTTTTTCTTCTTTTAAGGAATGAACTCCATGCAATGAACTTTCCTCTTTATACTGCTTTCATAATGTCCCAGAGATTTCAATATGTTGTTTCTATGTTCTCATTTACCTCTAAGAATTTTTTAATCTCCTCCTTGATTTCTTCTCAACCTATTGTTCATTCAGTAGCATATTGTTTAGTCCCCAGGTGTTGGAGTAATTTTTATTTTTTATTTTGTCATTGATTTCCAATTTCCAAATCGTATAATTTTAAGAAATTTATAGAATGTTGGCATTATTATACATTGATTAAAATTTCTTTGTTAATATCATCTGGTCTCGTATAAAAAAATCTGTAGTATTGGGAAGCTGTTAAGCTCAAGATGATGGAAAAGTATTTTTCAATTCAAAAGAAAATTTTAATTTTCTATTGAATTGAAAGGTGAAATTTTATCATAGGCAACAGATGTTTTCAGTTGTTTTCCCTAAGTGACAATTTGTTTCATTTATTTTAGAGGAAATAACTGTAGTCCTGAATAACTGTAGTCTGTCATTCTTTCAAGTTAACAGTGGTGTTCCGTGAAAAGTGGCTAGTTCAGTGCACAGCTCAAAGAACAGCACAGGAGTCAACCATCCCACTTGGATATGTTTTAGAACCAGGACTAAACTAACCATTAATAGAGTATTAAAAAGAGGTGTGTATAAGGATAGAGGTTTAATAAAATTAAGTGTCTACTGGTATTATTGTGGCTGGGTGTGTAGATCTGTGGTAGAGCAGTTGTCCAGCATGGGTGAGGCCCTTTGTTCAATTCCCCGCACCACCAGAAAGAAAAAGAGGTATTAACTGAAAATGGGTTTTTCCCCCCTCATATAGTGTGTGGCAGTGAAAATACAATCATAAGTACTTATCATACTTGATGGTACTATCTTGATTTGCATTAAGGTGCCTGTAATTTTACCCATTGTTTCTTTTGCATAATTAATGCAAATGTCAATGTGGAAAATAAACTTGCAGTATTTGATTTCATGGAACTCCTTGAAAGGTTCTTTTGGACTCCTAGAGTTTCACAGCTGTTGCCATAGTTTTTGGATAACTTCATGGTGCCTTTGATTATGCCTAATAATAATGTAATTAGTAAATGAGTCTTAAGACATGTAGGTCTGATAAAAAAAATTTACCACAGGAGGCTGGATGGTCATCAGAACACTGGAATTCTGAAAGCAAAATAAACAATGTAGAATGTTTCATGTTGTATGAAAGATGAAAATTTTCAGAAAAAAATCTATGATCTATTTAAATTTGGGAAATTCATGATTTAAGATGAAACAATAGAGTTTAATTTTCATATGACATTCAGATTATTTTTAATCTTTGAACAAGGTCTTCATGTATTGGTCTCAGGATTTGTGTTATTTGTTTGGAAAGGTCTCATTCTATATTGAATTTAGATTCATTTACCATGACTGAGATGTCACAGTGGGAGGCCAGTAAAAGTTAGGACTTTTTAATTTTAATTTTTTTTAATGACAGTGAAGAAAGACCAGAATTTGGGGCAGCATGGGGTACTAAGGATTGAACTCAGGGACACCACTGAGCTACATCTCCAGCTCTATTTTATATTTAGAGACGGGGTCTCCTGAGTTGCTAAGAACCTCACTGTTGCTAAAGCTGGCTTTGAACTCTGGATCCTCCTGACTCAGCCTTAAGCCACTGGGTTTTCAGGAATGCACCACCATGCCTGGCAAGATCAGACCTTAATGCTAATTTTTTAGGGGCCTGGAATCAAAGGGGATGATAGTTAGGTATTTCAGTTTTCTGAATGAAATTCATCAGGGTTGAGGAAAGGTGCCATGGAGATGTAATTTTTTTTTAAAACCAAGTTTACTCATGATTTCTGTTACACAGACGTTTATTGCCCAATATGTCTGTGTTGTTATAATATTTACTTAAGATCCTTTACTTTCTCTTTTTCTGTTCAACTCTGGGACTAACACTGTGAACCCTAAAAACAAAACAGAAATGCTAAACAGCTGTTTTTGTTTGGTTATGCATTAAACCTAGGGTTGTGAGCATGCTGTCCAAGCACTCAACCACTGAGCTACAATCCCGACCCAATGCTTTAATCTTTGTTTTGGTGGTTCACATATATTTACATTGTGATACAGAAGTGAAAAATGTCCTTATTAATAGAGAGCTAATTTTTCAGGCAACATTACTACTTCTGGTTGGCTTTCCAGGCTGTGATATCTTCTCAACTTTATTCTACTCGGCAATCACGACTGCTAACCAGGACCACGTTTCATGATCAGGTGTAACTAGTTCAGGAGTAAGAGATTCTAGGAGGTGATTTTGTCTTGAGTATCTGCAACTCTGGTGGGATACCAAAGAGCCTTACCTTTAAACAGGCAGAATCAAAGCTTTGGGATTACTTTTTTTTTTTTTTCCTCCTGACTTTTGAAAAACCCTTGTTGGTAATATTGGAGACAGGAATTTCTTTAGAAATTAAATCTGTACAATGTGTATTAATTGTCTCCGTAGAATATTCGCCTATCATGGAAATACTTGAGTATGCATTTTAGATGAGGAAAAATAGTACAATTCAAGAGTCATCCTAATACGTGTGTCTGATTCTCTTTTCTAAATTGTTCACTTATTTTTACTTTCTGTGCTCATTATGAAGAGAGATTTTTGTTTCTTCATTCCTAACTCTAAGGCATGAAGTATAATTTATTTTGGTGGGATTCCACAGTAACATGCTTTAGAGGACTCTGGATTTCGTTTTCATAAAATTTTGCCTATGAATAAATGTCAGGCTTATAAATTGATAAAAAGTTTATTTTAAATATTCCTATTTAACATTTGCTATTGTAAGTGATTCATCTTTATTCTATGGGGCCAATATGTTTGCATGCTGGGGCACATGTACTAGTATTTCTGTAGAGTGATATTTTTTAGAAGTAAAACTGGTAGGCTATTGGGTATACATGTCTTCACATTATTATTACAAAAACATTATATTGAAAATATAGATTTACATGTCTACCAGAAAAATACTAGATTCCTATTCCTCCATCCAGACCCATCCTCAGTAATACTTGATATTGTCAGACTTTGAATTTGCCAGTCTGATGAGTATGCAATAGTATCTCATACAACTTCAGATTATTTGTGAGAATCTTTTTCTGTTTATTGGCCTTTTGAGTTTACTCTTCTCTGAATTTAATTCTCATATATTTGCCCTTGTTTCTTTGGAGTTTGTTTCTATTTGTTTTTACTTTTATTTGTGAATGAAATGTTTTGATTTTTGTTACTTTCCTTTATGATTTTTGCTATTTTTCTTAAGAAATCTTTCTTGCTGGGCATGTCCACACACTCCTATAATCCCAGTGACTCAGGAGGCTGAGGCAGAAGGATCAAAAGTTCAAGGCCAGTCTCATTACTCAGCAAGGTCCTAAGCAGCTCAATGAGATCCTGTCTCAAAATTAAAAAAAAAAATAATTTTAAAAAAAAAAGGACTGAGGATGCTGCTCAGTAGGTAAGCGCCCCTGGGTTAAATCCCCATTACAAAAAGAAAAAAGTTATTCTCATGTTTCTTGCAGTAGCTTTTGTTTGGTTTGGGTTTACCTTTTCAAAAGTATAGTCAGATAAGAGAGTTAGAGAATATTTTTAATGTTTTTCTTATAAAATCAAAGTTTAGGTTCTTTGGAGTAAAATAGGCTCTTTGCTGTTTACAAGATTATTTCTGAATTGCAAAAATTCTCTCCACTATTCTTCTAATCAATCTAGGCTGCCACAATCAGGAAGTGCAAAGACACTGCATCTATAGAAAAAACCTTAGCAGCAGATAGTAACCGTTCCCAGTCTGTCAAATAGATGCATCCTTCAGTAGTTCCAAAGTCTTCCCGTCCCCCAAACATACATATTATGTTTTTATACTGCTACATATAATATGAACTAAGGAATCTTTAATTTTTTTGTCACACAGCTAGCTAATTGTGCCAATGCCAAACTTCCCCTATCAAATGACCAATTTTTCTAACTGTACATGATCCACTTAATCCTAGCGTCTATTATCTTTTTGTCTAACTTGTGCAGCCATCATGTCATATTCATTACTTCATCCTTGTAAATGCTGATTTCTGGCAGGTAGTATTTGGGCACAATACCTTTATTTTACTTTTTAAAATACTTTTTAAAATACTTTTATTTTACTTTTTAAATACTTTTATTTATTTTCATGTGCTGAGGATCGATCCAGGGCCTCACATGTGCTAGGCAAGTGCTCTACCACTGAGCCACCACCCCACCCCCAGTGTCTTCATCTTATTTAAATCTAGTTCCTTTTAATAAAAATGTAATAATCTGTACTTTGATTCTTAACAGCTTGCATCCATTTTGGTATCTGATATTGAAAATTCCTCCGCTCCCTTGTATATTTAAATTTTAAACTGTAGTGTGGTACCACATTGCTCACTCGTTCTAATCTACCATGACTATGCTTCTTCCCCTTGCCAAGCTATGAGGAAGCCTAAGGCAAAAGTAAAATTCAGAGTTATGACTCTATCTTTACTTAAAATTTGGATATTTATCATGATATTTTAAAACGTTGCATTAAAATACTTATTTTGGCTGGATGCAGCACTGCACACCATATAAGCCCAGGTTTACAAGCTGGAGGCCAGCCTCAGCAATTTATTGAGACCTGGACTCAAAATTTTAAAAAGAGCTAGGAACGTAGTTCACTTGTAGAGTGCCCCTGGGTTCAATCCCCAGTACCCATCCCTCCAAAAAAAAAAAAAAAAGTGATATTTTTTTCTCCAAGGCAAAAATGTTTGAATCTAGTTCCAGCTGGAAAGTGTGAATTCCTGAGCTTTTGAAGTGACTGTCTCTAGACTCTTTCTGATGTAGAGCAGGTGTTCCTGTCCCTTAGCCTACTAGCATCCTTTAACATAGAATAGTTTTTTTTCAGGCAGCTTGGTGAAATGGAGGAAGGGTCAGGTTAATGCACCCTGAACCCTGGCAGCAGGAATTTGCTATAGCTTTGCTTCTGGAGGCAGTGGATATGTTTTAATACTTTGAAAACATAAGACTGAGAGAAATGGGTTATAAAAAGTTGTCATTTATGTAAAAATCTAAATTCCCCAATTACTATTTTTTAACAAGACATTTTAATATCTTTGAAATTGGGAAGCAACTTAGATCAGTGGCATCTTTCCACTGTCATGGGCTAGGTAGCTACATGGCATAGTTGCATTAACTTAGTCATACCTATTCACATTTCCGTTCATAATTCTGTACTCTGTTGGGACTATGTTAAGTTTAAATGTGATTTTAAATGTCTTCAAAATGACCACACTGATTTAATATATAACAGGTATAGCATTACTAAGATTTAAAAAATATCTAAGCCTTAAAAACCTGTTGTAATAACTATAAAATAATCATAAGTTTTGATAATGCATTTTTGTAATTTAATTGACAGCATTTTTATGATGCATATTTTCAATTGATACTTATTTTGTTGATTTGTGAGAGCTCCTAATGTTTAGAAAATTAACCATTCTATTAAATACAAAAAATTATTTTCTTCAGCTTACTACTTGCCTTTCAATACTGTAATATTATTTATGAGTTTGTTGATATTGTTTTAATGAAAGGTTTTGAGGGATGAGACCAAGAACAAAGGGCACCTATCAATATGGAAAGACTGAATTCCTGAAAAACCAAACCACAAGCTCAACATCATAGTTTCCCCCCCTAAATCTTAACATTGTGTTACTGTTTCTGTGCATTTTCTTACCCTAACCTTTTTGTGTTTGTGTTAGCATTTCTTACAGGCAGAATAAGGTCTTTTAACTCATTATGATGGAAGAGGGCTAAGATGCTCAGACCTAGAGGGTACTGGATATGTGTGCTTGGTCAGAAACATTCCCTTTTGCTCTCCATATGCACTTTTTTTTTAAGAGAGAATTTTTAATATTTATTTTTTAGTTTTTGGCGGACACAACATCTTTGTTTGTATGTGGTGCTGAGGATCGAACCCAGGCCACGCGCATGCCAGGCATTAGCTACCGCTTGAGCCACATCCCCAGCCCTCCATATGCTCTTTAAATCAAATATGGTGGCATTTGTTTTGCTTTACTTAAAAAAAAAAGTAGTAGTAGTAGTAATAAAATTTATATCCAGAAAACTGGAAAGACCTTAGATGTTAAATTTGATGAGTTTTGAGAAGTGTCATTTTAACATCCAAAGTTTTAGAATTTTATCATTTTCTTTGACAGTTTCATCAACCTTCAGATGTATACACTGACATTTTTTTCACATTATGAGTAAGTAAATATTTTTTCTTTTATGACTTTGGCCTTTTAAATAAATGTTTGTTCATAAATATTTAATACTGGTACTTATAGATCAAAAATCTGATATTTTTTTCCATAACTTTTCCATCATTGCCTTACACTAACTATTGCATAAGTCAATCTTTTCTCATTCTTTGGAAATGATCTTTATTCTTATATATGCTTCTATTTTTATGGGCATTTTATTGCTTCGTATTCTGCATGAATAACATACCATTTTAATTATCATAATTTTACTAGACATTTTTATTATCTTATATGAAGAGTATCCCTTTATTATACCTAATTTTATAAAAATATGAATATGTCTATGCCAGTTGAGCTTTTGAGTAATATGGCCAATATTTGCCTGCCAAATAAAACTCCTATTAATATGTTGATTATATTATTGTATATATGAATTTGAAGACCATTGATATCTTAAGCAGACATGAGTTCCATTCCAGGAACATGCTACATCTTTCTATTTATACAAGTGTTTATAATGCCCCCAGTATAGTTTTTCAGGTTTTTTTTTTTTTTTTCATGTGGTCCACATCTTTCTTAAATTGATTCCTAGCTGGGCCTGATGGTGCATGCCTGTAATCCCAGTGATTTGGGAGGCTGAGGCAAGAGGATCTCAAGTTTGAGGCCATCCTCAGCAACTTAGTGATACCTTATCTTAAAATAAAGAATAAAAAGGGCTGGAGATGTGGCTCATTGGTAGAGTGCCCTTAGGTTCAATCTCCAGTGTCAAAAAAATTCGATACCTTGTTTTATATTTCTTCTTTTTAAATGTTTTAATTATTTATACATGACAGTAGACCTGTTTTATATATCTTAATACTATAACAAGCTACCTCCTCACCCCTCAGAATTGTTTGTACCTTTTAGTAGGCAACTGGCTTTATTTTTGAAAAATTAAAAAAAAAATCATTTCAATGTCTATCATTTCCACCAGATGGCAGTCTTGGGCATGTCAATTGATAAACCTGCTGAGAACTCTGGTGACAAGGCAGTGAGTGACTGGCCAACCTACCAAGAGCCCAGAAGTTCAAGGAAAAAAAGGTTCTTTTTTGTTTGTTTTTGTAAACCTGAAAGAAAAATGAGCCCAAGAGCACATAGTTATTTATACTTGTATTAAACTATTAATCTTTTAACTATTTATTGGAGGCAAAGAAGAGCTATCACCATGCCCTTCAAATTCATGTTTTCCCTATTCATGCAATAAACACCTGTGGCTTCTTGGTAGTACTTGTGGTTTTATTTCAGGATTCTTCGTGAGTAAAAGCCAGCTTTAATCTTTCATTATTGTTTCAGTTATCCTAAAAGTACCACTTAGATCAGCAGTTTCTGAATTTATGTGTAAGAGCATCTCATGACTGTTTTTTACCATTCCCACATCTCTTCTGAAATTAGTTAGTGTTTATACTTCATGTGAAAGGAAGTATGGTTGTAACCTGCCTGTTCTACAGGAACATGAACCTAACAGCCCCCTTTAATGAAGCCCTTTTTGGCTTAATTTAGGTGATTTCCAAGATCTACATTGAGGAACATAGGAAATAGTTAATCACATGCTTTGTCTCAAGTATTTTCTAATAGATACTCTTCCAAGTGGCCAAAAAAAATAGTACTTTGGGACACAGTACATTGCCTAGGCAACCCCTCCTCTTGTACCACTTATTATGATTCCATTTGTTAGTCAATGTGCTTTTATAATCAGGGAGTGGTAAGTGACTGTATCCGTAGAGTAACTAAGTACATTTTCTTTCTGAGAGATGATATTCCCACAGTGAAATTGAAAAGTGCAAGAATATGTGGTAGGAAAAAGGAAACAAAATATTTGGTTCTTAAGCACAAAGGTATGCCAAGGTTAATGCTTGCCTTTCCGAATAAAATTGAAATAAGTCTTTCAGGAAATGACGTAGCAAACATTTTGAAGGATACTAAATAATCTCTTTTAGCGAAAATCATTAAAAAATTCCTCTCCATTTTGGATCCCTGGATAATTCTATTTTATACTTATGTGGAATATCAAACTTCTTTAGTTTTATCTATTTAATCTCAGAATGAACGTTGAGTAGACTTATTGGGATTTCAAGCTTGTAGTGTACTAAGACTTCTACAAGTAAAGACCAAATTGGAGTTCGTTAGAATTAGGTACTTTCCTCTTGTTTCAGAATAACTTCAATCCTATAAATAGAATCATCACTTAAATTTTAGAAGGTTGGCTGTGTAAAAGTACCTTTGAAGCCATAACTTTTTTTTCCCAGTACTGGGAAGTGAATCCCAGAGCCTGTACATGCCAGACGAGCAGTTTATCACTAAGTTATATCCTCAACTCTTATAAAATTATCTTTGAAAATAAATTCCTTTCTAATGATTTATGAATGTGTTTAGTTATTGTAGCATGCATGCACACACACATATATAAATAAATGTATACATACATATGTCTACACAAATGTATACATACACACTTGTGTGTTTATTTTTAGGGCTTGTGGTTTTTTCAGGATTGGCCACACATGAATCTTACAGTTAAGACAATGTTCAGCTGGGCATGGTGGTGCACACCTGTAATGCCAGTGGCTTGGAAGCTGAGGCAGTAGGATCCCAAGTTCAAAGTCAGCCTCAGCAAAACCGAGGCCCTAAGCAACTCAGTGAGAACTTGTCTCTAAACAAAATACAAAACAGGATTGGAGATATGGCTCAGTGGTCGAGGGCCCTGCCCCTGAGTTCTATCCCCAGTACCAAAAAAAAAAAAAAAAAAAGACATAATGTTCATATGATAGTATAACAGCATGCTATGCCCATGCTAGTAAAATGTCTTTCACCATCAGAAACATATACATCAATGCCAGTTGCTTTAATATCAGAAAAAATGGGCCAATGTAAACTACATTTTTTTTAATTTTAAAAAATAATAATAATCCTGCTGGGTGTGGTGGCACATGCCTGTAATCCCAGCAGTTTGGGAGGCTGAGGCAGGAGGATTGTGAGTTCAAAGCAAGCCTCAGCAACGGCGAGGCACTAAGCAACTCAGTGAGACTCTGTCTCTAAATTAAATACAAAAAATAGGGCTGAGATGTGGCTCAGTGGTTAAGTGCCACTGAGTGACACAATTCCTGGTGCCCCCCAAAAAATAATAATAATAATCCTGATGCATTAAAAGAAAATCAAAGCTACTACTTGGTATGCAACTTGAGGGTCAAATACAGCAACTTGTAGGTTGTACAGGATAGAACAGTGCCTCATCCAAGAGGATGCCACTCACATCACAGACAAGGGGACTTACATGTAACAGCAACTCTTCAGCAACTAGAATAACTGCAACAAATATCTGACAAATTGTACTGTATGTGTGTGGAGAGGAAGTTAGGTGCATATAGGCAAATCCTAAAGGAACTGCTTTGACTTTTTAGCCTTTGAGTTCAGCCAGTGACTGGTTCAGGATGCCCTTTTAACTCTTGTTTTCTAGACTTCCTAAGTTACCAAGGCTCAAAAAATAACAAATGGGAAAAAGGGGTGGAAAAGAGGGATGCCCCAGATATAGACAGCTTTGTATATTTCTGCTAATATATGTAGTGTTTGTAATGTAAATATAGATGCTATATAGTTCAATTAAAATTTAAAGAAAGAACCTTGGCTGGTACAATAACCCTCAGATATGTTTGTTTATATAGCTTCTTTATAGTTCAAGAACATAATGAAAATAGTTGAGTAGATGTAATGGGCATACTCTGGAGAATAGAAAAGAATCATTGCCGATGCAGCTTTCAGAGCTAGGCAGTAAGATAAGGTAAGCTAACCTGCTGTAACAATCAAACCTGTATTGGTTCAAAGTTTACTTCTTGGTCATTCGTGGTCCTAGCTGGGTGTTCCTGGTCAGTGGCTTATATTTTCCATGTGGTTTCTCAGCTCTGAGCTTTGTCCATCGTGTGGCTTTTATCATCTGTATCCAACCAGCAGAAGAGGGAGGAGGAGAAGGAGGAGACACAGCAGCTTCTTCAAGCCTCAACTTGAGGATGGCACATTTTGTTTCTGTTGAAGAGAACTAGCTACGTGGCCACACTTAATGAAAGTGCGAGGCATGAGGCTAAGAAATTGCTATCCCTGGCTGGGTTTACCAGCTACGGTTCACTTCTATGGAACTTTAAGGCACCTGGCTATTTCTGAGCAGTCTTCTCTTCTCCCCTCCCCCAACCTCTTTCTCTTCCTGAATTTTGAAATATAACCAATTGTTTGAGAAATATGTTCTTTAGTAAAAGAAAAAAATAGGAAACATTTCTTTTGGATCCAATGAGCTAATTCTTTTTAAAAAATTAATTATACATTATAATTACATATAACATTGAGGTTGATTTTGACATAATCATAGGCATGGATTAGAGTTTGATCCAATTCAGTCCCAACCTCTTCCCCTTTTCTCCTCCTTCCCTAGTTCCCTTTCCTTTTCTTTACTGATCTTCTATCTATTTAGAGTTTTTTTAAATTATTGCTTTATAGATACATATAAAAGGGAAATTCACTGTACATATATGAATATGCATAGGATAGTTTGGACAATTTCATTCCACCCTTTCTCCTTTGTTCTACCCTTCCTACCTCTTCCCTCCCCAACAGGTAGCCACTCTTCAGAGCAGTAAAAACAGATTTCACTGTTAGGAGGAGATGCATACTCTTTAAGGCACTGTGAACAGAGAAAACTAGGAATGATTTAGGCACAGTGTCAAATTCTGTCCCAGCCAGAATTACTGAGATTAACAAAACTGAGCAGGGTGTTGTGGTGCACGCCTAAGTTCCAGCAGCTGGGGAGGCTGAGGCAAGTTGCTTAGGATGGCTTTGAACTTGTGGTCCTCCTGCCTCAGCCTACAGAGCCACTGTGATTATAGGAATGTGCCCCAGACATTTTTATTTCTATTTTAAGATAAGGTCTTGCTAAATTGCTGAGGCTGGCTTTGAACTTCCTCAGCCTCCCAAATTGCTGGGATTATAGGAATGTATCACTGCCCTTGATGTCAAAGCTAGCTTTGAGTAAAACCTGTTTTCCTACCCAAAAAAAGAGAGATACTATTTTAAAAAATAGAAAGGCAAATCAAGAGATACTATAAAGAAAATAGAAGTCTTCTAAGTCCCTGGACTTCTGGGACCAACATTTTCCTGGTTTCAAGGGAAAGAGTACACCTAAATTCAGTCTGTTGCCCTATAAATGGAATATTCAATAGTATGGGTGAATCTCAAAAGCGTCTTGCTAAATCAAGGAAGACAGACACAAAGACCATATACCATATGAATCTTATCTGAAATTCTAGAAAAGGCAAAATAGTAGCGAAAGAAAGCAGATCAGATGTGGCTTAGTGGTTGAGTGCCCCTGAGTCAATCATGGTACCCCCAAAATAAGCAAGTAAGTAAATAAAAAGATCAGATGTTGCCCAGGTCTTGGGTAGGAAGGTGGTTTGGGCTGAATCTTTGTAAGGTGATGAAACTATTGTGTATCCTGGTTGTCGTGGTAGTTATACTTAACTGTGTACCTGTGTCATATCTCATCAGATACACATCTCAAAAGGTGAGTATGCATTTTATACTTAATAGTTTTAAATAGTTTTATACTTCATAGTTTTAAAAAAGAAGAAAGTGTACTAATATAGACATTGGGTTTATAAGTATTCATTGCAAAATTATTTCAAATCTGCTTTATGTTTGATAATTTTCATTTTTAAATAGCCCCACAAAAGGAACTTGGAAGTCACAAAAGAGTACTCTGAATGTTATTGCCCTGAGGTACTTTTTTTTTTACAATTAAAAAGAAAAATGTATTTACTTAGAAGCATTCAGCTGCAACTTTTTTTTTTTTTTTTTGTAATTACAGAGCAGTATTCAGTTAACAGAAAAACAGTTATTTCGTATAAACTGTGTGAGAAACAACGGAAGATGAAAAACTGCTGTCCCCATATATAACTAATTTGTGCTGTGCACCAGCAAGAACCTGCTTTAAATTTCCATGCCAATTTACAACCCTCACACTGTACCATGCATGGTCAGTGGCTATTGAAAATACCACCAGGACAGGGCTGTCTAAAGACACATTTGGTAGTGCGTTAACTATACAATTAAAAAAAAAAAAAACTCAGTACAGTTTAAAAACAAATCTTACATCAGCCTTACATTTCAATTTTTTTCTTTAAAAGGAGTGAGTTGTGTACAGGGGGTTAAATGCTTTATAGACAAGAAAAAAAAACTGCGCTAGAACCAACTCATCATCATAATCTTCCTCCTCATCCTGTTCATCTTCCTCCTCTTCCTTCTTTTTCTTGCTTTTTTCAGCTTTGACAGCTCCCTTGTTTGCTGCATCGGGTTTTCCTTTAGCTCAGCAGGCAGCAATATCCTTTTTGTATTTTTCCTTCAGCTCAGCAGCTTTCTTTTCATAAGGCTGCTTGTCATCTGCAGCAGTGTGATTCCACATCTCTCCCAGTTTCTTTGCAACATCACCAGTGGATAGGCCAGGATGCTCTCCTTTGATTTTTGGGCGATACTCAGAACAGAACAAGGAGGCTGACGGAGGCCTCTTGGGTGCATTGGGATCCTTGAAATTTGTTTTTGTTTCCCCTTTAGGAGGAATATAGGTTTTTATTCCTCTTTCATAAGGGGCTTTGTCTGCCTGTGCCATGTCTTCAAGTTTTCTCTTGAGCAGACATGGTCTTCCACCTCTCTAAGCACTTAGAAAACGCTGAGAAGTTGACTGAAGCATCTGGGTGCTTCTTCTTGTGCTCTTCCTGGAAAGTTTGCACAAAGAATGCATATGATGACATTTTGCCCCTCGGCTTTTAGGATCTCCTTTGCCCATTTTTAGTTTATGTATTTATTTGTAGTTACGTGTATGTGTGTACACGAATATATTTGCTATCTGAGTAATTTAGTGATTTTCTTGAGCAACTGATAGAGTAATGATAGAGTTGAAGTGAGGGACAAAGTTAGAATAAAATGCTTTGCCAATTAAGTCATTTATATGGAATGAATTATATGATATGAAATCCATCAAGACTGATTTATTTCATAAGCCCATCTGCTGCCAGGCATGGTGGCACATGCCTGTAATCCCTTCCACTAGAAAAGCTGAAGTAGGAGGATCACAAGTTTGAGGCCAGCCTCAGCAATTTAGCAAGGTCCTAAGCAACTTAGCAAGACTGTCATTAACATGGACCAAACATGTTTGTGTCTTTCCACAATGTCAGAATTTATTGGAAAACAAAAAGTTCATAGGCTATACCTCTTTCATTAGTGGCACTGAATACTTATAGACTACCTCGTAATCATAAAACTGGGCAATCATAGGTTCTTTTATTCCAAACTTAATTTCTAATATCTGTAACACTCAAGTCACACATCACACTTAACACAATTACATACATATGTATCCATATATGTATTTATATATGTGTGGGTGGGTGGATATATATATATATATATATATATATATATATATATATATATATATATAATTACAGAAAGTTGAAAAAGCATTAAACAGAACAGACACGGGTTCAGAAGGCTGAACTGAGAACAAAGGCAGAAAGCAGATTTGAATGCAGAGTCCCTGTACCTGTAGGTGGTCAGATAAGACTACAAACTAACCAAAGACCTTCAGGGGACAGAGCTGTCAAAGCTCAGGAACTTATTCCAGGATAAAATTGGATGGATTAACAGATAAACAGAGGGCTGTTTCACAGTATAGGTTTGGAGTTTCAGCTCCAGATGGCAGCTTGGAGTGGAACTTTTGTGAACGTCATAAGCAAAAGAAACTCTGCTAAAGCCCCAGGACAGAGATTCAGAGGTTCATTGCTATGACAATTTTCCTGGGCAAGGCTTGTGACCATCTTACAGGGTCAGGGTCCAACCATGTTCTGTCTCAGCATGTTTCTCCTTTTATGGGTCTTGAATGAGGGGGTTGTTTCATTTGGTGGTCTGATGTGTTTACTAAGCTCATGGGCCCGGTTTTTCCAATAGGAGTTTGATACACCGATGTATACCTGTGCTTCTGATTAATTTGGTAAGTTCACAAGTGGTCATTCTTATTATCACAATTAATTTGTCAGTTTTATGCCTTGAGGTTGTGCCAGGCAGATGGTGGTCATTTACTTGTACAAATAAGGTAGAGACTCCACCTTGGCTCTTAAACTCAAAATGGAGTAGATTCTGGCAAACAACTGCTTTACAAAATGGAGTGAAAAAGGTTTAGGCACAGCCTGAAAACTGCTTTTCTAAACATCATGGAATAACTCAAGAGTGGGGCAGAGCCTGCTCTCCACAGAGACCTTGTCTCAAAAAATTAAAAGGACAGTGGATATAGCTTAATGGTAAAGCCACCCTGAGTTCAATTCCCAGTACAAAAAAAAAAAAAAATCCAATGTGCTATCCTCAGCCAATAATCAGGAAGATCTACTTATTAAAATCTGTCTTTTAAAATGTGGAGTGGTAAGCCAGGCAGTAATCTCTGAGTTGGCTCTGGTGGCTGAGAAAGGAGGATTGCAAGTTAAAAGCCAGCCTTAGCAATTTAGGGAGGCCCTGTAACTTGATGATAAAAAGGACTGGGGATGTGGCTCAGTAGTTAGCCCCTGGATTCACTCCCCAGTACCAAACAAACAAACAAACAACAACAACAAAAACCTACCATATAATACAGTAATCCCACTGCTGGTTATATATCCAAAGAATTGAAAGCATGGTCTCAAAAAGATATTTTCACATTGATATTCATGGCAGTATTTTTCACAATGACCAAAAGATGGAAGCAAACCAAATATCTGATAGATGAATTGATAAACAAAACATACAAGGAAAATTTATTTAGTCTTAAAAGGGAAGGAAATCCTGTCACATAACATGGTTGAAACTTGAGACATTATGTTAGTCTCAAAAAGACAAATATGGGGCTGGGATGTGGCTCAAGCGGTAGCGTGCTTGCCTGGCATGCGTGCGGCCCGGGTTCGATCCTCAGCACCACATACAAAGATGTTGTGTCCGCCGATAACCAAAAAATAAATATTAAAATTCTTTCTCTCTCTCCCTCTCTCGCGCTCTCTCTTTAAAAAAAAAAAAAAAAAAGACAAATATGGCTGGGTGCAATCGTGCATGCCTGTAATCTCAGTCACTCGAGAGTCTGAGGACTCTCAACTTTAAGGCCAGTCTCAGCAATCTTTTGAGGTCCTAAGCAACTTACTGTCTCAAAATTTAAAAATTAAAAGTAAAAAGGCTGGGGATATAGTTCAGTAGTAAATCTTGGACTCAATTCCTAGTACCAAAAAAAAAAAAAAAAGAGAATTACTATATGATACTGTATGAATCCTACTCATATAAGATGTTTACTTACAATACACTCATAGAAAGAGAAAGTGGTTACTAGGAGCTAGGGATGGAGGGAAAGGAGACTTGTTTGATGGATATACTGTTTCAGATCTGCAAGATAAAAAGTTCTGAAGGTAAGTTTCATAACAGTGTGAATGAACTTAACACTGATGAACTGTACACTTTAAAATGGCTAATATGGTAAAGTGTGTGTGTGTGTGTGTGTGTGTGTGTGTGTGTGTGTGTTTGCCACAATAAAAATAGTTAAGGTGGGGCTGGGATTGTAGCTTAGTGGTTGAGCACTTGCCTTGCATGCGTGAAGCACTGGGTTCAGTCCTCAGCACCACATAAAAATAAATAAATACAAAACAAAGATATGTGTCCATTGACAACTAAAAAATTTTTTTAAAAAATTAGTTAAGGTGAATACTGAGGTGCTTGAATGCTGGTTGGGGTGGTGAGGCCTGAGGCAGGATCACTAGGCAATGCTGAGCTGACGTGGGGCAAACAGTCTGGGCCTCTCAGAACACACACTGAGCCCGGATCGGCTGAATTCAAGCTCCCGTTCACCTGCTTCCCACAGACAAACAGCTGCGACTCAGCACTGATCCATCCGGCTGAAACAACTGGTCAGCCCTTCTGATCCTACGGAGGTAAATGCCAACCGAGCCTTCATAGGTAGTGGCCACAGGTTTGAAACAGGGCTTGGGAGAAACAGTCAGGACCCACCCGTTGCATTGGTCACCCGGCAAAGGGAAACGAACTGTCGCCATTTGCAAGAGATACCACCATGGCAGAGAACTGACGTCACCAGACTGCGGCGGAGGAGATAACTTCATTGAAACCTGCGGCTACAGGTGTGTTATCCCCTAGCCTTCCCTTTCCACACATCGGGGAAACCTTAAGGGCCCCTCCCAGCTCTCCCGTGAGCGCGATAGCCAGACCGAGGGAATCGGAAGTGGCGCGGGACTGGCAGCGCAGAACTCCCGGCTACCGCTCCCACCAGTGCTTACACCTGAGGTTTCTTGCACCAGCTACTGGGGCCGTGGCTACAGGAGGGCAAGTAAAATTCTCTGAGGATTCTCAGACCCAAGCTCTACAAACTTAGGGTCTGAGGGAATGGCAATCAGGGAGAGTGTGCCCAGTCATTCATGAAAACAGGGCTCCCGGGAGCAGCAGACCTGGCGTGTAGCCAGTATTGTGGTGAGCGTCACCGGAGAGAGGGGCCTGGCTAGAGGAAAAGTGGGGAAGTGACTAGACATAAGAGGAGGCCCTAGGCACTCAGGATTGGAGACTCACCCAATCTGGGAGGAGGAGCTGCTGCACAGTGATTGGTTCCCACGTATTGACAGGAGAAGCTTGGCCTGGTGGGCACAGCGCCACCTACTGGAAGAGAAGTTAATCAAACTCTAAGACTGCATTTATTAGTTTTTTTCTTTTTTATTTTTTGATTTGTTTTTTTTTTTATTTTCATTTTTCTTGTTTTTAAATTTTTTTAAATTTTTTTAAATTTTTTTCTTCTAATTTTAATTTTTATTTTTTTATTATTATTATTTTTTAAAAAATTTTTCTTTTTTTATTTCCTATTTGTTTTTCTTCTTTTGTCTTTTCATTTCTTTTCAATTTTCTTATTCCCCCTTCCTTGAATTCTACCTGCTTACTCTCATTCTCTTTAATGACTTCTTCCCTTCCCTTCTAATACCTTTCCTCCCAAGCATCAAATAAATTTATAGGAGTAAACAGTAACTCAGCAGTCAAATAGAACAAGAAGTAACATGAGCAGCATGAAAAAGCAAGGAAGAAAAGGAGTACAAACAATACAGGACAGCCTAAATATTCAGGAGGACCTAGAGTCATCAGAAAAATGGTCATATAAAGAACTCAAGGAGCACCTTAGACGGATGGAATGGAACCTTAAAGAGGATATGAGACAGCACATTCAAACAGTGAAAGAACACATTGAAAATGAATTACATAAACAGATAAAAGAAGAAGTTAAGCATCTTTATCAGGAGATAGAGATTATAAAAAAATCAAACAATAATTCTAGAAATGAAGGAAACGATAAACCAAATTAAAAACTCAATTGAGAGTATCACTAACAGCAAGTAGAAGTCAGAACGTCAGATAATGAAGACAAAATATATCATCTTGAAAAGAGTCTAGCCAACTCAGAAAGGCTGGTAAAAAATCATGAGAAAAACATCTAAGAGTTATGGGATAACATAAAAAAACCAAACTTACGAGTCATCGGGATAGAAGAAGGTACAGAGATTCAAACCAAGGGATTGAGTAACCTGCTGAATGAAATAATTACAGAAAACTTTCCAGAAATAAAAAAGGAAACAGATATACAAATTGTAGATGCATACAGGACACCGAGCACACAAAATCACAGTAGACCAACGCCAAGACACATTGTTATGAAGATATCCAATATACAGAACAAAGACAAAATATTAAAAGCTACAAGAGAAAGGAGGCAGATTACATTCAGGGGTAAACCAATAAGGTTAACAACGGATTTTTCATCATAGACGCTGAAAGCAAGAAGGTCATGGAACAATGTATTTCAAACACTGAAAGACAATGGATGCCAACCAAGAATTCTGTATCCAGCAAAATTAAGCTTCAGGTATGACAACGAAATAAAAATCTTTCATGATAAACAAAAGTTAAAAGAATTTGCAGCCAGAAAACCAGCATTGCAAAGCATCTTGAGCAAAATACTACACGAGGAAGAAATGAAAAACAATAACCAAAACCATCAGTGGGAAGTGCTTCGGTAAAGACAGAGGGCGGGGGGAAAGATAATCATGGAGAAACAAACTAAATTTTTTTAAAAAAAAGGATAAATAATCAAACATGGCTGGAAGTACAAACCATATATCAATAGTAACTCTAAATGTTAATGGCTTAAACTCTCCAATAAAGCGACATAGGCTGGTATCATGGATTAAAAAAACAAATCCAACAATATGCTGCCTCCAGGAGACACATCTGATTGGAAAAGACATACACAAGCTGAAGGTGAAAGGATGGGAAAAAATATACCACGCACACAGTCCTCGTAAGCAAGCAGGGGTGGCCATCCTCATATTGAATAAAGTCGACTTCAAGACTAAGTTAATCAAAAGGGATAAGGAAGGACATTATATACTGTTAAAAGTAACCATTCACCAACAAGACATAACAATTATCAATATTTATGCACCAAATAATGGTGCTGTGACATTCATAAAACAAATTCTCCTCAAGTTCAAGAATCAAATAGACCACAACACAATAATTATGGGTGACTTCAACACACCTCTCTCACCATTGGACAGATCCTCCAAACAAAAGTTGAATAAAGAAACTATGGAACTCAATACCACAATCAATAACCTAGACTTAACTGACATACATAGAATATATCAACCATCATCGAATGGATATACTTTTTTCTCAGCAGCACATGGATCCTTCTCAAAAATAGACCATATATTATGCCATAGGGCAACCCTCAGTAAATATAAAGGGGTGGAGATAATACCATGCATTTTATCTGATCATAATGGAATGAAACTGGAAATCGATGATAAAAGAAGGAAGGAAAAATCCTACATCACATGGAAAATGAACAATATGTTACTGAATGATCAATGGGTTACAGAAGACATAAAGGAGGAAATAAAAAAATTCTTAGAGATAAATGAAAATACAGACACAACATATCGGAATCTATGGGACACAATGAAAGCAGTTTTAAGAGGGAAATTCATCACCTGGAGGTCATTCCTCAAAAAAAGAAAAAACCAACAAATAAATGAGCTCACACTTCATCTCAAAGCCCTAGAAAAGGAAGAGCAAAACAACAGCAAATGTAGCAGAAGGCAAGAAATAATTAAAATCAGAGCAGAAATCAATGAAATTGAAACAAAAGAAACTATTGAAAAAATTAACAAAACTAAAAGTTGGTTCTTCGAAAAAATAAATAAGATCGATAGACCTTTAGCCATGCTATCGAAGAGAAGAAGAGAGAGAACTCAAATTACTAACATACGGGATGAAAAAGGC
The DNA here is from genome assembly GCF_045843805.1 of Urocitellus parryii. NCBI lineage: Eukaryota > Metazoa > Chordata > Mammalia > Rodentia > Sciuridae > Urocitellus > Urocitellus parryii. The sequence continues at coordinate 66,313,007 of NC_135542.1, forward strand.
AATATCACAACAGATGCTACAGAAATACAGAAGACAATTAGAAATTATTTTGAAAACCTATATTCCAATAAAATAGAAGATAGTGAAGACATCGATAAATTTCTTAAGTCATATGATTTGCCCAGACTGAGTCAGGAGGATACACACAATTTGAACAGACCAATATCAATGGATGAAATTGGAGAAGCAATCAAAAGACTACCAACCAAGAAAAGCCCAGGACCAGATGGGTATACAGCGGAGTTTTACAAAACCTTTAAAGAAGAATTAATACCAATACTTTGCAAGTTATTTCAGGAAATAGAAAACATCACCCTGATTCCGAAACCAGACAAAGACACCTCAAAGAAAGAAAACTACAGACCAATATCTCTAATGAACCTAGATGCAAAAATCCTCAATAAACTTCTGGTGAATCGAATACAAAAACACATCAAAAAAATTGTGCACCATGATCAAGTAGGATTCATCCCTGGGATGCAAGGATGGTTCAATATACGGAAATCAATAAATGTTATTCACCACATCAATAGACTTAAAGATAAGAACCATATGATCATCTCGATAGACGCAGAAAAAGCATTCCACAAAGTACAGCATCCCTTTATGTTCAAAACATTAGAAAAACTAGGGATAATAGGAACTTACCTTGACATTGTAAAAGCTATCTATGCTAAGCCTCAGGCTAGCATTATTCTGAATGGAGAAAAGTTGAAGGCATTCCCTCTAAAATCTGGAACAAGACAGGGATGCCCTCTATCACCACTTCTATTCAATATAGTTCTCGAAACACTGCCAGAGCAATTAGACGAAAAAGATTAAAGGCATAAAAATAGGAAAAGAAGAACTTAAATTATCACTATTTGCAGAAGACATGATTCTATACCTAGAAGACCCAAAAGGGTCTTCAAAGAAACTACTAGAACTAATAAATGAATTCAGCAAAGTGGCAGGATATAATATCAACACGCATAAATCAAAGGCATTTCTGTATATCAGCGACAAAACTTCTGAAACGGAAATGAGGTAAAACACTCCATTCACAATATCCTCGAAAAAAATAAAATACTTGGGAATCAACCTAACAAAAGAGGTGAAAGATTTATACAATGAAAACTACAGAACCCTAAAGAGAGAAGTAGAAGAAGATCTTAGAAGATGGAAAAATACACCCTGTTCATGGATAGGCAGAACTAACATTATCAAAATGGCGATATTACCAAAAGTTCTCTATAGGTTTAATGCAATGCCAATCAAAATCCCAACGGCGTTTCTTGTAGAAATAGATAAAGCAATCATGAAACTCATATGGAAAAATAAAAGACCCAGAATAGCAAAAGCAGTTCTAAGCAGGAAGTGTGAATCAGGCGGTATAGCCATACCAGATTTCAAAGTATATTACAGAGCAATAGTGACAAAAACAGCATGGTACTGGTACCAAAACAGGCGGGTGGACCAATGGTATAAAATAGAGGACACAGAGACTAATCCACAAAGTTACAACTATCTTATATTTGATAAAGGGGATAAAAGCATGCAATGGAGGAAGGATAGCATCTTCAACAAATGGTGTTGGGAAAACTGGAAATCCATATGCAACAAAATGAAACTGAATCCCTTTCTCTCGCCATGCACAAAAGTTAGCTCAAAATAGATCAAGGAGCTTGATATCAAATCAGAGACTCTGCATATGATAGAAGAAAAAGTTGGTTCCGATCTACATATTGTGGGGTCGGGCTCCAAATTCCTTAATAGGACACCCATAGCACAAGAGTTAATAACAAGAATCAACAAATGGGACTTACTTAAACTAAAAAGTTTTTTCTCAGCAAGAGAAACAATAAGAGAGGTAAATAGGGAGCCTACATCATGGGAACAAATTTTTACTCCTCACACTTCAGATAGAGCCCTAATATCCAGAGTATACAAAGAACTCAAAAAATTAGACAATAAGATAACAAATCACCCAATCAACAAATGGGCCAAGGACCTGAACAGACACTTCTCAGAGGAGGATATACAGTCAATCAACAAGTACATGAAAAAATGCTCACCATCTCTAGCAGTCAGAGAAATGCAAATCAAAACCACCCTAAGATACCATCTCACTCCAGTAAGGTTGGCAGCCACTATGAAGTCAAACAACAACAAGTGCTGGCGAGGATGTGGAGAAAAGGGTACACTTGTACATTGCTGGTGGGACTGCAAATTGGTGCGGCCAATTTGGAAAACAGTATGGAGATTCCTGGGAAAGCTGGGAATGGAACCACCATTTGACCCAGCTATTGCCCTTCTCGGACTATTCCCTGAAGACTTTAAAAGAGCATACTACAGGGATACTGCCACATCGATGTTCATAGCAACACAATTCACAACAGCTAGACTGTGGAACCAACCCAGATGCCCTTCAATAGATGAATGGATAAAAAAAAATGTGGCATTTATACACCATGGAGTATTACACAGCATTAAAAAATTTCAAAATCATGGAATTTGCAGGGAAATGGATGGCACTAGAGCAGATTATGCTTAGTGAAGCTAGCCAATCCCTAAAAAACAAATACCAAATGTCTTCTTTGATATAATGAGAACAACTATGAACAGAGCAGGGAGGAAGAGCAGGAAGAAAAGATTAACATTAAACAGAGTCATGAGATGGGAGAGAAAGGGAGATAAAAGGGAAATTGCATGGAAATGAAGGGAGACCCTCATTGCTATACAAAATTACATATAAGAGGTTGTGAGGGGAATGGGAAAATAAACAAGGAGAGAAATGAATTACAGTAGATGGGGTAGAGAGAGAAGATGGGAGAGAAGGGGAAGGGGGATAGTAGGGGATAGGAAAGGTAGCAGAATACAACAGTTACTAATAGGGCATTATGTAAAATTGTGGATGTGTAACCGAAGTGATTCTGCAATCTGCATTTGGGGTAAAAATTGGGAGTTCATAACCCACTTAAATCTAATGTATGAAATATGATATGTCAAGAGCTTTGTAATGTTGTGAACAACCAATAAAAAAAAGAAAAAAAATTAGTTAAGGTGCAAGATAGATTATTTACATTAGTAGCCCAATTAAAAACCTCTTGTATCCTTGTTTTTTGCTCTTTCTTAATCTCATCACACTCTGACTCTGGACATGGCACATAAAGTTCAGTCAAAAACATGATATGTGACTTCTAAGACTAGGTCACACATTAAACATACAGTTTCTCCTTCATTTTCTCTCTAAATTGGGATACTCACACTTGGGAACAAGCTACATGCTAGTAGGCAGCCCAAAGTTGTCAATATGGAGATACCACACTTCAGAGATCCATGCAGAGCACTAAATGCTGACTCCCAGCATCAGCTTCACCTAGCAAGAGAGATGGATGGCAAATAAGCACATAAAAAGATAGCCAGTGTTGGGCTGGGGATGTGGCTCAAGCGGTAGCGCACTCACCTGGCATGCGTGCTGCCCGGGTTCGATCCTCAGCACCACATACCAACAAAGATGTTGTGTCTGCCGAGAACTAGAAAAAATGAATATTAAAAAAAAATTATCTCTCTCTTCTCTCACTCTCTCTTAAAAAAAAAAAGATAGCCAGTGTCATCAGTCATCAGGGAAGTACAAACTAAAGAGACACCACTATCCACTTACTGGAATCACTAAACAATCAAACTGAACACAGAAAATGCTGTGAAAGATGCATAAGAATGTGTGTGCTCACCACTAGTCATGGTTTGGATATGAGGTGTTCCCAAAAGTGCCTGTTAATGCAAGAATATTCAGAAGTGAAAGGATTAGATTATAAGAGCTGTAACCTAATTGGCCCATTCAGAAAAATATGGTCAGCCATCTATGGACTGAGATCTCTGAAACCATGAGCCCCAAATAAACTTTCCCTCCTCTAAGTTGTTGTTCTCAGGTATTTTGTCACAGCAACAAAAAGCTGACTAAAACAGAAATTGGTATGAGAGTGGGGGTGTTGCTTTCTGTAAGCTGACCATGTGGTTTAGAAACCTTAGAACTGGGTTTGTGGGAAAAACTATGAAAAGTTAGAGATGTAGGCTGGAAAAGCTTTAGGATGTTGTAAGCAGAGCTTCATGGGTGATTCTGGTGGCAGCTCAGAAGACCAGAATGCCAATAAGAATTCTGTGCTTGTGAGGTTTCAGAGGAAAATAATGATTTTATTGGGAGTTGGACTAGAGGCCTCTTGTGTTATGTTCTGGCCAAAAAAAAAAAAAAAAAAATCTAGGTTGTACCTCAGTGGCAGAGCGCTTGCCTAGCATCTGTGAGATGCTGGGTTCAAGACTCGGCACCGCATATAAATAAGTAAGGGTCCATTGACAACTAAGAAACAATGTCTATATTTTATCCACGTCCTGAGACTGTGTGAGTCTGAATTTAAAGGTGATGGACTAATTAATCTGATGGAAGGAAGATATTTCAAGGCAACATAGCATTTGGTAAGTGGCATGGATATTGCTGATAACTTTTAGCCAGATTTACTGTGAAAATCGACAGCAAAAAACAAAGCTAAATGATTTTAAAAACTGCAGTTTGGTCAGAACAGAAAAGTATAGTAGAGCTTGGGCCAAGGAAGATGTGTGTGTTGAAGCTATTATTGCCCCTCAGGAGATGCTAAGTGCTTTGCCCAAAGACAACAAGAAAGACGGTGTGGGGGCGTTATGTAGAATTTCTTGAACATTTGGTAGGTATAGTACATAAAATAGTGTAAGGAACTGCTATGTCCCCAGTCCAAAGCTCGGACCACCAATGTTACTTTGAAGCAGATCTCAAGCATCAGATTATTTCTTCTGGGGATATTTCATAATGTATCTCTCCAGGATAAGGGCTCTTTTAAACATAATTACAAAACTTCACCCCCCAAAAAAAATTACCAGTAATTTCTAAATGTCATTAAATGTTTAATTTTAAAAAGTAGGACTCCTAGAGATATAACTAAATGCATTTCGCATTGTCAGATGGACAAGAGCTTTGGGGGTTGGGGTGAAATGTTATAGTTTGGATGTGAGTTGTCCTCTAAAAGCTCCTGTTAACATGGTAATATTCAGAGGTGAAATCATTCAATTATGAGAGTTGTAACCTAATCATCTTAGTTTGAATGGATGAGTGCTAACTGTAGGCAGGTGGGGAGTAGTGGGAAGAAGTGAGTCAATGGGGCATTTCCCTCTGACCCTTCCCTCACCTGCTTCCTGACCCCACCATGAGCTTAGCAATTTTCCTCCACTGGGCTCCTTCCCCATTATGTTCTGCCTCACCTTGGGCCCAGAACAATGCAGTCAGTCATCTATGCACTGAAACCTCTAAATTGTGAACCCCAATTAACTTTCCCTCTAAGTTTTTCTTTTTGGATATTTTTATTATAATGATGAAAAGCTGCAAACCTAAAATTGCTCTAAAAAAGTTTATTAGCTACTTTATATATATTTTTAAAAAGGACTATGAATACATCCAATGTGATGAATATACTTCAAAATAATTTTGCTAGAGAAAAAAGTCACCATAAAAGAACATACACAATTGTGTAATTCCATTTATATAAAATTCTAGAAAATGCAAACTAATCTATATTGATAAAAAGCAGATTAGTGCCTGGGGGTGGGGAGGTAAGTGGTTCAGGGGAAGTCGGAGGGATAGATTACAAAGGGACATGAGGAAACTTTTGCAGGGGATGTACATGTTCATTATCTTGACTATAGTGACGGTTTCATGGGTATATACACATGTTGAAACTTAATCAACTTGTAGCCAGGTGCAGTGGCACACACCTCTAATCCCAGCTACTCAGGAGGCTGAGGCAGGAGGATCACAAGCTGGAGGTCAGCATGGGCAATTTAGTGATAACCTAAGGAGTGGGTGGTGGGTTGGAGACATAAACTCTATGACAGAGTGCTTGCCTAGCATGTGTGAGCCCCTGAATACCATCCCCACCAAACCCACTTATTACCTTGTGTATTTTATGTGTACAATTTATTACTTGTCAGTTTTCTTTCAACAAAGCTGTTTCTGAAATGCCAAAATATTAAATAGTAACCCCCACATTTATTCATTTTCATTACACAATGGCAGTTGATTAGGCAGTTTTGCTGATGTGAGCTGGGTTGCTTGTCCATCTGCCATCAGCTGGCAGTTAGGATGGGGCTAACAGAGCAGTGAGGCTGGAAGACTCCACACTGGTCCCACATCTCTGTATCCCTCCCACGTCTCCAGCAGGCTTATGGTTATGGTGAGGGCAGGGGTCCTAAAGAGGGGCAGAAAGGCACAGCACTTTTTTTTTTCTTGTGGTGCTTGGGATTGAACCCAGGGCTTTGTGCATGCCAGGTAAGCACTCTACCTACTGAGCTGTATCCCCAGCCCTGTGCTTTTTAAGTCTATTTTGATGTCAAGTCCCATTGGTCAAAGCAAGTCACATGGTCAATCTCAGAGTCAGTTTGTGAAGTTTGGGGAGAAAGGCATGGATGCAGGGAAGCCATTAATGCAATTAATATATTGTACCTTAACAATGTTTTGATTTTTATTTCTTTAATTCTACCTTGAAGGTATTTTTGTGCAGTGACTTTATTGTACATTACTTATAATTCGACAACCTATCTCATTGAATGTAATTTGGCTGTTGATTTGTTTGCATTAATTCCTTGTATGTGAGGAATAGTAAGGTTTTGTAGTGACATCACATTTTCATGTCCTATTTATATTTCTTTGGCTATTTATTTTGGTTGCCAAAATGTATTTAAAGAGTTTAAAAAGTATTCTTTCATCTTGTAGCTATATTGGTTTAGCTCCCCTGTTTAGGCCAAACTATTTTTTTTCTGTTTTCTTCTGATTAGAACAGTTTTTAAACAACACTTTTTTCTAGACTACATTTATAATGCTAAGCCTGGGACCAATTAAATTTGACAGTTGAGAGCTGGGGATGTGGGTCAGTGACAAAGCACTAGCCCAGCATGTGTGAGGCTCTAGATTCTATCCCCACCCAGTACCACAACCAATTAATTAAATAAATAAATATTTTACAACTGAGCTAATAGAGACTTAGAGAAGCTGGCAGAATTGTTTCAGATCACTCAGTGAGCAGATGGTAGAGGTGAGGCTTGAATCTCCCTTCCTCTGATTTAAAGTTTCACTTATTAAACTGTACCATGTCAACACATGGTGGCATGTACAGACAGCATAATGAATGCCATCATTATGTATAATTATAATGCACCAATAAACAAAAAGAACACATGGTTAAGAGAAGTGATAAAAATCTACGTTTTTGTGCAGAATGTACTTTCCGCTTCCACTCTTCTTTCACCCATTCTTCTTCTAAAGCATAGATTTAGGTCCAGCAATTTTGAAATAACTATTCTTCATTCAGGCAATAATGTACCAGGCACTGAATTAAATGCTGTGAACTTAAAGATCACCATGTGACATATCCTACTCTCAGCTCATAGCCTCTGTGAATGATTTTGGTAAACAGGTAAGTGAAATATGGCAACTCCTTCTATTTTAGCCATTTTCGAATCAGATAAGTTATATGCTACATGTCCTCTGCTGGGTTTGTTGCTGAGTGGAAGTCTTTATGATGTGATGGTTTTGTAATTCATTATATATTGATTTTCATTGAGTATTCCTTTCTGTATGTTTGATTCTTTGTTGAATTACAGGATATTTGTGGATTCTGTGACATTCTCATCTGCTTTCTAGATATTTCATTCTTTATTATACTATCATGATTGTTTAACTGACTTGAATGTACTAACTGCTTTGTCTTCATTATCTCTGATTCTTTCTTTTTGATTGTTGGAATTTTTGTCCTTTCTTCATATTTACAAGTGTTATATTCCATTTTCTAACAATCAGCATTCCTTTAAATCTCTTTGGAAGTGATATTGATACCTTTGTACTTGCTTGGAATTCTTAGCTTTGTGGCTATTTTCTCCAGATTACTACCGACTTTGTTTTCTCTTCTGCTGTTTCAATACTGGCTAATTGAATCTGTGTTTTATCTCTGCTTTTTTCCTTTAGTTTTGGTATCAGTATGGGCTTTTGTGAATGGGGTGGCTACTGCTAATAAGAATCTCACTGCATTCTACCATCTGCCTCTGAAATCCTGGGTAAACTCCCAACTCAGGATTCTCTAACTTATTTTCCCCCAGTAAAAGAATAATATACATTAATTATAAAAAATTTAGAAAAAAACTAAAAAGATTAAAGAACAAAATGAGTGTTATAATCTTAAAACCCAGAGATCAGCACTCTAAACATGTTTTCTAAGAGAACATTAAAAATATTGTAGCTGGGCACATGCCTATAATCCCAGTGGTTCGGGAGGTTGAGGCAGGAGGATCTCAAGTTCAAAGCCAGCCTCAGCAAAAGCGAGGTGCTAAGCAATTCAGCAAGACCATCTCTCTAAATGGTCTAAATGGTCAAGTACCTCTGAGTTCAATCCCTAGTACAAAAAAAAATCTCTGAAAATATGTTTAATGACTAATATTCTATCACATGGATATGTGATAATTTACTTACTTAGTCTTGTGCCATTGAGTGTTTGGGCATTTCCAATGTTTGCTATTGTGAAGTAACATTGTAACTAATGTCTTTTTAGGCACAGATTTTTGCCCCCATATTTAATTACTTCCTTAATATAGATTTTTGGTAAGTAGAATCATTGAATTAAAACATATAGGCATTCCCCTTGCTTCTCTTTATTTAAAAAATTCAGTCAGAGTAAAGTGAAAAATCACTTGATTTTGAGTGAAACTTCCATTTTATGTTTGTTACCACTTTTTTTGTGTGTGTGTGTGTGTGTGTGTGTGTGTGATGGTGATAGGGATTGAACCCAGGGCCTTGTGCATGGAAGGCAAGCACTCTACCAACTGAGCTATATCTCCAGCCTTCCACCTGTACTTTTTCCTTCTCAACTGCCTGTTTATATTCTTTGTCCCTTTTTATATATTTTCATGCTAATTTTTTTTTTTTTGTACCAGGGATTGAACTCAAGGGCACTCAACCACTGAGCCACATCCCCAGCCCTATTTTTATAGTTTAGTTTGAGACAGGGTCTCACTGAGTTGCTTAGTGCCTCGCTTTTGCTGAGGCTGGCTTTGAACTTGTGATCCTCCTGTCTCAGGTTCCTGACCTGCTGGGATTACAGGCATGTGCCACTGTACCCAGCTTCATGTTAATTTTTAAAGTAGATTTCTATATTATGGAAATTAGCTTGTCAGGTGTGTTATAGATATTTTCCTCTGGTTTGTCATTTACATTTTTGTGGATTTGTCTGTTCCTTTTTAATTTCTAGAATAAAAATTATTAAACTTCTTTAAAGAGTCTGGGTTTTATTTTTTATATATTTGGAAAAGCTTTCTAACTATTATTATTATTATTATTATTATTGTTATTATTATTATTATTATTATTATTAAAATGTTTTTAGTTGTAGATGAACACAATACTTTTATTTATGGTGCTGAGGATTGAACCCAGTGCCTCACACATACTAGGCAAGTGCTCTACCACTGAGCTACAACTCAAGCCCCTCCCATATTATTTTTTAAAACACAGAAATTTCTGTCTAGGAATTTGACAGTTTTATTTTTATTTATTTATTTTTATTTTTTGGGTACTAAGGATTGAACCCAGGGGTGCTTAACCACTGAGTCACATCCCCAAGCATTTTATTTGTTATTTTGAGACATGGTCTCACTAAGTTGCTGAGATGGGGAATTAGACTGAAAATGCTTCCTTCTCTGATATTAGTGAACTGTTTTGAGTGAAATGTCTTTTATATTTTCCCAAATTTTCTATGAACATTCATATTTTCAAATTGATATTATGACATTATATGTATAATATCCATGTATATATAGGTATTAATATATAAATAATATCTATGTATATTATATCTAATATCTAATAATATATATGTACCTTTAATGTTAAAGACAAGTTCTCATTTATTACAATTATGTTTCCCAATTTGTCATATGCTTTTAAATTAATATGCTTTGCGATATAATTCAAATATTTTATTCAATCAAGTTCAAGAAATCTTTTTTTTTTTTTTTTATAAAGAGAGAGTGAGAGAGAGGTGGACAGAGAGAGAGAGAATTTTCAACATTTATTTTATTTTTTCTTAGTTCTCGGCGGACACAACATCTTCGTTTGTATGTGGTGCTGAGGATCGAACCTGGGCCGCACACATGCCAGGCGAGCGCGCTACCGCTTGAGCCACATCCCCAGCCCCAAGAAATCTTGATTGTAATTTATTTCATTATTAAAAAAATCCTCCCTGCAGAGACCAGATACTTATTTGAAGTTATTTTATTTTTTGGTAGTGGAGATTGAATCCAGGGGCGCTGTACCACTGAGCTACAACTCCTGCTCTTTTTATTTTTTTATTTTTTTATTTTTTTTATTTATTTTTTTTTTTTTATTGGTCGTTCATAACATTACATAGTTCTTAATACATCATATTACACGGTTTGATTCAAGTGGATTATGAACTCCCGCTTTTACCCCGTATACAAATTGCTGTATCACATCAGTTACCCTTCCATTGATTGACATATTGCCTTTCTAGTGTCTGATGTATTCTGCTGTCTGTCCTATTGTCTACTATCCCCCCTCCCCTCCCCTCCCCTCCCCTCCCCTTTTCTCTCTCTACCCCTTCTACTGTAAATCATGTCTTCCATTTGTATTCTCTTGACTTACCCCTCCTTACCTCTTATATGACATTTTGTATAACCCTGAGGATCGCCTTCCATTTCCATGCAATTTCCCTTCTCACTCCCTTTCCCTCCCACCTCTCATCCCTGTTTACTGTAAATATTCTTCTCAAGCTCTTCGTCCCTACCCTGTCCTTGTTTACACCCCTTATATCAAAGGAGTCATTTGGTATTTGTTTTTTAAAGATTGACTAGCTTCACTTAGCATAATCTGCTCTAATGCCATCCATTTCCCTCCAAATTCTATAATTTTGTCATTTTTTAATGCAGAGTAATACTCCATAGTGTATAAATGCCACATTATTTTTATCCATTCATCTATTGAAGGGCATCTAGGCTGGTTCCACAGTCTTGCTATCGTGAATTGAGCTGCTATGAACATCGATGTAGCAGTGTCCCTGTAGCATGCTCTTGTTAGGGCTTTAGGGAATAGACCGAGAAGGGGAATAGCTGGGTCAAATGGTGGTTCCATTCCCAGCTTTCCGAGAAATCTCCATACTGCTTTCCAAATTGGCTGCACCAATTTGCAGTCCCACCAGCAATGAACAAGAGTGCCCTTTTCCCCGCATCCTCTCCAGCACTTATTGTTGTTTGACTTCCTAATGGCTGCCAGTCTTACTGGAGTGAGATGGTATCTTAGGGTAGTTTTGATTTGCATTTCTCTGACTGCTAGCGATGGTGAGCATTTTTTCATGTACTTGTTGATTGATTGTATGTCCTCCTCTGAGAAGTGTCTGTTCAGGTCCTTGGCCCATTTATTGATTGGGTTATTTGTTATCTTATTGTCTAATTTTTTGAGTTCTTTGTATATTCTGGTTATTAGGGCTCTATCTGAAGTGTGTGGAGTAAAGATTTGTTCCCAGGATGTAGGCTCCCTATTTATCTCTCTTATTGTTTCTTTTGCTGAGAAAAAACTTTTTAGTTTGAGTAAGTCCCATTTGTTGATTCTATTTGTTAACTCTAGCGCTATGGGTGTCCTATTGAGGAATTTGGAGCCCGATCCCACAGCGTGTAGATCATAACCAACTTTTTCTTCTATCAGATGCCGTGTCTCTGATTTAATATCAAGCTCCTTGATCCATTTTGAGTTAACTTTTGTGCACGGCGAGAGATAGGGATTCAGATTCATTTTGGTGCAAATGGATTTCCAGTTTTCCCAGCACCATTTGTTGAAGATGCTATCCTTCCTCCATTGCATGCTTTTAGCCCCTTTATCAAAAATAAGATAGTTGTAGTTTTGTGGATTAGTTACTGTGTCCTCTATTCTGTACCATTGGTCCACCCGCCTGTTTTGGTACCAGTACCATGCTGTTTTTGTTACTATTGCTCTGTAGTATAGCTTGAAGTCTGGTATCGCTATACCGCCTGATTCACACTTCCTGCTTAGTATTGTTTTTGCTATTCTGGGTCTTTTATTATTCCATATGAATTTCATGATTCTTTTATCTATTTCTACAAGATATGCTGTTGGGATTTTGATTGGCATTGCATTGAACTTATAGAGAACTTTTGGTAATATCGCCATTTTGATGATGTTAGTTCTGCCTATCCATGAGCAGGGTATGTTTTTCCATCTTCTAAGGTCTTCTTCTATGTCTTTCTTTAGGGTTCTGTAATTTTCATTGTATAAATCTTTCACCTCTTTTGTTAGGTTGATTCCCATTTTGAGAAAAGGTTTTGCTAATTTGCTTAGGGTCTTGCCAAGTTGCTGAGATTGGCCTTGAATTTACAATCCTCCTGCCTCAGCCTGCTGAATTACTAGTATTATAGGCTTGTGCTTCTATGCACAGCTTTCAAGTTATCTTTTAAAAAAAGCTTCCAGTTTGCATGCTCTAGAAGTTAAAATATTATTGTTTTTTTATTGTAAAGAAGATGGAATGTTTCTGTCATGAATTCCCTTTTTTGTTTTTTGTAGATGGTCACAATACTTTTATTTTAATTATTTATTTTTAGTGGTGCTGAGGATAAATCATAGTGCCTCCATACTACCCAAGTATTCTACCATTGAGCTACAACCCCAGCCCCAGATGAAGTGCTTCTACAAGGCGTTTCCTCTGTATTTTTATGATTATACATTAAGAATGTAAAATTTTATATTAAAAGTGTTTTTGAGCTGAGCACAGTGGCACATGCTTGTAATCAATCGCAGCTGCTTGGGAGGCTGAGACAGGAGGATTACAAGTTCAAAGCCAGCCTCAGCAAAAGCAAAGTGCTAAGCAACTCAATGAGACTCTGTCTCTAAATAAAATACAAAACAGGGCTGGGGATGTGGCTCAGTGGTTGAGTGCTCCTGAGTTCAATCCCTGGTACCCTCCTCCTCCCCAAAAAAAGTGGTTTTCTAGTTTAAAGTTATTTTAATCTATGGGTATTTTTGCACCTTGTTTTTTCCCCAAATAATAACTGAATTTCAATAATTCTGCTGTAAAAAATTACCACTGTGTGTTTGAGAGATGAAGCTATGTGAAGACAGAAAAATTAAATTGCTTTGATAGTTAAAAATATTCAATATGCATAAGTAAAAGTGATGAGAGATACCACTTATTGGATACATTGAGACAGGTATTGAGATTTACTCATTTTTAAAAATCATTTAAGATCAAGTTGTTCCTTTCTCTACACCATTTACTGCTTCTAAGTTACTCTACAAAAAATTTAGTAAGTTTAGGGATTCAGGTAACTTTGCTCATTTAAAAGTGAAACAAGCTCTCTTTATCTAATCAAATGAGCTATATCAAGTACCACTGATTAAATGGAAATCATCAATCATTACATTCCTTTAAGTCTTGCAGAATCTTCTAGGAAAGCATTTCCCAACTTAATGCAGTTTCCTCAGCTTTGCAAATGTTCTATTTTAGGCTTGTCAGTAATTAAACAACTAGTTAGTACTAGTAATAGGTCTACTTACCTCTAATGAAGCACGTGAACTTGCTGGAGGTGGAATCTTTTTCTCCCCTACCTCCTAGAAGTGCTTTTTCTTTTCTTTTTTTTTTTCTTAAAGAGAGAGAGATGAGATGAGATGAGAGAGAATTTTTTTAATATTTATTTTTTAGTTTTTGGCGGACACAACATCTTTGTTTGTAAGTGGTGCTGAGGATCAAACCGGGGCCCACGCATGCCAGGCGGGCGCACTACCGCTTGAGCCACATCCCCAGCCCTTAGAAGTGCTTCTTAAAAATGGGCAACCACATCCTTTTCTGAAACAAGAATAAAAGTACCTGGCATGGAGCTGAACATGGTAGTGTCAGCCTGAACCAGCATAAAATAAAATTAGCTGTAGTAACAAAGTTTTGTGGTTCTTTGCCTCCAGATCCTTTTCTGCATGGACTTGTATTTTGAGAGGAGGCCTTCAAAACAAACAAACAAAAAATTTAAAAAGGCTGTTTCTCTTTGCAAAACTCAGGATTTGTTTCTTTTTCTTTTTTTTTTCTTTTGTGGTGCTGAGAATTGAACCCAGGGCCTTGTGCATGTGGGGCAAACACTCTATCAACTGAGCTATATCCCCAGCCCTGTTTCTTTTTCTTATACCTTAATTAATTTGTTTAAAAAATTAATTTAAATTTTTAACATTGTGGTAAAATAGATCTCATATTTACCACCATTTTAAAAATTTATTTTGTATTGAATTAATATTTTAATTAATTTAAATATTAAATTTTTTAAATTAATTGAATATTTTACCAAAAAGGTTCAGGGACAAAGAACATTGATGATCTTGTGCAACAAGCCATCTCAAGAGTTCTTCATCATCCCTAATGAAATTCTGTACCACTGAGCCCAATTCACCAGTAGCCCTCTTACCAGCCTGGCAACCAATTATTTTCTGTCTGTATGAATTTGACTATTCTAAGTACCTCATATAAGTGGAGTCATAAAATCTCCCTCCATCTGGCTTATTTTACTTAGCATAACATCCTCAAGGTTCATCCATCTTGAAGCAGGTTTCAGAATTCCCTTCCCTTTTAAGGTTAAATAGTAGTCCTTTGTATGTATGTTACACATTTTGATTAACCATCTACCTGAGGATGGCCATTTATCTTGTTTCCACCTTTTGACTTTTGTGAATAGCGTTGCTGTGCAGTGGTGTAGTCAACCGAGTAGCGTCCTAAGTCGCAGTGACTACCTCTTCCCATTTCCTCCTTATCAGCATTGTTACCTTAGCCACCTCAGCCTCCCAGGTGTTACAGATTTTTTTTTTTTTAAATCCCCTTTACCTTTACCCTTTCCTCCTCGGCTGGACTTTGTCCAACCGGGTTTATTTATAAACCATGCCCAGCTCATTAAGAAGACAGAGCATTCAGCAAGTCACATTTCCACCTTCATTCCTCCAGGAGGGCACTTTGAAGAGCTAAGTCGGGGGACACATGGCAGAAGACAGAAGGAAGAGCGACTCCATCCAGATGAGCATGAAGGGATGTCGGACAAACAATGGGTTTGTCCAGAATGAAGACATCCCAGAGCTAGACCCGGATCCAAGCAGTGCCGTGGGCAGCCTGCAGCACAACGCTGTGAGCATCCCAGGCCCCCAGGAGTCTGAGTTGCAGGTCATCCGGCCCTACGCCGGGATGCCCAAGGAGGTGCTGTTCCAGTTCTCCAGCCAGGCCCGCTACCGGGTGCCCCGGGAGGTCCTCTTCTGGCTCACCGTGGCTACTGTGCTCCTGCTCATTGGGGCCACCATAGCCATCATCGCCATCTCTCCAAAGTGCCTCGACTGGTGGCAGGTGGGGCCCATGTACCAGATCTATCCGAGGTCTTTCAAGGACAGCGACAAAGATGGGAATGGAGATCTGAAAGGTGCGTGTTACTGGACAGTGCAGGGAGGGGGCCGGGATGGGTTGATTTATGGCTCTCCCCTTCCTTGAAACCGAATTATGCCTAGGTTTCCCAGTAAGCACATTCCAGTGTGGCTTATCACCCAAGATTTTCCTTGTTTATGATATTTTTTAAATTGCTCAGCAGAACTCAGCAATCTTTCCCCTTGATGAAAAGCAATTTGCTGAAGGCTTTTGAGCCAAGAGTTTAATTTATTGCCCACTAAATTCAGAAGCTTGTTTGGTCATCAGTTCTGACTGCTGAACCGGAGCAGGTTTCCTCTGAAAATCTGTCTCTTGCTTCTCTGAACTTTATGGGTGGATATTTCAGAGTGACAGCTGAGAAGTGCTTGCCCAGTGTATGATGTGGCTTGTTTGGCATCTGGCTGAGAGTTTATTAATAAAACACAAATAATAATTTACAAAAGTATTAAATGCTGTCTTTAAAAGGGTGAATCTTCAAATTTAAATCCTAAGAAATGAAGGGAAAGAATAAACACAGCAGTGTGTGTTGGTTGTTACTTGGATGAAAGATTATTTAAAATAATATCCATATTAGTAGAAAAGTAGAAAGTGAAAAAAAATGGGGCGGGGTGGTTACTGGGGATTGAACTCAGAGGCATTCAACCATTGAGCCACATCCCAGCCCTATTTTATATTTTATTTAGAGCAAGTGTCTCACTGAGTTGCTTAGCACCTTGCTTTTGCTGAGGCTGCCTTTGAACTCGCAATCCTCCTGCCTCAGCCTCTGGAGCTGCTAGGATTACAGTTGTGCACCACTATTCCTGGCTTGAAAAAAATGTTTAATCTCTTGATCTTATTATTTATTTATTGTTGGCCCAGGATTGAATCACTGAGCCACATCCCCAGCTCTTTTTTATTTTTATTTTGAGACAGGGTCTTGCTAGGTTGCTTAGGGCCTTACTATGTTGCTTAGGCTGGCTTTGAACTCGAAATCCTCCTGCCTCAGCCTCTAGAGCTGCTGAGGTTACAGGTGTGAACCACTGCATCTGGCTGAAAATTTATGTTTTTAAAGTTAAGCTAATAATTTCTTGGGGTGTTATTTGTGATTTTAAGAGTAAAATTGTGGCATAAAATGGGCCTATTAGGCAAACTGGTCGGTGTAGGCACCCTAGTTAAGGGCAGCAATAAGAAACAAGTATATAGACTAACTAGTGCTTTTTTTTTTTAACCATGATTATTTGCTTGAGGAAAATAAAACAAGATGATATGATATAGTGTGGGAAGTAGGAATGGGCTTAATTTATTGTTAAAATGTTGGACATAAACTCTTGGAATCCTCAAATTTCTTTAATAACCTCATGAAAAAGACCTTTCTTCTGCCTCACTCATATCAGATCTGCCCCCTTCCCCACTTCCTTTTGTGGCCCTGGGGATCACACCCAGGGCCTTGTGCACACACCAGGCAAGTTCTCTACCTTGAGGGAATGGTTGCTTCCTAAAAGCTCTAGCCTCATTTTCTCTTTTTACAAAACCTTCCTGCATCTTCACTAATTGAAGAAGTGTATTTGTCCATCCAGGTGTGGCTTAAACACATCGCTTTCATTAATCTCTGTTTAACTTTCCTAATCAGAGCTTGGGCTGCCTCCCCAGATTCCTGTGGTGCTTTGGGCAGTGTCTACAGTTCCCTTTGATACTCCCTTGGAACACTTGTGAGTGACTTCCCTTCCCTTGCTACATGACCTCAACACCTGCTGCCTCTCATAGTAAATGGTTAGCAAAAGTGGTGTTTTGACTGAATAGTGCTCAAATCCCTAAATCCAGAGATACACTCCTTACTTCCTGGCCCTACCTTCTTAATCTTCTTCCAAACAGACACCACATTCCCCTACATAAGAGCTAATCAGCTCTTCCATTTTTAATTTCCAGTAACTTTTCCTTGAGGGAATGGTTGCTTCCTATGATCAACAGGCATTGGTCCTTGAGGCTGAAGGGATTTTTTTGTTACTGTTAGGAAGAAACCATCTCAGGTTTGGGTTTGTGATGGCCCTCTGTTCTTCACCCTCAGGCTGGGAGCCCTTGTTTACTTTGTTTTTGTCTACCCCTTTGTTTTCATTATCACATGTTCCTTTGTTTGTGTGGTGAACCCAGGGTTTGGCACATGCTCTACCCTTGAAACACACCCCTTGTCCCTGTATATCTTGTTTTTAAGATATACTGCATTGCTGTTCTGGTTTAAATCAAAACCCTTCTGTTGCCTGTTGCTACTCTGATCATACAGCCACCTGTATTGGGGAATCAAGTACAAGAAGACAAAAGTAAGCAGCTTGTGTAGGGTAAGAGCCTAGATCCCAGGGTCAAATGACTTTGTGCTTTGGTTTCAGTCATCTCCAGACTGAGATAGCAATTTGGGAATAAAGGGAAAGATACTGAGTCTCAAAGAAAGTACCCATGAGGAATTTCAACTCCTGATCCATATGCTCTTGGCCCTTGCCCTTGACCCATGCCCTTGTAACATGAGGACAATGCACAAGTGCAAGGGGAAATTTTCATAGCACCACCCTACCTCCACCTGTAGTCCAGACCTAGCTCCTGCCCTCCCTAACAGGCCACTGTCTCTCCCTCTGGATAGACAAATTCTCTCTCAAATGTGTATTTCTTGCTTTATTCCAAAGATGTCTCTTTTGAGATTGCCCTCATTCTCCCTTGAATATGTATCTACTTTCCTAAATAAACCTCTGTCTGTACCTTTGCCTGGAACAAATTCTTTTCCATCATACATGTCAAGAACCCCAGTGGTCCTGAGTGAAGTTTCTCCTCCTCCCCTCTGGGAACTCCATGGACACTTCCTCTGAAACATATCTTTCTCTGTGTGGCTCTGCTGTGATCTAGGAAACCACATGGAGATCACACAAAAAGTTACTAGAAACTGAACAACAGACTTGAGTCTGAGTCTGCACTCAGGACTCTGACCTATAAGCAAAAACGTGCCATCTCTTAATTATCCTACAAAGTTTCAAGTACAGACATTTCACCTCCATATCTCTTCCCAGCCACAATAGTATTCTTTTCTAGGTAAATTCTTGGCTTCCTACATAAGTGAACAAAAAAGGATCCAGATTTCAGCTTGCTGTAAAGATTGTCTGAGAGCAGAATGAAAGACCTTTCAAATATTAGTGTACACTTAACCTTACACCTCTTGGTATTCTCTCCCTAATCCCTATGCTGCAGGCAACATTTTTCACTGTTGACTATTCATTTATTTATTGTGCTGGAGCCTAGGACTCACCCCTTTTAAGACAAGTCCTCTGTGTCTGGTTTTTCCTTTCCTTTGCTACAAAGCCTTCCCTGTAAATCACCTACCTTTACCTTTGCCCACCCATCCCCATCAGCTGCCTGTTTCCTGAAGGGCCAGGGAGCAAATACCTTAGTGCCCTTAAAGCACCTTACACAGCTCTTCTTGGTTCAATTTTCATTCCATTCCTGCCTGTTTACACTCAACTATCACAGCACAGTCCTAAGGAATCTAACGGGCACCACATTTTTAGAAGTTAAAAAAAAAGGAAACAGGTGAAGTTATTCGAATAATATATTTTTCTCACTCCAGTATATCTAAGATATCATTTCAACATGTAATTAGTATAAAATATTAATATTTTACATCTTTTCATACTGGGTTTTAAAAAATCTCATGTGCATTTTACCCCTACAATACATCTAAGTTCACACTAGTCACATTACAGGTGCTCAGTAGCCACATGTGGCAAGTGGTGATGATGTGGACTAGTGTGGCTTAGACCACTCATTCACCAGGGACAAAGTGTTATTGACCATGACCTTGGCACCTAGTCAAGTACCTAGCTTGGAAACCATGCATAGAATAAATTAATATTACTGTATTAATGGTTTTTTAAAAAATTTGAGCAAGTAACAGATCTTTTAATGTCAGGCACCTATGTTAAAGGTCAAAGGTTATTGCTAGAAGATCAATTTGATGTTATTCAAAGAACTAGGCCTTGCTATGTGAATTTTACTCAAACTCAATAAAATTTCGAATATTTCTGCTTTCAAAAAATATTTAGGTCTTGCTAGGTATGGTGGCTGGAGAGGTTGAGACAGGAGGATTGCAAACTCAAAGCCAGCCTCAGGCAAAAATGAGGTGCTAAGCAACTCAGTGAGACTCTCTCTCTAAATAAAATACAGAATAGGTTTGGGGATGTGGTTCAATAGCTGAGTGCCCCTGAGTTCAATCCCTGGTAAACCCCCCCCCCAAAAAAAAATTTAGATCTTATAAATATTAATTTTATTTTAATATTTTATATAAACAAAATAGGACTTATTCATGACCTTGGCTTTTTTCTTCAGGTATTCAAAATAAACTGGACTACATCACTTCTTTAAATATAAAAACTGTTTGGCTTACTTCATTTTATAAATCATCCCTAAAAGACTTCAGATATGCTGTTGAGGATTTCCAAGAAATTGATCCTCTTTTTGGAACAATGACAGATTTTGAGAATCTTGTTGCAGCCATACACGATAAAGGTAAATTGAATGGGAGGTGGATGGCATAGGGGTGAGGGTTGAAATAAGCACTTCTCTAAATGGTCAGTGAACACATTCCCCGCCCCCCTTAACTGTCATATATCATCCTAATACAGTGTTTTTCTAATATCTGAAATGTTTTCACTTATTAGGTTTAAAATTAATCATTGATTTCATACCGAACCATACCAGTGATAAACATGCCTGGTTTCAATTGAGTAGGACACAGACAGGGAAATACACTGATTATTACATCTGGCGTGACTGTACTCATGAAAATGACATTACTATCCCACCCAACAACTGGGTAAGTGCCAGCCTGCCTGACTTGCACAGGGAAATGGGCAAATCTGTGGGATTCAACTGGTGATTTATGAAGCCTTTTAAGGAAAACTGAGACAAATATAGTTTATGGGGACATGGGGGAAGAATTAGACATAAAAATAAAATAAATTTCCCTAGTATTGTTTAGATTTCTGATTTCATTGTAGAATTGGTGTGTTCTAGCAAATTAAAACCTGTTCTCACTACTAGCTTCTCCTTTCTTTCCCTCTCTCCCCACTTGAGCAGCTTGGAGTCCATGTCCCATTTGTTCAGTAGCTGTTTTGCAGATGTGTTGCCTCTCTGAATTTTTTTTTTTGTAGTTGTAGATGGACAGAATGCCTATATTTTATTTGTTTTTTTGTTTGTTTATTTATTTATTTACTTATTTATTAATTATTGTGGTGCTGGGGATTGAACCAGTCCCTCATGCATAACTAGGCAAGCGTTCTACCATTGAGCTACAGCCCCAGCCCAACTCTTTTGACTTTTTGACTCTCATGTTTGGACAAAACTTTGGCCATAAAGAAACCTAATTGTCTGCTTTCTCTTTATTTGAACTTTGGTATTTGAACTCTGGACACATCTCACATTCATTATCCCCACCTGAACTGAGCCACTAAATCTTCTTGAGAAATTTACTAAATCCAACTAATCAACATGCCCTTCCCTTTCTCTTCAAACACTCTCTCTGCTCCACAGAGAGAAGAGAAAACTCTGCTCCACAGAGAGAAGAAAAGCCATCAGAGCTGCAGGTCCCCATTCCCACCCTTTTCCTACTTGCTATTTTTAACAATAGGAGTTACTTCCTTTCTGTCTAGAGGACTTGATTTAGCAAATACAAATTTAGGATATCCAGTTAAGTCTGAGTTTTAGTTAAACAGTATATAATTTTCTAGTATAAAAGATTTTATAGGCTATGCTTATGCAGTCAGCCGTCTGTATCTGTGGATTCTATATCTGCACATTCAATCAACTGCATATAGAAAATATTTGGAAAAAAATTGTATCTGTACTGAATTAGTACAGACTTTTTTCTGATCATTATTCCCTAAACAATACAATTATTTACATAGCACTTACAGTTTATCAGGTAGTATAAATAATCTAGAGATTATTTAAAGTGTAGGGGAGCATTTGCATAGGTTATATTA
Source organism: Urocitellus parryii (assembly GCF_045843805.1). NCBI lineage: Eukaryota > Metazoa > Chordata > Mammalia > Rodentia > Sciuridae > Urocitellus > Urocitellus parryii. The sequence continues at coordinate 66,334,521 of NC_135542.1, forward strand.
ATTACTGTGCCATTTTAATGTGAGAGACTTAGGCATCTGCAAATTTTGGTACCTGAACCAGTCTCCCATGGATGCTGAGGAGTGCTCTACTAAAATACTATGCATTGTTTTCTGAAATTTAGATTTGTTTGAGTCCTGTATTTCATCCAGCAGCTCTACATCTGTCCCTGACCACATCTTTGTTTTTCCTCCTATGTCTTTTACTCTGGACCATCTTACCCTACTCCAGTCTCTTCTTCTTCTTCTTCTTCTTCCTATTCCTCCTCCTCTTCTTCACCTCTTCCCCTCCTCTCACTCTTCCACCCTTCCTTTCTTTTTTTTTTTTTAATATTTGAGCCTAGGGGTGTTTTACTATGGAGTGATATCCCCAGTCCTTTTTACTTTTTATTTTTGGACAAGGTCTTACTAGATTGCTGAAAATCATCCTAAGTTACTGAGACCGGCCTTGAATTTGCAATCCTCCTGACTCTAACCTCCGGAGTTGCTGGAATTACAGGTGTATGCCGCTACACCCAGTTCTTTTTCTCTTCTTGATCTTCTCTGTTAACATTTAAACATACTGGTTTCTGGATATCAACTTTGAGGAATTATTGGCCAGACTTTTTTCTATTTTCATTTGTGTGAATATAAAATAGTATCACATTGAGGTCTAAATTTTACATTTATCGAATAACTAGTGATGATTTATCAAGTTGCTAATGTAGTAATTATATACTTACTAATGATGTTGAACATCTTTTCATATAGTTATTCATCTGCACTTCCTTTTCTGTGAAATACCTGCTTTCATTCCCTAGTTCTCTTTAGGATTGCTTGTCCCTGTTGCTTTCTGAAGGCCTCTTTGCATTCTGGATCCTGGTCTTTTGTTGGTTAGACACACTATAGATATTTCATTGTGGTTTGTGTCCAGGCAGCCACGTGGTGAACTTACAGTTTATCAGGCAGTATAAATAATCTAGATATGTTTTCTTGAAAGGCAGCAGCTGTTACTCAGCTTTGACCAACTGCCATAGAAATACAGATCCATGTGACTACGTCTTCCGACTAAAAGGAAAAAGATTCATGTAAAATCCCCCAGTTTTTCAGTGCTTTCTAGATGCTGTGTTTAGCATGAAATGAGATAGAGCCCAAGAAACTTTCATGTTTAAGGAGTCATTGCATACACCAAGAGGGAGGGGCCAGAGACTGAGAGTGGGGCATGAGAGGAGAGTCTTGACATGGAACCATGAACCTGAGCATTTCTAGAAAGAGGAAATTAGCCACAGTGTCAAATACCACTAGGTACCAACACTTGAAGTTGCTCGATTTTTATTCCTGAGGACTGGCAGGGTTTATTAAAGAATAGGTCTAATAAATTTTTTATAACTATAGTTTGAATATTCAGTATATTGGGTTCAAGCTTCAAGACCAATAGAAATTGTCTTTTTCCCATGTTTACCCCATTTGCTTTTCTTTACAAATAGGAAGCCAAAGCCTGGATAGAGGATTCAAGAAAATATGTTAGCAATGTCTGTTCCTTAAGTTGGTCTTGTTTTGAATTTGAGAGCATTGGCTTGTCATTGCGACTGTTATGAATAGCATCTACTGGACAGACAGGTCACAACCATGTTTATGGGGCATTAGGCCAACTGGTGACATTTTGGAGAGTTAATTTAGCTTAATACTTGCCCTAGAAGGAGAATTCTCAGGATTTAAATACTCTGCCCACACGGGACCTGGGATGGCCATGATCATTTCTTTGTAGGCAAAACCATCATATGAATAATGCTAAGTTACTGATGTGCTGTTTTGTTTCTTTGCTAGTTAAGTGTGTATGGAAACTCCAGTTGGCACTTTGATGAAGTGCGAAAGCAATGTTATTTTCACCAGTTTATGAAAGAGCAACCTGATTTGAATTTCCGAAATCCTGCTGTTCAAGAAGAAATAAAAGTGAGTATAGATACTCTTCATTAATGGGAGTGGTTATTTTAAACACTCTATACTGAACAATAATTTTGCAGGAAAAATAAAAGTAGTACAGTTAAATTCTCAGATTGAGATGTTTGATGCAAATAAAGACACTTTCATTTGTTGGTGGCTCCTTTCTTCATCTAACCCAGAATAATCTAAATGGAAGGGGGTAAGAAACACCTGGAGCCTTAGTGACAATGAGCAGGTGCAGGAAGGTGGGGCCACATGAGGGCTCCCACATCTGCGGTGGGCCTCTGGGTGAATTATTTGGCTTTTCTTTTCTTTTTAATTGTTGATGGACCTTTATTTTATTTATTTTTATGTGGTGCTGAGGACCGAACCCAGTGCCTCACACATGCTAGGCAAGGGCTCTACCATTGGGCTACAACCCCAGCTCTTATTTGGCTTTTCTATGCCTCAGATCCCTTATTCATTAAACACATTTGATGGTAATATTGGACTCAGAGGGCTCTTAGGAAGATTAGATGAGGTAATCCATGCATGGCACTTCTGAATTCATTCAGTAAATATTAACTCACTGCCTGCCTACCCTGTGCCAGGCCCTGAGTACTGGGAAAACAGCAGTGAATAAAAGAAGCCCTACCCTCAATGAGTCCCTGGTGTGGGTAAAGTAGACAATGAAGAACTGTGCCTATCACATGTCAGGTCGTGGCGAATGCTAAGGGAAGGTGACTCAGACATACCCCAGGGATGAGGTGCTGCCTGACAACCACCTGGAGTGTGAAAGGGAGTCCTGGAATTGAACTCGGAGGGGCTTAACCACTGAGTCACATCCCTCGCCCTTTGTATTTTTTGTTTTGTGATTAGGTCTTACTAAATTGCCTTAGCTGCCAGAGTTGCTAGAATCACAGGCATGCATCACCATGCCTGAGCCCTGTGCCTCTCTAGGGGAAGAGAATTTCCGGCAGAGGGCAGAGCAAGTGCAGAGATCTGGAGGGGAGAGTATGGTTCATGTGTTTCAGGAATGACATGGAGTCCAGTGCATAGGCTTGCCAGAAATAGCAAATAAAAATACAGGATACCTGGTTAAAATTTCAATTTCAGATAAATAGTGAATAATATAATGCTTGGATATATATACTTTTACTATAAAAGTACTCATCGGTTACTTGATATTAACAAGGTGTCCTTTATCTTTTATCTGGCAGCCCTACAAGTGTGCTGGAGATACAAGAGGGCAGGAGGCAGGGAGCAGAGGTTGCAAAATCAAGAGCTGAGGGCTGTGCAGATGGCCTTGAGTTTGATGGAAGGGCACATGCTGAGCCAGTGAAGATTCCTTTGGGGCTCTGTAGGCAGGAAAGTTTCTGTAGTAACCCCGGTGATCTCTGGTGGGCTTGTACTGGAGTGGTACAGACAGTTCTAGTGATTGGCAGTAAGTAGTAGCCATGTTGTTCTCATTCTTGTGCTGCTGCTGTGGCCAGAGTGGGCAGGAATTTAGCTGAGTGGGGTAGTGCTTGGGGGAGGGAGGAGGGAGGAGGACACCCAAACAGAATGGAGAGCCATGGGTGCCCTTCTGCACCTCACCATATCAGCCAAATAGAGAGGATGCAGGACACTAGGGGCACTGGAATCCTTAGTTTATTTTTCCTTTGTTTGTTCTTAAATAACAGTTTCTTGGAATATAATAATTCACATACCAGAAAAATTTTTCAAATGGGTGATTCAGTGGTTTTAGTATATTCAGAGTTGTGCGACCATCACTATTAATTTTCCAGTGCATTTTCATCATGCCAAAAAGAAATTCCAAACCCATCAACAGTTACTCTCCCTAATCTCCTGATACCCACCGCCCCCACCAAGGCTTTGGCAACCACTAATCTACTAATTTGCCTACTGAGGACATTTCACATAAGTGGAATCAGAAATTATCTGTTTATATTTTATATAGCTTAGCTTATTTATCTATCCATCCATCCATTCATCTACTTATCCATACATTCATCTATCTTTACTTGAAAACTGCCAAAGTTGTTTTCTATAGCCACTGCACCACTTTACATTCCCATTAGCAGTTTATAAAGGTTTCCATTTCTCTACATTCTCACTGGCAATACTTGTTATTGCCTATGAGTTTTTGTTTGTTTGTTTTTTGGTACCAGGGATTGAACCCAGGCGTACTTAAACACTGAGTCACATCTCCAGCCTTTGTTTATTTTATTTAGAAACGGTATATTACTAAGTTGTTTAGGGCCTTGCTAAGTTGCTGAGGCTGACTTTGAACTCATGCTTCTCCTGCCTGAGCCTCCTGAGCCCAAGCTGCATCACCGTGCTCAGCTTATGTTTTCATTATAGTTATCCTACTGTGTGTGAAGTGTCATCTCATTCCGGGTTATATTTGTATTTGCCTCTTTTCATGTGCTCATAGTTTACTTATGTATCTTCATTGCAGAAATGTCTATTCAAATCCTTTGCCCATCTAAAAACAGGCTTATTTGTCTTTTTATTATTGGGTTGTAAGAGTTCTTTATATATTTTAGACACATGATTTGCAAATATTTTTCTTCTGTTCTGTGGGTTGTTCTGTGGTAGCCCTTTGAAGCATAAGAGGTCTTAATTTTAATATGTCCAGTTTCACTTTTTTTCTTTTATTGTGTTGCTATCAAAAGCTCAGTCCTTGTCCCCAGTGACAATTTAATAAGGAAGAGACATGGTTTTGAGAAAAAGGAAAAAGAAGGTTTATTGCTTTGCTAACAAATGAGAAGCACAGGGGATTCTTGTCCTAGAGTCTGTGATTCTCTCCATAAGGGAAAGCAGAGGGCTTTTAAAGAAGCTCTTTAAAGGCTGCTTTCCAGGTGCGCCCTGATGGTGTGTTGAAATTCACTTGTTAATTTGGGAGATAGTCACTTCCTAGATCTTCAGGAGATGTCTCTTTCCTGTGGTGTGCTCAAGCACAGATAACAAGGCCTAGGATGGGAAAAGGTAATCTTGTTCCACACCCTCGAATTAGGGCAGGGGAGAGGGAGAAGAGAAAAAGAAAAATATGTTCCTTTTAAAATAAACATTAGAGTAGGCCAGTGTTGCAGTATGTGCTTTCATCGTGATGTTTGTTTTATTTATTTTTTTAAATTTATTTATTTTAATTAGGTATATATGACAGCAGGATGCATTTTGATTCATTGTACACAGTTGCAGCACAACTTTTCATTTCTCTCTACATGATGTAGCATCACACTATGTGCAGTCATACACGTACCTAGGGTAATAATGTCCATCTCATTCCACCATCTTTCCTGCATCCATACCCCCTCCCCTCCCTCCCCTCCATTTTTCCCATGCACCCCACACTACTCCCATAAGGATCAGCTTCCACTTATCAGAGAGAACATTTGGCCTTTGGTTTTTTTTAATCTTGGCTTACTTTGCTTAGCATGATATTCTCCAACTATTTACCTGCAAATGCCATAATCTTATTCTCTTTTAATGCTGATTAATATTCCATTGTATGGTGTATATATACACCACAGTTTCTTTATTCATTCATCTATTGAAAGGCATCTGGGTTGGTTCCACAGTTTAGCTATTGTGAAGAGAGCTGCTATAAACATTGATGTGGCTGCATTTGTTTTATTTTTTGTAGTACTGGGGATTGAACCCAGGGACACTCTACTACTAAGCTACATCCTTAGTCCTTTTGTTTTTGAGACAGGTTTCAATGAATTTCTGAGGCTGGCCTTGAACTGGTGATCCTCTTGCCTCAGCCTCCCAAGTCTCTGGGATTACAGGTTTGGCTACCATGTCTGGCTTTTCATTGTCATATGTAAGAACTGTCACCTAATACCAAATTACAAAGATGTATTTCTGTTTTCTTCTAAGGGTTTTATGATTTCATCTCTTATATTTTAGGTGGTCTCTGATCCATTTTTTGTTACCTTTTTAAAAAATCGTTTTGTTAATCTTTCTGTGTGACGTGAAGTAAGGGGTCCAACATCATTATTTTGCATGTGGCTTGGTCATCCAGTTAGCCAGAAATGTATGTTAAAAAAAGACTAATGTTTCCACATTAAATTGCAACTCTAATTGAAAGCCAACTGGCCATAGATGTATAGGCTTATTTATTTTTAGACTTGCAACTCTGTGCCATTCATGTTTATGTCTACTCTTATGGCAGCACCACACCGTCTAGAAATGTTTAAGCTAGTGTCATTCATTTTGTCACAATGTGCCAGCCAAAACACTAATGATTCTTTGACTAACCTGGCTGTTCATTTATAGGTATCCAAGTAGTTAGATTTGTGACTAGGATTCTGATTCCCTAGTCCCTTAGAATGAAAGTCTTCAAATAAGGGATGACTACTACCCCTAGTTAACAGGTTAGACATTATTTAAAAGGCAGGTTTGGAAGATTTACTATTAGAAGTAAATAAGAAATAAGGAGAAGCTGGGGGGGGGGTACTTTGTTCCTGGAAATGGATCTTTCACTTGAAGAAGACTTCCAACATCCTCCTGCCCCTTATCTCTGCAGTAGAGTTAATAACAGGTTAATCATTTGCAATCCAGATAGTTTCTGGCCAGGAGGCATTTGGAATGACTCCTGCTTGCATTCCAACTGGCACCAGTGAAGTCAGAGCCTTTGCCTTCATCTCCTGGCAGTTCAGTTATCTGCACAGGGGGAGGCTACCCTACAGGGGGCATCCAACATGAACACCCTCCTCTCTCCTCAGTCTCCTCCTTTCCCACTGGCTATCAGGGGACTTGGCCTGCCCCTGGCCTCCCAGTGCTTGAGTGCCTGACCCTGATAATTATACTGATACTGGAGAAATCAGGAAGCCTTCTCAGAGAAGTTGGGGGCTTCTGTTTGTATATAGCATTTATACATTTCCAGTCACTTTGAGTTTTACTTGCCTCCAAATCATTTTTTTTGGATAAATAGGAAACAATTACAGTAAGGTGAAGTGGCCCACTAGGACAGTCATATAGCAAGGAAGAGACTCCAGGTGGCCTGGCTCCATGTCTGGCTTGGTGTGATCCTGACCTGCCACATGGGAATACTCAGCTCTGGAGTGGGGACCCCTGGGGAGTCATGATACTCCCTGCAGCTGGGGATGAGAAGCCAAGAGGCACTCCCAGCTTAAGATGGAACCCAGAGCATAAGCATAGGTTCTGCTTTTCCCTCACTGAACACAGTGCTGCTGGAGGTGGGCAGCTCAATTTAAAACACTCATAGCCAGGTGCGGTGGCTCATGCCTGCAATCCCAGCCATTTGGGAGTCTGAAGCAGGAAAATCACAAGTTCAAGGCCCTGAGCAACTCAGTGAGACCTGTCTCTAAATAACATACCACATAGAGCTGGGGATGTGGCTCAGTGGTTGAGTGCCCCTGGGTTCAATCCCTGATACCAAAAAAAAAAAAAAAGGGACAGGGGATATAGTTCAGTGATAAAGCCTCCCCATTGGTTCAATCCTTAGTACCAAGAAATTAAAAATGAAATAAAATACAGTTCACTCACTACCTCCTTTAAACACTAGCTCTACTTGAAGATAATTATACCCTTTATTACACCTTCTATATACCAGGTGCTCTGTTATGATCATGTACTCATTTCACTGTGTTCTAGTCAGCTTTTTTTTTTCCCCTCTGTGACTAAAAGTCCTTACCAGAACAATTTTAGAGGAGGAAAAGTTTATTTAGGGGCTCACACTTTCAGAAGTCTGAATCCATAAAAAGTTGGCTTCATTCCTCAGGGCTCAAGGTGAGGCAGAACAATCATGGCAGAGAGTGTGTCGGAGGAGAGCAGCTCACAGGATGATCAGGAAGCAGAGAGATCTTCCCATTGCCAAATATGAATATATACTCCAAAGCCATGCCCCAGTGCTCCACCTCCTGAGCCACATCCTACCTGCCTTCAGTTACCACTCAATTAATCCCATCAAGTGATTAATTCACTGATTAGATTAAGACTTGCATAACCCCATCATTTCTCCTCTGAACCTGCTTACATTGTCTCTCTCCTGAGCTTTTGGGGGATACCTCACATCTGAACCATAACACACTGTATGTGTAGTGTGTTGGCCATGTGCTAGGAGTAGGGTGGTTGAAAAGATACATTTTGTGACTGTCATGGGACTTGTATTGTGAGGGAAGGTAACAAACAGTGATTACAATAGAGTGTTCTGAGTGGTCATGACAGTGGAAGTAGGAGTAGAGAGGACTGGCACCTCACCCAGACAAAGTGGGGGAGATCAGGGAAGGATCAGTTTGCACAGGAGCCAATGATGTCAGGGATGAACTGGAGCAAGCCAAGGGAAGAGGCATGGGTGGGGGTGTTTCAGGGAGAGCATGCATCATGGCATGGCAGTGGTGCTGGGAGTTATCAATATGGCTGGAACATGGTGTATATAGAGAGAGTGATCTGATCCAGTGAGACTAGAGTGGTCAGCAGGGGCTGAGTCATGGGCAACACTGAAAGTTCTGGTAAGGATTTGAATTTAAAAGGTTTTAGGCAGGAATATTTGCATATTGAATAATCAATGTAGTTTTGGGGCATGGGTTTGAGTAAGTCAGGTTTGGAGGCAGAGGGCTCAGAGAGGGGGGCAGTGCAGTAACATGGAAATACTTGGACCAGCAAAGGTGTTGTAGGGTGTAGAGAAGTCATTAGAACTTAAGAGTTCAATATGAGTTCCAGGTTTCAGAGTTGAATACTGGGTGGGTTGTGGTGCCATTTGCTAAACTGGAAGATGCAAGAATAGGAAGGAGGGCATTGTTGGGTGGAGTTTGAGCTCATTGTGAGACATCCAAGGGTCCAGTGGAGAGCTGGATATAAGGATATGGGAATTGGGGAGTTGTTCTCTAGGCATAAAGTTTGGGATTTGTTGACATATGGATGATGCGTGTGTGACTCCTTACGCTGCAGACTTCACTCTCATTCCATCAAGAGTTCACTGAGGGCCAGGTGCTGTGTCAGAGGCTAAGGTAACAGAACCAACAGCCACTCTTGCCCTCAAGAATTTTCCAGTGAGGTGGAGGAGTCCTTTGTGACCGTTGGTTTATAAGGGAGGGTGGCAGCAGGCTCTGCTTCTGTCCCATGTTGCTGGGACAAGGAGCAAGCTACTTGACAAATGTTTTTAGGCTGCTAGCTCCCAGATTTATATCTGTGATCACAGCCCTGCCCTAAGCTCCACTTTTTTTTTTTTTTTTTGGTACAGAGGATTGAACCCAGGGATTCTCAACCACCAAGCCACATCCTCAGCCTTTCTTATATTTTAGAGACAGCATCTCACTAAGTTGCTTAGGGCCTTGCTAAATTGCTGAGCTAGCTTTGAACTCACAATCCCCTGGCCTCAGCCTCCCAAGGTGCTGGGATTCCAGGTGTGTGTCACCACGCCCAGCTCTAAGATCTACATTTCACAAGCTACCAGCCACCTTAGCATCCCCTCCTACATGTGCAGCAGACACCTCAAACTTGATGTGTCTAAGTCAGAACATTCCATCTTTCTCCCTCAACCAGCTGTTGCCTCTGGTGAGTGGCACACGGTCACTCAGTTCAAGAACCTAGGGGTTAGTCTTGACCCCTCTTTCTTTCACAATGCCCACACACCACCAGCAGACCGGGGAGCTCCACCCTCAGAGCAGATTCAACATCTGCCTCTTCCACATTGTCTCCCCACTCCAAGCCACCAGGGTAGGCTCCTAAAAGGAGTCCTCAAGGCTGGGGTTGTGGCTCATTTTTTTCTTTTTTTTTCTTTTTTTTTTTTTTAAAGAGAGAGTGAGAGAGGAGAGAGAGAGAGAGAAAGAATTTTTAATATTTATTTTTTAGTTCTCGGCGGACACAACATCTTTGTTGGTATGTGGTGCTGAGGATCGAACCCGGGTCGCACGCATGCCAGGCAAGCGCGCTACCGCTTGAGCCACATCCCCAGCCCAGGGGTTGTGGCTCAGAGGTAGAGCACTTGCCTAGCACACGTGAGGCACTGGGTTTGATCCTCAGCACCACATAAAAAATAAAAAAATAAAGATATTGTCCACCTATAACTAAAAAATAAATATTTAAAAAACAAAAAGGAATCCTCAGGCTTATTTAATTTTTTCTTTTGGCCACAGATTTTTTAATATATAATTCACATACCATAAAATTTACCCAAAGTATACAGTTTCAGTTTTTTAGTGAGTTCATAAAATTGTAGAACCATTATCACAACCTAATTTTAGAACATTTTCATCACCCCAGAGAAGAAAGCTCGGATGCTTTAGCACTCATTGCTCACCCATTATCCCAACCCCTGGCAACCACTAATGGACTTTCTGTCTCTGTAGATTTGCCCGTTCTGGACATTTTATATAAATAGAGTCCTACGATATTTATCCTTTGTGTCTTTCTTTCATTTAGCAAAATGTTTCCAAGATTCCTCTTAAGTTGTAGCATGCATCAGTATTCTGTACCTTTTATGGACAGATAATATTCATTATATGGCTGTGTCTTGGGAGGTGATTTCAGCTTTTTGGCTTTTATGGATCATGCTGCTGTGAACCTCCACTGTGTACATGGTTTGGTGGGGACCCACATTTTCACCTCTCTTGGATATGTACCTAGGTGTGGAACTGCTAGGTGGGTCTCAGCGTAACCTCCTATTTCACTTTTTGAGGAGACGTCAGACTGACCAGTTTGTTCTGCATACGTCAAATCTTTGAAAGTGTAAGACAAACCATAGGCTTTTCTGCTGAACACCCTCCAGGGGTTTCCTATCCCTGTGCCCAACAGATCCCAAGTTGTTCCCAATAACTATTAAGCTAGATGTGATGAGTCCAACCATACTGTCCCCTCTTTTCATTGCTCAAGGAATCTGTGCTCTTCCACGTACCTACACACGGCACCATACCTTCCCATGATTCCATACCTCCCCATGGACCATGCCTCCTCGTGGCTTCTCCCTCATTTCTTATTTTCCCTGCTGAAATGTTGCCTACACAATCTGAACTCGCTCTTTGGCCCTCTTTACCCTGCATTGTTTTTCTCATGGTACCTCTAAATTACTCACTACATCATTTGTGGGGCCACATGCAAAATGAAAGTTCAGGGTCCCTTGTTCTAAAATCATTGAAAAGTTCATGACAATGAAATCAAGAGCTGGAGTATTAAACCAAGCACGAGGCCCTTCTGAGCCAGGGGCCCAGTGCAATTGCACAGATCACACACCCATGCCTTCAGCCCTACACCTGAGACTGCCTGGAAGGAAAGGAAATCCCGTTTCTCCGCCTCTCATTCATGCATATCCAGAAGCTGCCTCCTCTATCCTCCCCGTGTTTCTCACGTCCCATTTTCTTCTTCTCAAGCTCCTTCCTTGAGGGCCATGTTTGCAGTCTTGGTTTCATCTCTTCAGTCATTGGACTCAGCATTGGAGTCCGGGCAGGCCAGCACAGCAGGTGTGCCAGGGAAGAGGCTGGGCACGCAAAAGCTACCTTCTCTTTAGCAAGGATGTGTCGGGAATCAGGCAGGGGTGTAGAGAAAGCCAGGGACATTCACTCTGGTGTCCATCAGACATCTTTGGGAGATATTCTGTCATGAAAGAATCTAATAAAATGTATGAAAACTATTTTAGCTGGGGTCAATTTCTTTGTGTCAATTTCTTGCCTTCCTGATAAGGAGTGAAGCATTTAACTCTTGAACAATTGGTTATTACTTTGAGCTGGAGTGATAGTTAAGGAGTTGGGCAAGATGGAGATGAGGTACTGTCCCAGATTCTCTGGAGTCCTATCTTTCATGATGGTTTCTTAAGTTTTGATTGGATTCTCTAAACTTTGGAAATATGCTCATCATATCAGTTATAAATGTAATTATAACTCCTAATTCAAATATGAAGGAGGCGTGGGTATCCCTAAAGGAAGTTACTTGAGAGTTCATTATACTAAGACAGTTACATGAAATTAATAAATAGCCAAATGCATGGATATTGTGTTTGCTTTGTATGTGGCAATATCTATTTACGATGGAAAGTCATTTGCAAAAAAAAAAGCCTTTATTAATCATTATGATTATCATGTGTAACAAAGTGTTTTGTTTCTTCCTGTTTAGGAAATAATACAGTTTTGGCTTGCAAAAGGTGTTGATGGCTTTAGTTTTGATGCTGTTAAATTTCTTCTAGAAGCAAAGCATCTGAGAGATGAGATCCAAGTAAATAAGTCACAAAGCCCGGTAAGGTTTTAAAATTTCTGAAAATGCATCAGGGTTTCCCTTATTAGCCTGAGGTGCCAATTACAAAGGCAAGTCCTGTGCCATCTGTGGGAGGTACCTAGCCACACTACTTCTTAGGAGGCATGGGGGTTTCTAATTCAGGCACTCTGACGTTTTCTTCTGCTGGCTTTTTCCAGAGTAAGGGATCCCTGGAGGAGTTATTCATCTTTGTCCCTTCATGAAGGTTCTGAGGGCACAGAGTGAACTCTACCAAGGACCTAGAATGGAGGACAGTTTGCTCACTGAGATTTTATCATCTCACTCAAGCTCAAGTGAGGAGGTCCCCAGCATCTTTTCTAGTTAGTTGTTCCAGGTTAGATAGACAGAAGGGAAGGGAACAGGCATTGGCCGGGTGTCCGTGGTATACAACATGCACTTTTATTGTGCATTGAATTCTTGTAACCGCCTATTAGAGAAGTTTCACGATCCCCCATTTACCAAACCTTAGAGAACTTAGCATATCAACGGTTATAGAAGTGATAAACAGATTTCTGAACCATGCCTATCTCACCATGAATCAGGACTCATTATGTACACTATAGTACACTAATAAAAAGTATGGAAGGCAAAAAAATCTACCACATGGACCTCAAGTTAGGTTGGCCAGTTCAGTCAGTCCATGTCCCAACCCAGAACCTAAAACTTTGGCTTGTATGGGATGTAGTCTTTTGGTTTTGATTCTTATAATCCTAGGAAGGCAGAGAAATGATTATCAGGAAAAACCTGAAACCCTGAGAAACTGTAATAGTAAAAATGAAAGATAAATATGGTAAAGAAACTAATTTAAATACACAATACTGATATCTGTGGAATAGATAAAAGTATAATGATAATCCTTAGGATCATTTGCTTGCCTTTATAAGTGATTGAAGCACTTACAGAATCACGTGGGTAGGAGGACTTTGTTAACTAATTATTGTTTACTAGATTTATAAAGTTGACAATTAATCAAATGAAGTACTAATAGTTGTGAATACTGTCTGTCAGTCCACACACCCTTGAGCATGGGAGGTCTCGCCAGGATCATCTCTGAGCATCTCTTTTGCTCAGCTTGATCCCTTTGAAGAGACTGTCTGTATTCATATGGAGCTGGCTGTGGGTATGCGACATGTGAAATGATGGCATTCCTGTTGTCCTGGTTTTCAAAGGACACTGTCACACACTACTCAGAGCTGTATCACGACTTCACCACCACGCAAGTGGGAATGCACGACCTTGTCCGGAGCTTCCGGCAGACCATGGACCAATACAGCCGGGAGCCTGGCAGATACAGGTGACCACAGGACTGCTTTTGTTCTTTATAGGCACAGAGTGTGATCTGTAGTTTAAACCTCACATGGTTGTGAGGCATAGTCTGAGCTCCAAGTCATAATTTAATAAGACTGCATAATTTTATTTCAGCTAGGTTATTCCAGGGTCTGATATATCTTGTCACACAGCTGATTTTCAGTTTCTTCTTTTGTGGGATTTTGCTAATGATAGCACTGATTTCAGAGTTTTGTTTTGTTTTGTTTTTTTTTTTTTTTAAAGACAGAGTGAGAGAGGAGAGAGAGAGAGAGAGAATTTTTAATATTTATTTTTTAGTTCTTGGCGGACACAACATCTTTGTTGGTATGTGGTGCTGAGGATAGGACCCGGGCCGCACGCATACCAGGCGAGTGCGCTACAGCTTGAGCCACATCCCCAGCCCCTCAGAGTTTTATAGAAATTAAATTAATTTAAAAGGTAATTTAGTAGTTAAGTGTTAGCCAGGAACTATTATTTTTATCATTATTACTGGGACTATATTTCCCTGTAGAGTATGAATCCAAATGTTGGAATCAACCTGTCAGTATATCACAATGCTTAGAAACACAGCTTTGGACTCAGATGGGCTTGAGGTGGAGTCTGGCTCCGTAGCTGGTTGGTCTCGGGCTGGTTGGTTAACATAAGTCTGTTTTCTCATCAATAAGAAGGTAATGGTAGGGGCTGGGGATATAACTCAATTGATAGAGTGCTTGCCTTGCATGCACAAGGCCCTGGGTTCAATTCCCAGAAGCACCATCAAAGGAAAAAAAAAAAACCCAAAGGTAATAGTAATAACCTTTTAAAAGGTTATTATAAGATAAATGAGATAATGTACATAAAGCACCTAAAATAGTGCCTAGCGTATAATATTCTACAAAATTAACTCAAGGTTAATCTGAAAATTTTGGACCATTTTTGATTTATGATTTTTGGATCAGGAATTTTCAACTAGTAAAAGTCTAGGTAAATACTATAAAATCTTAAAAAAAAAAAAAAAACCCTCCAAAATCTGAAATACTCTGGTCCCAAGAATTTTGGTTAAGGGATACTTAACCTGCGTTACTTTGTACTGGTCACCCAATAGAATCAATAGAAAAAGAAGCTTAAGAAATTTTCCCTCCTTGAAGTGGTGCTCTGATTATCATCTCCACTTTCTAGATGAGGAGACGAAGCTCTGAGCACGCAGGCGATGGTCCTGTGGGTAGTGATGGCAAAGATGGGATGTGAACCGAGGCACTGGGCCCAAGGTTGTGCAGTGACCCATTAATACACTGCCCTAGACACCACAGGTGACCCACTATGACCTTTCTTGGCCACCTGGCTTGTCTGCTTTCTAATGAGCCCTGCCCCTATCTGGCTAATAGTGTGTGTTTAGCCCCCACATTTAAAAAATAAGATATAAACAAGATGCAGAGTCTTTAGCCAGTCTCCTGACAGGCCCTGAGGGCCTCAAACCCTGCCAACTCTGACAGGTTCATGGGAGCCGAAGCCCAGGCAGAGAGCATCGACAGGACCATGATGTACTATGGGTTGCCATTTACCCAGGAAGCGGATTTTCCCTTCAACTATTACCTCACCACACTGGACGATCTTTCTGGGAACATTGTGCATGACGTCATCACATCCTGGATGGAAAACATGCCAGAAGGAAGGTGGCCTAATTGGATGGTAAGTCCTTGTGCCCATCTTGAGCCCTTTGAAGAGGCCATCTGTATACACATGGAACCAGCTGTGGTTCCATGATGTAACATGATCGTTTTCATGCTGTCCTGGTTTTCCCAAGGACTCAGTCCCCTGCGAGGAGGACCGGTATCATGACTTAACACCACATTGTTGTTGCACTTGTTGGACAGAAACACTAGGTTACACTAAAGTTATTAAAAAAGTAAAAAATAAAAAAAAATCTGATCCAGGTGCAGTGACTTAATTATAGTAAGCCCTAGTTAATTTATTATTGAAGAAAGAGAAAAAGATTTTTTTCCCTTGTACTGGGGATTGAACCTGGAGGCACTTAACTACTGGGCCATCCCCAGTGCATTTTCTTTTTTTGGTACTGGGGAGTGAACCCAGAGGTGCTTTACCACTGAGCTATAAGCCCACATCCCCAGCCCTTTTTATTTTTATATGTATTAAAATAATTCTCATAATTATACCTCTATAAGCCAATATGAAGTATTTTTCTAAATTTATGGCCAGAAAATTAGGTCAATTCTTGCCTCCATCCTTTTACTCTCTTTAAAAAAAATACATATATATATATATATTTTAAGCTGGTGGTGGACCTTTATTTATTTATATGCGCTTACTGTATAGTAAAGCATTTTCACACAGTAAGCGCTTTGCTTTTAGCACATGCATGAGATTTAAGTTGTGGGGTTATAGAAAAGAGTTTTAATTCTTATTTAAATAAGGAGTTACAGTATTACCTAGAGCATTTAGCAGAGAAATATATATAAAAATAGCAAACACCTTATAAAACTTTTTCTATATAAATTTATGTTGATTTACCTTTTTTAAAAAAATATTTTTATTAGCTATTGAAAGATCTTTATTAATTTGCTGATATGTGGTGCTGAGACTGAACCCAGTGCCTCACACATGCTAGGCAAGTGCTCTACCACTGCGCCACAACCCAGCCCATGTTGATTTACCTTTTAAAATTTATTTAAATAGTTCAAAAATGAAGACAGTAAAGGGATGTGTCAGAAGTCTACCATCTCTGGCCCTTTCCACCTTGTTTCCTTGTCCTGCTCTTTATGGAGGAAACACTTTTGTTTCCTGCCAATATTCTTATACAAATGTGAAAAAAATATGAATACGCATCCTCTAAGCACTATCTTATTTGCAGTGCCATTGTGAATTCTGACAGCACGTGGTTAGTTTTCAGTAGCCAAGAAGTAAATGGATCAGTTACACAGCAATCACTAAGCTAGGACTCAAATCTAGGCTTGCCTGCAACTACCTTTGGGCCCGGTGAACTGTGAAGTAGGGTAAGTCTTCCAGAAAACTGTATATAGAGCTGTGTTCTTAAAAATATCTGCTTTTCAGATTGGTGGACCAGACAGTAGCCGACTGACTTCTCGTCTGGGGAACCAGTATGTGAATATCATGAATATGCTTCTTTTCACACTCCCTGGAACTCCCATAACTTACTATGGAGAAGAAATAGGAATGGGAAATATTTTAGCCACAGATCTCAACGAAAACTATGATGCTGTAAGTTTAACACAATTGAATCATGCACCAGAGCAGTAAAATCAAGTCCTAGTCCTTTTGCTAAATCAGAGATTTTACTTTTCTATTCCATTGCGGCAAATCAGTTACTTTGCTTTTCTTTCTTTGTGGTTAGTAAGAATCATGAGCTTTCTTGTTTTGGGAGCTGTTTTCTGAGCTGCACAATTAAATTTATTGAGCAGAGTCAAGTAACCTGCATTCTAAAAAAAGACTTCAAAAAAATTATTTTGGTAGCAGGGATTGAACCTAGTGGTGTTTAACTACTAAACCACACTACTCCCCTTTTTATTTTTTGAGATGGAGTCTAATTAAGTCATTTAGGGTCTTACTAAATTGCTGAGGCTGGCCTTGAATTTGTAATCCCCCTGCCTTAGCATCATGAGTTGCTGATTATAGGTATGCAGCACCACACCTGGCAAGGAATCTGCATTTTAAAGATGTTTTCTAGCTGATTCTTAGACACCAGAATTTGAGACCGGTGGCTTTATCTGGAATATTATTCATTTCCCTTTATCCAAAACATGGAAAGCTAGGAATATTTCTTCAATCTTTATTTGACCTGCTAGATCTAATAACTGTTGTAGTCTTATATTATCCAGTGTTTAATCCAGAGGCTCACAGTTAGCTTTTCTTTAAGGATAAGGCTCTCATAACTGTGTTGCTGGCTACATGACCAATACTGAACCTTTAATTTGTATGAGATCCCATTCCCTAATACTTGGTTAAGGTAAAACATCTTCTCTGTCAGCTTCAGGATTTGTTTTTGCTCATGGGCAATAATAAGGCTGGATAAATGAGTTCAGGCTTGCTTGTACCAGACAGTATTCTTGAATTTGCCACAACTTTACCACAGAGAACATAGCATGAATCCATAAGGGCACATTTAAAAATCCCACATTTCTCATTTTTCAGAAAAAGCAGCAAAGATTCTACGCATGTTAAGGTTTATTTATTATGGTCTATTCATTCTTAAGATATTATTAGATATTTCCCAATTATGAGCTAAAACTCGTTTATGTATTGAATGTTAAGGCCTTTTCATTATGAATAATGAACATACACGTTAGTTAAGAGCTTTAGGGAAGTAAAATTATTAGCTAAATCAGAAAGTACCAAAGTATCTTTCTTTTAATAACCTGACCATTGCTTTCTCTTCCTGGTCTCTTTAACACAGAATACCCTTCTCTCAAAGTCACCAATGCAGTGGGACAACAGTTCAAATGCTGGGTTTTCTGAAGGCAATCACACCTGGTTACCCACCAATTCAGATTACCATGTTGTGAATGTTGAGGTGAGTATCAGTGAAAATTTGTTGATTCTAGAAACAAGAAATGAGTTTTTGTATTGACAACACAGTCATCCTGAGTGTGTCTAAAACCTTAACTGATACTCTTTAAATCTGTCAGAGACTTCCCTCGCAGGGACACAGAAAAACTTTAAAAATAAAGATATAGCAGGCAAATAGTAATAGAAAGCAAGCTTACAACTTAGCTGTCAAACAACAAGCTGGGTGCGATGGCACATGTCTATAATCCCATTGATTCAGGAGGCTGAGGCATGAGGATCCCAACCTCTGAGGCCAGCCTTAGCAATTTAGTGAGGCCCTAGGCAACTTAGTAAGACCCTATTTCAAAATAAAATAAAAAATAAAAAGAGCAGGGATGTGGCTCAGTGGCTAAGTGCCCTGGGTTCAATCCCCAGTACCAAACAAAAACAACTACATATATATATATATAATTTATATATAAAATATATAAATCTATATTTATATATCCTATATATTATTTATATATTTTAAATGTATTATTTAAATAAATACATATTTTTTTGAGTACAGGGGATTGAACCCTGGGGTGCTTAACCACTGAGCCACATCCCCTGCCCTTTTTTTCTTCTTTCTGATGCTGGGGATTGAACCCAGGGCAAAACAAGCACTCTACCAATGGAGCTATGTTCTCAGCCCCCCTAGTACTTTTTTAAATATTTTATTTAGAGACAGCGTCAATTCATTGAGTTGCTTAGGGCCTAGCTAAGTTGCTGAGGCTGACTGTGAACTTGTGATCCTCCTGCCTCAGCCTCATGAGCTGCTGGGATTATGCTCAGCCAAAAATGTATTTTTTAACCTAATCTTTCTATTCTTGAGCCTCATTTGCACACGTGCAAAATGAGAAATATGTAAGGATCTTGACTGAAGCATTGTTTGTAATAGCAGAATACTCTAGAATGATTTAAATATTTTATCAATAAAAAACCAGTTTAATCAATTATGGGACTAGTAGGTAGCTTTTAAAATGAGAATATGAGAATAGTTGCAGTGATCTGAGACCGTTTCTAATATGTATTAAATAGTATAGAAAGTAACATGCCACCAGTTATGTAAAGAAAAAAATGTCTACCTATGATTGCATAGGCACAGAATTATTTCATGATACATTAAAAGTGAAAGACTACAGTTAATAATGTCTGGGAGGGAAGCTCAGAAGCTAGGCAATAATGGAAGAAAACCTTT
The DNA here is from genome assembly GCF_045843805.1 of Urocitellus parryii. Classification (NCBI taxonomy): domain Eukaryota; kingdom Metazoa; phylum Chordata; class Mammalia; order Rodentia; family Sciuridae; genus Urocitellus; species Urocitellus parryii. The sequence goes on from NC_135542.1 coordinate 66,353,686, forward strand.
TCATTGTATACATTGGTCTTGTACTTGAGTTTTATACTGTGTGCATGCATTTCTCTAGTCAAAAAATGAAGTTATGAAAAGCAGGTTTGGAAATATTTAATAGCAGACAAAATAGAATTCAATATGAAAAGCATTATGAGACAAAGGCAATCAATTTCCAAAAATTGAAAAACAATAACAGTCCACTAAAAATTATGAATCTTTATGTAACAGTAGCTTCAAAATATATAAAACAAATACTCTGAGAAATGCAAAGAGAAAATTGACAAATCCATAATAACAGGAAGAGATTTCAAATTAGATAAAAATAGTAGCTGACACTGAGCACTTCTTATGTGAGCGGCACTGAACTATGCTTTTCATGCATTACCTACAGCTACAGAAAATGTTAGTAATAACTTTGACAAGTCATATACATGTACCATAAATAACTTTTATATCTGATAAACAAAGAATACACTTTTTCCCCCAAAACACCCATGAGATATTAATTTAAGACACATAATAAGCACCCACTTCTAAACAACAATAACAACGGTAACCACCACCCCAGAAAACATGGCTGGCAAGAGTACAATGAAATGAACATTGTTGATTTGGCAACAGCTCTTATGAAGAACAATTTGGCATTATGTATCGGATGTCCATACTCTTTGACATAGTAATTATCTTCTGGTAATCTATCCTAAATAAATATTCCTAAAAGTTGGGGAGGGGAGTGAAATTATAAGAAAATATTGGAAATGCAAATATTAAGTTGATATTTATGGAGGTTATATAATGATAGGAAAATGCTTAAAATGTTAAAGGGGAAAAAAGCAAGAAAAGTACATTGAATTATATATGTTTTATATAGTTGTAATATAAACCTAAATCTTTAATAGACTTATACTGCCTTTTACTGTTAAAAAAAATTTACATTAGCTAACTTTCACTTTAGGCAGATTTGTGTGTGTGTGTGAATGTGTAATTTTCTGTTCTATCATTAGTTATGCAAGAACCACATCTGCTGAAGTTACAATGATCTCTGCACAGTAGCAACTTACGTGATCCCACAAGAGAGGATAAATAAGCCCTAATTCATCAGAAGTTCTAAATCCATTGCCTTAATGGCTTTTTTTCTCTCCCAGGCGTTTGGCAGTTATAATACAGATAGAGAAACTTCATTTAGGCAAGTTCAGTATCATTAACTTAGACATGGACATTTGTTCGGGAATCTTGAGTGGAGTCAAAGTGTTTCTGCAACAGTTCTAAGACGGAGCACAGCAGTAGCTCCCAGTTAAGCTCAAAACCTGAATTTTGCAATTTTGATTGGCTTTTATATAAACTATTCTTATGTACTTATTAATGCTTATAATTTGGCAGTTATTTTAAGGGAAAAATAAAGCAAGTTTTGGGGGAAATAATTCCTTTAGATAATAAAATATTTTTTAAAATTATTGTAATCAACCATTTATGTAAGTGTTCTTTTTAAAAAATAGGTCCAAAAGACTCAGCCCAGTTCAGCCTTGAAATTATATCAAGAATTAAGTCTACTTCATTCCAATGAGTTGCTCTTCAGCAGGGGCTGGTTTTGCCTTTTGAGGAATGACAGTCACTCTGTTGTGTACACAAGAGAGCTGGATGGCATAGACAAAGTCTTTATTGTGGTTCTGAATTTCGGAGAATCAACACAGCTAAATCTACAGGAAATGATTTCAGGTCTTCCTACAAGACTGAGAATAAAATTAAGTACCAATTCTACCTCCAAAGGCAGTGAAGTTGAAACACATGGCATTTTTCTGGAGAAGGGAGATGGAGTCATCCTGGAACACAACACGAAGAACCTCCTTCATCACCAAACTGCTTTTAGAGATAAATGCTTTGTTTCCAATCGAGCATGCTATTCTAGTGCGTTAAACATATTGTACAGCTTATGTTAGGAATCTCTATGAAAGAGATGGGGACACTGGTATTTGGTTGTGTTGTAACTTCATGTATAGCATGCTGCTGGGTAAACTTCATCTAATTCTTAAGATATTTCGGTAGCTTGAATGTAACTACTTTAGGAAAGGTTCTCAAATGTTTGAAATAATAATAAAATGTTTAAAAGAAGATTGTTGCTTGTAGCAACTTTTAACTTTGAGATAACATTGATAAGTAATGATTAGAACACCGTCAATCCTAAGATTATTTGAAAGCTCTAAAGCATTTAAATGACAAGAATGTTTAGCTTTTTTATTAAAATGTATTCAAAGAAACTAGAATAAAGATTCAATGTCTTAATGTCTATAAATATTCACTAACAAAGAGGAAGGACATCGATTTGTAAACTGTTCAAAGAAAATCCTAGTAAAACAGATAAGAAAAAAGTACTGATTGGAAGGGAGGCCTGGGATTCTACAGCCTCCACTCTTTTCCTCATTCTTTTTAGAAGTGGTTGGACACAATACCTTTATTTTATTTATTTATTATTTTTATGTGGTGCTGAGGATGGAACCCAGGGCCCCACACGTGCTAGATGAGCGCTCTACCGCTGAGCCACAACACCAGCCCCTTCCTCATTCTTTTCTCCATGTCTTTTTAAGGAACATGGTTTAAAAACTGCTTTCCCTATGCTAACAGGCATGTACACCAGTGGAAGAGAACAGTATAGCAATTGTAATACAGACTTCGCAAAATCTGGATGGAGAAGCAACTTTAAAAAAAAAAATCACTTAGTAACTTAAAATCTCACTTTTGCTAATAACCCAATTTGGAAATAAGACTATGAAATATTTCAGTGTGTTTCCAATTCCCGTTGAATGTAACATTTCAAAATTTCAGGTATTTCTTAAGATCCTCGAAAACACTGGTGCTGTCAAGTCCAAGTTCCTCATATAGGAATTTAATCTGGGCTGTAATCTAAAAGAAACACATTTTAATATTAGATAGAAGGATTTTGTGGTAAAATTCCAGTGTTGTGATTCTTTCTTGGCTTATCCATCTTCACCTAACCCTCAAGCCAGCAATTTATGGCAGGGATACTTCTATTTGGGATGGAGACAAAGGCTTCCAATGATCAGGATTCAATTACCTTCTTTAACAGAGCTCCTTTATCAAGTACAGGAGAGAACCTTTTCTCTTGCTTGACTGTGACCGACCCTCCCCTCCTGGGTCTCAGCTAGACCTGACACTTATGAAGTAGCTCTGTCATAAACCCTGTTATAACCACTGAAAACTTTGAATATATACTTCTCTGTGCCAACTGAGAAGGGCTATAGAACATACCTTTTTGTGAGAATCTTCAATCACATGATTTCCTCCAGGCTGAATATCTAAAATAATATTGGGGGCCTGATAGCCTGAAAGAGTTAACACATCAAACAATTAGGAAGTCTTTAGAAGATTGAGATACATTTCTTTCTTTTTTTTTTTTTGTACCAGGGATTGAACCCAGGGGTGCTAACTGCTGAGCCACATCCCAGCCCTTTTGTCTATTTTATTTAGAGCCAGGATCTTGCTGAGTTGCTTAGGGTCTCACTAAGTTTCTGAGGCTGGCTTTGAAGTCCCGATCCAGCCTCCCAAGCCACTGGGATTACAGACTGGTGAGACCCATTTCTTCTCTTTTCTTTTAAGTACTTTATTCAAATAATAGTAAAGGAATACGGGCAAGACCACCATAACCACCACCAAAGAGAGGGAAGGGGCAAGCAGCAGAAGACAAGTTTCTGAACTAGGGCAAATGGGAAAAGACCCAGTGGCTAAGATAGCTGGATGGAGGGGCCGTGGCACCATATGGAGAAAGATGTGACTGAGGAGGGAGTCAGCAGCTCTGTGAAACTGGAGAGACACTGATTTATAGGTAGGTTCCCTTGGCATGTCTTGGCATTCAATTTCAAGGCAAAAAGGAAAAGTTCTTATTTAATAAAAATGAAAAGAACCATCTAGAAGAAACTAAACAGCTAGTTTGGGCACTGAAGCTCCAAAGCAAAACTCTCAGAATCTTTCACAGATTCCCAAGAATAATATCTCAGTGGATATCTTTAAATGAATAAATGATTGCATGAGAGTACATTTCTAAGTTCCAGTTGATATTTAAATTTACTTTTTCTTTTTGTCCTTTGAAAAGAGGTGAGGCTATTATTACACTTTAGCTGTGTAATCAACAGAAAAAAAATGATTTGTCCTCAATCATGGTCTGATGATTTGGTCTGAAGCTTGAGATGTACTCTGTATGCTAAGGGTTCTAGTCCATCTAGCCACATTCCCTAGGTCCTGGAGTCTCCTACCTTCACCTGTGTCCTTAGTATGCTCCATGACGGCTTCCTTCAGTTTCTCAGTATAGTTAACAATTCCTTTCAGAGGTACACGTTCATCGTTTTCATAAGCTGTGATGTGAATTGAAGGATAATGCTAAAAGAAAATACACGTATGAAAAGTTCACATTACTCCTATGGTCTCTTCCATTAGATCATGAAAAAATAACTGCCTCCAATTTTTTCCCAAGTGCTAGAGGTTTTTTCTCATTTAATATTCTTGAGTGAGCCTATTTGTTACCTAACTTATTCTTTTCTGAAGAGATCATAACTTCATCTCATCTAGTAATTAAGGTATAATAATTATTTTCCTGAAGTATTAAACTGAAAAGACGGAGCATGAGCACAATGGTGCTGAAAGATGTTTGGGTATCACAGTGGAGACATCTCTAAAACCCCTGCCTACTCCTGCCTCATCACAGGTAAGCACCCCTTTACTTTCTCTATTACGTCAGGACAGTATATGGCAACCACATTTTTCCTACCTGAGGTTTAATATTTTGATAGGGGCAGTAACGTTTTATGTAGTTCTTGTGCTTTTCATCAGATGAAGGATTCCCCCACTCTTCTAGTTCTTCTAATGTCAGAGGAAGTGTAGTGTCCATCATAGTGTTGAGAACATCCAAGAAAGGTGCCTAATAAAAAAAGCCAAAGAAACTTCTTTTTCATCTAAGGAGTTGGCAATGTAAGTTTCAGAAAAATATTACTTTATAAATATGCATACTGACACAAGAGAATATATCTTAAGAAGCCATGTGGATTCCCAGAAAATTTGGAAAATATCCAAGGTAAGAGAAAATGACCACTGACTCCTTGGTTTACATGCTTTTCAGCTTTTTCTCTTACTACCAGTCACCACAGCTAGTGGGCTCATCTCTAATTCGTGTTGGCTGCTGAGTCTCTGAATGTTTTTCCTGCATTTGGAAAAATGCCAACCTTATCGGACACAACCTGTCTCTCACTGTAGAGATACTAGATGTACCTCTTTCTTTTTCCCTGAAGCTTTAGAGTAGCAAATTATGTAGGTGTCACAGACATGTGCTCCAGACTCTGGAAAATCCATGATTTAAAGAAGTGCTGATCAAGGTGAATTTCTTTGCAAAACTGTGACATTGTCTCCAGTTTGTAGAAGCTGCACTGTTAGAGGGAGGTGATTTGTGCTTCCCAGTGGCAATAGTGGCAACTCTGTTGGGCAGTTCTGTATCTGCCTGGCAGCCTCTGACACTGGTTCTGAACACACGTACTCTGACCTAATACCATTTGATAAAACCCCTTTCTGCTTGAATCAGTTTTTGGTGCTTGTTATTAAGAACTTTGACTCATACACGAATCCTCCACTGTTGGATATTTTAGGCTGACTAGTTCTTCACTAGGATAGCAACCTGGATAAATCCCTATACACACATATTTCTGATGGTATCTTTTCTAATATCTAAAAATAAAGGTTAGTACCATTTTCTATATATTGTAAATGATTCTGCTAATACTATCTTCGGGGATAGCCCCTCGCCCCCATAATTTAGTGTAGCTGTGTATTTTTTAAACAGATTTATAGGGCTGGGAGTATAGCTCAATTGCAAAGCACTTGTCTAATATGCACGTGGCCCTGGGTTTTATCCCCAGCAATGCCAAAAAGAAAAAAAGAAAGAACTTTTAAAATAGATTCATGGATTAGGGCTATTTAAAACTTATTTATTTACAATAAGCCCACACTGTATACCCTTCGCTCTCAATACAACACTGAAAAACCCCGAAAATAATTTACTTTCACCATTCCAGTCATTATTTTCCAGAGTAACTAGGAAACAGGAGAATGATAGAGGTAAAATCATATAGCTATAATATAGCTTAATAATTCTGAACACTAAGACAGCAGAGCATTTTCAGAACAGAGTATTTCAACTAAAGTACAGGAAAACTAAACCTCAAAGACCATTAAGAATGTAATATTTAAAAACAGCTCTTAAAATCAGTACTAAAATGTTGATGGGCAGTGAGTGTTGAACTGACTAGTATGAGTCACAGGGTACACAGCATTTGGTCACAGATACCCCACCCCCTTGTGGAAGTGTGAGGCACAGATGCTTCATCTTTTCCCCATCAATTCTAAATACTCAAAGAGAAAATGGTCAACGGGAATAGCCACTAACCTTTTAGTAGAATCCTTATAAATTAGTAAAGAACACTGTCAGAAAATAATATGTACAAAGTAAATACTGTGATCAAAATTATTTTAGAAGTTTTCCTAGATCTACAATTTTGTTTAAACTGAAAAGCTTTGTTACATTCCGAGGCTGTGGTAAAACCATAACAGAAATTTTTTTTTTCTTAGAATGGTCTATGACTCAGGCCTGCATTCTGTAAGCAGAGTGTACTTACCTCCAAAGTCACAGCTCTCAGGATCTCTGGACTAGAATTACACAATGCTCCCACAAGCACCCCTCCAGCACTGAAAGCAGTCAGGGTTGTTAGACTTGGCTGAGAAAAGCCTTGGCCATGAAGCGTCTTAATGCAAGCCTCTAAGTCAGCAAGGCCATTGAGTTTTTTAGTTAGTCGGCCGTCAGCATGCCACTGGAGGCCCAACTCACCACCACCCCTGAAATTAAAGGGCGAAAAAAATTTTAGTAGAAAAAAAATGATACAGATGTAGGTAGAGGTCAGCAAATTATGATTGGAAGCCCGTTTTTATTTATTTTTTTAATGGATCTCCAGCTAAGAACTGTTTCTACATTTTTAAAGGCTAGGGAGAAAACAAGGAGGATGTAACAGAGGTAGTGTGCAGCCTGTGAAGCCTAAAATGTTTACTATGCAGTTTTTTTTTTTGGTGTGTGTGGTTCTGGGGATCAAGTGGAGGAACCCGGTTATCCTCTAACACTTAGCTATGTTCCCATGTCACTATCTAGTTCTTCAGAGAAAAATCTTAATAACCTCTAACATGGACAACAAAAGACTGATCCAATAAATAAGTTATCAGAGGTTGTCTAAGTGCCTGCCAACCTTATAAATATAAACAAGAAAACTTCCCCACGGAGATCAAATTTTGTGAAGAAAAAGTTACTATAAGCATTGTGGTCACTGCTGTAACAGTGTACTTAGGTATCACAGAGCAGAGGAAAGAACATTAGGAGTAATGTGAAAGAAGAATATGAGTTTTTAGAAAGGCCTCAAGACAGAAAAGATACAACATGTAGAAGGGCAAGGAGGTGGCAGAGCATGTAATTTGAAAGGACATGATAGATGCCGCTAGAGATAAGCCAAATCATTGACAGCATTAAACTGAGGAATCTGGACGTTGTTCTGGAGATGAAGTGGGAAGGACTTTTAGCAGAAAAAAAATTTGTGTTATATGGTGGTATATGCCTGTAATCCTACTGATTCAGGAGGCTAAAGCAGGAGCATCACAAGCTCAAAGTCAGTCGCAGCATCTAGTGAGGCCTTAATTTGATGAGACCTTCTCTAAATAAATAAATAGGGATGGAGATATGGCTCAGTGGTTAAGTGTCCGTGGGTTTAATCCTTGGTACCAATTTATACACACACACACACACACATACATACATACATACATGTAATATATTTTTGTCTTGAATACAACTAAAATAAAATGGAAGTTAGATTGGAAAAGTCTGGTATACAAGGCTGTTTAAGAAAAACCTAAACTCCAGGAAATCAGATGGAAATAATAATGTAACCATGTATAGAGACTGATACTTATATTCAAGAATCCCCAAAGCCTATCCTTTTGCTCTTTGGTTCATATAATCTGTTACTGAATCAAATTCTATGGAGCACAGGATTTAGGAGTATATATAACTAACACTACAAAAGAGAAAGTTTTTGCTCCCCAATATATTGTTATTTTAGTTATGTTACCACATTTTGGAACTCTCATGCTAGGTGTGCGGACTCACCTAACATGGCAATATGCTAATATCCATCCATCATCTACCAAGACCCTCCTCTCAGGTCTGAAATTCATTTTCAAATCCATTCCATAAGCTCCATATACATGTACCAGGAGAGGTTTCTTCTGTAAATCCTCAGAGTCCGTTTTGTGGAAAATAGTCATTGGCACTAATTTTCCATCCTGGAAATAAAGAATAACTATATATATAAAGAAGCAACTTTTAAAGCAGTGTTACCCCTACTTTAAAATAAGCTGAAATGTACTTTCACCCCCTTATGTGCTATTTATTGGTGTTGAATATAAAATTTATTTAAAATAAGAAGAGTTATGATCTCTAAAAATATATCACAGTTCTTGGTTTCAGTAGCCTGACCTACTGTATTAACTAGAAAAGAACAGCAAGACTGGTTTGAAAACCTTTTATTAAACACAGCTTTCTATAACAGTGAAGTGACTTTTTAAAAGCATTCTTTATTATTTAATATTACTGTAATTTCTTTCTTTCAGAGCAAGCCAAAATACCTATTAAGTTTGGAAATACTAGTACAAAATTCTTCCTATGCCTAAGGAATTTCTCATTTTTGCATATTTACAAATAAGGTGACCAAAAGTCTTTATAAATTTCCCATCCTCTATGAGCAAAATTCTAAACCATTAGAACTGACACTACTGACAGCCACTCACATCCTCTTCAAATCCCTATTTATCTTTATTAAAAAAAAAATTAAGGGCTTAAAGTAAATTTCATAAAATTTAACAGTTAAGTAGCTTTTAGATCATCTAATATTCCCCTATGTAGCTTAACTCATCAACCCCAGACACCATAACCCTTTGGGCAGAAATAATGCAATAATGGAATTACTTTTGATCTTCCTCATAAAAAAGGACGGAGAAGGGCTGGGGCTGTAACTCAGTGGTAGAGTGCTTGCCTAGCACCTGTGAGGCACTGGGTTCGATCCTCAGCAACACATAAAATAAAATAAAGGTGTAAAATAAAGGAATAGATACAATAACTGCCCTATTGAAGTGTGTAGTACTTTATTTGATAAGCTAATACAATCACAGAAGAAAAATGCAAAAAAATATTAATAGAAAAGCATGAATTTCCATATAGAAAATAATATAACCAAGTCAGTTTCCCTATTTTTTTCATCTTCATTTTGAAAACTTCAATGTAGGGCAATAAATAGAGTGTCATCAAATTGACAGGAAATCTCATTCAGACTACTACTTGCTTGTGACAGCCCAAGTGAATTTTCACTCTTCAGTAAGATTCATTCTTATAAATCTTTGTGTGTGTGTGTGTGTGTGTGTGTGTGTGTGTGTGTGTGTGTGTGTACCGGGGATCGAACTCAGGGCACTTAATCACTGAGCCACATTCTCAGCCCTTTTTTGTATTTCATTTTAGAGGCAGGGTCTAACTGAGCTGCTTAGCGCCTTGTTGCCAAGGCTGGCTTTGAACTCTCAATCCTCCTGCCTCAGCCTCTGGAGCTGCTGAGATTACAGGTGTGTGTCACCACGCTTGGCTGTATTGTAAATCTTGATATAGACTAATTTGTAAAAGAAAAAAAAATCTTGGTCTTTCCATCCCTCTGCCTTTTCCACAACTTCAATTATATAATCAGAAAAAATTGCTGATTGAGAACTTGTGAAAAGGAAGAGATAAAAATAGTAGGTGGTCCCTGTCATGGGCTGGATCCCAGAATTGATCAGCAGCACATGAAATGCCCGTGGAAAGGAATGGCACCTTCCATTTAGCACTGCTTCTCCCCTAATGCCTAAAGAAACCCTTGACTCTACAAGAACTTAGGTTAACTGTTCTTTCCATCTGGGGTAATTAACAACATTTTGGTAGACTGCTATAATCTCATATTTGTAAAAGTAAACAAAACCTAAAAGTATTTATCTTGATGACACACAAACCAACCAAAAAACAACTGAAGGCATTTAACTAAATGGTTAACAACAATTTTTTCTAAGAAATGCAGCAAATGGGACTGAAAAGTAGTAATGCAAATACTGCACATTCTGTATTTTGCATTTATTCTAACAATATTTTGCTTTTGCAATTTGAAAATAAGATTAAAATTGCTTAAAGTATTAAAAGAAAACAATGGATTAAAGAAAAAAATTCATAAGGAAAAAAGGTCTGTTACAACAATTTATTCTTTGTTAGAATACATGAAATTACTTGAAATATGATATGCCACGGTCTGAAAATTCCTTAAATTCAAAGTTAGCTTATTATTTGCATCAATTTGTAAATTCTGTATTTTGCCTATACCTTGAATATGGATATTTGTTATTTCCTTTTTTTCCTCTTGTGGTATTATGGATAGAACCCAGGGCATTCCATTAGTGAGCTACTTCTCCAGCCTTTATAATGTGAAGCATTATATTGCCAAGGTTGGCCTCAAATTTGCAGTCCTCTAGCTTTAGCCCGAGTAGCTGGGATTATAGGAGTGTGTTACCCTGCTTCTTATTTCCTTTTAAATTTCTTCTCTCTCTCTAGTGCTGTCCTTAGTAATCTTTTCTCCTCTATTTTGGCTTTTCTATCCTCCTTTATATTTCTTTTTGTGTGTGGTACTGGGGATTAAACCCAGGAAGTGCTATGCCATAGATCTATATCTCCAATTCTTTTTATGTTTTATTTTGAGACAAGAGTCTTGCTGACTTGCTCAGGTTGGCCTTGAACTTGTGATTCTCCTGCCTTGGCCTCCCAAGTAGCTGGGATTACAGGTATGTATCATTATATCCAGTCTACACTTCTTTCGTTTTTTTTTTTTTTTTACACTTCTTGAATTGTGTCATTTCTCCACACACTCTGCGCTTTACAGAAAATGAGATCTTTTGCCCCTTTCTAGCTTACTTAGTCATCCTAGAAGTCTTATCTGGGACAATATTCGTCAGAGAAGGCTTTCCTGATCTCTGCAATTAATAATCTTATAGCCCTTAGCTATAAGATTTCACTGCATTCAGTACATTTCCTTTGCAGGAATCAGTTTTATTAGTAATTATTTACTCAACCTCAGGCATCTTCCTTGTTAGATTTAAGTTCCATGAAATGCCCATGGAAAGGAATGGCACCTTCCATTTAGCACTGCTTCTCCCCTAGCAGCAACTATATTTGTCTAGATCACCCCAGTCAGCTGCTGCCATACCTTCATAATTAATGCCATAATTGCAAACCAACCTTATTTACTTAAACTTTTTCTTTAACTCAACTTTTAAAATTCAAACAAAAACAACACTTGAGATAAAGGTTTTAACATGCTACCAATAAATTTTTTAATCCATGTTAAAATAAAGACATGAGCATTAAAGTTAAAAAACAATCTATGTATTCCCTAAAATCATTTGAGCCTTACTGTGGTTGAAAAGATCAATTGGTGTTGATGTAATTCCAGAAACTGCACAGTATGCTTTTAATAAAGAGGAGCTGAAAGTTGATTCTAAAAGACCTACCTTGCTTTTGGCTTCTAGACGTAAAACACGACTAGTCTTTGTAATTGGGTCCTCATGCCCAGTTTCCTCAAACAGTTTGCCTTCTGCAAACTTATATGTGTAATATTTTGGGGGTCTTATTGGAGAGCAGAGTTGAAAGGGGCAGTTCTTTGGGTCAGAATTTGTATCCATGATGAATCCACAGGCCCAAGGAGGGAGCTAAAGGAATAAAACAGTTATTTTCATTCTATTTCTATACTAAGTATCACTAATTAAGTTTCTGAGTCAGCCTCAAACAAGATGTGGACATCTAGTTTACTTTCTGTCACCACATGTTTCATTTAAGAATTACATCACCACAACAAAATATGTTTCAAGTAAAAATAAAAATTCTATATTAATGACCAATAAAATAAGGAACAATTATAGGAAAGGTTTATCATGATTCTAGATTTACGAGAAATCTCTTTTAACACAGAAGTTTATTTGGGGATGTATAATTAGGCAGTAAAATAGCAGAATGATTAAGAATTAAGAGCAAATGAAACAGTAATTCCAGAACCCAGCAATAGTCATTCTCACAGGACACAAAATCCCTCACAGGTGTGTTTTGCATAATTTTCCACCAGTCCTTAGCCTGCTGCCTGGACAGCCCAGCGATGACGGTTATTATTCAAGGGCTACAAACGGGCTCAGCAGCACTAAAGCATTTACAATTTGTTTCTAACTTTAGCTTCCAGGCTAACCATTGTGCAGAACAAAACCTTTCCACGCACACCTACTCTGAGAGACTCACAGCTATTATACTTAAGATTCTTAACTTTAAGAAAAAAGGAAAGGAATCAAAATTTATTCTCTTCGATCAGCAGGGTCCAGCTTCAAGCCTTCCACTAACATTCCACTTACACCTTTTAAAGAACTCTGGTAAGCAGGTTGACGGAGTGTTAGAAAAGGTACTAAAAGTCAGAACGTTAAAAGAAAATTGCCTTTCTTCCTGAGTAATTGTAGAAAGAGCAAATTCCTTAGAAAATCAGAGGTCTTGGCACAGCAACATCACTGGCAGGCATTACTGAAAAAGGGTAGATGAGGGATGTGTGAATAAAAAGCACACTATTTAACCTGCAGAATCTATACATGAAGAATTTATGTTCACCAAGCAAATTTCTTCTAATTAATTCAAAGAATCTATTTGTGAAACATTACTAAGTACATGCATTTGTAATGTCTAAAAGTTACTGACTTATCCCCTTAGATTGAGGATTACAGAAAAAAGCAATACTGCAAATGTCATAACCAGGCATCAGAGTGACGGGACAGGGTTCCTTAGTCCACAGAAACACAAGGTTTTCTGTTTCTGGTGGGACTTTAGGAACATTTCCATATAATGTGTGTATTAAGCTGTCTTAGTTTTAAACTAACTGGCACTAAGATTATAATTCTAATCATGACCAAAACTGCTCCAATGGACTTTATAAAGTTTGACCAGATAATATAAAAGTAAGTCTTAACTACCACTAGCCTACTGAGATAAGCCTGCAGTGAATCTGTTTATATTAATAGACAGCATCCAAATATATGTTGGCCAGGTGATAGGCAGACATTCCATATATATCTGACAGAAACAAGTTTGTTTCTAGCATTCTTATAGCATTTAATTCAAAGAATTCTTCAGACATAACATGCTGAAAGAAAATCAGCCTGGGTATGTGGGCTCCTCTTCCAAATAAAACTGATGTTAGTACAATATAAAAAAAATTCCCAATTTAAATTATATATAACCAACTGCCTAATGTAACTTCTTTTTGTGGAAAAAAAATGCAACCAGAAAACACTGGTAATATAATAAACAAGGACAGAAAGCAACATAAGATGGGTTTACATTTCCATTCAGTGGCAGAAACACAGGGCACATAACCACTGCTTTACTAAGGATGTGGGACTTGGGAGCAGAGGTCAGTGGCTGGGCACTGAGTTATTGCTATACTTACAGTTGTGAAGATATCTTATAGAAATATGGAGAAAGAGAAATATAATGACACTTAACTACTTCTGAAGTCCATACTGATAGGCAGTATTTTAAGTAAAACTGCATTAAAAGCAAGGTCCTCCAAATAATTCTAGAATAAACCTGATAAATATCCAGTATACAGAATTCCTTTTAAGAAAAAGGACATGATATTATTCAAAATCTGATAATCTATTAAGCTAAATGTATATGTATTTTGGTTAACACTACTGTCTTTTGAAAATAAGACATACCTTCAGAGACCGCACTGAATCATCAGCCAGACCAATCACATTAACATAAAGCAGATTGCTGTGCTTCAAGAATAGAACACAGTGATCCTTAAACATGTCCAAGTCTACAACTTTTGTATTTCTCTTCATTGTGAAAAACAAATCCCAATTCATAATAGCAGGGGTATCAGCTGCTGTTCTCATTAGCTGTGTGGAACAAGGAAAAAAACCTAGGTAACAAAACATGAAGGATACAGCATCCAAAGATGAAAGCTAGACCATACCAGTTGTCACTATTTTATGAAAAGCAGAAGAAATTAGCTCTGCATCAGGTACGAAGTGTGAACTTCACCCTGGGAATAAGACCAGGCTAGCCTGCTATGGTGGTGAGACCTAGTGCATATGGCAGTGCTTATGACAGCCAAGCAGCAGACATTTAGGTAAGGACACCGATAAACCAGTGGATTATGGATGCATCGATGAGTCTAGTGGAGCACAATCCCAACGGCCAACTTGAAAATCTTGAGCTTATAAATTTGCTCTTTTAAGCCACTTAGGTTTAGCTTTGATAACATAATCAGTGTAGAATGTTTCACTTACTAACCTTTTGGGATCAATTAAAATATATAGAGGCACTGATGCTAAGGGAATAGAAATGGGTTTGGTAATGTATAGGGAGGCAGCATTAATTTCTAAACTTTTGTAACAAGTCAACAAAACAAGCATATAACTCTTACAGCAAGAACTGTTGAGGGAAGTGTCACGCTTATCAATCCGAGAGGAGACAAGTCAGAATCCAGAATTACCTTGAATTCTGTAGGCTCTCCAACATTAGTGAGAATGTACAATTCATCATCTCTGTGTTCAACATAGTAAAGGACCCCATGTATTCGCTTCTGGATAAGTACTGGTGGGTCCCAAGGGCTCAGGCCATCTATCAACCACACTTCAGAAGTGGTCTTGTTCATAATATTTATGGTAAGGAAACGACTATCCTTTGTAAGATAAAGGAAAACAAAATAGCTAGAGAGAAGTGAGAGAAAGAGAAAGAGAGAGGAGAGAGCTCAGTAAATTTCAAATGGGTGCTATCTTACTATTTCATATACATGTTATTTATGATTTATATATTTTTTTAGATGAACACAATCCCTTTATTATATTTTTTCCTGTGTTGCTGAGGATTGAACCCAGTGACTCACACATGCTAGGAAAGCATTCTACCACTGAGCTACAACCCCAGTCCTATACATGTTACCTGTAATGCAGATAGAAAGATTTTAAAATTCCTTAGTGAATACTGATTGCAAATTTAAAAATTGGCTATTATTTTTCACATTCTCCTCCCAAATCCATTCAAAATTATTTTTTTATCATAAATGTTTTTCAAACAGAGAAGTTGCTAAAAGAACTGTAGAGAAAATACCCATTGCTAACATTTTCCTTTATCACCTTTTTATGTATTCATTAATCCATCTTTATTTGGATGCATGGTAAGGCAAACTATACACTTCATCTTTCAACGACATTAATAGATTCTAGGGTTTTCTGCTGAGAAAAGGAAATAAACTTTCTAGAGGAGATATGAAATAGGGAAGAAAAGAGGCGGAATGTATCCTTATTTTGTATTTTCTCTGTATCTAATCTTTATTTTACTCTTCTAATTTTTATAACATAATAAAACATTAGGAAGAAAAATCCTCACAAACTCACTAACATAATACATTTAAAAACTTAACGGAACTTACGTTTTCCATTTTTTCCTTTTAAGGTTTATTTATATTTCATGGATGTCTTTTTTTAAAATTTTTTCAATATTTATTTTTCAGTTCTGGGCGGACACAACATCTTTTGTTTGTATGTGGTGCTGAGGATTGAACCTGGGCCGCATGCATGCCAGGCGAGTGCGCTACCGCTTGAGCCACATCCCAGCCCTCATGGATGTCTTTAAATAGATAAAATTATACTACAGATGTAAGTTTTGATTCTGCATTTATTTTATATAATGTTGCTACTTCCCCCTACATTTAAATATTTATGATTACTATTATTAATGTCTAATATTCTATCAGGTTGAATCTTAAAATTTAGATTTTAATGTTTCATTGTAAGAAATATTCATGAATATCCTTTCCTCTTCTCTGGCATTTACAATTATTTCCTTAGTATCCTTTTTTAGGAACTGAAATACTAATTTAATGATGAGTATTTTTATGATTTATAAATATACCAAAAATTAAGGGCATTATACTATTTCATACTGGTACACTAGATGGCTTTAAATGTTATGTTTACATTTTTCCTTATTATAAAAACAGTCTAGGTCTAGGGTTGTGGCTCAGTGGTAGAGAGCTTGCCTAACACATGTGAGGCCCTGGGTTTGATCCTCAGCACCACATATACAATAAAATAAAGGTATTGTGTCCACCTACAATTAAAAAAAAAAAAAAATATATATATATATATATTAAAAAAGCAGTCTATACTGAAATATTGAAAAAGGTAAAGGACAATGATAATTCTGAAGCCCACTCCAGAAATAAGCCCTATTTATATTTTGGTAAAATTTCTTCTGTATTGTGTTATATTTTCATGTTTTGGTCAACCGTATTTCTTTTGTGCAATGTCTGTGTCCACATTAAATTTGAGATGTAGTTTAAATTATTGGTATGTAGGGCTGGGGATATAACTCAGTTGGTAGAGTGCTTGCCTCACATGCATAAGGCCCTGGGTTCAATCCCTAACAACACACACACACACACACACACACACACACAAAATTGGTATGTAAACACATACCAATATGTATATAAATTTATCCTCATAAATTAAGGATAGTAACATATTTTTGATAAAAATGCTTTCCTCCATTTTGTTGTCTAGATTTTTAAAATTACGGCATTTAATATTTTAGGTAGGCAAGGATACTGGCACTATGCATTCTAATTTATTCAGTGATTTTATGCTTTGGAAATATTTCAATGTTGAGTAAAATACTTATATTTTCATCTCTTTCTTTTGGGGGAGTTTCTTTTTTTCAGTAGCCTTTTAAAATCTCTTAACAATATATACCAACATGATGAAAATTATTTTGTCCCAAATAGTCAATATTTCCCACAGCATCACAAAATAGTAACTATTTTCATTAGTCTGTGATGTCTCTTTTCTTATCTAAGTTTTCATACATACAAAGGTCCATTTTAGAGTTATACTCTAGACTGTTATTTGTCTGACAATTTGTATTACCTTAGTTGTTGTAGTTTCATATGTTTTAGTGTAGGATTGTAGGGCAAGTCCCCTACCATACTTTGCTTTCTATTGCCAACACTTTGTTATTTTTATCTATTTTATTTGGTTGTTTTGTGATGATAAGTCAAAGCACAAATTACTTGGTAGACATATAGTTATAGGAAAGTGAGAATACAAGTGGCTCTGTAGTAAAACGTTTCTTAGAAAAAGGAGACAAAGAACCTGAAGGACTAGAGCCTACTCCTGTTTCCCCATTTACTTCTACTGATACGTTTATTTTCCCAAATTGTTTAAAAAATAATAATGGTTATGATGAAAGATAAGAACAACAGAAAAAAGACCCTTTGTTAGTACTTTGATATATTTTCTCTTAATTTTTTTTAAAAAGATGGATTTTTTTTTCCTTTTAAAATTTAAAAATTTTCAATATACAGCTGGGTACGGTGGCGCATGCCTGTAATCTCAGTGGTTTGGGAGGCTGGGACAGATGAATCACTTCAAAGCCAGCCTCAGCAAAAGCAAGGCATTAGCATGAGTTGCTTAGTGAGACCCTGTCGCTAAATAAAATACAAAATAGGGCTGGGGATGTGGCTCAGTGGTTGAGTGCCCCAGAGTTCAATCCCTGATACCAACAAAACAAAACAAAATTATGTAACAATTTCCAAAATTTCAAATTTCAATAATTAAATTTCTTTTTTCTTATTATTAATTGTAGAGGCAGACATTATGCTTGCATGTATAGCAAACTCCAATTTCCCATTGTGCAATATTATTTGGATATATAAGTGGTGAGTTTGAAATGATTTGCGTGGATTTTTTTTTTATACTAAGTTTAAGACTTTTTTATACCTTTGTTTATATATATATATACAAACAAATATATATGATTTTTATGTGGTGCCAGGGATTGAACCTAGTGCCTCATGTATACTAGGCAAGCACTTTACCACTGTGCCGTAACTGTGGCCCTTGCATGGATTTTTAAAATTGCATAAATATTTAAAGAGATGTATACTCAAAAGGACGAAAGAGACCTGGAATCAAGAACTAAATCTTGGAAGACATTTGGAATTAATATATAAATGTCATTTTCAAATCTTGAAGCATCCAAGTAAACCATCACAATATGTAGAAATTGAGCAAGAGATGGTTTGCCCAAGCTCAATCATATGATCAGCATGTAGAAAAGTAAGCCTAGAACCCCCCTTGCTAGACATTCCAAGTCAATTACCTTTCTTACCTAAAGATTTAGCTTCTTTCTACCACAAAGGAAGAGCAGGAATGAACACTTAGCAGGTGCCTGTTTTGTTGCTTACCAGCTGCACAATTCTAGGTTACCTTTAACTATCTGGATTTCAACATACTAATTTCTAAGAACATTACAGATGTATTTTTAAAATTCCTCATGAACGATCTAAAATGTCAAGTTTTGGAATGGCATGCAAGGTTACTCTGAGCCTGCTTCACTGGGATTTTTGGCATTTGGATACCCAGAGGCTTCAGAGACCTGGCCACTTCCTGTGCTTTTCTAATTTAGCCCTGTTCCTGGTTCCTTGTACCATGAATAGCATTCACACTAGAAAAAACAATTTTTGAGGCCTGGGGAAAAATGGTTATTTTTCAGTGACTTAAAAAATCAGGTCCTCAGGGCTGGGATTGTGGTTCAGCAGTAGAGCACTGTCCAGCACATGTGAGTGAGGCTCTGGGTTCAATCCTCAGCACCACATAAAAAAAAAAAAAAATAAACAAAATAAAGATATTGAGTCCAACTACTTCTAAAAAATAAATATAAAAAAATATAAAATAAATATAAAAAAATTAGGTCCTTTAATTCTGTCTAGATCCTTCCCTTTAGAATCTAAATGGTTCTCTCCTTAAAATATGTAAATTACATGGCTCTGGAAATATTTGAAAATAGAAGAGTTAACATTCAAAATGCACCAATCTTTAGGAATATATTAACAGGCATTCTGCCTGAACATGATTTTTAGAGACACTCTACCACCAAAATAAAATAAAATAAAATAAAATATTTTTGAACAAATCTACTGAAGTACTAGAAACAAATATGATAAAGAACCCATCTGGCAGAGGTTTTTTTCTAGTCATATGTGCAATAACAACTTTTTAAAAAGCAGGCAGCCAGGGGCTGGGGTTATGGCTCAGCAGCAGAGCGCTCGCCTTGCACATGCAAGGCCCTGGGTTCAATCCTCAGCAGCACACAAAAATAAATTTTAAAAAAATGTATATATAAAAAATAATATACTCTTAAACAAACAAACAAACAAACAAACAAACAAACAAAACAGGCAGCCAAATCTGGGTTAGCAGGGGCAGATAAAATGAAATGATAAAGTCAGTTTGGCACACTATCTATAGATTAGTTCTATGGCTCTACTAATGTTATAATGTAACTTTTGGGAATCAATTTTACCATCATAGATTTGTTGAAGTTAAATTACATTTTTTTTCCTCTAAAAAATTTATTCAGAAATTGTCCAACCTACACTGTTAAATGATGTATGAGGTCTACCATGTATTTGTGTTTGAAGATAACCAGTCTCTGATTGTGAACATAAACAATTAATAAAAGAATGATCACCATAGCCTTATTATGCAAAAATTAACATTTCAAGTCAAACAACACCAGTACTTCTGTAACTGAAAAACCATTCTGGAGAAAAGGACTTAACTGCATTTTAGTACCTTGGGTCTTTTTCTGTGTAAAAACGTTCATTACGTTTGTTATCACCAAAAGTGGCTCGATATACATCATGACAGCGAAGATTCCTCTGGAAGGTGTAGAATAAAACATCTTCATCTTCTTCGTCCTTCACCCATTCTGAAAGAAAATAATTAAAAGAATAAGATGTAGTTACCTACATACAGGAAAAAAGAAAATACAAAAAGCATGGTCCATTCTAGTTTTGAGTGCCAAAGAGAAAAGATGTGCAAGTATATATCCCTAGAAATCAAAATAGAACATAGGCTTGACTGTACCAGCCTGTGTTATATATGAGCCCGAGTGTTTTCCAGGAAATAAAACACTACTCTATTGATTTTAAGTTTTCAAGTAGTTTAGTCTCATTAAGTTTCTAAATAAGATCCAATGTTCAACATTTAGGAAAGAGACTGATAAAATCACATTTGCTTTCAGAGATGAATTATGTTTAAATTTATAATTTTAAGTCTAAAGAAATATTGGATCACTTTATGACATGCCTCAATCTCTTCTGTGTTGTTTCAAGCCTTAGAACATCTCCAACTATTAAACATATTTGAATGATGGTTCTTCAGAACCTGTCAATGGAAGTCTGCACACAATTACATCATGATTGCCACCTGGCTGATAGTGATTATAAGTCATCATATAGTATGCATCCTGATTTCAGAGGTTAAAATACACAAAATATATGTTTTAGAATCCATGTCATTGGGTATAATTTCAATTCACTGCAAAGTCATTTAGTGAAACAACGGGGAAAATGAAGGCAATGAAAAGGGAGGACAAAGTATCAATATATCTACCACTAAACTAAAAGATGATTTTATTATTAAAAATGTCACAGCTTCCACTTATAAATCAGTTAGTTCAACATGTTCCAAAGCTCCTTAGTGGTGACTCTGGCCATCTGCTGCAATACTATTGCTTTATGAGACAACATGAAATTAAAAAAAAAAAAAAAAAAAAGAAATCCACACTTAAAGTTGAATAAAATGTTAAAATGCAAAGATACATAATAAACTGGCAAAGAATTATTAATATATCAAAATATACTATACAACTAGGACTTTGACTATAACTCTTAAAAATATGAGCATAGGGGCTGTGGCTGTGGCTCAGCAGTAGAGCGCTCACCTAGCTCATGGATTTCCTATGGACACAGGGACACACACACACACACACACACACACACACACACACACACACACACGGTTAAAAAGCATAGTCAGTTCTTTCACTTTTGCCTTTTCAACCCAGACCATTTGGTTGGTGGCTTACCAAAACTGGACACATTTGGGAAAGAAGCTTCCATTACTGGCTGATCACTAAGCTTCACAACCACACAGGTGGATGCTTCAGAATCCTCTGTCCTTATCTTGGCAGCTACATATTTCTCATCTGGAGCAACTCTGATACAATCAATGAAGGGCTGGTCTAATTTAAGTTCCTCCAAATTGAATAAAACTTCATAATTATCATTGTCTGCTGCATAAAGAAAAGTATGAAAGAAATAACTACAAGATGTACTTTAATAGAATTTTAAACTGTATTTTAACTTTTTAAATTAACATTTCCTTTTTGAAAATTAAAAAAAAATTTTTAGTTGTTGATAAACCTTTATTTTATTTATTTATATGCAGTCCTGAGACTCAAACCAGTGCCTCACACATGCTAGGCAAGCGCTCTACCACTGAGATACAACTCCAGCCCTATTTTTTTTAACCATTTCCCTTGTTTAAGAGGCCATATTCTAGTTTCCTTCAACAATGATGACAGTCTGACTGATACATAAACTAGCATTGGTTATTTTATAATACCTTGTGCTACTGACAATTCTTCTATGTATCAACCTAGTAATTAGAGACCATATAGAATTTGGAGAGTTAGACAATGCAAATCTAGTATAGAATCTGTCCATAGTACATAGTCAAAAAATGCTGGAACCCATCCCCATTCATTCTGCCAAAGCTTTTGAGTATAGCTGTTAACAATATCCTAAGAAAACCCAAAATTAAAAACTAGTTATTTAAAAAAAATTCAAAAAATTATTTTTTATACCTTTGAGAAATTAAACTTACTATAAAAATATAAAATCTGAAAAATCAGAACACATTAATGGGAAAAAAATGTGCTGTACCTTCTTCATCTTTGGAACGAACCAAGCAGCAACCTTCCTGGTAATAAACAAAACCACCATGTTTCACCTGACAATGAAAAGAAACAAATGTTTTACTTAATAACAATTTAATAAACCTTTTAATGTTCTTTTTATCCAAGATGAAGTTAAAAAAAGCAGATCTGTTGAAGTACATGAGTGAACAGATATGAAATTGAAAATGGACCACTTTTTACAATATACTTGGTAAGATATGATTTTCATATACGTTCAGAATCACTGAAGGGGTTTCTAATACTTAAATATAAGAGGAAGTGCAAGGCATATAACAAAATCTGTTGGTTCTCATGATTGTATAAATATTTTAGCTTTTGAAACATCTGGTATCTTCATGGTAGGATCTAATTAATGAAAATCAAATGGCTTCTTCAAAATAATCCAAAATGATGCAGATGAGAAAACTATCTTGGATTAGCTTGAAAACCCAGCTGATAACTTTCTGAGGTTCTTCCCTTTAAAATATGCAGTTCTTCCCTTTAAAATATCACCAATTGTGCAGTCTTGACTTGATTTTATAGAATATCTTGTCCTCTGTGGGGGTGATAGAGTCTAAGACTGAGAAAATAAATACTACTAACATGAACACTATTCCTACATAGTAAGTGCAATTTATTGATATGATTTCAGATGGCTTCACATTGTCTGCTAGTTAATGGCATAATCTGAATCAGAAATTTCTACAGCTATTCTACAACATATGTCATTTTCATTTATAATCTGTGACTGTTTTCAATCAAACTGAAAAAATTTCAACCTCTTGTTCAGTCTATTTCATTTGCATATTTGTGATTGCTAACCATAAAGTGGTTAGCTTTCATAGTACTATATTAAAGTGAATTTCCTTTTGTTAAAAAAAAAAAAACAGAGGAAGCAAATACTTTCCGAATAATAAACAGGAATTAGTATCATTTGAACTTTCTTTTGAATCTTTTAAAAGTTTTAAATCAGAATTGGTTGTTCCCCAAAAAGCAGAATATATTACATTTCAAAATTTATCTTAGTCTTGATATTTACATTCATTTTAAGGATCACACTCTACTTACTTACTTTTTGTTCTTTAAATTTCCAGCATATTTTGAAGTCCAAAAGTGGTATAATTTTGACATAAGGTTATGTCTATATCACAAAATATCTCATTTGCAACTTAACTGGTTATATCAGAGTTTTCTTAAAAAGTATGAAATATCCTACCTCTGCATTGATGATTTCATATTCTTCTTGTGGTTGTGTTTCTAATTTTGTTCTCACTTTTTCAAATGCATCCATGTTTTCTGAAAGGGATTTTTCGTTTTCTTGTTTAATAGGCAGACAATCCTAGAAAAAGTTTTATTGGTATGATCAAAATATTTCAAATTAGAGGGAAGAAACCCTTTCTTTTAAAAGAGAATCCTTGTTTCTTTTTTCATGCAAGTATCACAATGTTAGGTCCATACTTATGAAATACTGTGTTTTACTGGTCTATACATAAGAAATAACATGTTTCACAGATCTTAAACATTCTTTCTTAAGCTCATCAATAAAAAGATCTTTTTCATTTAAAAATGTCAACAAAATAAGACAGACAATAGTTATACTGTTATTTTAAATGGATAAGTACTTCAGATACAGAACTAAGAAATTCTGGAGAACGTTCTGAAGTATTAGGGGAAAGTCATATACAATTAAAGAGGAAAGAAAATTTTTATGAACTTTTACATGTGTAATAGAAATGAGAAGAAAAAAAGTTTGCTGAATTTTTTAAGTACTGAAATAACTCTTAAATAGAGGGAAATATGTCAAAGAAAAAGGAGACAAAAACACTAACCTGGGCTGGAAATATAGCTCAGTGGTAGAGCACTTGTTTAGCATGCATGAAGCCCCAAGTTAGTTCCCTGGCACTGAAAAAATTATGGTAAAATTAATGGAAAGCTGGGGATCATGGTGCACACCTCTAATCTCAGTGACTTTGACTAAGGAGAGAGGCAGGAGGATATCAAGTTCAAGGTCATCCTGGGCAACTTAGCTAGGTGCTTTCTCAAAATAAAAAATAGAAAGGGCTAGGGATATAGCTCAGTGGTAGAGCACCCTGGGTTCAATTCCCAATACTGCAAAAGACAGAAACAAAAACAGTAAAAGACAAATTAATGAATATGCTAGAAATAGAAGAAAGCTAAAAACGCATCAGTGTGTCTTGCTGGGAGTACCTAATTAAACCAAGAGCTTTAGTTGATCTCAGTGAGCAAATAAATATCGTAAGTCATTAAAATTTGGATAAGGCAAAACCTAAATTATCAAATTAAAAAAGTATTCTATTATTCAACATGTCTCCAGTTTGTTTTGTTTAAGCCAAAGAATTCTAGCCAAGATTTCTGACTTCAGCTCTCTGCCAATGATGACAAGTGTATAGTGATTTGTGCCAGAGGAGGCACCAGTCTTTGGTAAGGCCCTCCAACAGCTGGTAGATATTTACTGCACAAGTACATCCATGATACTTTATGAACACTGTCAAGAAGTAAGCTATAAATATAGTTTGTATTACAATAATTTGTAATCTAAAATTAAACATAAGAATAAAACAGAAAAGTCACCAAAGCAGATTAAATGGAAAATAATCATTTTCATTAAGTATTTCCTTTTATATTTTTTTGGAATGCCTTAATGATATGGATTAGATTCAAAATTTCAATAATGGCTGTTACAGTAGTCAATTTAACCTCTACTTTAACCTCTACTTCCAATCATACCATTAATTTTTTGAGTAATTATCTGAAGTACAAATGCCAGATGGCTTATTTTTCATTTATTTATTTATTTTTTAGGATTTCTATAGTACCTATGGCTAATCTTTGAAGTAATGAGGCAAAATATATCAATAATACCCTAATATCACCCAAAGAAACATTAAATCATTAATCAGAAGATTATGAAAAACCTGTCCTGAAACTAGCATAGCAATAGATTGAGTTGCCTTTTCAATTTCAGACATAGGCTTTTCTATTCTGTAA
This sequence comes from Urocitellus parryii, assembly GCF_045843805.1. Taxonomy (NCBI): domain Eukaryota; kingdom Metazoa; phylum Chordata; class Mammalia; order Rodentia; family Sciuridae; genus Urocitellus; species Urocitellus parryii. Next base: position 66,378,683 of record NC_135542.1, read on the forward strand.
TCCCTAAGAGTTATTATGAAAGAGGAAGGATAGCTACAAAATGACCTCCCCTATTATCCTGCATCTTCTACCAAATTTTGGGTCATGGAGCTGGGTTTCATTACTTTACAGACCCATTCTTACCAAGAACAATGGCCAAAACAGAGCTAAAAGCAACAGAGTTGGGCTCAATATCTGTCCTCTTAAATTTACATTCCTGTTTAAGAGCAATTGTTAAATAAAGAAAAGCACTTGTTCCCTATATTCAATGCCTCCAATTCCTCTCCATTTGCCCTTCTTACTCTGACTGCTCTTGTCAAGGTCACTGAATGGCCACATTGAAGACTGTAAAAGTCAATCTTCAGTACTCACATCATATTCATATTACTTGGCCTGTCAGCATGAAGACACCATTGACCACTCCCTCTTTCTAAAACACTCCTTTACTTGGCTTCCAAGACACCTTCCCTTTTACTTCACTGGTCCTTCTCAGTCTCCTTAGCTGGTTCCAACTCAACTCCTTGCCTTAAAATTGGCATGCTTAAGGCTCAGTTCCTGGATGACTTCTCTTTACACTAATTCCTTTGATGATCTCATCCAGTCATGACTTTAAATGCTATTTATAGCCTGAGGACTCCCGAATTTATAGCTGTAGTCTAAGCTTATCCCTGGAACAAGCTGAACTTGTATATCCAACTGACTATTCAACATTTTTACTTGGATATCTAACAGGTATATAAAAAAATATTGAAAATTGAACTTAGAAATCCTTATATATCCCCTCCCCACCAAAAAAACCCTATTGTCTAGGGAGTCAAATGACAAATATCTGGCTGGAGTTGTGGCTCAGTGGTAGAGCACTTGCCTTGCACATGTGAGACGCTGGGTTTAATGCTCAGCACCACATACAAATAAATAAAATAAAGGTATTGTGTTCAACTCAAAATCCGTCCTTCTAGCTGCTCATGCTTTAAAGCCTTAGTTTGCCTTTGCCTTCTCTCTTCCCATAACTAAGTGATCTGCTAATCCTGTCAATTCTATGTTCAAGGTCTAAATCTGACCATTTCTTCTAACTTGTACTGGCACTATCCTGGTACTATCATCATCTCTTCTTTGGATTACTGCAAAGTTAACTCTCTGCTTTTGCCCATGCCTCCCAGGCTATTTTCAAAAAGGAGCTCAAATGAGTATAAAATGAGGTTTTCTACTTAAAACCTTTCCAATGCTTCCCACCTTACTAAGAAGATACACAAGAATCCTTACAATGGTCTACTTTGCTGACCTTGGCTACTGTAAGTTGAGTATCCCTTATCCAAAATGCTTGTGATCCAAAGTGTTTTGGATTTAATAGTTTTTCAGATTTTGAAATATTTTCAGATTTTACCAGCTAAACATCCCTAATCTTAAAATCTTAAATGCTCCAAAAGATTTTTAAGTATTACAAATTTCTAGGATAGGGATGCTCAACCCGTATTATATATCAGTTGAATCCACTTGACTCCAAATGGGCCACAAAGGCTCCTTGATGTTTCCTGCACACACCAGGCTTGTTCCACCTCAGTTTCTAAGGATTTGCTTTGCCCTTTGGCCAAACACTTCTTTTAGCTATTGCTCAAAAGCCACTTTCTCAACTAGGCCTTCCCTGTTCTAATAAAAAAATCAACCCTCCCTATCCCCCCACTGTCTTATTTTTCACTGTACCTATTACCTCTGATAAACTTTGTATTTCACTCATATACTTCTTTATTATCTCCTTGTACCCTCATCCCCTTGTAGGCTCCATGAAGGCAGAGTTTTTTTTTTATTTTGTTCACTGCTATATCCTCAAGGTCCAGAATGGTGCACATTAGGTGTTCAATAAATATGCGCTGAGTTGAATGGAACACAGCACAAAACATAAAATTTAAACCTTAAAATTTAACAAAAAAATATAAAGTGAAAATACAGAATAGATAGAGAAAAGATATCTACAGCTCACAGAAAAGACAAAGAACATATAAAGAACAGTTATGAATCAGTAAGAAAAAGACAAAAAAACAGAAAAAAAAATGGTCAAAGGCACGAATAAGTAATTCAAGAACATAAAACCAGCTGGGTGGTGGCACATGCCTGTAATCCCAGCAGCCCAGGAGTCTGAGACAGAAGAATCATCAGTTCAAAGCCAGTCTCAGCAATGGTGAGGCACTAGGGCAACTCAGTGAGACTCTGTCCCTAAATAAAATAAAAAATAGGGTTGGCTCAGTGGTCAAGTGTCCCTGAGTTCAATCCTGGGTACCAAAACAAAACAAAAATCATAAAACCAATAATAACATTAATAAGTGTTAAGAAGAAAAATGCTAACCTCATTATTAATCAGAGCAATGAGAATTAAACCACACTGATATATTAGTTATTTATAAGAAGGGCAAAAAAGAAAGATCTCATAATATCAAAAATTTATCCAGTACACAGAGTTAGAACTCTCACATATTTTACTTTGAATGTATGTTGGTACTATCAATTTGGAAATTAGCTTGACCAAAAATGTTAGAATGTGTACATAATCAGGAATTCCAATTCTAAGTATATTTTCTAGAGAAAGAAACATACATGCACAAGGTGATACACATAAGACTGTGATTTGCAGGATTTTTTGCTAAGTTTGGAAATTGGAAACAACTTACACCCATCCCCTGCCAAAGAATTATGGTATACAAGCAACACAATCAAATACTATATAAAATTTGTAATGAATAATCTCAAAATCATAATGTTGAGCAAAGGAGCAAATTATATAATCCTACATATATTATTCAAATAAAATTTCAAAACATGTAAAACAATTTAAGTATTATCTGTGGATGCAAACACATGTGTAATTTATATGAAAACATGCATGGAAAGATTAAGAATAATGTTCACCATTGGGGAGGTAAAAGAACATGATCATGAAAGTAGACAGTGTCTTCAAACTATATTTTTTGTAGTTAAGAAAAGTCATACTCTGCTGGGGTTGTGGCTCAGCGGTAGAGAGCTGGCTTAGCATGCATGAGGCACTGGGTTCGATCCTCAGCACCACATAAAAATAAAGAATATTAAAAAAAAAAAAAGTAAAGTCATACTGAGTAGTGGATACATAGGATTTGTTGTGATATTTTCTATGATACTCTATGTTTGCAACTGTTTATACTAAAAGGTATTAAAAAGGAATGACACTATGAATCAGATTAATTCAAGTCTAGTGAGACTACTAATTTTCTCACTTAATTTCAGACTCTTAGAAGTTTCAATTTCTCTCTCTCTCTTTTTTTAATTTAGGGGAAAAAAAACTACCCCAAACTCCCGACTTCCTAATTTGAAAACTTACACTAATTGGGATAGAACTGAAGAGTCCAGAAACACACTCATAGGTCAGCTGCTTTTTTTTTTTTTTTTTTTTTTTTGGTGGTGCTAGAGATTGAACCCATGCCTGGAGCATGCTAGGCAAGCGCTCTATCACTGAGCTACACCCCCAGCCCCAGGTCACATGATTTTTGACAAGGATCCCAACATAGTTCAATGGGGGAAAAATAGTCTTCTCAACAAATGGTACTAACTGGATATCTGCAACAAAAGAAGAAAGCTGGACATGTACCTCTCATACCACTCACAAAAATAAACTCAATATGATCATACCCTTAAAAAAAAAGCTCTGGCTAGATGATTTCGGGTCTTTTTTTCTAGCAACAACATTTATGGCTACATGTAAAGAAAAAAAATCATTTAATTACTAATTCATTCCATAAACAATTTTTTTGGGGGGTACTGCTGAGTTGCTATGTGTCTCACCGAATTATTGAGGCTAGCTTTGAAATCATGATCCTCCTGCCTCAGCCTCTTAACGTGCTGGGATTACAGGCATACGCCACACACAAGGCCATTCCATAAACATTTATTACTTAGCTACTATGAGGTAGTCATTACACTAGTGTTGGGCAAGTTGTATATTATAAAATACTTGTCTTTTAGGATTTCTCAATCAAATGGGGAGATACAAAAAGTTTCAAATGATAAAATAAGTAATAGCGTAAAGGTAAATGTATCCTAATGGCTACTATGGTTTCAACTAATACCTATACATAACTTTAGTAGTGAGTTGTATTTATTCCTTCCCCTTCTTCACCTGAAAGAATAATAATAGTAAGGCTACAGATGTGACTAAGAAATAAGTCCATGAGGCATAAGATGATCCAAATGTTTTATTTTTAAATTTTTAAAAAATTTGTTCTTTTTAGATATACATGACAACAGAATGGCATATTATACGTACAAGGAGCATAACTTAGATTCTAATTAGGATCCTATTCTTGTGGTTGTACATGATGTGGAGTTACCCTGGCCGTGTATTCAAATACAATGCTAGGAAAATTATGTCTGATTAATTCGACTGTCCTTCCTTCCCCTCTGTCTAATCCAATGGACTTCTATTCTTCCCCTCCCCACCCTTCCTTGTTGTAGGTTAACATCAAAGAGAACATTCTGTCTTTGGTTTTTTGGGACAGCTTTATTTCACTTAGCATGATATTATCCAATTCTATCTATTTACTGGCAAATGCCAATACGTTTTAGAATTTTATGATTTTGGAATCTTAACATGGTACCTATCCTAATTAATTGATACCATCCTGTGATCAAGGACAATATGGTTTTAGAGCAGAGTATCTATTAAGTGAACTAAATGAAGATCATCATAGCTTTGTGTCTAGTTCTGCTCCCTTGCTCTCAGTTAAAAAAGTTTAAGACTTTTGGATTTTAGAATCCAATTAGATTACCACTCTGTACTCTTCAAATAAAATGCAATCATTTTATAATGACAAAGTCCAACTGATTCTCTCCAATTTTCCTTCAAATCTACTTTATTCTTACGACCTTAAGTTATGCTCTCATTTTCATTTATCTGAGTTACAAGGCTTCATACTTCCAATTTATTTTCTGCAAATCTGTCAATGATACTTTTAAAGTGCAATCTGATTGCACCTACATTCTAATATTTTTAGGATACAGTGTAAATTTCTCACAAGAATTAAAAAACTATCTACACATGACCTGGCCCTGTTTACCTCTTGTAGCTCATCTTTGACCATGTTGATTACATTGCTTGTAGAATTTAATCCTGAGTTTTTACACATGCTGCTCCCTCTGCCTAGTTCCTGTGCATTTTTGACCATGGTAACCAAAGTAACTTCAAAGAAAGTAACATTTAATCAATATGTAAAACAGAAGAAACTAGTAAAAAATGAAATTAGGAAATCTTATATAAACATCCTGAGACTGAGCAAGAGTGGTGTTCCTTTATTTGGAGATGACCTCTTTGGCTTAATCAAAGTGAACGGGGAAGGGGGGAGTAGCATAAAATCAAAGAGGGACTAGATTAAGCACAGTGTTAATTATGAAACTAAATTTTATGTTTATCTATCTATCTACCTATCTATCAATCTGTTTATCTATCTATCTATCTATCTATTAGTTGTAGTTGGACACAATACCTTTATTTTACTTATTTTTATGTGGTGCTGAGGATGGAACCCAGCACCTTGCACATACTAGGTGAGTGCTCTACTGCTGAGCCTGAGCCCGAGCCCAGCCCCAGCCCCAGCCCCAATTTTATGTCTATGATATTAAAACTTTGGAGAAGTTTTAAGTTGGGAGTTGACATTAACTTATATTTTAAGGCCATTCTTCTAATTGCATAGAAAAAGAGGGCAAGTAAGAGTCTGGTTAGGAGTCTTACCGGGGTCCATGTGAATGATAACTACAGTGATGGTGGCAAACAGGGAGAAATACAAACAAATTATATATATATATATATATATTTTTTTTTTTCATTCATTCATATTGGAGGTTACTGAAGTGTTTCTGAAAGCATGTTGTATACAATTGTATGATGATTTGGGGGTATGTGAACATTTTGTTATAAAGACTTTAACTAGAATATCAAGCAATTTACTGAATATTATTCCTTGGGATGGGCTGAGCTAATTAAAATAATTAAAATTACAAACTTGGTGACATCAACACATGCCCCAAATCACAGAACTGTTTTTTTTTTTTAAAAATATTTTTTAGTTATAAATGGATCAATTATTTATTTATCTATTTATCTATTTATATTCGGTGCTAAGGATCGAACCCAGGGCCTCACACATGCCAGGCAAGTGCACTACCACTGAGCCACAACTCCAGCCCCTGGCATATACTGTTAATGAAAGGGTAAAAAAAAAATGGGAAGAATAAAAAATTGCTCTTGAACACCTGGGTATACAGCAATGAGGCATAAAGAAGAGCTGAATTAGGACTGGGGGAGCTAAAGTTCAGCTGTGGATAATTTGCTTGGGAAGCTGAGGAAATGTCCAATTGAAGACTTGTTAGGTGGGAAGCAAAATACCATATATTTCAGAAGGGTGTCTGGAATGAAGGTAATAGTTGCTATGGTAACCAAGTCCTAAGAAACCCTCAAATTCAGAAGTCACATGGAAAAAAAGTTAGAAAAGGAGACCCATGTTTAGAAGAGGAAAACCAGGAAAATGGGGAGTCAGAAAGTCAAAATAAAAGAAGGTTAGGATTAAGTGTGTTAAATTTGCTGAGAAGACCTGTAACAGGAGGAAAGCAGAGTATCACTGGGTTGAAATACATAACATCTTAGATGATCTTGGCAGAAGTTCTAATTAAGAAGCTGAAGTCAAACTCAAGCCGGTTAAAGAGAAAGTAGAATGTGGAGAAATACCCAGTAAGTGAATTAGTCATACCTAAAGGCAGACCCATTCTATGAATTCTTGCCACAAAAAAAAAGTTATTGAGACCACATTTTTTTCTGTTCTGAGTTTCCTTCAAAATTCATTTTTTTCCCTTCATTTCTGACGGTTAACCTACTAATTAAAACCAGTGATTCTTGTAAACCACATGTTAGTGAAAAATAAGTCTGTCAATGCATCTAATTTGGTGACTACTACAGGACCTTGTCAGTCTGTATTATAAATACAGACAAATGACACATATTTAACCAAAGGATTTAGTACTGCTTTTATTTATTCAGTTTTTAAAAAAAATTTTTCTGTGGTGCTGGGGATTCAACTCAGAGCCATGTGCATGTGAGGCAAGCAGTCTATCAACTGAGCTATATCCCCAGCCCCACTTATTAAATTTTTTGTCAAAAAAATTTAAAAATTATTTTTGTAGGCGGAACAGTGCAGGATGATATGGAAGATAAATGTGGTGTCTGCTTTGAGGCCAGCCTTCTCAGTATTACTAGCTGGCACGTGAGTGTAATGGAATAAGTTTCATACTACCACCTGGCAAATGCAAAATGGAAAGCTAAGATACTTGCCAAAAAAGAACTTCACAATTTCAAGAAGTCAATTAGATTTAGGTCAACAACATCTGATTACCAAGCATCTAAACATAGGTATGCTGACAGTAGCAGGCTATGAGTTTCAGAATTATTTGAGGAAATTTGAAAAACATATCCTTAAGCTTCCTGGCTATTCTGATCCAGCAAATGCAGGGTGAGATCCAGTCTATCTGCATTTCTAAAACGTTCCTCGGGATTTCTAATATATAACTAGACTGCAGAAGTTGTTACTAAAAAATCCCAAACTTATAGATGATAATCTATAACCAGGTAGAGGTATAGAATTATGAAATTGTAGTACTTGGACTTTTAGAGAATACTAAGTTAAAACTTTGTATTTTTTTTCCCCACTCAGGAAAATTAAGAATTCTAAGTAGTTTAGTTATGGATTTACCTTTTATCTTCCAGCATTTCCATTACACATGGTGCCTTCTTCTGTTCTTTATTTAACTTACATAAGTAATAGGGCTTACTTTAAACAGATGCATTTAAATTTATGGAAAAGCACAATTATTTTTCTACTTTGCTATACCCAGTTATAGCAATCAAAGCTGGAACTTGTAGATGCTTGCAGAAAGAAGGAAATGTGCATTCTAGGTTATCGTCACAGCTGAGGGGGTATCTCTATAAAGCTTCCCCAGGTCTTAGTGATCATAAAGGATAAAAACAATAGCTTTTAAACTACTCCTGTATTTATTAAAGAGGGAATAGTTGACATACTATGTGTGAAAGCAGGACCAACAGCAGGTTAAAAGAAGTACTAAAAGAGCTATTCTTGAAGTTATTGAAACATTCTAGTTTCTAAGTAATGGGAATCTGTGAGAACTGAAAAGTTGCTTCAGGGACAAATGGAGAGAAAAAAATAGTCCACCTCCTGTTTAGGGTGTGAGCTAATCTCACAGCTGCCAACCTGACAGTAATTCCTGCTTACTATTTATAAACTGAGTATAAAATGACAAAATGTTCTGAACACAATGCAATGCAAATTAAAGCAATCTAAAGGTCCAAAATTGTAGGTAAATTCAAAAGTTTACCACTATAAAGCAGGACAAGACCATGCAAAAATAAATAAATAAATAGCACAAAGAATTTAAGTGTGTAAAGAATCAAAGTGCCAAACTAAGCCAAAATGCTATAAAGAGAAAAACAATTTCAAAGGTTAAAATGTAAAGAATAAAAGTCCAGGGAGAATAGGGACCCAACTTAAAAAAGTTAAAAGCCAGAGAAACACAACCATAAAATAGTTATGAGCTAAGAGAAATGCAAAAATTGAATACAAACTAGAAAAATTAGATAAAATAAGATTAAAAAGATAGCTTCTTAAAAACATAAAATGCGTAATTTTCCATCAACAGATGAATAGATAAAATGTGATTTATATATACAACACAATGTTATTCCTACAAAAATGGATGAAGTTCTGTACATACTGGTATGAATAAACCCTGAAAACAGTATGCTAAGTAAAATAAACCAAACATAAAATTATATAAGTTATATTGTTCTACTTGTATGATATATGTAGAATAGGCAAATTTGTAAGGACAGAAAGTAGATTAGAGGTACCAGGGCCTAATGAAAAGGGACAGTGGAGAGTTAATAGGTACATTTTTGGAGGTGATGATAGAGTTTTGCAAATAGTGGTGAAAGTTGTACAACATTATGAATATAATTAATGCCACTGATCTGTACACCTAAAAATGGCTAAACTGGCATATTTTATGTTATACATGTTTTAAAACAAGAGAAAGCCAAAGATTAGTATGCAAAATAATTAAAATAAAAAAATAATGTCATAAAATTGCCAAAATATTGCAAGACTATTACCCCCAAATATAACTTAATCTAAGGAACATTAAGTAAAAGGTAGAGGATGTTTGCCAAAGAGGCAGTAGCATAAGTAGGTAGGTTCATTGCAAATAAGTAGGATGATCATATCATTTAACATCTTAACCAGGACACTTTTGAGAGGTGAGGGGACTATTAATAATCTCAAGGGACAATAGGTGTAAGAGTGGTACTGTTCCAGAGAAACTGGGATTACATTGGCAGGCACATTACAGAAGTAATGATGTGAATAATTTTTGTGTAAACTTATGTTTTTTTTTTGGGGGGGGGGATACAGATCTATAAAGAGATATGTAAGTATTCTTTTAGACTTACAGATAACTGAGACTGAAAATTTAAAAAATCAAGATAGAATAACTGAGAAAATTAGTAGCTCTAATAGTCTATCCATTATCTTAAAGCTAAAGTTAATATAAATGACCTACAAATAGGTTAACTTAAACAGTCCATACCTTACATGAGAAGCTCCGACTTGGGATGTTTCTTGCTAACTCTGATATCTTGGGTTTATTCTGTAGACACTTGGTTAGGTGATATTTTTTCAATTTTATTCTACTGTAATAATTATCAGCGAAGTTAAAGTGATTCAAATGCTGTTTCTGCATGCATTTCCCAAGGTGAGGAATACTATACTTCAAAGCTTGGAGAAATAATTTGGTCTTCTGCTGCATGATATCAAAGTCCCTGGTTTATGCTCCCTTTGGGGCTGCCAGGACACGAATGATTTAGTATAGTAGTGAGTTCTCAGGCATCTAGGATAACCAGATCTTATTATCCCTTTCCTTCATGGCTATGCACCCCATAGGTTATGAAAATCTGCAGATCGCAGGTATCTTAGGTTAAATAAATTTTAAAGACTTAAGTTAGTTCATTTAGATCATACTTCTTGACAGGTGTGACTTTAAAAGTTCCTTTTTAAAAGTCAATCTTATTAGGCTCTAGCTATGCAGTGCTAGTTCTGGTACACATTAAAGGCAAACTAAAAAAAAAAACAGAAAATAAGGAATAAACATTTGCAAATAAGTACATAGTAATGAAGAATATCAGGAACTCTGAGGGCTTTAACAAGAAAAATGGAATGAATCTTATATAATTCTGAATATATCTTTGGTATATATGTGGGGGGATCTATAGGAAAAACCCAATAACTTAATAATGTAGGGGAGATTAATATTTGTTAAGTGTTGACTGCGTGCCAGATACTTTTTTGTCTAATATAAACTTTATATGGACTTTATAAAGTAGCTGTAAAGATGCTCATTTTACAGGTGTGCAAACTGTGGCTCTGGAAGGTTTAAGCCACTGCCTCAGTTCACTAGGACAGAAAGTTGTATAGCAAAAAGCCCAATTTTGGACATAAACTGTAAGGCTTTAACTTTGAAAGGGCATTTCCCTTTTTAATTAAAAAATAGAAACACTGCAAAGATGCACAAATAAAACATGAGGTCATCTCTGGTTTCTGCTGGTAGTTGGGTTCTTTTTAACCTTGGTAGCTAGTGAAGCAGTTAAGAGTCAGAGACCTGGGTTCGGGTTTTGCACCCTGCACATAACTAGCTCTGGTCCTCAGTTTCTTCATCTGCAAAACTAAAATAATGACATCTTCTGGGATTATTGTTTAAGAATGAGGCAATTTACGTTAAAACCTTAAGTGTCTGGCACGTAGTAACCACTCAACAAAAGATAATTAATATTACTAGCTCAGGAGTAATCTAGGTATGTCGCACATTGTTGAATGTAATCATGGAATTCTACCAAAATGCCCCTTGTTGTCATGGGTAGAACACTGCGTCAGATTTAGCTCAGATCTGATCAGCGACGACGCCCCCCTCCCCCCTTAGTCTCCTTCTATGTCGCAGCAAAATAACCGGCAAGTGGGGATAGGGAGCAGCAGCCGACAATAACAAAAAAGAAAAAGGCCCCTAAATCACTCTATCTATCCCCACAGCCTCAATCCGTCACATTCTTCATCTGCACCGAGTAACGCTACGCAAGGCTAGGGAGGGGGGTGGGGAAGACAAATGGGTGTTCTTAGGAGGGTATCTATTCATTTTCTCCGTGCAACATTCCCCTCTGGGATGTGACAATCTCGGTGCAAGAGAGAGTGGTACCAGTTACCACGCAGCGAAAAGACACGGGTGAAAAAAGGGGGACCAGGGAACTGAGGGGTGGCTGGGTGGGGGGCGGGAAGGGATTATGGAAGAGACCTCCAGCACACCCCCCAATACATACGCAAATTGAAAGTCCGGCTCTGGACACAAACGACTGAAGACAGGAGGAGAACCCGAAGTTCTCAGGGAGAAGCAACAGTCACCTCAGCTGCGTCCACCCGAAGTCTGCGCTCTGCAGCCCGCAGAACTACAACCTACCCAAAGCCGCCCAGAGCTGGTTTGCAGCACGCCGGTCTACGTAACCACAATCCAGCACGAGGACTAAGCACATTTCGCCATCTTTATTGTGGTTACGGTCGGACTTTTTTATTCCTGGCTTCTATAGTCTTCCAAAATATGATCCTTTTGGGTCTGGGATAAACATTTGAGCTTGAGACGAAAGCAGGATAAAAGAAAGCAAAGAGAAAAGCACCCCACTAGCTCAGCCACTACTACCTCACATTCTGGTTTGCCCTCACTCAAGATGGCCACCAGCGAAATGGTGCAATGACGTGAGAGCGCTACCCTGGTTGCCAAGGAGACGTGAATACCGGAAATGCGGAATTCGGGGAGGGCGCGCGCGCAAGGACCATAGGCAGCTGCCTTGGCGTCACAGGTCCTGACAGGGAAGAAGTTGGCAGGTCCTGACAGGGGAGAGCTGTGGCGGCAATACCTCCAAGAACAGACTATCCCAGTGGGATGGAATCGCTAGTCGCGGACGCCGGGACCTGCGAGACTGAGCAAGCCCCCTGTGAGAGACTGGTTGTTGGAGGTACTACTCGGGAGCCTGCAGTCTCGACGCCCCTGGGAGCCGCCCGGTGGAAGCTCCTGCGGCAGGTAAGCAGATGCCTGCTCGCCTCACCTGTGCCTCTGGCCACTCCCCTGGCAGGTACCTGGAGAGCGGACTGGCACCAAGAGTTACCTCTCAGTTTGCCGGGAGCTATTGGAGAAGCGCCCTCTTGCTTCACCTAAGTCCCATCAAAAAAGAAACCGGTGGGTTTGGGCGGGTAGTGAGTCTGGCATGGCTGAGCTCCTTGGAAACTCAGATCCAAGTAGAAGACCCTTTTTAGACGTTTGTCTGGGGGGCTTTCCCTTGCTCGCCAGTCTGATCCGTGGAACCGCAGCTCCCCACCGCGCACTGCCTCTTTCCTGCTTCTGATTTGCCTCCTTCCCCAGGGTTCTTTCTTAACTCCCAGTTTGGAGGCACCGATTCCCAGTCTGCACCCCCGTCCCTATGTCTCTTGGAGATCGACGTGGTTGCCAGTGTTGGGACGATGACACCACTTGCATTGCCTTGGTTTCTTTGCATGTAGTGGAGCGTAAAGAGATCAGGAAGACTGTTTCTCTCCCTCTCTCGCCGTGATGTGAAAGGCAAAGGTTTATCCTGTGGTTTGAAATGATCAGCGGGACACTTTGTGTCCACGGTGCACTTGTCGGAGTGCGTGGGTTAAGCGTTGGTGTCTTCTAGTACTTGAGAGTTTCTGCTGTTTCGGGGTCACTCTTGTGTAGGTTTGACGGGAATTCTGATTTGTGCTCACTGACATTCTTTCCAAACTCCTTGAGGTTTCCTGCAGAAAACTTTACCCAAGTAAGCTTTCCACTTCTGCGTCTTGTATTTGGAGAAGAGTTTCCCAGCTTACTTGAAATGGTGTTTTAAGTAGTTTTTGGATTTTCTTTGGAGTTGTCTTGAGGCATGTTTCATGCAGTAGTCTGTTAGTGTTGTTTTGACATAACTCGTTAGCATTAAGATCATTAAGATCATTTCTTATTGACAGTCTTTCCAGAGCATTAACATTTTGGTTTCTCTGTAATGTTATAAATGGTATTGTAGGACAACAAAATGAATATCCTTAGAGATCATTGTCATGCGCACTGTCTATAATGAAGTAAATGTCTTTTTTTTTTTTTCAACCTGGGATTGAACCCAGGGGCACTTAACCACTAAGTTATATCCCCAGTCCTTTCATGGTTTATTTTGAGATAGGTTCTTGGTAAGTTGCTTAGGGTCTCACTAAGTTGCTGAGTGTGGCCTTAGCTGAGTCTGGCATCGAGCTTGTGATCTTTCTGCCTCAGCCTCCCTAGTTATTGGGATTACAAGGTTAAGCCACCTGGCTGGGGGAAATGTCTCTTAAAATAGAATTATCAAAGTAGTAAATATAAGCTTTAAGTTATCAAATTATATAAATATGTATATGTATATAATATCTGTATTATATATTTCATATATATATATATATAGAGAGAGAGAGAGCATTCCTAATCCGAAATTCTAGATGCTCCAAAATTTGAAACCTTTTTAAGTATTGACATGAGCCACAAGTGGAAAGTTCCATACCTGACTTCATGGATGGGTAGCAGTCAAAATGCAGGTATACTAAATATACTGTATGGAATTATTTTATGCTGTGTGTATAAGGTGTATATGAAATGTAAATGAATTTCATGTTTAGACTTTGGTTCCATCCCAAAGATAGTGCATACACACACACACACACACACACACACACACACACACACACACAAATATTCCAAAAATTCAAAATAATCTGAAACATTTCTGGTCCAAAACATTTTGGGTAAGGGATTAATTTTCATTCTTTCTCTCCCTCTATCTTTATACATATATACTTTTTAAAAATATTTATTTCTTAGTTGTAGTTGCACACAATATCACTTAGTTATTTTTATGTGGTGCTGTGGATCGAACCCAGAGTCCCGCATGTGTGAGGTGAGCGCTCTACTGTTGAGCTACAACTGGAGCCCCACATATATACATTTTTAGGTAGACACTGTCTTCTTTTGTTGCTTTGCAACAGGACTTCAGTAGTTCTTAGTATAATAAAAACCCTAATTGAACAGCACTTATAGTCATTCCAAATTGCTGTCCAAATCAATATAGTAACAAGTTCAGCTATGGCTGCCGTTTGAGCTCTGCACATTTTTACATTTAATGGTATACATGTACCTACTTGGAGTTTTAAAAATCTTTTCTACGTGCTCAGTGACTGCTCATCCTCCACTCCTCCACTCTACTTTGACAAGCCCCCAATTACCTACCCCGCCACTCCTCCCTCTGTCCCACTCACTCGCTCCTCATTCTGCTAGGAAACTCCTTTATTGTTTCAGGATTATTAGAGTCTTTCTCACTAGAATGGGAGTTCTCCCTGGGGATAGATGATGTGTTATTAATCTCTGTTATCTGTTCCTAGCACAGGGCCTAGCTAGTTGGTTTTAATGGATACTGGTAAGAGCTGGTGGAAAGTATCAGATTAAGGACAGTCTTTAAGTGGCCCATAGCCCTGAGTCCTTAGTGCAGTGTATTTGCTAGGTATTGCTGAGTAACAACAACAAAACCAAAAACAAACATCACATTGACATAAAACAGTGAGCATTTATTTTGTTTGTACATGGGCAACCTGGGAGTTGACTGATATAGGCTGGGATCAAGTGGCTTTATGCTATATGCTTGGTCCAGATGTCCCTAATCTTTGGGCCAGCTAACTGGCATATTCTTGTGGTGATGGCATAGATATAAGAGAGCAAGCCTAACTACAAAAGCACATAAGCCTCTGCTTGCATGATGTTTGCTAAAATCCTGTTGGCTAAAGTAAGATACTTGACCAAGTCCAAAGTTAGGGGACCAGGAAATATATTCTTCCCTTGGAGGTGGTAAAGAGGAAGTGAATATTTTTCTAAAATAATGTAATATAACACATATATTAAAATTTGCAAGCTCTTATTAATGTTTAAAATGGATGGACCATTCATTTCTCATTTATACCCAGAACTGGAAAACTGTGAGGAATCTAAGCATTGCTAGAGTTATGCAACTCTCTTTTTCTCCCTCTTTATTTTATTTGTTCTTTTTAGATATACATGACATTAGAGTATTTTGACATATTATCTATACATGGATTGTAACTTATTCTAATTAGGATCTCATTCTGTGATTGTATATGATGTGGAGTTTCACTGGTGGTGTATTCATATATGATCATAGAAAAGTTATGTCATTCTATTGTTTTTCCTATTTCCATCCCTTCTTCCTTCCCTTCATTCTTCTTTGTCTAATTTGTTGAAATTCTATTCTCCCCCCCACCCCACCCCCTGCTGTGTGTTAGCATTTGCATATCAGAGAGAAGAATATTCTACCTTTGTTTTTTTGGATTGGCTTTTTTCACTTAGCTTGGTAGTCTCCATATCCACCCATTTACCAGCAAAAGAGATAAAGTCATTCTTCTTTATATAGCTGAGTAATATTCCATTGTGTATATGTATGTATGTGTGTGTGTGTGTATAGATATATATCTCACATTTTCTTCATCCATTCTTCTGTTGAAGGGCACCTAGGTTCCATAGCTTTGCTATTATGAATTGACCTGCTATAGACATTGATGTGGCTACGTTACCTTAGTATGCTGATTTTAAATCCCTTAGGTATATACTGAGAAGTGGGATACTGAGTTAAATGGTGGTTCCATTCCAAGTTTTCTACAGAATCTCCATACTGCTTTCCAGAGTGGTTGTACCAATTTGCAGTCCCACCAGCAATGAATGAGTTACATTCCCTGGACATCCTCACAAACATTTATTGTTACTTGTATTCTTGATTGTTGCCATTCTGACTGGAGTGAGGTGGAATCTCAGTGTAGTTTTAATTTGCATTTCTCTAATTGCTAGAGATGTTGAACATTTTTTCATGTATTTGTCAATCATTTGTATTTCTTCTGTGAAGCATCTGTTCAGTTCCCCTGCTCATTTATTGATTGGGTTTTTTTTGGGGGGTGTTAAGTTTTTTGAGTTTTTTTATATATATCCTAGAAATATATGCAAAAATTCTTAATAAAATATGTAAACATATTAAAAAGATAAAAACATATTAAAAAAGATGATCAAGTCAGTTTCAACCCAGGGATGCAAGGTTAGCGCAACATATGGAAATCATTAATCAGTAGACTTAAAGACAAGAATTATGTGATTATCTGAATAGATGTAGAAAAAGCATTTGACAAAATACAGCATCCATTTATGTTCGAAACACTAGAAAAACTAGGAATGGTAGGAACATACCTTAACATTGTAAAAGCTATATGCATAAAACCAAGCCCAACATCATTCTAAATGGAGAAGAATTGAAAGCATTCCCTCTAAAATCTGGAACAAGACAGGGATACCCTCTTTCACCATGTCTATTCAACATAATCCTTGAAACTCTAGCCAGAGCAATTAGGCAAAAGAAAGAAATTAAAGGGTTACAAATAGGAAAAGAAGAGCTCAAACTATGCCTGTTTGCCCATGACATGATTCTCCACCAGAAAACTTCTAAAACTCATAAACAAATTCAGCAAAGTAGCAAGATATGAAATTAGCACGTATAAGTCAATTGCATTCCTATATACAATGATGAAAGAGAAATTAGGAAAACCATCTCATTCACAATAACCTCAACAAACAAACAAACAAACAAACAAACAAAAACTTGGGAATCATTTTAACGAAAGAGGTGACAGACTTCTACACTGAAAACTACAGAACACTAAAGAAAGAAATTGAAGACCTTAGAAGATGGAAAGATCTCCCATGTTCTTGGGTAGGCAGAATTAATATTTTCAAAATGGCCATACTACCAAAAGTGCTATACAGATTTAATGCAAATCCTGTTAAAATTCCAATGATGCTCTTCATAGAAATAGAAAAAAGCAATCATGCAATTCATTTGGAAAAATAAGAGGCCCAGAATAGCCAAAGCAATCCTTAACAAGATAAGTGATGCAGGAGGCGTCACCACACCAGACCTTAAATTATACTACAGAGCTATAGTAACAAAAACAGCATGGATTGGCACCAGAACAGACATGAAGATCAGTGGAACATTGAAGACACTGAGACAAACCCACATGAGTACAATTTTCTTATACTAGACAAAGTTGCCATGAACATACATTGGACAAAAGATAGCCTCTTTAACAAATGGTGCTGGAAAAACTGAAAATCCATATGTAGCAGAATGAAATTAGACCTTTATCTCTAACCCTACACAAAACTCAAGTCAAAGTGGATCAGGGATCTTGACGTTAGATCAGAGACCCTGTGCCCGCAAGATGAAAGAGTAGGCCCAACTCTCCATCGTGTCAGCTTAGGAACCGATTTCCCCCACAAGACTCCTAAATTGCAAGAAGTCAAGTCAAGGACCAACAGATGGGATTGTATCAAACTAAAAAACTTCTTCACAGCAAAGGAGACAGTCAAGAATGTGAAGTGAGAACCTCCAGAATGGGAGAAAATCTTTGCCACCTTTACTTCAGAAAGAGCATTAGTCTCTGGATATACATTATATAAAGAATTCTCTCATGTGTGTCAGCTGCATAGCATCTGTTTGTGACTGCTTCTGTAGGGCTCCAGTGTTCTCTCACAGCCCTTCACTTATGTTAACTGTTTGAAATCCTATAATTTTGAATTTGCATATTTTTTCAAAATGAGAATTTAAAACTAGTTATTTTTATTTAACTATACCATAGAAAGATTCAGATTTAGTTTTTATTCCAGAATTATTTTTTTCACACATATAAATGTGTGCTCTGGACCCCAAATAAGTCTGTTTTAATAGCAAAGGTTAAAATACTTTTCTTATCTTCTGTATGCTTTTTTAAATTTAATTTTTTATTGGTGCATTATAATTATACCTAATTATAGGATTCACTATGACATATCTTTATTATTTATTGGTACTGGGGATTGAACTCAGAGGCATTCAACTACTGAACCACATCCCCAGCCCTATTTTGTATTTTATTTAGAGACGAGGTCTCACTGAGCAATTCATGCTTAATACCTTGCTTTTGCTGAGGCTAGCTTTGAACTTGTGATCCTCTGTCTCAGCTTTCTGAGCTGCTGGGATCCCAGGCATGTGCCAGCTTATTATGACATATTTTTACATGCATATATTATAATTTGGTCAGTTTCATTCCTTAGTACCTCCCCTTTTCCTTCCCTCCTCCCTTCCTCTACTTGTTTCCCTTCCAGCAATTCACATTTTTGAGAGAAAACCTGGTTGGCCTAGTTCATTATTGTTACCAGGTTGTACAAGTTGCAGGCATTGGTGTCTAGTGCCTACTTTGTTTAATTAGATGAGATCTGGAAGTCAGTGGCTCAGTAGCCATAGACGTTGTGGACGTTGATTTATTTTCCTGGGTCTCTTTACTTTTCTTGAGTCTCTTTACTTGGTAGTGAGGATGTGGCTCAGTGGTAAAGCATGCTTGCTTAGTTATTTATGAGGCCCTGGGTTGGATCCCAGCACCACCAAAAACAAAAACTAAAACTGAAAAACAAACAACTTACAGGAGTTCTTTTAAGACTTTTTCCATTTACGATTATTTTACAGTGTAATTATTT
Source organism: Urocitellus parryii (assembly GCF_045843805.1). NCBI lineage: Eukaryota > Metazoa > Chordata > Mammalia > Rodentia > Sciuridae > Urocitellus > Urocitellus parryii. The sequence goes on from NC_135542.1 coordinate 66,397,415, forward strand.
GCCAGTGCTAGAAATAATTTCATTTTCTGTTTTCTACTCCTATTTATTTTGTGTATTCCTAACACAGATTTTTTTTTTTTTTAAATTTAACATTTAAAAACATTGCTTATTGGGCCAGGTGTTGTGGCACACCTAAAATCCTAGTGTCTCAGGAGGCTCAGGTAGGAGGATTGCAAGTTGTAGGCCAGCTTCAGCCTTTAACAAAGCCCTAAGCAACTTATTGAGACCCTAAACATAAATATAAAAAGACATGGGATGTAGCTCAGTGGTGAAATTCCCCTGGTTCAATCCCCAGACCAAAACAAAAACAAATCCCTTGTTGCCTATTGGATAGATATGCACAAACTCAGCTGAGATTGTCATAGTATGTTCTTTACAATATTGAAAACTAGAACTAATCTTGTGCAAAGAACAATTTTAATTATTCACAATTTTAACAATTTTAATCAGCTGGAATTAGTTGACCCTTTAAGAATTTACGATAGCTACTTGTTTATGTATGTATAGATGGATGTGTAATAGTGCTAAATGGTGGATTCTGGGTGAATTTTTACTTCTCTGTACTTAAGCTTTTTTTTTTTTTTTTTTTTTTTTTTTTACAGTGAACATAATTATTTTCAAACCATCTTTCATCTATTCCAAGGTGCACATTTAAAAATTTTAACCACTTTGCAATTGGGATATGTCTATTAGTTGATGACATGCCATGGTCAAATGACAGTCTATTCAATATATAACATCAGAAGAAAGAAAAAACTTGAATTTTATAAATAGTAGTATTTCATATTTGATGAATAACAGTTATGGGGAGGACTTTCCATTTTGAGTTAAACATTGATGACCCTTGACTACCAGAAAGATAATTCCATGTGAGTGATTAAAATTGTTCTTTGCACAAGATGCTATTCAGTAGAAGACCTGTTATTTGAATTGGTTAATTGACAAAGTTGTTTAAAGAAATGAATAATAAAAATGATATACATTGCAAAGTGAAGTTACAATCCGAGTGACAAATCCTTCTAGATATTTATAATAAGTTCTCCAACTTTTTAAGAAAATATTTTTTTAGTTGTAGATGGACACAATACCTTTATTTACTTTTATGTGGTGCTGTGGATCAAACCCAGTGCCTCACACATGCTAGGCAAGTGCTCCACCACTGAGCCCCAGCCCCAGCCCCAGTTCTCCAAATTTTTATAATTAACTTCCTATTGAGAGTAAAATTTTAAGCAACTTATATTCACCCCCAACTTTTTTTTTTTTTTTTTTAATTTGAGAGGGTTGCTGTGTTATCCAGGCCTAGCCTTCAGCTCCTGGTCTTAAGTGATCTTCCTGCCTTAACCTCCTGAGTAGCTGTGCCACCACACCTGGCTAACAACTTTCCTTTATCAGGCAAATTTACCTTTATCTTTCCAAACCATTCCACATAGTTACACAAACATTCAACCAAGTTGTGAAAGCAACAACTCTCTCTTAGCATTGTTTTGTTAGATTTTGTAATATTTAATTGAAAAAAAATTAATTATTTGTCAAATATTAAAATTGTTATTTGAAGAAAAACTGGTATAAATGAGTTTGTGAAAAGGCACAATTAACTTGACAAGCATACAATCAATAGGGAAAGGCAAGAATAGTGCATTGACCATCACCTTTCAGCTTACATGGTCCAGTTTGAATATTTAGTAGAATAAAGAGTGTCTGTTAATCTAGAATAGTTAAGACAGCTAGTAACTATATTTTGTGCTCTGTTCAGCCTCTGATTCTATTGTAGGAAATGAGTAAGAGACACTAGAGACCACATCTTAGAAATGGTTGTGTGTTGTACTTGTGATCTTGCCCTGAGGGACCATTTATGACTTTTCTTAGCATTACTTAACTTCTGCAGCAATGGCTCAACAGTTTGGGTCTTCAGTGAATCCTATGCCTTTTGAAGCTTTCAAACAACCTCATATTTTTTTCACTGTCTACATATTTTTTATTTTATACTGCCTTCTTGTATTATAAATTCTCAGTAGAAAAAGAAGCAACATTGCTCTCTCACCCCTAGTTTTTGCCATTTTAGGAAGCTACTATATTTAGGTATGATCTCATGGCTTTAGTTAAGACTCCAAATATTATTTATAAAGTTTATATCCTTCTTGCTCTGAACTGAATTCAAGGGTGTTTTCTAACCCTTTGCTTTCATTTCTACCCTCATATAACTACTTTTCTCAAGTTGTTTATTGTTGAATTGGGCAAATGGAGTAAGGAGAATATCTTAGTGTCTTGAACTTACTTTATGTTTTATTGCAGAATATCTAACATTGTTTTGGTGCAGTGGGAAGAGCACTGACATCAGCCACATCTAGAGCTTAATCCAGGCCTGGGCCTACCACTTACTATTTAACTCTTTATTGGGGTTCCCAATCAAGTGTGTAGATCTTTATGGAATGTACTTTTGTTTTAACTTTATTCTTTGTTTTATATACCTACTTTTGCTTTCCATTTTTCTTTCTCATCTACGTTTCATCAAGTGTTATTTTGTTGTGTTGTGGATCTTCTTAATCCCATGTTAATTCCTTTTGTAGCAGGTGTGACATAAATAAATCTCCTGCACATAGTGGGAATTTGGGTAACTTTTAACTTTCTAAGCCTCATTTATTTATTAAGTGGTCACCATAACTCATACTTTGGAAGGTTATTTTGAGGATATGAGATAATGTATGTAATATATTTGGGTCAGAATCTGCCACATCATAGACTCAAAATGAATACTAAGTATTTTTATCATTATGATTTTTCCTAGTTATTGAATTCTCTTTGGAGCTTCTGTGATGGGCCATTTAAAAAAATTTTTAGTATTATTTTATTTTTTAACAGAAGTGTTAGCCTCTTCTCCTTATTTTCATTCCCTCTTTTTAACATGGTTGAAGTAATGTAGAATCTTAAATGCTTTCCCTCTGGCTTTGTTTGATTCTCCTTGATCTGTCTTCTGTCTTGAGATCTGGATAGACCTAATTCTTCTTCCTTTGAAAGATTTTTGGAGAAAATCCTAACTTTTGACTCATGATTTTAGAAATTCTAGCCCAGGGACAACTGGATGCGTTGCTTTTTGGCCTCTGATGGGGATGCTGTGGAGCAATGGCAGGGCGTGTGATGGATCAGACGGCTTGCTTCATGGCAGGAAGCAAGAGAAAGCTCCACAGTCCCCATTGAGGGCACACTCTCAGTGACCCAAGGACTTCTCCCTTGGCCCCTTCTCCTGAAGGTTCTACTGTTGACAGCCATCCATGGGCTGTCTGTGGACTGCATCAGCATCACAGCCTACTGAATGGGAGAATCTGGTGTCTGGGAATTTCCAGTGAACATTTCCTCTGGCTGACTGTCCACACACAATGTGAGCCCTGTTCAAGCTCTGCTCAAGGTCCCACACAGCACAGGGGACCATGACCGTGACCTACTGCAGCTGCACAGCCCCTCTGAGATGGGTGTGACCTGCCAAGATACCAGTCAACCTGCTAACCACAAGACATTAGGAAGAAAGAGAGAGAGAGAGAGAGAGAGAGAGAGAGAGAGAGAGAGAGAGAGAAAGAAAATGAGAATTTAAAAAAATATTTATTTTTCAGTGGACACAACGTCTTTATTTTATTTATATGTGGTGCTGAGGATCGAACCCAGCACCCTGCACATGCCAGGCAAGTGCGTTACTACTTGAGACACATCCCCAGCCCAACACAGGAGCCATTTTCTACTTGTCTAGCTCCAGCTCCTGTGTGGACTGGACCTATCAGTGACTCCATCTTTTGAACCTATCTTTCAGACTTTGTCTTTTGTTCTTTGGTAAACTTTATTTAGTGTTCTTCACTAAAGTTTATTCTAAACTTTAATTTCTTAGGTAGCTTACATCCTCCTAAACAGGAAGAAGAACCCCCCCCCCCCAGGAGGCACTGGACACTTGCCCATATTCCACCACCTCCCAATAATGTCACCTGGGGGATCAAGCCTTTAACACATGGGCCTTTAGGGGACATTTAGTATCCACACCATAGCATTCCTCTGTCTGACCTGCTATATCCTGGCGTAAAATACCTGTCTCTGATGGGGCTTTGGTTTTTCTTGACTTCCCACTAATGGCACTTAGATTCTCCTAGTCTCTTTGTCCTTTTGGATTTTTGCTAGTTTTGTTCCCTTTCTGATATTTTAGGGAGTTTTGGGAGGGTTAGGAGATAACTATATATGTGTTTTGTCCACCTTGTTTAGCACAAAGTGTGTTTATTGAGCACTGACTCTAAGGAGAAACTTCTTATGTGGTATAGATTGTCTTTTATAATTTTTACCAGTGGCTTTCCGTGTACAGCTGTTGTGCGTCAGGTACTTTATTAGCAGCTGCAAGGCAAACATTACTGTTCCTTTTTACAGTGGAAGAGACTGGGCTGAAAGGATTGTAAAGATGCTTATACTCATGCAACTCTCAAGGGACAGGTTTTCTACAAGGGCCCTTGCTCATTTTCTGAGTGACACTGCTTGTAGAAAATATTGGTTAATAGGACTCTCACGTACTTATGTTCAGTTTAGTTAGTTCTGAAGTAAACAGTTCAGATTAATAAATGAGTCTTTGTGTTTAGTTGCATACAGTGTTTATCTGATGGGCCTGGGGTCCCTAGAAGTCAGTGCTTTTTTTTTTTTGTCTTCTTCTGGGAACATCTTGACATAATCTTATTTGCTATGACATTGATCTTAGATTAAATTGTTCATTAATTTAGAGGAATAATAAAATAACTTGACTTTGAGCAATTTCCTTTACTCCAGATAATTCCATTTGAATATTATTTAATTATATACATAGGAGTTGGAAGAAGACATTCTAGAAGTGGTAGATGATAAGGTTATTAACTTGATGGAAGATTTTCTTATCTTCTCAGCTCACAAAGCTACAGATATTATTCATTTCCTTAAAAATATCTGGATCTTAATTTAAGCTATTTTCCCCTCAAGATATATTCATGCTGCAACATTTTCTTGCATGGTTTGAAACTCAGTTTGCCCTTCTAAACATAAAAATTATGACATTGTTGGAATAAGGGTTCCTTTTCAGAGAATAGTAACCACTGTAGCTGCTTTTGAGTAGAAAGGATATTTAGTAGAGTGAATCAAGCATTTACAGACTCACTGGAGGGACGGGAGAAGCAGCCTAAGAATGAGTCCCTAGAATAACACAAAGCTGGCTTGCCAAGACAAATGGGAAGAGCCTGAAGCTGGCTCTAGGATCACAAGACTTAGCTATGATCTCTATTGATAAGAAAGCTGCTGCCAGGACTACAGACTATAGAAACACACCTTCCCTGCCATGTCTGTACCTGCAGAAGTGATGCCACTGTGCTGCTTCTCACCTGGCATTCAATGAAGAGCAATATTGTGACCTTTGCTAAAGCTGTTGCCAAAGAACAAAACATCTTTACAACTATTCTTGCTAGTACCATCTTTTCTTATTTCATATCACATGTTAGTGCATCTGATTGGCTAAACCAAAATCTGAAACTCGGACTCCTAGGGATTTTGGGAAATGAAGTTTCTAGCTTTCTAACTCTAATATAGGAAGGTATCTTAGAAAGAAGTTGGAATGGATATTTGTGGCTGGTCTACCATAGTCTCTCTAAGCAGAGGTGTTAAGAGTCCTTAGACTGCTTGGTTGTTAACCCTGGCTTTACCTCTTACTAGCACTCTGATCTTGGGCAAGTTACATAAGCTTTCTGTGCCTCGGTTTCCTCTCTCAGTGAGTATTTATCTAATAGGGTTGTTTGAGGGTTTAATGAATATAGTAAGATTTGCATTAATTCTTACACATTGGTGTAATTTTCTTTTGGGCAATCTGGGACTGGAGTTTTCTTTGCAGTAGGATTTTTATTTACAAATTCAATTTTTAAAATAGAAATATTCAGATTTCAAAAATTTCTTCTTGTGTCAGTTTAGTGGTTGTGTTTTCAAGGATTTTTGTTCATTCCATCTAAATGTTTTAAATTTTTTTTGTTTAGTTATAGTTGGACACAATGCCTTTATTTTATTTATTGTTATGTGGTGCTGAGGATCAAGCACAGTGCCTCCCACGTTCTAGGTGAGTGCTCTACCACTGAGCCACAACCCTAGCACCTCCATCTAAATTTTCTAGGTTAATTTTCATAATATACTTTCCTATTATTTTTTAATGACAACAGCATCTATACTGATCTCCCTATGTATCATATTGATTTTTACACCTCTTTTTTTCTTATTGGCCTTATCAAGGATTTATTAGTTTTGTTAATCTTTCAAAGAAATGACTTTTATTATTGTCAATTCTCCTTGCTTTATGTTTGCTTTCTACATCACTAACTTCTACTTTTTTGGTATTTAATTTGCTGCTTTTCCTGGTTTTTACAATGAATACCATTTTAGTCAGCTTTTTTGCTGCTGTGACTGAAAGACCCGACCAGAACAATTATAGAGGAGGAAAAGTTTATTTAGGGGCTGATGGTTTCAGAGGTCTTAGTCCATAGAAGGCTGGCTGATTCCCCAGGGCTTGAGGTGAGGCTGAACATCATGGCAGAAGAGTGTGGCAGAGGGAATTGACTCACATGATGTTCAGGAAGGGGAGAGAGAGAGAGAGAGAGAGAGAGAGAGAGAGAGAGAGAGAGATGTCTCCACTTCCCAGATATATATACTTCCCAAATATGTACTCCAGAGCCATGCCCCAATGCCCTACCTCCTCCAACTACATCCTACCTGCCTTCAGTTACCACTTAAATCCTATCAGGATCAATTCACTGATTGGTTTAGGCTCTCACAACCCGATCACTTCTCCTCTGAACCTTCTTGCATTGTCTCACATGTGAGCATTTGGAGGATTCCTCACATCCAACCCATAACATTCTGCCGCTGGCCACCCATAGCTCACACTCATCTGACAATGCAAAATACATTTAGTCCATTCTCGAGAGTTCCCATAGTCTTAACAGTTCTGAGATTGCTCATAATTCAAGTCCAAAGTCTTCTCCGAAGTTCAAGGCAATATCACATTGTGAGCTCATGTTAAATTAAAAGCTATTTATAAGTATTCAATATATAAAGGTATAGAGTAAACATTTCCATTCACAAAAATTGAGACATAGAAAGAAGGGACCCTATGTAGTTCTATGTCCCACATCTGGTGTGCATGATATGATGTCCTCTTCAAAGGGCTTGTTTCGATCCGCCCCTGTGGCTCTGTTGGTTGCAGCCCAAGTGGCCTTTCTGTTGGCTTGTCTCTGGTCAATTCCTGCAGCCTTCCTAGGATGATGTCCCAAGTTATTGGCATTTTTTAATCTTGGGGAATTTCGACCCTCTTGCGCTTTTCCTGGTCTCCCAGGCCTTCCTTTGAAATCTTGGTGGAAGCCTCCATGACCCCCTAACTCCAGCATCCTGTGTTCCTGAAGAACCAGCACCACATGGTTGATGCCAAGGTCGGCTGCCATCTTGAGCAGTAGCCAACCCTCCAGGGACTCTGGCTGCATCAGCATCTGAGTGCCTGGGTGGCTGAGCACATAGAACAAAACTCCTAGGCCCATTGTGCAAGGAGGATTCCATATTGGTTTCTTCTCAAGAGAATTTTTACCTTTACTTCCTTGAGTCTGAGATGGGTATGGTCTTGCCAATTCCTGAGAAGGCCCTCAAGCCATCTTTCTTTCTTTTTTTTTTTTTTTGTGGTGCTGAGGATTGAACCCAGGGCCTTGTGCATGCTAGGAAAGTACTCTACCAACTGAACTATGTCCCCAGTCCTCAAGCCATCTTTCTTGTTGTTTCTGGGCAAAGGCTTTAGCATTTGTTTAATATTGATAATGTCTTTAACAAGTGCAGCTTCTTTAGCCCCAGTTTTTTTCCCCACCTTTTAAGTCAAAGTTTTTCTAATCTTTCTGTTCTGCTTTCTGTTCCTAATTATTACAATAAATTTGGCTAAAAGCTGACAGCAATATCCATGCCACTGCCTGAATGCTATGCTGCCTATATATTTTTTCTGCCAGATTAAGAAGTCCATTGCTTTTAAAATCAGCTTCATAGAAAGTGTCACACACAGGCAAAATGCAGACAACTTCTCAGCCAGAACATAACACAAATGGTGTCCACTCCAATTCCAAAGTGTCCTCCTTTTCCTCTTGAGCCCTGTGATTACTGTTCACAGTTCTGTTGGTATTCTGGTCTTCTGCACTCCCACCAGAATTGTCCATTAAGCTCTGCTTACAACAATATAAGGCATTTCCAGCTTGCACTGCCAAGCATCTCAAAATTCCTCCCACCAATACCAAAAAGCTCCAAAACCTTCTGAACCACCTGGTCAGGTTAGTCACAGCAATGACCTGACCCCACTATCGGTACCAATTTCTGTTTTAGGCAGCTTTCTTCATTGCTGTGACTAACTGACCTGACAAGAACAATTGTAGAGGAGGAAAAGTTTATTTGAGGGCTTTTGGTTTCAGGGGTCTTAGTCCATAGAAGGCCAGCTCCATTCCTCAGGGCTTGAGGTGAGGCTGAACCATCATGGTGGAAGAGTGTGGCAGAGGGAATCGGCTCACATGATCATCAGAAAGCAGAGGGAGAGAGAGAGAGAGAGAGAGGGAGAGAGAGCTTCACTTGTCACATACATATATATACCCCTAGCCACGCCCCAGTGTCCCACTGCCTCCAGCCAGACCCTACCTTGCTTTCTGTTACCACTCAGTTAATTCCATCAGGTGATTAATTCACTGATTGGTGAATCAGTTCTCCTCTGAACCCTTTCACATTATCTCATACTGAGCTTTTGGGGGGACACCTCACATCCAAACCATAACAAATACTTATCAACTTTTGGCCTTTCCATAAATTTCTCTGTAAGTGTATGTTGAGTTGCATTTCAAATGTGTTGAAGTGTATTTTTATCCAGAAACTTTTGAAATCCCATTGTGTTTTTTTCCTTTTCTTTGGTTCATGTGATTTAGAAGTATATTTCTTATCTATGTATTTCCAAATACATATGGCCTTTCAGTTATCTTTTATTTTTTTAAGAAAATACTTTATATTTTGAAAATTTTTCCATCAGGAGAAATATTGACATATTCACAGCTGGAGAGAATAATAGTATGATAATCTCAGGTGTGCATAAGCTTCAACAATTTTTATCCCATGATCAACTTTGTTTCCTTTCTATTCTACTACTTCTTCCCCACTAGTTTATTTTAAAGCAAATCTCAGATATACTATAATTTTTCTATAAGTATTTCACTATCTCTAAAGGATGAAATTAACAAAATACAATCACAATCATATCAAACTCAGACTATTCCATTGATATCATGAAATATCTGGTCAGTTTTCAAAATTTCCCATCTGTCTTATAGTTTTTCTTAACAACTTGATTATTATTAAGCCTCATAAATCTTTTTAAACTGTACATTTCCTCTGTATTGACTTTTTTCACCTTTACCATTTAATTATTGAAGAAACTTTTTATTTTTACCACCAAGGAATAACAGATGTTTGTGGAGATTGATATGTAATCTGATTTGAATATTACATGATTTATACATGTATGAAGCATGTGGTACCCCATAAATATGCACAATTTTATGTTTTTGTGTATCAGTTAAAATATTTAAATAAAAATATAAAAATAAAAACTCTTATATGTAATAAGAATTGTAATGCATTCCGCTGTCATACATAAGTAAAAAATAAATTAAAAAAAAAAAGCAGCTGAGGGAACAATCACTTGAGCTTACACATGGCCAGGAAGAGTTTGTGTTCCCATTAGCCACTAAATAGGGTAGAGGGGTTGGAGGGGAATGGAGGAGGAATGGGGTTAGAAATGATGGTGGAATGTGATGAACATTATTATCCAAAGTATGTGTATAAAGACACAAATTGGTGTGAATATAATTTGTATACAATCAGAGAAATGAAAAATTGTGCTCTGTATGTGTAATAAGAATTATAATGCATTCTGCTGTCATATATAAATAAAAAAAGAAAAGAAAAGAAAACTCTTATAAAGAGTTTTACATGATTTGAATTTTGCTAATTGTTGAGGGCCACAATCAAGTCAAGATGGCGCTTGGCACTTTGCCAGGAGGAGTGGTTTGTGAGGTAACGTCAGCGAGTCATTAAGATGATGAGGATTCCTTAATGACTGACTGCTGTATCTAGATGATGTTAATTAAATTAAGCTGTGTGTAATTAGTTAAGTATATATACCTCTGCTGTCCTGTAATAAAGCGGCTCCCGCTGTTTCAATCTTTACAAGTTGCTTGTCACCTCCTGGTTATTTTGCCCAGCCAGACTTCGGCAGCTAATTAATTGTACCTTAATGGTGTTTTAAAATTGTTTCTCTATCCCTTACTTGCACTTTCTAGTTCATAAAAGTTTATTCTATGGAGGATATAGAGGCTTGATCATATTCAGATTTGATGTTTTTCATTTTGTTAAATGGCCAATATAGTAATGGTGTGTATTTATTACATAATCACAGTGATATCTATTCCCTCCTTTCCTTCCTTCCTTCCTTCCTTCCTTCCTTCCTTCCTTCTTTCCTTCCTTCCTTCCTTCCTTCCATCCTGAGGATTGAATGCAGAGCCTTGCATGTGCTAGGCAAATGCTCCACCACTGAACTACATCTCTATCCCTTTTTATTTCTTATTTTGAGATGGATTCTTGCTGAGTTGCCCAGGTAGCTTTGAATTTGTGATCTTTCTTCCTTGGCCTCCCAAGTAGCTATAATTACAGGTGTGGGCTACCATGCTCCCTTCTTCTTCTTCTTCGTCTTTTTTTTGTGGTGCTGGGGATTGAACCCAGGGTCTTGTGCATTTAAGACAAGCACTCTACCAACTGAGCTATATCCCCAGCCACATTTCTCTCTTCTTAATGATGATGACTTAGGGTCATGAATTGACAAGGGGTTGGAAAATGGTGGTATTCTAATTTTGTCATTCTTTATTTTTCTCTTGAGATTGTGCTATAAGAAAAAATTTTCCTTATCTTCTGTTTGGTTACCTTCAGTTACAGTTTCTAGAGGAAAGACATAAATACTTGATTCTTTTTTCTATTTACTAGTTTTCAAAACAATAAGTTGGTTTTCTGGTACCCTCAAATGGTCATCAATGAGGCATTTAAAAATGCTGTTGTCAAATAATATTGTTTTGTATTTATCACATATTGTATTTATTACATCTATTAATATTCCTGCTATCCTGTCTTTGGCCAGGATAGTAGGAATATTCAAATTGGCTCCTGTCTCCTTTTGATATAAAGTGTAATTTTTTATAGCTTTCTTATTTTCTCATGTGCAGGATGTTCCAGGCTCATTTTATACAATCCCTGTGATTTCTCCAATGGGTCTTAATTTGTTTTAGTAAAATAATTTTTATAATCTAGGTACTAGGCATACCTATAAGTTTAATTGTTTTAGACCTTTTCAATGCTGCAGATGTAGGCAATATAGTTTTTTAAAAATATATGCATCATTAGTTTTTATTATACTTCCATTTTGATCCATAGCTACAAGATTTTTACTTAACCTCATCTCAATATTACAACTGTTGTCTCCTTTTTTTTTGCTTAAAAATCTGGCTTTCAAAATGACATCAACAAAATTAGTCATTTGATTTATCCCAGAACACACGCACGCACACACGCGCACACGCACGGTTCAGAATAACATACCTGTCCCTGCGTAGGTAAGTCTGAACTTCAACTTTCACCCTCTACTTCCATACTTACAAAGGTGCGGCTTATCTTCTCCATTCTTTTTTCTGAAATTGACAAATGTCCCCAGGAGAAAATGTCCCCAGAGAAAAGCCGTGCTTACCTCTCTGTATTTCCTTTTAAGACATTATAATGGTAAATCGTCACTATCTTCTTTGCTGTCTGATGTCTTCAAGTATATTTTAAAATATTTTGTGTATATTTTTTATTTTTCATTTTTTTTTGGTGCATCTTTTTAAGTTGTGTTCAGCAGGAGTTCGTCTGAATTATCTAATCCATCTTTGTCAGAAGTGAAAGTCCCTTCTCACTTAAGTTTTGAACACTTAACTTACGATATGTTTATATAATATGACTTCAATATTTGATTTTATTTGAAAGGTTCTGAGGCAGAAGCACCTGGATGATTGCCTGCGACGTGTGTCTGTAAGAAGATTTGAATCATTTAATCTGTTTTCAGTAACAGAAGCCAAGAAAACAGAAACTGAAGAGGAGGCTGGTACATGGGTCCAATATACAAGTGTCTTCTATCCTGAATATTGTATCTTCTTAAGGTAACTATTATTCTAGTTAAGATTTTTTAAAACTGTTTTTTCTCTTGAAGTAGAAAACAATCTACCCATCCCCATTACTCCTTTTACTGAATTTTAGGCAGTCTTTACTTATTCTTTATTTTTTAGGTATTGCAACTTTGTGTTAGAGAATTCTGTGGCTTTAAGTAGTCTTCCTGTATTTTCAGACTAGAGGAAAAAAAAAATCCTCAGGAATATGGTGGCATTTGAGGACAAAGTGGGTTGCAAATCAAAGGGTTTAGTTTAACTGTTCCCTCCTAGCATTCGATTATGACAAAAAGCCAAGTTCTTTTTGAGGCAAAGGAGGCTGAAAGTAAAAAGAGAATTTTTCCAAGTTACTCTTCAAGTAGTAGTTATCTGAAAAATCCAGCTTTGCTATTTTTCCCATTCATGTTTTGTCACTTTCAGAATAGAATGTGAAGAATAGGAGGAGAAAATTCCGCTGAAAACACTGATATTGTGAGAAGCACACAGACTGTTCTGGCTTTAAAAAATGTTAGAAAAGAGACAAGAGAATTGCAAACCGAAGTAACAAGATACCGCTGTTACTGAATTTATTTTCTCTCCAAGTTGTATTCTAGCATGTTGCAGTAATACTGTAGTTGTTTCATTTTATAAAATCTGCCTTTTCTGACAGAATTTCACATTTTGAAAGGGAGGGAGGAACACGTTTATAGTTATTGTAAGCAGAGCAAAAAAACATTTTTAGTAGAAATGTGACTTTCTAAGCCTTAGGTAAGGCTAGGAATAATTTTAAGAAAAAAAATTTCACAAAGAATATCTATTTTTAGTATGTTTCTTGAACTTAGTTTAAAATATCTGTTTTAAAAAGCACCATAATAGCTGAAAATTTGGAATTTGAATAAAATTGACTAGAAGGGGCTGGGAAGAAAAATTAGGATCTAGTTCTATAATATTTGTTTTATGGAAACCACCAAATGAGAGAGACAAATTTGGGGATTTGTGAGTTTTTCTTTGTGTTCATTATAAAATTCTAATTGGAGTACCTCAATGACCTTGTATTCTGTTGGAAATAATAGGTTCAGTCCTTTGTAAAGAAGGAAAGAAAAGTGCATTAAACACTTACTTACTATGCTCCAAGTATAGAGCTAGGTGCTTTGATGTATTTTGTTTCATGTAATCCTGATAATAATTCTGGAAAGCAGGAATAAAGATAATTAAACAGTGGGAAGATAGTATTTGTAAGGAAATTAAAAAGAAGGACTAACAGAGTGATCCAGTCAGAGTTTTCAGGTATGAACTTAAAACTTCTGTATCCACTGGTAGTAAGTGTAAATCGTAGCAAGAATAATTTCCTGCTATATTAAGACCCTTATAAAGTTGGCCAGGGAAATATGAAATTTTCTGTTCTTGAAATCTTACAAAATAAGGTCTGGATTAACTGTCTAATAGAAATAATACTGACCTAAAATTATTTAGAATGCAGGCTTTTGAGTAAATGGAGATTCCTTTCCAAAGCATGGTTTTTAATGATATATTTATTTATGAAAAATACATGTATATATGTATGTATGTATACACACACATGAGATGTATATGATGTATATGTCACTGACTACTGAGTTAGGGAAAGAAGACAAGTAACTGAACTAAAATTTTGGCCTCAAGAGCTGCCAAGACCTTTTCTTTCTTTGCATTCTACGTAGTAACCCTCCATGTTAATAGAGCAAAAATAGCAATATCTTTTTTATTTTTAATTTTTTTTTGTAGTTGTAGATGCCTCTATTTATTTGTGTATTGTTATGCGTGCTGTGGATCAGACCCAGTGCCTCACACATGCTAGGCAAGTGCTCTGCCACTGAGCTATAGCCCAGCCTCAAAATAGCAATATCTAAACATGGAATTCTAGAGCTGAATGCAATATTAGCATAAATTTTAAAAAATCATAACAACATTAATAATGACTGGCAATTGATGCATACTATGTGACCGCACTATTGTGAGTGGTTTCCTTGTATCAGTATTTAATCCTCACAATAGCCCTGTTAGGTTAATATCGTCATCCTCATTTTACAGATATGTAAAGTGAAGCACAGAGAGGTTAAATAACTTGGTTGAGGTCACATCGCCAGTAGATAATTGTGCCTGTATTAAAACCCAGGTGGTCTGGTTCTGCAGCCTGTACTTACAAAAACAAAGAAAATCCCCACCAAAACCCCGTTTATTTTGAAATAATTATAGATTTGCAGCAGTTTGTACAGTGTCTTCTATATAGCCTTCACCCAGCTCTCTCCATTGATAACATTATATACATTTAAAAAAAATTTTATGTGGTGCTAGGGATTGAACCAGGGCCTTATGCATGTGAGGCAAGCACTCTACCAACTGAGCTGTGTGTCCCCAACCCGATAATATTGTATACATGGATACACAGCCTGAACTTTTAGTTTTTACACTATCCTTCCTTTTATGAGAGAATTCATACATTTTACAGATGAAGAAATTGAGGCCCAGATAAGTTAATTTCTTCATTGATTATTCTTAGCATTCTATTTCTTTCTCCTTAATCTTGTTATAGTAAAGGAAATTGCTGAAATTACTGAATTACTTACCTAGGGGAAAATTTCTGCCAAAAATAGTTCATTGATTCTGGGTATGAATTTTGTTCACATTGATTTCTTACATATTTATCACTTTTGCTTGTTTTCTGTTATCTGCCCATTATGAATCTTCACTCTTATTCCTTTTATATCTGCATCAATTATTTTCAATCTGTTTCTGTCACATTTCTTTAGGTAACACTCTTCAGTATTGTGTTATAGACATACTAAAAGTTTTTTTTTTTTAATTTTTTAAAATTACTTGCAACAGTCAAAAGAAGAGAAGTGGTTTAGAAAGTAAGAGGGTAAATGACTAGATGTTTGATTTCAAAGTATGGTTGTACTTTGTTATTCTATGTTATTAAAAGGTGTATAAGCTGTAGCCTTAGTTAAAACTTTGATCATTATTTTTTGTTAGCTTTATATGATAATATTTAAAATGAAGGAATAAAAGAATTTCCCTTAATGACTTTTAATCAGAAACATTAGACTAGACAGTATACAAGTTAGATTCTGAAATCCCCAAGATCTGTTACCATTTTTATATATGGATGGCCAACTCTTTGTTCAAAAGTTTGAGAGTTAGGAAATTAAAATCCAGGGTACGAATACTCTTCTTTATTATTTGATAAAGTCTTGTTTTTCTGGAGCTTTATTTCTTAGAACTTTATTTTTTATTTTTTTTAGATAGAAAATCTTTTTAATACAATAACATATGAATTAAGTTCCTTGCTCTGTGAAATATAAAGATATCTATTAAATGAACTTATTGAAATATACATCTATTTTTAAAAAGTAGGTAATATCACTGTGGAAGTAAGCTATATAGTTTTCTTTAAATTATTTTCAAACAAGTTAATAATGATTTTAATTTTTAAAATATTTTTCTTTTTTTTATTGGTTGTTCAAAACATTACAAAGCTCTTGACATATCATATTTCATACATTAGATTCAAGTGGGTTATGAACTCCCATTTTTACCCCAATTACAGATTGCAGAATCACATCGCTTACACATCCACATTTTTACATGATGCCATATTAGTGACTGTTGTATTCTGCTACCTTTCCTATCCTCTACTATCCCCCCTCCCCTCCCCTCCCATCTTCTCTCTCTACCCCATCTACTGTAATTCATTTCTCTCCTTGTTTTTTTTCCCATTCCCCTCACAACCTCTTATATGTAATTTTGTATAACAGTGAGGGTTTCCTTCCATTTCCATGCAATTTCCCTTTTCTCTCCCTTTCCCTCCCACCTCATGTCTCTGTTTAATGTTAGTCTTTTCCTCCTGCTCTTCCTCCCTGCTCTGTTTTTAGTTGCTCTCCTTATATCAAAGAAGACATTTGGCATTTGTTTTTTAGGGATTGGCTAGCTTCACTTAGCATAATCTGCTCTAGTGCCATCCATTTCCCTGCAAATTCCATGATTTTGAAATTTTTTAGTGCTGCGTAATATTCCATTGTGTATAAAGGCCACATTTTTTAATCCATTCATCTATTGAAGGGCATCTGGGTTGGTTCCACAGTCTAGTTATTGTGAAGTGTGCTGCTATGAACATCGATGTGGCAGTATCCCTGTAGTACGCTCTTTTAAGGTCTTCAGGGAATAGTCCGAGAAGGGCAATAGCTGGGTCAAATGGTGGTTCCATTCCCAGCTTTCCCAGGAATCTCCATACTGCTTTCCAAATTGGCCGCACCAATTTGCAGTCCCACCAGCAATGTATAAGAGTACCCTTTTCCCCACATCCTCGCCAGCACTTGTTGTTTGACTTCATAATGGCTGCCAATCTTACTGGAGAACTTTATTAAAGAGACTGTTCCTGTTAGATAGATGCATATATAGAAAAGTATAATGGAGCTGGGGCTGTAGCTCAGTGGTAGGGCACCTGCCTCGCACATGTGAGGCACTGGGTTTGATCCTCAGCACCACATAAAAATAAATAATTAAAGATATTGTGACAATCTGCAACTAAAAAAATATTTTTAAAAAAGAAAGCAAACTAGACCAGGAGATGTTTATGTTTAATAAAAATCTTTTATTAAAATTTACCTGCCTCTGGGGCCTGGGGTTGTGGCTCAGCGGTAGAGCGCTGGCCTAGCATGTGCGAGGCCCTGGGTTCAATCCTTAGCACTACATAAAAATAAATAAATAAAATAAAGGTATTGACAACTACAACTAAAAAAAAATAAAAGTAAATATAAAAAAATTACCTGCCTCTATCTTATAAGCTGAAATTTTATTATTTTATCGACTTTGCTATATAGGTACTAGAAATTGTCCTCGAACCCCCTATTTCAACTTAATTTCACTAAGCATTGTTTGCTTCCATTATATTTGGAACTAATAGAAGTTCCTGAGTTATTCATTTATATATGTGCATATTTTAGGTATAGTAAAAGGTGAGAGGTCTGAATTGTCCTTTCTTTGAAAAAGATTATTGTTGCTATGATAATTGCTTATTATTATTGTTGCTATGATAATAGGACTTTTAAAATAAGTTTCAGCGTGTACGGAAAACTCAAGTCTATTGAGTCATATTTTCATGCATGTAGATATTGGCTAATTATAACTTAGTGTTCTAGTTTGTTTTAAACTTCAGGTTTGTATAGTTTATATATAAATATACCCCAAATTTCAGTAAATCAAAATATTCCCTTGAACATTTTTCGAATTTTCCTGTATTATGTGTATATAAATCTGCTGATTTCCTGTAAGGAAATAGACAAGACTGAACAATAAGAGGTCTTCAGCTTTTTCCCCCCAGCCATTTATTTTTGAAAATGCTTCAAAGCAAGTTGCCTTTAGGATAAAAACAAATAAATAAGCCTTTTCTTTCTGAAAACCTCTCCTCTTTTTTCCTCTGTGGCCTTTTGGGGTCCATTCTACTCTCTGCCTTATTTTTTCTTTTTTTTTTTTTAATGTATTTTCTTGTTAATCAAGATAAAATTCACATGCCATAAAATTCACCATTAAAAAAATATTTTAAAGCATATAGTTCAGTGTTGTTTAGTATATTAACAGAGTTGTGCAGCCATTACGGTTGTCTAATGCCAGAACTTTTTCATCACCTACCAAAAAAAGCCCATACATGTTACAGTGACTTCCCATCTTTGTCCTTTCCTTAGTACCTGGCAACTACTAATCTGCTTTCTATTTCTATGGATTTGTATGTTCTGGATATTTTATATGAATAAAATAATATAAAATGTGGCTTTTTACGTCTGCTTTCTTTGTAATTTTTAAGATTCATTAAAATCTTAAATGAATCTTAAGTACCATGTATCAATATGCATCATTTCCTTTCTTTTAATGGTAGAAATAATGCCACATTTTGTACCCATTCATTTGTTGATGGGCATTTGGGTTGTTTCTACTTTTTGACTATTGTGAATAATGCTACTATGAACATTCATCTATAAGCGTATGCTTTTCATTCTCTTGGTATATATACTTAGGATATACGTGATATATGCTGGGTATAGTTGTTACTCTGTGTTTCAACTAAATTGTTTTCCACAGTGCCTATAGCTTTTTGTGTTTCTTCTAAGAATGTATGAAGGATCCAGTTTTTCTCCATGCTTTCCAGCACTTTTTGTTTTCTTTTATTAAAAAAAAATAGCCATTTAAGTGGTTGTGAGATGATATCTCACTGTGGTTTTGATTGGCATTCCTTGAATAACTAATGATGTTAAACATTTTCATGTGCTCATTGTGTGTGTGCTTTGTATTCAAGTCTTTTGTCCTATTTAAAATTAGGTTGTTTACCTTTTTGTTCTGCAGTTGTGAGAATTTTTTTAAGCTTAAAAAATTGGTACATAATTATTGTTCATATTTGTGAGGTACAGTGCAATATTTCAAAACATGTATATAATGTGTAATGGTCAGATAAGGTGTATCTATCACCTCAGGCATTTATTATCTTTGTGTTGGGAAACATTCAAAATCTTTTCTACTAGCCATTTTGAGAGAATTGTAAAAATATATATATTCTGGATATCAGGCATGTGATGTGTAAATATTTACATGTTGTCTTTTGGGGTGTGGGTTGTCTTTTCACTTTCTTTGTAGTGTCCTTTGATACAAAAACATTTTTAAATTTTGACCAAGTCCGACTTATCTATTTTTTTCTTTTGTTGTTTGTGATTTGGGTGTCTTATTTAGCTCTAGCTTACTCTGAATCTGTTGTTTGAACCGCTTGGTATATTTAGGTTTAAAAAATTTTTTTAGTAGTCTTTTTTTTTTTTAACCTCTTTAAATAATTACCTGCTCTAATGACTTGTCCTTTAGTCCTTGCTCTATAGGTTATTCTTGGGAAGGAAGTCAAAGGCCCTCAGTCCTAGGATAACTTTAGGTTGTGAAAAAACTTATGTTGTCTCTTGGGGAGAATTATATGGCTCCTAATAATTAAAGGCTTGGGAAATAATGTTTTAAGCTTTGGAATTTGAGAGAAAGATGGAGTGAACTTTTTATGCTCTGTATATCTGGGCAAAAATTTTGTCATTATCATGTAACATTAATTACCAGTATCTGCTAAGACAGAAGTCTGTAAGGATTAAGTTTGAAAAAGTCTCTTCCCTGTCAGCATTACTATTTAGCCATTAAGTCTAGACAGGACCTAGGTAAATAATTGAAAGATTAAGGGTAGACAGAATCTAATAGCGTTGACACTTGAATAAAGTATTTGATGACTCATTGGACAAAGAACAGTCCTTGAGTTTGGTACAAACAAAAGGAAACTTGAAGTAATCAAATTGAATCTTTACTAAACTGCATTCATGGAAGTTTTCCTATAATTAGCACTAATTCTTATACTATTGAAGGCAATGATTGTTGACATTCTTTCATAAGATGTTATCTTTTAGGGTTTCAAAACCCTAATAACTTTGTAGGTACTTGTTTTTCATTTTTTATAAGGATTTTAGAATTGCAGGATTAGGTTAACCGGTCCTCCACCCCTTATCTTATTTAAAAAAAAAAAAAAAAACAGGGTATACTTCTTTCTTTCTTTCTTTCTTTCTTTCTTTGTTCAAGAAATAATGCATTTAATAATTTAAAGTTTTGCTTCAATGATAATACTAAAAGTTTTAAAACTTTTAAAAATATTCATTTCAATTCTATATCCCTGCTTTTGATTTTTAGAAATATTTAACATTATGCAAAATGTGTACCTTTTTCTACTTTGTTTCAAATTTAATTTCAAATACTTTTTTTAATCCTGATTTCTATGTATGTCTCAGAGAAGAGAGGGAGGGGAAGGAGTGAAGGAGAGAGAGAGGGAATGTTCTTGTTAAAACTAGCCTGAAAATAATTTTACTTTTAGAAATTTATCCTAAGGAAATAAGAAATGAGCTTAATGAAATTTCCATAAGCATTTTTCAGTGAAGCAATATGTATGATAGCGTGGTGTTAAAAAGTGTTGGCCCAAGAAATTGTAGTTCAGAAAGTCATTCAATGAACACTGGGCAGCCATTAAAATGATGTTACAGGACATTACTTGATGTGGGGAACTGTTTATGACAAATGAAAAACAGAAATTACAAAACAGTGTGCTTTCAGGCTTTATGAATGGTATATGAGCATAGAATAAGATTTGAAGGTTATGTACTGAAATATTAACTGTTGTTGTCTCTAGAGGCATGTTAGGATTATGAGCAGTTTTTCCTTGAAGGAACCCTATATTGCTTTTATATTTAGGAAAAAATTTTTGAGTTATATGCTATACTGCTGATCATTTTATAGCTTCATCTTGCTTTTTCAATGTTACATACTTTGTTACTTTTCCTCTTATTTCAGTGTTTAACATAATTTTCTATATTTAAAAAAAATTTGTTTAGAAGTTGATGAACCTTTATTTTATTCATTTATTTTTACGTGGTGCTGAGGATCGAACCCAGTGCCTCACACATGCTAGGCAAGGGCTCTACCACTGAGCCACAACCCCAGCCCTAGTTTTCCATATTAGATAAATAACCTCATCTCTCCCTAGAATCTTATATGCACACAGAAAGTAGAGAATCATTGTGTTATGATGAGAAAGGTTTGATTCATGGTTGGTGACTTTATTTCCTTAGATTATAATAGTTCTGAGCCCAGTGTTTTTTTGGCCAGTTGTGATTGCCAAAAACATCTTGCAGTTTCATTTGTTTGTTCTGTCAAGAAATAAAAGCTTATATTTTCTGAAAAGGATAATACAGTTTACCAGCATTCTTTTGTCGTTTGTTGTGGTTTGCTAGGTCTGCCAAAACAAAAGGCCACAGAGTTGGTAGCTTGAAAGCAGAAATTTTTTAAAAGTTCTGGGGCCTAGAAGTGTGAGATCAAGGTATTGGCAGACCTTTCTTCAGAGGGCTCTTGGCTTACAGATTGCCACCATCTTGCCATATCTTCATGTGGTTGCCTCTCTATGCATACATATCCCCTTTTGTCTCTCTTTGGTTCCCAAATTCTTCTTCCTCCTCCCCTCCTCTTCTCCCCTTCTTTTTTCCTTCTTCTTCTCCTCTCTTCTTCCTACTCCTCCTTCTTCCTTTCTTTTTTTCTTTTGGTGGTACTGGGTATTGAACCCAGAAGGACTCTACTTATTGTGTATATGGACACAATATCTTTATTTATTTCCATGTGGCACTGAGGATCGAACCAGTGCCTCACGTGTGCGAGGCTAGCACTCCACCACTGAGCCACAACCCCAGTCCCCATCCCCGACCCTTTTACTTTTCATTTTGAGATAGTCTCACAAAGTTGTCCAGGCTGGCCTCGTATTTGCAATTCTCCTGCCTCAGCCTTCTGAGTAGCTGGAATTATAAGTATATACCACAGTGCGTGGCCTGAAACCCTTCTTTTAAAGGCACCAGCAATTTAAAGACCACCTTATTAATTACCCCATTTTGACTTAATTACCTCTTCAAGATTCTGCCTCTAAGTAGACTCACATTCTGAGGTATCTGGGGGTTAGAACTTCAACTTATAAATTTGGGAGGGGGGCAATTTAGTTCAAATGCTGTACATAATTTGTACTACATTTTAATGACAAAGTGGTGTTGTTGAATTATTATTAATGAATTATTATTATGAATAATTATTAATTTATTATGAATTATTATAAATTATTACAAATTATTAAAACATCTTAAGTCGAACTACAGCTGTAAGTTTTATGAAGGAGTATGTTGAAAATTGTAGATGGCTGGGTGTGGTGGTGCACATCTGTAACCCTAGTGGCTGTGGAGGCTGAGGCAGGATGATTGTGAGTTCAAAACCAGCCTCAGCAATTTAGCTAGGCCCTAAGCAAGTCAGTGAAACCCTGTCTCTAAATAAAATACAAAATAGGGCTGACGATGTGACTCAGTGGTTGAGTGCCCCTGAGTTCAATCCCCAGTACCCTCAGACGCCCCAAAATATTATAGATGGATTAGTACCAATTTTTTTATATCACTAATGTAACAAGTAACTCAAACCCTGTGAATTATTGACAGGTCCATTTCTATTTAAAGAGTACCATCTTTCATAAGTATTACTAAAATCAATAATCAAATAAAATACTTAATGGCTTATCAAGTGAAGACAAATTAGAACTAATTAAGATAAGATTAGTGGACAAATGCTACAAAAAATTTACCCACTGGCATTTAGAGTTGCTTGTTTATGAAATGTGCAGACCTGTAGTTTTGGTTAATTCTTTGTGAATTAAGTTATGAATTTGTTGCACTGTTTAAAGGGAAATTTTTATGTATTGTGAGTGTGGTTCTAGAGAGTGATTATTTTCCTTTGACCATAAGATTCTCTAAGTGTAATGTGTGTGCATGTGCATGTGTATTTGGTCTTTAGATCAAGACCTTACCTGTATGTAACTAAAATAGGTTTGTTAAAATTATTAATAATACTTTAAAATGTTCATTAATCATCAAGAAATGTCATAGCATTAAATATTCTGAAGACTGTTTTGTTTTTTTCTTTCTCCCTCTAGTGGACAGAAAATATTTAAAAAATACAACATGGAAGGGTTTATTAGTATTGGGTGCATCATACATAGATAGTCTCAGCTTTTTTAAACATTGGAAACACTAGTGTTTCGGAATCATTAAAAAAAGTTCTTTATTCCTTTGTAGACATAATAATGGATCCTTGAATGTTGAAGATGTTCTTACCAGCTTTGACAATACAGGAAATGTCTGTAAGTTATATGCTTCCTCTGTAGAAACATGTTTGGTTTTTAAAAAGCAAGTTGATGGTGTTCTCACTACTGTCATACTCACTAATGTGTGTGTACATAGAAACTTATCGTTTAGCTGCAAAATAAGTCCCATATAACATGGATGCTAAATAGGATATGGCAGTTTTTACATCTTGTAGGGGTGTGTGCAAGTAAGAATACAGGTCAGAAGGAACTCTGATCCTATTTCTTGTTCCTTGTTTCCTTTGTGACCTTCTCAGTTATATAATGGAGGGTCTACTTCTTTTCTTTTTGCTGTGTTTTGGATGCTTTCTGTTCCATTGCCTGCTTCTTTGCTTTTTTATTACAGATTAAACCCAGAACATGTTTTCTGTGATGCTAATATAGTTTGATACTGGGGTATTTTTTAATGCAGTATTCAGTGTTATGGAATATATTTACTTTTCATCGAAGCCTCTGATTTCTTCACTGAGAAAAATCACTTAAATAATTCTAAAATAATTTCACATGATGAAAGAAATTAGCCAAGAATATTTTTATGTCACTGACTTAAACAACATATAATGAGAGCTTCTTCATGTTTGTTGCATAGTTATTTATGTTAAGATAGTGAATTAATAGTGAAATATGATAATTTTAAGTTTAAAAATAGTAAATTTTTTTCGAAGGGAGTTTCAAAACCATAACTACTTTATTGCCTAAACTTAAATAACATACTTTGTTAAGAGTACTACTTTATAAAATGCATGGATAATAATAGAATAATTTCCAGGCAATAATTTTGTTCTGATGTTCACATTATGGCAAGCTCTAGATGGTATAGGGAACTTTGTCACAAAGGAATCTATAAATGTTCTAACATTATCCTAAAATATTTAAAATAAGTCAAATTTGTTTTTCATGGACAGTGACAGGCATATTATATGTTAGCTTCTACATACTGACTCTTTAAAAACAATTTTTTTTTGTAGTTGTAGATGGACAGCATGCCTTTATTTTGTTTGTATATATTTATGTGGTGCTAAGAATCGAACCCAGTGCCTCACACATGCTAGGCAAGCACTTTGCCACTGAGCTATAGTCCCAGGCCCATGTATATACTGACTCTTACTGAGTTATTTCCCACTTAGACATATCTCATGTTTTTTATTGGAGGTCAGACAAGAACTGGGCAAGGGATGCTAATGGCAGTTGAGACTTTCTTCTTAAGTTTTAGGGTAATTTTAAATAAGTCAGCCCTAAGTATACATAATTCCAGAACATATTCTGAATTGTGAAATGAAGAATTTTTAATTCAATAGTATGAAAAAATGAATGTTGTTGCCTGGAACTTGGTCTGAAATAGGGCCACTAGCTGGCAGCATTATATAAAATAAAAATAATTTCTGTAAAGGTCTAAATTATTATTTTATGCATGAATAACCAGCTTATCCTTCTCAAACATTTTTTTTCCCCTGTCGTCTTCTCTCCACACATCCCCAAATTGCTTTCCCATTAACAAATAAAGAAGTTGAATGTTAAAGACATTATTTTCCACTGCTGTCTATTGTTTGGTAGGAAGGTTTGATATTTTGAAATTAGACATACCTACATTTGAATCCTGGCTCTGAAATTCATCTGGATCAATTTAAATAATCCCTGTGTCCCTTAATTGTTTTCATTTCTTAAGACTGGATATAATGTATATAAAGTATAGAACACACTGTATTCCTTAGAGTTGACACTCAGTAAATGAAAAATATTATTACTGATGATGGGTACATCTCAAACTTCTTTTAGTTTTTTTCTAATAAAAAGATAATATTCATAAATATAATTTTATATATTTGTATTTTTAATATTTATATATTGATTAAAATAAGTTTAAATTTTAAAAAGATGCTGAGTTATTCTGACATTTTAAAGTGAAACTTTGTTGATTGAACTAACAAATGAGAACTAGTTAAAATTACCAAAATTATAGTTAATTACAATGTTTTGCATAAACAGGGTCTTTAAAACCTTGAGTATGATTTGGGGTTGTACAGTGGTAGAGTGCTTACCTGATACGTGTGAGGCACTGGGTTCGATCCTCAGCACCACATAAAAAATAAATAAAGATATTGTGTCCATCTACAACTAAAAAAAAATTTAAAATAAAAACAAAACCTGACTATATTACCAAGTGATATAAATAGTAACAAAAGCAAGATCTTTTAAAACATGCTCGGTATAACTTTTAAATTTACTGTCCTTATTTTAAAAGAAAAATCAGTACTGATGCTTTACTTAATTGGTAAAGCATAAATTGGTTAAGTCGTGCTCCAATAAAGTAAATATAGATTATAACTTTTATATGATCTTAGGCATAGCCAGGCTCAGTGGTGCCTGTACGCTTGTAATCCCAGTGGCTCCTGAGTCTCAGCAAAGCAAGGTGCTAAGCAACTCTGTGAGACCCCATTTCTAAATAAAATTTGAAATAGGTCTTGGGATGTGGTTCAGAGGTCGAGTGCCCCCGAGTTCAATCCCCAGTACCACAAAAAAATAAAATAAAATAAAATAAAATAAAAAAGAAAGAAAGAAAGAAAGAAAGAAAATAAAAGGAAAAAAAAATCCTGGGCATAAAGTAATGGATTGAAAAAGTGATTTTTCCCTTGATGTCTCAAAAGTTTGATTTTATTATGCTAACAGTGGTATTGAGTTTGTGACTAGAAACCCCAGCAGAGGGCGCCACAATCATAATTCTCTCTCAGCACAGTGTAATTTATAGAATAAATATCTTGAATAATTGCTCTATGCTTTCATCATATATACATATGAAGATGTTTACATATTTACATTTGATTTTCCTAATATATTTAATATACTCACTAATTAATATAATATAAAAATTGTATAAAGAATATCAATTCTTAAATTACTATCAAAATAGTATACTAAAGGATATTTGAAATAAGGAAAAAAAGTTTAATAGTATGAAAATTGATAAAATTACCTATTTATTTCAGAAATATGTTTCGAGGTTGATATTACTTCTTGATGATAATAGAACAGATAATTAAGATATTTTAGGGTCACAGAAACCTGAGTGTGTATATGATGAAGATATTATTTTCAAGGTTTAGTAGAACTATTATTCTAAATTTAAAAATCATGTTATGATTATACTCATTGTAAAATTCAGACAAAATGGTTAGTTTTATTTCCAGAATTTTCCATGCCTTAACCAAAATGATTTGGAAAAATCTTTGTAGCTTTTGGAAAATAAATGAAATATCTTATTTTATTATTTCTTGATATATTTAAAAATAAAATATTCTTTATATTTACTTTTATTGTTTAGAAGTATTTTTAAGCATCTGATCTCAAAATGACTTATATTTTTGAGATATCCCTTCACTGCTTGAGTATTTTTGAATCTTGTAGGAAGAAATTAGAGTGAATTTCATACAGATTCAACAATTTCTGCATAACAATTTATTGCTGTATAGTATATGACCTCAACCTTATTTTTGGATATTTTAATTTGCTGTTTTGAAAAACAACCTATTTCAAAATTCAGCTTCCCTTTTGCTTATCTTTAGGGATAGATATGCATATTTTGTTCTTTAGTTTTCACTGCTTGAGAACCTACTTCTTTCTAAGATATCAAAGCTGCACTGCAGAGAGGATGTGCCTGCTATTCATTCATCATGCCTAGGAAAAGATGCCATCGAGCTACCTAGGGAAAAGTATAGGATGACATCCTTCACCTCAAGTGAGGTACTGACTGCTTCTGTGTTTCAATTGACATGTCACTCAGATACCTCAGGAAACAAGAGAGTGCTCTGTTTGTGAGCTTTGCAGCAGCTCTCTGGCTTCTGTTTTCTCTGTAGGCAGAATTTCCTTTCCAGCCAGTCTCTCTGACCTCTAATTGGAGAAGCTCCATTATGCTTGTCTCTCCTAAAGCCATTTTCTCTTCTCCAAAGTTGTCTCTTTTCTCAGCTGAACTGAATTTTTAAAAGTTTGATTCTCCTCAGGGCTATTTAATCCAAATTTGATTATTATAATATCTAATACAATTGTTTGGTATTTATAAAATCTCATCTGTGCTCAAGGGAATAAAAGCTTCATTTGTACAATTTTTAAAGCTTCTCATCCATTGTTTGATTGCAGGTACAGATGAATTACTAATCCTCAATTTATTGTATATTATATACATATATAGTGAATATTAGACATATATATTGACTTCTTAGCTTTTAAAGGCTTACAAACTTATATGGATAAACTATGTATCAAATATATTATGTTTATTATATAATACAAAATATACACAATATATATAATATACACATTATATAAAATATACAATATACATTACGTATGATATACATCACATATAATATATATTACATATTTCATACATATAATAAGTTTTTTTTTTTAATTTTTTTTTTTTAATATTTATTTCTTTTTTAGCTCTCTACATCTTTGTATGTGGTGCTGAGAATCGAACCCGGGCCGCACGCATGCCAGTTGAGCGTGCTACCGCTTGAGCCACATCCCCAGCCCCCATATAATAAGTTTATAAGCTTTAAAGGCTAGGAAGTCAACAGTTGTGTATCATTACAACAGCTTGGTATTAATAAGGATAACTTGGCTAATGTTGCTGCTTAAATTTGGGGAATGAATTGGCAAAATCTCTTTTGCCATTCTTTCAAAAATTTTTTCTCCTGACTGGGCTACATGATAGGATCCTGCAGTTAGTTGGTATCTTATGTCTCCTGGACTAATTTGTAGGCCCTTTCCCTTTATACTTTTACATGTGACAATGATGATTTTTTCCCCCTAGTGAACTCTGTGGCTCACCTGGACTTTTATTTTTTTTTATTATTTTTTAAAAAATATTTTTATTTTATTTTTATGTGGTGTTGAGGATCGAACCCAGCACCCCGAGCATGCCAGGCGAGAGGGCTACTGCTTGAGCCATATCCCTAGCCTCATCTGGACTTTTAAGGCACATAACTGTAATCTTTGCTTGATAGCAGAGCCTGTTTTGTGATGTATCTAAAACTGAATTCTTTTGGACTAATAATCATATATTACTGAAGGAAAGATTCTTATTAAAATAAGAAGCATTTTCTCTTTCTAAATCTACATTTAAGAAACCAAAGACAGCAATCTATTAGGAAATATAATCCAGGGTTTTAGTTTTTCTATTTCATTGTTATTGTGTTGTATAGTTAGTCTATAATATTAGTGGGATTATCAAACCTTCAAGAATGCCACTTGGATTTAGAAACTTATCTCTTTTTACATATATGCTTTATTATCTCTCTCTATATATGTAAAACTTGAGATACAATTGACAAATTGGTAATTATTTTTTATGAAATATATGTAGACAAAGATATATTCTCATTGTTGTATAAAGAGCTTTTACGAATCAATAACAAAAAGATAGAGACTGTAAAATCTATAAGAAAAAGACAAATATGGCCAAAAATTAGGAACAACTATTTCACAAAATAAATACTAATGCTTTATAAATACATCAATGATTAATTTTCTAGTAATTAATTAAAACAGGTATAATTTTGTATATCAGATTGGTAAAGGTGACAAAAGCAATAATCAATGATCACTGTAAGGAGATGGACATGCTCATGTACTTGATGGAAGGGTAAATTGATTCTACTTTTTCAGCTGTAGTCTTGAAGTATCTTCCAGCATTTTAAATATCTATAGTTTTTACTAATAATTCCCTTTATAAAGAGATAATGAAACCATTATACAAAGCTAGGTACATAGGGATTCATTGCAGCATAATGAATAGCTGGAAAAAATGTAAATATTTAATTTTAGGTGACTAGCTAATTATGGATACTTCCTTCAATGGAATGCTATCTTGGTTTTGAAGATCTATAAAACATAGTAGGTTAAAAATTAAGTACAAAAACTATGGTCTTATTTCTGAAAAATATGTGTACTATTAAGTATATGAGTAGTTATGGTTATATATAAACTGTGTCTTGATGGTCAGTGTTTTATTTGGGTTTCTGGTGATTTGTACTTTTTTCTTTATACTTTACTATTTGAATTTTTATGACATGTATGCTTTTATAACTAGAAAAAAAACCAATGTTACTTTCATTGTGCAAAAATAGTCATTAACATCCAAACTGAGTGTTAATATTTTTGATTAAATCTGTAAATTGCTTAGGATAGCAGTATAATGGAGCAATTCATTTAGCAGTCAAAAATAGAAAACATTTTGATTTGAAATAGTACTTTTGTCCAAGGAGTTCACAGTGTGGTGTGGATTTGGAAGTCTCCCTATATACTTTATAAATCTTCCTATATACTTATAAGAAATAAGAGCTTGAATAATTTTAGCTCTATATTAGATCGAGGTGGAATACAAAGAGTACAGAAGTAGTCAGTGGCAGATTGCTGAGCTTTGGGCATAATTTGTAAGTTCTGTTAGAAAATAAATTTATAAGGCCATCTGTGTGTTACATGGTTAAGGATGCATGGTAGTCAGCAGACTTGAAGTTAGAGGAGACCTCAAAGCCAGTAGGGTATTAAGTGGTAGTATGAGCTCTGGCACTGAGTTTGGCTTTTGGTCCCTGTTTAGAGTCACAACATAGCTGTAATCTTGGATTTCTCATTATATGAGAAAATATTAGGTTAGGTTAGGTTGGTAGATAGAAGTTTCCATAGCCATGTTTCATGATTTCCATAGTTTCCAGGCAAGACTGTTTTTTTCTTTTTGTTCATTGTGGGTAAACATTCCCCTGCCCATCACAGACTTTTGCATTTGTTATTACTATTCAAGTGGGAAAGAATAGTTAGAAGATATTTCTTTTTAATGCATTTTTTACATTTTTATTTGAAATAAAAAGTGACGGAGTTGGAATGGTTCTTTTGATAATAGAAGATGATTCTGTTGTGGAAAAAAAAAGACTGAAATAAACTTTAACATTCTTTCTAGATTTATATGATCTGACCGGTGTAATAGTACTCAAAAGTAGTTTATATTTTTGTCATAAACCTACTAGTTGTTCCCCCCTTTATATGTCCTATTTTAGGTTCCTCCATTTTAGCAGAAGATATGCCAAGCAAATGTTTTTTTTTTTTTTCCCCTAAGCAAATATGATCAGTATTCCTTTCTCTATCTTTTAAATGGCTGCCATTTCTTCTTCATTCCTTACAGTATTGGTCAGAGACTTTGTAAATATCCTATTGAATAACCTTAACTTTGCAAGGAGTGAAGAAACTGATACCCAGAACAAGATTAAAGGTTTAGTAAGTAGTCACATAAGAATTCAGAAATATTGTACTGTATTTTTTGAAGGTTATGTCTTTCCAAAATGAAGAGAAATGAATTTTAAAAGTTCATGATGAGAACTGAAAACTTTTAAGTGGTAACTTGGAAGGCTAGAAAATAACTTCAGCAAATGGAAAATAATTTTGTGCAGTGAGTTGTGTCTCAGAGGAGACTGATTAAAGGTCACTGGAAAATGGGCTCTCTAGGGTTTCTGAAAGGTAGTTGACAATCTAATGGAGTGGGGATTTGGGGAGTGAGGATAGTGGGAAAAGAATGCATTTTCTTTTCTTTTAGTAGTCTTAAACCAAATGTGAGTTTTATTTCAGTTTTTTTTTGAAAAATACTTCCTTTTGTAACAATACAATAGTAATAATGATTTGTATTTTTACATAACCTTTTCTCAAGTTTTATGGCCATAGAGATATTTTAAAATTGTTACATAAACACAAGTCACACAAAGAGCTCACCTAAAAGGATATTCTTGTTTTAGCAAGATCTTTGTTTTGATTATTGACAGACCTTCCACAGAGAATTGCTGTGGCTATTTGGACATTTGTATGGCTTATGTCTATTCTTATGAATGCTTGATGTGAAATAATTATTTGATGATTGATTGTGGCTCATCTTTTTTTATATTCTTTCCTGTCTTCTGTAACTTTCCACTCTCAACCCTGCATCTGAATATTTGCATTGTGTCCTGGGGAGGTGGAAAGGAATGAAGAAAAGTTTCAAATAGTCCTGTGTGTCTGTCTGAAAATGTAATAATCCATAATTATGTATATTGTGGATGCTTCGCGTGCTCACATTCTGCTTGTTCTAGTAGCCTGGTCAGGTGGAGCCTTTGCTGTGGGTGGTGAAATTCATGGTTTGACTTACTCTTTGCCCTTTTAGGTTGTTGAAGGCCAGACTTCTGTGTCATTGCCATTTCCCAAGAGTTCCTGACAATTGACATCATTTAATTTCTGAATGAAAGAAGTGTAGAACTCAGGCTTACAACTAAAATATGTATGTGTGGGTGTGTATAGGTATACATATATACTTACACACATACCTGTGTACATAAAGTATCATTTTTAATTATGTGATAAGCAAAGAAAAACCAATTGAATTGTATTAATCTTAGATTTTTAAAAAATATAACTATTTGATCACTTAATCAGAATTTAATGGGGATTGGTGAATTGTCGATATGTATAATTGGGAAATGTGTGTATTTGTGAAAAATATAAGTTCTTTGCTTCTGCTTATTCTCCGGCTTCCTTTAAAAGATAAATTTCAATAAGAAGTATGTGTGTGTGGGGAAGAGGATTGATTCATATTGCCTATTTTGATCCTTTCTTAAGTTCTACAGATTTGTAGTTAGTATTGTGTAATTTAGTGATTATATACCATTTGTATTAGGTATTTGTTCATCATTTTCTCCCAAAATAAAATATAATACCCCTAATTGCAGGCACTGTGTCTTATACTTCTACAATATTTATAAAACCTGTGGTTCAGTCTCAGATAGTGTTAAAAGTCCATTTAAACCAGGTGTGGTGATATAGGTCTGTAATCCCAGCAGGTACACTTTTGTAATCCCAGAAGCTCAGGAGGCTGAGGCAGGAGGATTGCAAATTCAAAGCCAGTCTCAGCAATTTAGTGAGACACCCTGTCTCTAAATAAAATTTTTTTAAAAAGCTGGGGATCTGGCTCAGTGTTAAGCACCCCTGGGTTCAATCCTGGGTTATCCCTCCCCTCAAAAAAAAAAAAAAACATTCAATTGAAAGTATTTTCAAATAACTTGAGTATTTTTACTTTTCTTGAGTAAGTGATGTGAAAGCAACACACAATTTTTACCAAGTTTTATTACTATTTCCCTTTTTCCCATATCTAATCCACTGCCATCCCATGATGCTGCTGGTTCTACCTCTTAAATATATAACAGTCACATGCAAAAAAACCTCAGAAAACAATCCTAATTCTTTTATTTATCACAAGTCTCCTCTTTCTTTTAAGCCCCTTTCCCTCTTCTTCTCTGTTATAGAATTGAGGAATAAGCCTGTTAAGGCAGGGTCTTCCTTGGAGGATGTGAGCCTGGGGTAGGCAGTTTTCCCAACCCCCATTTTCCCCTGGGTTGGGGAAAGTGGGGGTTGGGGAAACTAAGCAGACCTGGTCCTTTTAGTTAGGGTGACCATACATCCTTGTTTGCCTAGCATAGTCTCAGATGTTCGTAACTATCAAAAGTGTTCCAGTTTGGATGATTAATTATATGTGTGTGTTTAGAAGATAAGGGAAGAAAGATTGGAAGCTTCCATTAATTATGTATATCCAGGCATACTTCTTTATCCTACCATAGTACCTTGTTCAGGGCTTGACTCAAGAGGTATTCAGTGAGTATGCATTGATTCTTTTGAATTCCTAGTCACAATCAAATGAATTCATTCATTCTATACAAGTGTATTTGTAGTTGATGAATTTTTTTTTTTATGTAACAGTTAAATCTAGGTCTCAATTTTAGAGGGCATATATGACAGTCCCAGTAAGACTAACAGAAAATGAATTTAGAATACATGCATGTTTTGTGTAACTAATGCAATAATTGAAAAAAAAAATCATGAATCGTTGCCAAGATTTTAAAGTAAAGAAAATTCATATAAAAACCCAAATTTCCTGTTATCTTAAAGAAAGAAAATTATCTAGTGGCCTCTGAGTAGTCTAAGCTTACCTAATTGATAGTCATCTAGAAGTGAGCAGTTTCTTTATTTTACCTTGACCCACACCACTCTACCTGTGGACATTTGAATTTGTAACTCTGATGCTACTATATATTTGGAAGCATTTAAGACACATTTGTCATTGTGTGTTTTTCAGTTCATTATCTACCTAAAAGTAATCAATTCTCATTAATAATTTTTAAAATAAAATATGAGTAATTTTTTGTGAGGGAGACCCTGGACATTGAACCCATGGGTGTTCTAACACTGAGCTATATCCCCAGCCCTTTAAAATTTTATCTTATGAGAAGATCTTGCTTTTTATTTAATTTTGAGAGAAGATCTTGCTAAATTGCTGAGGCTGGTCTTGAACTTGTGATCTTCCTGCCTCAGCCTCCTGAGTAGCTGGGATTACAAGTATGCACCACTGCATCCAGCTTATACTGATAAGTCATTTTTAATTTAATATGTTAATAGCTAATCTTTGGTAAACATTTTTCCCCACACTCTACAAATAGCAACAACTCTTAACAAATATTTGTATTATTTTGTTTAATAAAATTTAAGCTATTTAAAATATTTTTCAATAGCCAATATTTTTAAGAAAACATGATTTTGAAACATTGGAATTAAAATTATGAAGTGTTTTAAAAATAAAATTGAAAACAAATATAGAGGTACAGAAGAAATTTTAATATTTGTTGAGTATTTGTGTATATGTGCATGCATACATATGTGTTTACATATGTATTGTGTGTATATATATAAATGTTTTATATATATAATACATAAACTATATAGTTCACTTTATCCTCATTTGCTGCTTCTTATTTATTTGTAGATTGGAAAAAGAAAGAGCAGTCTCAACAAGTGTGTATTAAGTACCTATTAAAAATGCTGTCCTGCATTTTCAATTCTCAAATGATTTCTCAACTTTGACTGAACTACTACAAAGGAATAAAACATTCTTTCTACACATGTTGAAGAAACTACTGTGTATTAGAATCTGGATAAATATCTCAGTGTCTGATCCATCCAGGTACTTGGATGATTTCTGTGAACTGTGTCTTATATCTCATCATCAAACATCTTTCTAGAATCATTTAAAATAACTACATTGCTTCACCAATGAAGAATTCCCTGCTGACAATTTTTAGAATATTGGCAAAAATGACCTGAGTTACTCTAATGACATTAAATAGAAGTTTAATGGCTTGAACATATTGTCTTAGGATATGATTTTATTTGGACTTTTTAAGGTGTAATGTATTTTCAGTTAAAATAGCTATATATAGACCATCAGTTTCATGTTCTTGAAGTCTTTTCTGAAACCAATCTGGTCTCCAAATCTCCTACAAGACTTTCATCTCGAACTTTCCCTTCACTATTATCCTGAGGATTCATTACATCTCTTGTTTTGGATCTCATTCCTAATTCCCATGGATTTTTGTTTGTTTGTTTGCTCCATTATCTATAGGATTATAAACTCTAGTAACTTCCCAAGAAAGTAAGGGAAAGCAATAAGTAATTTTTTGTGTGACTTTGTGATAATTTGGTTGGATATAAAATGATACAGTTTCAAATAACTCTTCAAAATTTTATGGCAATGCATAATACCTTCTAGTGTTGAATTTGAGAATCTAATTCTATTATAATTTTTTATCATTTTTGATCATTGTTAATTTTCTCTGGAGCCTTATAGAGTCTTTTTTTATTTTCGGTGCTCTAAAATTTTATGATACAATATCATGGTATGGCTCTGTTTTCAAACATTGCATGGATACTTTTAGTTTAGAAAATTATATTTGGTTCTGGAAAATGTTTTTAAATTATTTTCTTAATGATTTCTTATTTTATCTCTGTTGTCTCTTTCTGGAACTTTTTATTTTTTTAATATTGTATATCCTGGGTAGGTTTTAAAAATTCTCTTTTGTTTTGCAGTTTTTTGACTTTTTCTTTACTCTCTGAGGGTACTTCCATAACTTTATCTTTTGCTGAGGGCCATTACCAAGTAGGTATGACGCATCGTAATCCTTGCCAGTGTACCCCATGTTAAATGGACTTGCCTTGGAAATTTGCTGCGACCTTGCTTGTGTGTTTGAGAAAGGTGACCCTGCTCAATCACCAGGGTGGATCCAGGATTAGGGTGTATTCCTGCAGGAAGTATCTCCGTCCTTGGGTTTAGGGCATGACAATAGGAGTTTTAGGGAAGTTGAGGTTGAAGATTATTGCTGCTGGGATTAGGGTGTTCCTGCTGCTTGTTCCCGTTGAGTTCTCTTGAGATTCAAATGGGATTTGAAAGAAGCCTCGTGGAGTGGGATTTGGGATCAGACATATTGGAATTGCCCCTGAACGTGTGTGTGGAGGCTGGTGTGAGATCGGGAATAAAGAATTGCTGTTTGAACCTACAAAGCTGTGTGGTGGCTCGTGATTCTGTGCCAAGCCGAGACATTGGCACTTGGCATTTGGCAATCTTTGGACCTTTCTATTGAGATTTTTATTTCTGTGTTTACGCCTAAAATTGTTTGTTTTTTTTTTCCCCCTTTTTCTTAGTCCCCAACCACCTTGCCTTACCCTGGCATTCATTTCATGTTTTTGGATTGCTTCTTTTACCTTTTTGAAGATATTACTGAAGGTTTTTTTTTTCTTTTGTCTTAATAGTCTGTTTCCTTAAAGTTACTTATTTTGTTTTCTTTGGTTTCTGCCTTTTATAATAGAAGCTTTCATCAAATATCAGATGATCTTTAAGAGCCGTGTACTATGAAACTGACTTGAAGCTACAGTAGTACTAGAATGTGTTGACAGAAGGTTTCTCTATTTAATTAATGATCTTGTCAAATCTATATTTAAGTAGACCACATATTGATCTTTCAAATCTATATTAGAAAAAAATTTCCAATTTAGATGTATGGAAACAAGTCAGTAAGACTGCAACAATTTTAGAAATTATTTCTTCTGATTTCTGATTTTTTTTTTTTTGAACCCAGGGGTGCTTAAACAATGAGCCACATCCCCACATTTTATTTTTTATTTAAAGACAGGGTCTTGCTAAATTGCTTAGAGCCTTGCTAAGTTGCTGAGGCTGGCTTTGAACTTAAAATCCTCCTCCTACTGGGAGGGTCCTGAGCCACTGGGATTTGATTTCTGAGTTCTTTAGCCTGTAAGATTCAGCTCAAATGTTATCTCCTCTATAAAACTTTTCCTGATTCTGCTAAGCTGTAGTTCACTGGTCCTTCCTATGTGGACCTGTAGACTTTATAAAACTTAAAGTCACTAGAAGATAACATTATATTATAATTGCATCTAAGTCACTTATTAGACTGTAAATTCCTAGAGGATTTACCACTGAGCTACATCTCCAGCTCTTTGTATTTTTAATTTTGAGACAGATTCTCACTAAATTGCTGAGAATCTTGCTAAGTTGCTGAATCTATTTCTGAACTTACAATCCTCCTGCCTCAGCCTCCTGAGTCTCTGGAATTATAGGCATGTACCACTGTGCTTGATGGGTTTGCAGTTTTATTTGTGTGTGTACAGTGCCTGGCATATAGTGTATACTCAATAAGAACTTTGTGGATTAATGAACTTAATCTTCTAAAAAGAAAACTGTAATTTAGGCTGGGGTTGTAGCTCAGTGGTAGAGTGTTTGCCTCTCATGTGAAATACTGGGTTTGATCCTCAGCACCACATAAAAATAAATAAATAAAATGAAGGTATTGTGTCCATCTACAACTAAAAAATAAATAAAGAAAGAAAACCACAATTTTGGTACTGAGGATTGAACCCAGGGGCACTTGACCACATTCCTACCCCTGTTTTGTATTTTATTTCGAGACAGGGTCTCACTGAGTTGTTTAGCACCTCACTTTTGTTGAGGCTGGCTTTGAATTTGTGATCCTCCTGCCTCGGTTTCCTCGGCCACAGTGCCCCGCCCCAAACCACAATTTAAATAAGTAAATTAGGATAAGAGTCTTTATTTTATAACATGTTCACTGTACAAAATAATTTAGTTTATAATTGTTTTATATAGCTCATGTCTTTAGTGCATTTGAAATTCATTCATTTCATGGCTTTTTTCTTTCTGGGAATACATTCATATTAGTATCATTTTTACATAAATGTGTATGCAAACACATTTTATCTTGTCCTCCTTTACTTTATATTTAAAAAGAAAAAAATATAGTTTTGTTACACATTGGTGATGTTTTTCCCTCCAAATATCTTTCTACAGGAGAACACTAAGTGGTTATTCATTTAGTTTTTTTGGTTGGTATATTTTAAGCAACTGGTGCCAAAATACATTCAAATTGCATGTCCTGTTCCTCATAAATTGCTTTCTTTGCTTAAGTTTCTCACTCAGACCACCGGCAATCTTTTAGGTACTTTTCCTACCTGCTAATGGTAGCTTTTATTGATTTACTTATTGTAACTCTTTTCTTTCTCTTTGGTTCTTTCATTTAATATATCTCTATGTCTGCCTGATACTCTTTTCTTTTCTTTTTTTTTTTTTTGAAGAGAGAGTGAGAGAGGAGAGAGAGAGAGAGAGAGAGAGAGAGAGAGAGAGAGAGAGAGAGAGAGAGAGAGAATTTTTAATATTTATTTTTTAGTTTTTGGCGGACACAACATCTTTGTTGGTATGTGGTGCTGAGGATCGAACCCGGGCCGCACGCATGCCAGGCAAGCGCGCTACCGCTTGAGCCACATCCCCAGCCCGATACTGTTTTCTTTTCAAGGATTTTTTTTGGATGATCTTTCCTGGTCTCTTTTTCTACTGTTTTATATGCCTTGATTCTGTTTCTCCTTTGCAAAGAGCTTAATGGAAAGAGGAAGTGAATATTATAAGGGACTTTTTGAAGAAGTTTTATATAGCATATTAAAAAGCATATAGATTCTGGTTGTTACTATGTAACTCATGTTCCAAAAAACACTTTTATAAATGTTTGGAGCCATTCTTAGAGACTATTAAAATGGGATTTGTTTTAATTTCGTAGACAAGAGGAAAAAGGGAGCATTGAGATTTAGCATTTGTTAAATCAAATGATGGCTTAATGGGAGTTTATTATTTTCTATTGTTACTTTTATGTACACTAAAATTTTTACAAAGTTTAAAAAATTAAGAATAATTTTTCAGTCCTTTTGACCTAGCAATCTCATTTTTTGGTATTTATCCTCCAGTACTTAAGGGTACACATATAAAGATATTAATTACAACATTATTTGAATTGTAAAGGAAAATAGTCTGGAAACAGTTTGACACATCTACTCCCATCACCAATGGAATTGCTGGGTAAATTATGGTGTATCCATCAATGGATTATTTTGTAGTATTTTAAAAAATGAACTGAATTATATGCTATATTCTGGAGAGGTATCCAAGATGTATTGTTCAGTGGGTTGAATAATGTGTATGATGGAATTCCACTTTTATATTAAAAAACCCTGTGAATATGGAAAAAGCTGTGAAAATATATAGATCAAATTGTCAGTTTTAGTTTTTCTCAGGAAATTGAGAACCAAAGGGATAGGGTAGAGGAAAATTATCTTCTTATTTATTAATCTTTGCATTGTTGAATTTGTTTTGAGTATATGCTATTTTGGGGAAAATGTAATAAAGATTTTTAAAATATACATAAACTGACATTTTTAAAATATATCATTTATCTATGATAATAAAATCTCCTTTTTAAAAATTTAATGAAAGCATATACGAATAGGGAACCAAATAATAAATTAGATTATAAAAAGTTGCCTTCAAACAAAATAAATGAATTGATAAGTAATGCCTCTGGAATATATATTGAACTCTGACTATTTCCAAACTTCCAATAGAAATTACTTGGTGACAGTTGGAAGAATTTGGCCTTCTGTGTATTAACTAAGTAGGCCCTAAAAATTCAACTGTGCCAAATTTAAGCTTTTTTGTAATGATAATTGAACCAATAAATAAAGATAAATGAGGCCTGTTGATAAAGTGTCCCATTTTCAACAGGCCTCATTTAACTTAAAACTGGAGTGCATTTAGATATATTAGTTAAGGTTCCTTGGCTGTCATCAATAGAAACTGAGTCTGGCTTACTTAGTCAAAAAATAAATATGTTGGAAAGAACAGGTAATAGAATTCAAGTTTCACTTGACAGCTGGGCATTTCACTTCATGTTTTAGATTGCCTTTAATTCTATTCCCTTTTTTGAGTATTGCATTGACAGTTCCTAGCCAAGCACCTTTGTTATCTTGCCTTTTATGGATTAAATTTAGTTAATTTTTTAAAAATTGCAATCTTAAAGGGAAACTTCCACAGTGTCTGTTTTTTAAATTGTGCTCTAATAAGTGGTGAGTTTGGAGTTATAATTAGTTTGATTCATCTTAAGAGGTATTATCCTTCAAATATTTATGGATAGGCTCAACTTACATGTATTATTTTAGATTTGTCATCTTTGAGTTTCTTTTAATGTCTCATCAGTGTCTTTGTGTCTATTCAGCTTGTTTTTAATGTGTTTATCTTTTTTGTTTCTTGTTTTAGTGGTAAGTTTCCCATGGAGATTAATTGTAAATGCTTTTTAATGTTAAATTATAATTGCATACCTTGCTATTCTTTATAATTTCTATCTACTAGAACACACTGATTTTACATTATTATGATTTTTTAAATCTGTGGAACAAATTCTTCAGAGATTTCTCCTTTAGAAATAACATACTATTTTTACCATGTTTTTAAAGTAAGTTTTTTGTCTGTTTCCCAATGCCTCTTTTAAGAGGATAAATCTCATAATTATAGTTCTGCAATATATTTTATAGATAAATTTACATATAACATTTATGTAAAATTTTTCATTTTGGGAAACCTAGAATTCTTTCCTATGTATTAGATGTATGGAACACTTTGACTTATATAGGGTACACTACGTTTATTACAGAATCTGGCTCATTTTCCTTCTTTCTCTGCTTGGCGGCCAAGTGTTAACTGGCAGTAGGGGTGAACAGTATGTTTGGGGTGAACCTGGTTTTCCTTCCTTTCCTTTTGCTGGAACCAGGATTTAGGCTTGAATATGGGTAGAAACTGGGATAGGGGAAGTAGGTGCATCTGGGATTCAATTTTCTGCTTTACAGCTGGGAATGTTGTTATTTACCAAGAGGTAGGGAGATTAAGAAAATTATATATATATATATATATATATAAATATATATATATATATATATATATAATATTTATTTTTCAGTTTTCGGTGGACCAACATCTTTATTTTATTTTATTTTTATGTGGTGCTGAGGCAAATTATTATATTGAGAATAATCTGGGTCAAGTTTTTTTCATATCAACAAAAGAGAGAGGGAATTACATATGAGGAAAGAGAAAAGTAATTACATATGAGGAAAGCTAAAGTAAATGTTGTGCTGTTAGACTGGAAATGGGGACATTAGTGTGAACTCATCGCTAGATAGATTAGATAGCTTAGATAGATAGACAGACGTGTTTATAGTGAGAGAGAAGGTGGAGCTTTTCCTAGCTCTGTCTTGGTCTGTTAACTGAGCACACTACAACTCAGATCTTGGTTTGTAAATATCATTCTTCAGTAAAAAGCACCAGAGCCCTTTGAAGAAATGTCTGACTCTGGGGATGGGTATTTCATGCCATAAAGTAAAAAAATATTTAAAGAGTGATTGACGTATGCCTGAACGATATAGGAACTGACTTGAAGGAGTTAGTATTGATCAAGTTTGAAACAATTTGAGCATCAGAATAAGTGACAGAACAAATTGTAACCCTTTGGGCAAAATAGAATTCTATGAATCCATGCTAATATTAATAAATATAAAATGGGGAAAAAAGAACTCTACCTATATTAGATTGTCATTTAATCAAGAACAGGCACTAGATAATTATAGAACCTCAGCACTAGTGATATTTTGGACAGGATAATTCTTTGTTTTGTGATTGTGGGGAGCAGGACCACTTCATGCATTGTAGCAGCATCTCTGACCTCTACCCACTAAGATGCCAGTAGCATGTCTCCCTATTCTCAACCCCTAGTTGTGAAAACCAAAACTATCTTTAGACATTGCCAAATGCCTCCTTTCTACCCCCATTAGAGAATCACTGGTCTAGAAGGAATGATATAATTGGAAAATTACTATTTGGTACCTATTGTAGTGATAACTGATTGAGGCATATATTATCAGTGGTTACTAAAAAGAGTAGGTGGAAATTTGATGAGAAATAGGATATTAATCTCAAAGTAGATCTCCACAAGATATGAATTAACCCCTTTTAAATGGTAACTACAACATACTTATAATTAACTTTACAACAAGAAAACCACTTTAACAAAGTAATACAGATTAACATCACTAACAGGGCAAATCCACATCTTATGCTTTCTAAAACGATGCACTTGGGAGCTCAGTATTGCTTTTGTAGTGTTTCTGCCAAAAATCACAAGGAAAATCAGACAAACCCTAGACTGGGAGACATTCCACAACGTAATTGGCCTATTAAAAAAATTAAAAAAAAATATATATAAATCTCAAGATCATGGAAGACTAAAGAGCTGTTCCAGATCGAAGAAGGCTAATAGATACATAAATTCTAAAAGTAATGTGATAATGGGTTGTACCATGGACCTATGAAGGACATTGTTGGGACAACTGGAGAAATTTGAAATTTGAACGGAGTTTGTAGATTAGATGGTAACATTGTGTCATGTTTATTTCTTGATTTTTTTTTTTAAATTAAGCTACAGTTGTGTAAAAGAGTCTTTTATTTAATCATTCAGACACACTGAAAGGGTAAAGTTTCTAAGCTGGAAAGGTTGAATGTAAAAGATTAGGTATTATTAAGTTAAAACAACACCCTACTGGCCGTTTAGCCTAGGGCCCTGTGCAGTTCCTCACAGGGCCCGAACCAATCAGTTTGAATGTGTAACCCGCTTACAAATGACCAATCACCGCCGCCCGGCCGGTTCCCGCCAATGATTGTGCCAATCACATCTCAGAGTTGTTGTTCAATTTCCCCGCGCCTCATGATGATTTGTTCTGATGTATGCAAAGCCCACCGCCCTCTCCAAAAAGTGTACTTAAGCTCTGCTTGACCTTTGCTCTGGGCTCTGGGCTGTTCTCCCTTCTTGAGTGAGCACAGAGTCCCAGCGCGCTGGAATGGATCCCCAATAAATCCCCTTTTGCCAATTGCATGGAGTAAGTCTCTTGTGTGGTCTCTCCCTCCGACGCTCCGCCGGACCCCTCTTACAACACCACTGTCATTTCCCTTTCGGGATATTTCAGTTGCTGTTCCCTGTTTCTCAATTCTCTAGAGGGGTGTCTCTGTTTCATTATTAAGCACTCAGCTGTCACATTTCAGACAGGCTATCTCAACTGCCCTATCTGAAGTCCTTAACCTTTCTAAAATCTAACACTTTGTTATTTCATTTATTATTCATCACATTTCCTGTTACTGTGATCACCTTATTTTTTTGTTTAATATCTGGGTCCCTCTGCTGAAAGGAGACTTATGGGGGCAGAGGCCTTCTCTGCGCTGCATTCTCAGTCCTAGAACAGTCCCTGATACTCAGTAGAATTTCAGTAAGCATTTGACTTGGTGACTACACCTGTATCTATGTTAGCCAGTTGTCATGTAACCAATTTGGGTATGATAAGATGGATCAGAAGGCACTGTGGAAGTTAGTATCTAGTGAGAAAAAAAAAAAAAAACCCAAAACCCAGTGAGTTTTTATGTGGGAGTGGAAGCAGAAAGGAAAAGGGAAGGCTAAAGAAAGGGAGAAGAGAAATATAATTATGTAATATAACCTAAAATGGCTCATAGGAATTGCTTGGATTTGCTTAAAAACTTGGACTGAACATAGCTTCTCTAGGGCATATTTAGCCCAACCATTGAATTAATACCCGATGAATTGTTGGGACCTTATTCAATCTGCTTTCAGTGCCAGCTGGCTTTACTTTAAGGCTGTAAATAATCTTAAATCCTTTTAAGAAGTAGAGGCTAAAGATTGTTTAACATAGAACTAAAGGATGGGAATAATGTTGAGTAATTTTGATCTTAAAGCTCTTATTCCTTATGGTCTCTATTAATACATATTCATCTCCCCCCCCGCCCCCGCAAATCAATTCTTAAATAGTCATAAAATTATTTTTGACATGGTAGCAATTCCTAGATTGCTATGAATGGAGACTTAACAAAAAGTAGTTAAGCTGCAAAATTATTGTCATTTATTTGACCAAGAACATGTAATTTTGTGGCCTTTCAAATAAGTATGTTGCATCTTTAAGGTAGATTTATACCAAAATCAAGGGAATGCTATCTATTACAATTAAGAACTTAAAATCTTGATCAGTTGGAAAATGTACTTTTCTATCTTATTGTTATTTTAATGTGCCTTCTCTTGAACCATCATTAGTTACATCTATGTTTAGAATTTAGGAGGTTGCCCCATAAAAGAGATTTCAGATATTCAAGTGAGGGTAACAACATAGAACGTGATTTAGAAAGATAGGGATAGAAAAGTGGAATTTTCAGTGGTGTCTGATGAGTTGCTTTGTGACATAATGAATTGAGATATAAGCCATTTCCTT
Organism: Urocitellus parryii; assembly: GCF_045843805.1. Taxonomy (NCBI): domain Eukaryota; kingdom Metazoa; phylum Chordata; class Mammalia; order Rodentia; family Sciuridae; genus Urocitellus; species Urocitellus parryii. The sequence continues at coordinate 66,441,002 of NC_135542.1, forward strand.
ATTGCCCAATTGCATTTTCTGCTTTACTCCTAACTCTTTTTTCCTAGTAATTCAATATTAAGGATATAGTATATAATAAATCCTTTCTTACTGAATCACAGTGTGTGATAGATACAAGGATAGATAAGATCTTGACCTAGAGGGATTCTATGTTCTAAAAGGGCCCACAGGCAGGGAAACTAGATTACAATGTACTATAATGAGATAAAAGATATTTTGGGCTGGGTGTGGTGGTGCATGCTGTAATCCCAGGGACTTGGGAGGCTGAGGGAGGAGGATCAGCCTCAACAACTTAGTACAGTTCTAAATAAGTTAGCGAGACCCTGTTTCAAAAATAAAATATAAAAAGAGCTGAGGTTGTGGCTCAGTAGTAAAGTATCCTGGGTAAAATCCCTGGTACCAAAAAAAGTCTAGTAGATGGTAGATTCAGCAAAGTCTTCTAAGAAGGGTGTCATGAATAGTACTCAAGTAATAGAAATAGAGAATGACATGATATATATTTAAAATTTAAGAACAAAATTTTGTAGTACTAACTTTATAGGTATGATAGTGTCTAGAACAACTGAAAGGGGAGGCAAAAACACATGGTTTTTGCCATTTCTTGGTGGCAGGCACCATTCTAAGCTAATCTCACTTGATTATGCTTTTTTATGTTTTTCTAGATTAGATTTGCTAATATTTTAAGGAATTAAATGGCCTATAGTTTAATGGCACAAATAACTCAATAAAGGATAATGTAGGACACTTTAATAGACAGGTGTTTTAGGAAGGTACAGAGAAGAGCTAGAAATTATCTACATTTTTAAGGATTTGGTCTTTAATTTTGGTTTTTATATTTCTGGAGAAAAGTCTGAAACTCTTAGGGAATTTTGCAGTAGTTTCTTGTCAGGTTCTATCAAAGAAAAAGAATATTTTAAAAAATCAGGAATCTAGCAATTATATAAATGTCCTGACAAATTTAAGTGATTATCTTAGTATTAATAAGAAGTGGAAATATCTTTAGTTTAATAGGCAAGTGCAAGCCAGTTAAGGATCAGTATATTTCAAAAGCCTCTTTACGTGATAGATAAGAATACTTTCATGTCTGTGAAAAACATGGAAGATCTTAAGATCTCAAGAGCTAAAGTCAATTATGAAGTTCTAAGACGATTCAAAAACCTAGATAGACTTAGATGACAGTCATTTCATTTAAATGTAACATAGTGTGATTTATTCAAAGCAATACTCCAGTTATGCATTCTTTAATTTGCCAAAAGACTAGTATAGTAACTTGGTATAATAACTTCATTAACAAGTGAAGGATTGCTGAGGCAAGGGGTAATTAATTACCTGATACTAATGGGTTGCAGAATATCCTAAGATTAAAGAGAGTTTTAAGAAGTTAAAAACAACAATTATGTTTAAGGATTAGTACATTCCTAAAAAATGAAGCAATTACTTTTTTGTGTGTGAAGTGTTTCATCATGTATAATAACAATTTAAAAAAAAGGAATCAATAATTCTACATAGTAAAGAACTTTTGTTTGAGATTTTCCTGATGTTGTCATATACTTTAATACAAAGAATCTAACTTTTTGAATACTTACCTTTATTATTGAGTTCTCAGAAATAACCTTAACTGTCAAACTCATTAATTAATTCCTACTAGTTAGGTTCTAAAGGTAGGAAATTGGATTGTTTTGTTTATAAAATGTTTCTCTTCTGCCGAAGTCTGGCTGCAGCAAAATGGGGGGGGGGGGACGAGCAACTTGTGTACATTGATACAGCAGGAGTGGGAGCCGTTTATTGTAGGACAACAGAGGTATTTATACATTCCACACAGCTTATCTTAATTAACATAAACTAGATACAGCAGTCAACCAATAAGAAATCTCCACACTTAATGGCTCTCTGGTGCCACCTCACAAATCACTCCCCCTGGCAAAATGCCAGGCGCCATCCTGACTTGTTTACAAACTCTAACACTCTTATTTGAGCAAATATAATTTGAAATCTTTGTAGAAAATGATTTGTACATAATTCTCCTGTGCAGCCATATTGGTTAGCACAGGTTTATTCATGTTTAATAGTCTGGCTCAGAGTTCATTCATTCCTTCATTTATTACATGTTTGAGTGATTCCTATGTGCCAAGTACTACCCTAGGCATAGGATACAAAACTAAAAAAAAAGACATGATCTTAATTTAAAAATTACATTTGGTTTTTAAGGTTTCTGAAGAATTAGCATCCAAGGAGATATATATTTTTTACTCAATTAAATTTTTAGATGATTGACCTTGAGCCTATTCTTTCAACTCTTTAGATTTTATTATTCTCATCTATAAAACCAGTGCATTTGAATTAGATGATCCAGGAGTTCCCTAAGAGATTTTAAAGATCTGTAATAATTTGTCAATGCCTCATTTTTTTTTTTTGATACTGGGAATTGAATTCAGGGGCACTTAACTACTGAGCCACATCCCCACCCCTATTTTGTATTTTTATTTAGAGACAGAGTTTCACTGAGTTGCTTAGTGCCTTCTGTTGCTGAGGCTGGTTTTGATCCTTCTGCCTCAGCTTACCGAGTGGCTGGGATTACAGGTGTGCACCACTGCACCTGACTCATGTTTTTGATGAAGGGTTAAAACTTTAAAATAGTAAGTTCTGGATAGCTGACTTCTTTTTCACATTTTATTAATTAGTATATTTAAAGTGCAAATGAATATTGCCTTAGAAAAGGTAATATGGCTACTCTTTATTATATATTTTGTTCTTTTCCCAAGTTTTGTTCCAAGGTTTTTATTTGTTTGTTTTTTGCTTTTTTTCTAGTGCTGGGGCTTGAATCCAGGGCCTCTTGCGTGCTAGGCAAGTGTTCTACCAATGAGCTACGCCCTCAGCAACCATATATTTTTCTTTCTTTTTTTTTTTTAAAAAAAAATATTATTTAGTGTTGATGGACCTTTATTTTATCCATTTACTTATATGCGGTGCTGAGAATTGAACCCAGTGCTTCACATATGTGAGGCAAGCGCTCTACCACTGAGTCAAAACCCCAACCCCCCATACATTTTTTAAAAATTCCATTCATTAAACAGTTTTTAAATTGTTTCTGTCAGTTGCCTCTGTCTTTTAAAAATCATCATTCAAATTAGTCTTTTACTGTCATCGATCAAGGTAATCTTTAAATTTTTTTTCTATTGTCATCTTTCAATTTCAGCTGAATCTTTTAACCTATTATTGTCTTTTATTAATGTCTTTAACATTATGAAGAAATTTTGGCTTTGGCTACATAACTAATGAAGACTTATCATGAACATTCTTTTAAAATTGTTTTCTTTAGCATTCAATGTGGATTTTCACTTAATCCTTCATAATTTTTCTGCCCGGACTCTTAGAGGTTAAAGGCAAGTAGCTGAGTAACAATGGCATATAAAATGAACCACAAGGAGATGGAACTACTGCTTTAAATTCCAACTGACTAGATGAAGCAGTTGGTGACGATCTCTAAGGAATTTATCCATTTGTTCTGTGTATTCCCTGCATTGCCTACTATAGTTCTTACAGACAGTGGGGGCTTCAACATTTGTTGAGCAAATGAATGAGTAATCAAAATAATGGGTAACAGAACTTTGTTTTAGAACCATCAGAATGTATACTTAAATTATATTCTCTGAAGATCATGAAAAAGGAATTTAGAAACAAACTGTTGCTGTTTTTTTTTTATTCTGTAATATTCACAATTTTTAAAACTCCTTTTATATGTATTTAACTATGTGTGTTATTTTCATTACTTACTCATAATATCAACATTTATAAGCTAGGAAATTATTTCAAATATACAGATAGGTACAGAGAATATGACGGTCCACATTTAACCAATGTCAAGATTTTGCCATGTTTGCTTAAACATTTTAAGAAGCAAAGTATTTCAGTACATTTATAATCACCTTTGTAACCCTCTTTTTTTTAAATACCTTTATTTTTATGTGGTGCTGAGGATGGAACCCGGGCCCCGCCCGTGCCAGGCGAGGGCTCTACAGGGGAGCCACAATCCCAGCCCACCTTTGTAACCCTCTTGATCTCATTTTCTGCCTTCTTCTCACTCCACCAATATATGACCCTTACCAGAAATTGATATATAAATCTTCCGGACCCTGTATGTATATTTCATGTATCTTACTCTTTAACTGTTTGGTTTTACATATCCAGTATGGATTTGGGGGATTGCTATCATTAAGCTTATATTTTAAAGATGTTGGGAGTTTCTACTTGGCTGATGTACTTTGGCTCTTCAGGCCAAATACTGATATTTAATGGAAAAAAATGAGATTCAAGACTCAGACTTACTATACAAAGAGATTCATGTCATGTAACTTTTAAATCTCCTGTACTAAATGAGTGATATAAGTCTGAGCTTGTGTAGCTCAACGGTTACAGAAAGGCTTACTCGGGCCTATACTCTCTGAGTTTGAACCTAGATTCCAGCATATCTTAGTTGTGTGACCTTAAAAAATTTGTTTACTCTCTCCAAGACTGAGTTTTCTTATCTGTTAAATAATAGGATAATAACCATTATTATGTACAGATGTGATAATTAAATGAGGTCTTGCATATAAAGTGCTCTTCCCAGGATCTGGCACATAGAAAGCTCTCATTAAATTTTGGCTATTGTAATTTTGTGTCTGATTAAGTTCTTTAATAACAAATCTTAAATGTTCTTAGTTTTTTGTTACTCTGCTGAATTCTATTAGGTGACTATTTTAAAATCAATACATTTTATTTAGTTACTTGCAACTGCTAGATGAAGTTACTTCTAACTGGATAACTCCTCCTATAACTATTTTATACTGAAGTAAATAAGCACTAATTCAAAGAACAAGAAATTCCCTCAAAATATCCTAAAAATTCAATTTGGAAAGTAGTTTAAAAATAAGTTAACGAAACTAATGATGCTATCCATCCTGTACAGTTCTCTGGAAGCTGATTACAAGTACTAAATAGTTGTATAGTCTCTTATTTTTTACTTGTGAGTATGTGCATTAAAGTCATAGTGTACATTGTTCATATGCTTGATTTTTCCTCATCTTAAAACCTAAGGTTAGGGCTGGAGATGTAGCTCAGTTGTTGGAGTTCTTGCCTCACATGCATAAGATCCTGGGTTCAATCCCCAGCACCACAAAACAAACAGAACAAAAACAAAAAAACAAATGGATCCATGGGAAATATATACAGTTTATACATTTGTTGAATTGAAATCACAGCACAAACAGATCCACTGTTTTGTTTCTGTAAACAGCAAGTAAAATGAAGGAGCTGGCCCAACCACATGGTAGTCTGAGGCAGGATGATTGCTTGACTGCCCAGGAGTTTGAGGCCATCCTAAGAAACATAATGAGAACCCCCATCATTAAAAAAAAAAGAGAGAAAAATTAGATGTTGATTTAAAAGATTCGTAGTTAAAACAAGTTATAGTTGGAAATATGGAATCATTTGTTCTAAAAGACACGATTTAGTCTTTAATCACACAATTAATAAATTTTAGACTTCATTAAATATATTTCCAGGCTGGAAATGAAGCTAATTGGTAGAGAGTTTGTCTAGCATACGTAACACCCTGGGTTTGATCCCTGGCACCCCAAAGAATGAATGAATGAATTCAATTTTGTAAAAGCAATGATTCCACATTTCTTCAAGTGGCTGCCATAGAATGGAAATTGAAATCCCTGGTTGGGAAGTGTGCTAGAAATCATAGTATTCCTTTCCCAAGTATTTTGCATCCCCTTATATGTATATTCAGTATTTCATATCTAACCCATATGTATATATCTATATATTTATGTGTGTGTATACACACACACACACACACACACGTTTCTACATCTTGTTTATCACTCATTGGGAACTCAATACAGGATTCATAATTTTAAGTTTTTAGGTTCTTTTGTTTATTTGTTTTTTGGTGCTGGGGATTGAACCTAGGGCCTCATGTATGCTAAGCATATTGCTGAACCACTGAGCTACACCTCCAGCTGTAATATTTTAGTTTTTTAGGCCAGATATTTAGTAACTAGGAGTAGGGTGACATTGTATTAGTACATCAATTGGTAGGCTTTTTTTTTTTTAACTATATGTTGTCAGAATAACTTGAATGACACCCTTTTCCACCTTCCTATCCCCATATATCTGTCAGATCTATTTTAGAGTAGCCAGTGGTAACTGCTTGTAGAGGAATATCATGGTTATTTTCTGACTATTCCAAAGGACAAAAAGAAATCTCCATGTATTCTCTATTGCTACCTAACATATTACCCCAAATTGGCAGTTAAAGGTAACAAGTATTTGTTATCTTACAAAGTTTCTGAGGGTCAGTGATGTGTGGATGGTTTCTGTGATCTGGCCCAGGGTCTCTTACCAGGTTGTAGTAATCAAGCAGTGAGCTAGGACAGCAGTCACCTCCTGGTTTGACTAACATGGAAATCTGGCCCAGGGTCTCTTACCAGGTTGTAGTAATCAAGCAGTGAGCTAGGACAGCAGTCACCTCCTGGTTTGACTAACATGGAAAAATACGTTTCAAGCTCACTCAGGAAATTATTGGTATGTCTTAGTTTGGTATTTTGTTTAGAGAAAGGGCCTCCCTGAGTTGCTTAGGGCTTCATTAAGTTGCTGAGGCTGGCTTTGAACTTGTGATCCTCCTTCCTCAGCCTTTTGAGTTGCTGAGATTACCAGCATGCTCTACTGTGCCTGGCTATATGCTTCAGTGCTTTACCATGTGGGTATTTACATAGCAATGCTTGATGAGCTCAAGATGAAAGTGAGAGAGGGGAAGAAAGAGAAAGGGAGAGGGAGGGGGTGGGGGTGGGGGTGGGGTGGGGGGGAGATCTCCAAAATGAGGGTCAGTCTTTTGTAAGCCAATCTGAGAAGTTTTATATTATTACTTCAGTCATACGCTAATATTTTATATTATTACTTAATTCACACAGACCAACCCTGATACTTTGGGGGGGGGGGAAGTCTGGGGCAACTACACAAAGGTGTAAATTCTAGAATGCAAGGATCATTTTAGTATCTTGGATTCTAACAAACTCATGCTGGATATCATTGAAAGTACTTATCTAGTTATATGTTTATAAGTCTCTGAAACCAAACTTGAGTTGTCTAGCATTTAGGTTCATATACCTACAGGAGGTATGTTTGGATGAAAAATTCTGGGAATTGTTTTTATTTTAGATATGTGTCAGATCCTCAGATCATTTGGTGTTAGGGCTGCTATCTGTGACTGATATACTATAAGATTTCATCAAGTAGGTAGAAGATATTTAACAAGGATACTTTTAAAAATAATGACTTTCTAAACATTTTTGCTTCTCTATAGATCTCAAGTTTAATTTGTTACAGAATGATATTATGTTTGTTTTATGAGACATCCAGACTGGACATGGAATTTTTTTATGATAGTATATAGTTACAAATTAGTCTTGCCAGTCCTATATTAATTATTTCCCCTACTTCCAGATTTGGCAATAGTGATGTGAATGAAGAAAATCACATGGATAAATTAGTGGGTATACTTTCTTTGAGTCTTTTTCTTTGGTTTGTACATTGGTTACTTTACATACTTTTATGAATTTATTGGTTACTTTTTCTTTGGTTTGTACATTGGTTACTTTACATACTTTTATGAATTTCATACATACTTTTATGAATTTCTAATATAAACTGCAAAATTGTGTGTGTGTGTGTATATGTGTGTGTGTGTGTGTGTGTATGCACGTGTAGGAAATCTATAATGAAACCACAGTTTAGAAAAGGAATTATACGTTTAAAGTCTTCAATTTTGTGAAAACAATGATTCTACATTTCTTCAAGTGGCTGCCATAGAATGGAAATTGAAATCCCTGGGTAGGAAGTGTGCTAGAAATCATAGTATTCCTTTTCAAAGTATTTTGCATCCCCTTATATGTATATTCAGTACTTCATTTCTAACCCCTACACACTGAATCATGCTGTGATTCATAATACTGTGTTATGTTTTAAATTCAAATATTGTTTTTAAAGGGAAATTGCTACTAATGTTGGCTAAGCTGCACATAATAGTTTAGTAAATGGTTATAGGTTTGATTCTTCTTGTGTCAATCTAAATGTGAACTAATGCTATTCAAAATCCTTTCAAGACATTGAATAATTGTTTCATTTAACTAAATGCTTCACTATATCATATTGATTTATGAAGTACAGTTGAGTTTAGTGAATTTACTGTTTAAAGAAAAAAGTAGTAGGTACATAATATCTACATAATTAAATATTAATAGATATCTTTTGAATGCCCACATGTTTTAAGAAAGAGAGAATTTAGTATCTTAATAGAATAATCAAATTCTAGATCATTGAAAAATTTCAAAAGTAATATCTAAGACTTAGATTGCTAAAAATTTAATTTGTTAAAATATCAATTTTATTGAGATATAATTTATGTAAATAAAATGCACTAGTTCTGAAATACATTTTGATGAGTTTTGGAAATTTTTAAATTTTTTTAGTTGTAGATGGACACAATATCCTTATTTATTTTTATGTGGTGCTGAGGATTGAACCCAGTGCCTCACATGTGCTAGGCAGACACTGTACTAATGAACTACAACCCCAGCCCAGAAATTTTACATACACATATAATTGCTATCACAACCAAGGTATACAACATTTCCATTACCCACAAAAGTTATGTATTTCTCCAGTCAATCTCTACTTCTCCTAGGCAACCAACTAATACTTTCTCCATTATAGATTAGATTAGACTATTCTGGTGTTTCATATAAATACATTTTAATTTGCATTCTTCTTTCTATCACCTTACACTACGTGTAATTAATTCTTGAGATTCATCCATGTTGTAACTTGGTCATTTCTTTTGTATTCCTGAGTAGTAGTATATTGTATGAATATACCCACAATTTGTTAATTTGTTCATCTGTTGATAGACATTTGGATTATTTCTGTTTTTTTTTTTTTAAATGATGATAATACCTTTATTTTATTTTTATGTGGTGCTGAGGCCTAGTGCTAGGCACTATGCCTAGTGCCTCAAGCATGCTAGGCAAGCCCTATACTGTTGAGCCACAAACCCAGCCCGGGTTATTTATATTTTTGACTATTTTGAGTAAAAATGCTGTAAGCATTCATGTACAACTTTGTGTGTGTGTGTGTGTGTGTGTGTGGACATGCGGTTTCATTTTTGTTGGGTAAATAACTAGAGGTAGAATTGCCAATTTGTGTAAATATACATTTATATAATATATTAGCAAACTGTTTTCCAAAGCATTTGTAATCTTTAACATTGCCAGCAGCAATGTATGAAGGCTGTAGTTACTCTATTTATGTATTTACTTTTATTTTTAAATATTTTTTTGGTACTGGGGAATGGACTCAGTGCATTCGACCACTGAACCATATTCCAGCCCTGTTTTGTATTTTTTTTTAGAGACAGCATCCCAGTGAGTTGCTTAATATCTCACTTTTTTGCTGAGTCTGGCTTTGAACTTGTGGTCCTCCTGTCTCGGCCTACCAAGCTGCTAGGATTACAGGCATGTGCTACTGCACCTTAGCTTTCGTTGCTTTATATCCTTAGTACTATTGATCATCTTTTTAGTCATTCTTGTATGTGTATAGTATATATCATTGTGGTCTTAGGCATATGTCTAATGACTATGATGTTGAGCATCTTATGTGCTTATTGGCCATTCATATAGTATCTTCATTCGTGAAGTATGTGTCAAATATTTTGTTCATTTTAAGATTGGATTGTCATTTTCTTAATGAGTTGTAAGAGTTCATTATATATTCTGAATATAAAATCTTTGTCAGGTATATATTGAGAATTTCCTTCCTGCTGTTGCTTAGCTTCTTTTTTTGGTACTGGGGATTTAACTCAGGGGGCACTCTACCACCAAGCTAAACCTCCAGCCTCAGTGCTTTTTAAATTTTTTTAAAAAAATTTGACACAGGTCTTGCTAAATTGCAGAGGCTCATCTTCAACTTGCAATCCTCCTGACTCAGCCTCCTGGGTGTCTGGGATTACAGGTGTGTACCACTGTGTCCCTCTGTGGCTAACTTTATTTTCTATGACAGTTTCATTAGAATTTGTTTTTCTGTGTCACACTGATGTTGAAAATCTCTTTACACTTGTGAATGAGGATGACTGCCAGTTTCTATTTTTCTTACTGAACTTTGAAGTCTGTGGAGATATATTCATTTTTATGGAGTCTGTGAAATAACCTTAAACATATTTTTTTCCTTCACTTTTTTTAACAGATTTATAATTTTATTCTAGTCCTGATACAAAGCCAAATAAACAGATAATTAAATATGTCCATATATATTTCAATAGTCATTTAATCAAATAGGTAAGACTTTTCTATAATCTCATTAGTGAATTAGTAAGACAGTATTTTTATCCTGAGACATAGCTTCTGTTGTTTAATCTACTGTAGTTTTTGACAGTCTGTTGAACAGTGGTCTGCCATGACATGCATACATCAAGCATAGTGATGTCATCTCTGAAGTCATTACAAGAGAGCAGCCCATTTTAAGTTGAAAATTAATATATTAATAATAAGTATTTATAACTTTAGAAAGTAAATGATAATATAAAAGGAATTAATGTTTCCTCAAAGCAGCATTTTGTTGTAGGAAAAATGCTGGCCTATGATGAAAGCAAAAAGAATTAGACATTTCAAAAACTTCTACAAGTTAAAGACTGTTTTGCCAACTTTATATATCTTATCTTAGTTAAATATTACAAGAATCCCTTTTACAGATAAAGAAGGCAGTCCAAAAAGACAAGGAATAAAGAATCAGAGAGAAAAATTGGAAAAAATAATATTAATAGTATATTTCTTACATGCTAAGCATATGCTGAAAATATTGCATACATTAGCTCATTTAATGTTCATTCACCTGTTTTTTAAATTTATATATGATAGCAGAATGTACTACAATTCTTAATACACATATAGAGCACAATTTTTCATGTTTCTGGTTGTATACAAAGTATATTCACACTAATTTGTGTCTTCATACTTTGGATAATAATGTCCATCACATTCCACCATCATTTCTAACCTCATGCCCCCTTCCTTCCCCTTCCACCCCTCTGGCCTGTTTAGAGTTCATCTATTCCTCCCATGCTCTCTGTCCCTATCCCACTATGAATCAGCCTCCTCATATCAGTGAAAACATGGGCATTTGGTTTTTTGGGATTGGCTAACTTAGCATTATCTTCTCTAACTCCATCCATTTACCTGAATATGCCATGATTTTATTCTCTTTTATTGCTGAGTAATATTCCATTGTGTATATATGCCACATTTTTTTAATTCATTCATCTACTGAAGGGCATCTAGGTTGGTCCCATAGTTTAGCTATTGTGAATTGTGCTGCTACAAACATTGATGTGGCTGTGTCCCTGTAGTATGCTGTTTTTAAGTCCTCTGGGTATAGACCGAGGAGAGGAATAGCTGGGTCAAATGGTGGTTCCATTCCCAATTTTCCAAGAAATCTCCATACTGCTTTCCATATTGGCTGCACCAATTTGCAGTCCCACCAGTGCACCTTTTCCCCCACATCCTCGGTAACACTTATTGTTGTTTGTCTTCATAATAGCTGCCATTCTGACTGGAGTGAGATGAAATCTTAGAGTGGTTTTGATTTGCATTTCTCTAATTACTGGTGATGATGAACATTTTTTCATGTATTTGTTGATTGATTGTACATCATCTTCTGAGAAGTGTCTCTTCAGGTCCTTGGTCCATTTATTGATGGGTTATTTGTTTTTTTGGTGTTTAGCTTTTTGAGTTCTTTATATACCTTAGAGATTAGTGCTCTATCTGATGTGTGAGGGGTAAAGATTTACTTCACTTTTAAAGAATGAAGAATGCCACAATCATCTGACATAATAAGTGGTATAATATCATTCTTCCCTCTTTTTAAGATTTAGAGCCTTTTGCCATCTGAAAAATACTCTTACAGGTAATTAATCACCCATGTTTAGGGGAATACTCATAAGAGGAAATTACACAATTATTTTAGGTAATAAATAAAGATTTATTAATCTATAACTCTAACATGAGTTTAGTAGATTAAACAGATGTAGATTAAATCTATGGCTTCTATTAAAATTTCTATGGATTACATCTAGGCATATGAAATAAAAAAGTTACATGTTCATCTGGGTGTAATTTGCATTTTTCTGCATAATTTATAAAGTAAAATCTCAGGTTATTTTCTAATTAATATTTATTATTGCTTTCATGATTGTTTTCTTTTTTTTTAGTCTTAGAACCTAACTAATCCTTTCCCCCTGTGTTGTATGAAAAGGACTGTGTATGTAGAGAAAGAGAATATACAAAACCTGGGAGGGTCATCTGAGACATAATTTTTATTAGTAGTAATAGTAGTAAAAGTGTGGAAATTTTGGATCTTAAAGCATTTAATTACATTTTTAGAAATACTAGTTTGGTTGTATTTAGACCTATCATTTAGGCTAGAGTATCACTTATTTCATAGCCTGCATTCTGCTGTAGAATCTTATCTAGATATTTCTCCACTTGGGTAAAGTTTTTTTTTTTTTTTTAATTGTCTAAGGTTAACTGTCACTACATTATCTTTTGTTAGTCAGTTCTGGAACATTTTGCTATTATTCATCATTGTGGTCAAGAGGATCACAAGGTCCTAAATCTTTATTTATAAAGAAAGCTGAATAAAAAAGTTGGTCGACAATTGTTACCTATATCTGCAATATATTCCTTTTAAGCTATTATTGGGTAGTAATGGGTAGAATTAAATATTCTTGAGAAGTAATTCTTAATGTTGTTATAGGATAAGATTTAATTTTAGAGTAATATTGAATATCAAATAAGTAAAATAATAGGAAATAGAGCATGAGCCATTAAGATACACAACTAATTTCTCCATAGAATAGTTTAGAATATTCTCCTATATATGAGTAGTATTTCTGAAGTTTCTTGTTTAAAAACTTTGAAATTTTTTTTCATTGTGAGGAATGTAATTACATGTTCGATACGAACATCCATGAACTTTTCTCTCCCAGATAAAAAACTTTAATATGAAAATTGGAGCTATAGAATGAAGATGTTCTCTCGGCTAAGAATTTCTTTCTAGAAATGTATAAATGCAACTATCCTTTAATAAATACACATATTTTCAAATTTTCTCAGGAATGTGTCACTGAAAAAACTTTAAAGATGGCATTGCTACTCACAATAACATTGTAAAACTAGGAAAACAATTGAAATAGATCAAGTATGCCAAAAATGGGTGAAAAAATTATCCTCCTTTTTAAAATTAAAGTTTGCCAGTTTAGTATTCATAATAAGTGTATGAATTTCTTAATTACTGAATGTAAAAATACTTAATTTTTTCAAAAGCATTCTCTTTTTTGGAGTTTTTAGAATAACAATGGGTAAAAATGTTTAAATTCTTAGGAATCCTTTCATCTCTCTTATTTTTCATCATTTCTGTTATGTGTTATGTGTCAGGTTTTTGGTTGGGAAATAGTAAAAACTGAATGAAAGTAAAATTTATTGAATACTAGGCATCTCAGAATCTGTGGAGAAGACTAGAAAATAGACCTTGGGAAATGAACACGAACCAGGGCAAACTGGACCCAGGAACCTGTGCCCAGATCCATCTGCAGGATCCATCTAATTAGAATGCTGCTCTCTGTCACATGTTAATGCTACCATCACTGGTTTCTTTCTGTTGCTGTTGCTGTTGCTGCTGGTGTCAACAGTTCCTCACCCATGTCTGTGCTTTGACTTACTCTCTCAAGATTCGAAGTTCCCAGTTGGAATATCTAATTGGTTGAGAGTGTATTTCTAGTCCTCAAAGTGTGGGCATCAGTAAATATCCAGTTGGGAGGCCATACTACTTCTGTTCTTTGTTCCCAGGGTTTTATATATTGGCTGTGGGAGAAACAAGTACTATATATTGGTTATTGATTTGAAGTGTAAATTTTATCTTGTAGGTCAGTATTTTATTCCACCCAAGTTTTGTCTCCTAGCTGACAGTGTAATGAAGTCTTCAATTCAGGCTCTATAAGCAGTGAACTGCTTTTTGATGAAAGAATATGTAGGAACAGTGAAATCCCTGGGTTATCATGGCTTTATTTTTTTTTCTCTGTAAAGCAAGCTCCTTTTTCAGTGTGAATGTGCTGTGATGTATTTGCTGTCTATATTTTCCTTCTTGCATAACTCATACAACTCATACTTTCCTTCTTATATAAATGTCCATTACACCTTCACTCAGCTTTTCTTCTCATCTTTTACTCAGTACCTTCAACCTGCAACAATAATAAAAGTAACCATAAATAGTCCTAGCGTTCCTCAAGAGGAATAGTATTTCTTCTTCTTCTTCTTTTTTTTTTTTTTTTTTTTTTTTAGTTTTAGTGGAATTATCCTAAGAGCAAACCTATATGTGAATACAAGTAATGCATATGTTTAAACATCAAGACTCTTAGTTCAAATAGCATTTTAAACATCAGTTCTTTGTCTCCTTCTTTCCTCTGTTTTTGTTTGTTATAGAGATACTATTCTTGTGAACAATTGTGTTATCACATTGTCTCCCAGGGACCGTGTACTCCTGGTAAGCAGGAAACAAATTTTGATTTATCTTTGTGTTTCCTACACCTAATACTATGTTTGGGACATATTAGTGGCTTATTTTTAAAAATCAAAATAACATATACATATGGATAAAATAAAATATTTTATAATGGTTTATAATGAAAATCAACAGTGCCTTTTCCTATCCTGTCCTACTTCTTAGAGGCCAACTCTTTTAACTTATTAAAAGTTATTGAAAAATATGGTTAATCTACCCTTTGAGTGTGTGCCCCCACACATGCATTGCTCTGGGGATGGAACCCAATACCTTGCACATGCTAAGCAAGCACTCTACAACTGAGCTACATTTACAGCCCTTTTTATTTTATTTTCAGATAGGTCCCTGTTAAGTTGCCCACACTGGCCTTTTTTTTTTTTTAATATTTATTTTTTAGTTTTCGGCAGACACAACATCTTTGTTTGTATGTGGTGCTGAGAATCGAACCCGGGCCGCACGCATGCCAGGTGAGCGCGCTACCGCTTGAGCCACATCCCCAGCCCAACCACACTGGCCTTGAGTGTATGATCCTTCTGCCTCAGTCTCCTGAGTAGCTGGGATTATAGGTGTGAGCTACCATGCCTGTTTTATCCTTGCTTCATCTGTTTTGAATGAAGATATATATATATATCTATTTTTTTTTTTTTGATTTTTATGAATAATCACCACATACATTGCTTTAACTATGTAAATAACATTCACTGCGGGGCTAAGTGGTATTGTGTAATTACATTTTCTCTCATATGGTTTTCTTTTCCCATCCCTTTGCGTTATTTGCTGTCTATATTTTCCTTCTTGTATAACGTTTTTTTTTTTACCACTCCTGCAATACTTATATTTCTTTTCTTAAATAATTTTTATTGGTGCATAATGATTATACAGAATAGTAGGATTCATTGTGGTATATTCATATATGCACATATATAATTTGATAAATTTTAATCCCCACTACTTCCCCTTGCTCTTCCATCTTCCCTCCCACTATATACCTTTCTTAATTTTTTTCCAGGTTGTAACATTAAAGCATGACATGTGTGTGCAGCTGCTGAATTTGGCAGGTCGGATCTGATAGACAATAAAAACGCTTTCTTTACATGAGATAGCGTTTATTTTAGTAAAAATATGAAAGCAAAAGCAAAAGTGAGAGGCAAAAGAGAAGAAAACACATCACCAGATCTGGGAAACACCAACACCTGAAGTCATACAGCTGGGGAGTCCAGGGGCAGCTTTTCAGGGTCTCGACTGGGAAGTCCTGGGCACAGCATTTTTTTTTTTTTTTTTTTTTTTTATGGGTGAGACTCCAAAGTCTCATTCCAAGTGGGGCTCCCAAAGTACAAGTTAGAACAAAGAAAGCTCAGTTCTATCAACCTTCATGACCTAGTGATCCTGTCAAGGACACTTCATTCCTCCAAGGACTGGTCAGATCCCCAAGAGAGAGTCATAGCTTTTGAGATAAGTTAATGTCTCCTGAGTTCTTATGAACGAGCCAAACCCACCAAGAAGTCTTTAGAGGTTCCACCAAGAATTTGCAAAGGTCATGGCAGACACACATACAGCAAAGATCTTTAATATTTTTCTTAGCCCTTTACAAGTTCTCCATCACAATATTGTTTTTAAAGTATTTTTTAGTTGTAGTTGTCAATGGACCTTTATTTTATTTATTTTATGTGGTACTGAGGATCAAACCCAGTGCCACACATGTTAGGCAAGGGCTCTACCACTGAGCTACATCCCCAGCCCCACAATAGGTTTTTAAATGAATTTGTTTCATTGTCTTTCTGTTCTTTTTTTTTTTTTTTCTTTAATCTCATAACAGTGCTAGTAATGAGGACTTTTTCTGTTCACTTGCCTCAATCTCTTGGTTTTCTTTTTTGGATCTGTTTCCCTTCCTCCTTATTCTTTGTTTTGTGGCAAAATATGTTCAAGTAACTTCCTAAGACAGAAAAATGTTCTGAATCTTCATATAGCTGAAGATGTAGTCTACCTTTACACTTCATTGATTGTTTGCCTATAGATTCTAGTTAGAAATGAATTGATCTTTAGAACTTGAGGGCACTGTTTATTGCCTTCTAGGATTCAATGTAGCTAATGACAAGTCTTGTCATTTGTTTTGCAAGAAACTTTTAGGATATTTTTGTCCACGGTCTTCTGGAATTTATCAATGAAAAACTGAGGTACACATCTTTTTTCATTGACTTTTCTGGGCAGGGGTGCGCCCTTTTAGTATGAAGATCCATATTCTTCAGGATGAGAAATTCTTTTGTGTTAGTCCTTTAATCATTTCCTCATTTTCATTTTTCTTTATTCTGTATTTCAGAACTCCTGTTAATCAGTGTTGGCTATCCTAGACTGATCCTTTAATTCCTGTTTTTCTCTTTGCCTTCTATTTGAACACTGTAAAAAAAAATTAATGCATTATGGCTGGTCTTGTGGCTCAGAGATAGAGTGCTCACCTAGCACTTGTAATTACGTCACTGGGTTCGATCCTCAGCCTCATAAAAATTAATAAATTAAATAAAGGTAGTATTAGGTCCATCTACAACTAAAAAAAAAATTTTTTTTTAAGTAAATCAATATGTTTCAGTCTACTTTTTTGCTGCTGTGACTAAAGGACCCAACCAGCACAACTGTAGAGGAGAAATGGTTTATTCAGGGCTCATGGTTTCAGAGGTCTCCATCCAAAGACAGTAGGCTTCATTCCTTGGGACTCAAGGTAAGGCTGATCATCATGGCAGACTGTGTGGCAGAGGGAAGCCACTCATATGGTGATCAGAAAGCAGAGGGAGAGAGACTCCACTCATCAGATGCAAAATATATACCTCATAGCCATGCCCCCATGAATCACTTCCTCCAGCAACTCCACTTACCTCCAGTTACCACTCATTTAACCCTACCAGGACTTAATTCACTGATTAGGTTAAGGTAACCCAATCATTTCTCCTCCAACCTTCTTGCATTGTCTCACATGTGAGCTTTTGAGGGACATCACATCTTAACCATAACATAAGAATTTGGAGCAAAAAGCACAATTCTGTCCCTGATCCCACATATCCTACCTAGTTCCTTGAAGTAATCCTTATACTAGTTTTGTTACCATCTAGGGGTGCTAGGTTTTTGTCTCTGCTCAGCAAAAATTGAAGAACAGGATACAGAAATAGCAAGCAAGTAGCAGGTTTATTGCAAAAGCAACAGTAACAGACTTTTCCAAAGAGAAGGGATCACAGGGCCAGCAGTCTGGTGGGGAAGTTTCCACTTGTTCTTTTTATGGTCTCTGGAATTTCCTAAGGAGGAAATTGTCTCCTCCCCTGTCCATGTTTTCCTCACTGTCATCGATTGGTGTCCCCTGTGTTCATGTTTCTATTTTAGTTTTTCTTTTGGATCCCCCTCTTAGGAGCAGAGTACAGAAGTATCTATCTGATTGGGTCCCCTGCTTATGTCCTCAAGCACTTTCCATCAGCCAAAGAAGTTGACCTCATTAGAAGACCCTCTCCATGCTCCTTTGTTTTGGCCTTGCACTCAACCTCCTCACTTGCCATCTTGCCCTGGCTGCTTCCCCCCTTTTACGTCTCCCTAAGATCCCCCCCCCCCTTAATCTTCTTAGATGTAATCCATTATCATGTTATGGCAGAGACTGTACCAAATTTTTTGTTTTCTTCTTGAGACTACAGCTGAACTAAAATTTCAAACCTCCTTTGAGGGTTAGATTCAGCCATGTGACTCAGTTCCAGCCAGTAGAAGTGATGTGTAATATTTCAGGACTACAGTTTTTAAGGAACGGCTGGCTAGGCCTCCTTTTCCCCTTTTCTACCAAGAAGATGCACAAAATAATGAGAAGCCTGAAGACTATAAAATAGAAGGAGCCTTAATCTATAAATCACTGCTTGAAAAATAGCAATAATTTCTTCTTTAAACTGATTCATGGGTGAGACATGAGCTTCTGTTGTATTTTAGCCATGAGATACTCCTTGGCCTAGTGGTGATACCATGTACCACTACCTAATACATAGATGTAGTTATTTTTCCACTTTTTTTTTTTTTTAATTTTTGTAGTCTAACCCAAGGCCTTGTGTGTACACAAGTATCCTACCACTGAGCTTCACCCCCCTCCCTCAGCCTGAAAAAACAAGAAAGTGTCTTATTTTTCTTTGTTACCTAACCCTCTTCAGCAAATCTTTCATTTTTAAGAGCTCTTTCTTTTGTATTTTTTCACCGGTTCATGCAGTTTTTCTTTGTACATATAACATCTTCTTGACTTCCTTTGAGGCTATAAAAAAACAAACCAAACAAAAAAAATCAAACGTTTTTTCAATCTATACCCAGTTCTCTTTTCTCCTAGTTCATTTTTGTTAGTTTGTTTGTTTACCTTGGCCTGGAAACTCTAGGATTCTGATGGCACACTTCCTTCTTTCTTCATTTTTGGATTCTTTTGCCTTGCTTCACCTATTGTCTGCTTTCTGTCTTCCTTAGGGCTACCTTTTGCCCTACCAGGTAACCTCCCTATTTTTCTTTGCTGTGGTGGATTTGTACTTTCCATTTCCCTTATTATTATAGTGAAGCCTGTAGAGGGAGAGGAGATAAATGAATGTGTGCTCTCAGCCTTCCATATTCTGTTGACAGCTGTTGCACTTTTATGTCTGAGTCAGCCAGCTTCACACAAAAAGCTAAAAGAAAAATGGGGACAAACTTTTAGAAATTTGGTTTTAAAAGTGTATGGTATAGAACAATAGAGCCTTTAATTTAAAAAATACTCATTTTGATAAGTAGGAAAGTCTCACACTTCCTTTAATTTTATTCTAAATCAGAACACATTCAATAACCCAATTCAGTGTCAAGGAACAAAATATTATTTTGTTTTCAAGCTGCATAGACTCCTTTAGAGATTCTGATGCAGAATCTCCTCCTTACTTCCATTCTGTCCTCTCCTCAGAGAACTGATAATTTAAAGACTGCATTGCATGCTATAGCCCTTGAATTGTTTAGTTGCATCTAATATGGAAATCGAGTAAACATTTCAAGGGAAATTTTGAACAGTATTTTAGCCAAATGATATAGCATTATTATAGAAGTAAGGATACTACTTGTGTTTCAAGTTTTAAAATGAATTCTATAAAACTATGAGTGTGTATTATATTTTCTGTATATAGTTAAAATACATAAAACTATTAGCTATGCTTCAGTGCTATATCATAATCAGAAAAGCTTGCCTTATGTATACAGTCACTTTTTTTGGTGGGGGGATTGTGGCTGAGTCAACCCAGGAGCACTTAACCATTGAGCTATACCCCCAGCCCTTTTATTTTTTATTTTGAGACAGGGTCTCTCTAAATTGCTTAGGGCCTGGCAAAATTGCTGAGGATGATTTTGAACTTGCCTCCTCCTGCCTCAGCCTCCTGAGCTGCTGAAATTACAGGAATGAGCCACTGTGCCCAGCCACAGTCACTTGTTTTGAACCTTCATCTACTAATATATTATAGTTTTTTTTCATTTTAGCTGCCTTCTAGACACAGAAATCATTTAAAAAATGAACATCAAAATGTAATTTGCTTAAAGAATGTTTCATTCATTCTCATAGATTTTATAGTCATTCTTTTATAATAAATTTTTTTTTCTTTGATTTTTGCTCCTTTTAAACTTTTCATTTGCTCTCTCCTCTTTTATTTGACCTTTGTAAAGTAAAGAGGAAGGGACTCAAAGCAGAGGCTCTGCTGATGTGAACAGATGTGAACAGATCCCATCACCACCCTTCTGTTCCAGCCATCCTAGGAAGAAGTCACAATAATAAATAACAAAATGTGTTACTAGCATTGGTCTCCTGAAAGGAGATTCAATTGCAAGCTGATAAAGAAAATAATACTTGTGTTTTATAATGACTTCATATTAGTAATAAAAATAAAGAATAATTAAAAATAAAAGAAAACTAGATAACAGTAAGGTTTTAAAATGAATATAATTTCCTCTTACAAAAAGACAATATTTCAAATCTACTTTTGAAGACACACTGCCTATCTAGTATCAGCTAACCATTGTTGTAGCATCCATTTCAGTGAAGGATAGTTACATTGAGAGAGAAGAGAGCAGCAATTGCAAATTATCATAAAAGTATAAAGGTGAGGTCATTATAGACCTTGATAGTTAATAGAGCACTCAAAATATATTGACATTTGATGTGAACTTTTTTTTTTTTGGTGCTGGGGATTGAACCTAGGGCTTTGTGCATGTGAAGCAAGCACTCTACCAACTGAGCTATAACACCAGCCCAGATGTGGACTATTTTTGATTACAGAAAAAGGTGATTGATTTTTACATACATATATCTACAAGAAAAATCTCAGGTTTATAAAATTAATCCTTCTATTATTCTGTTTTCCCCCTCTGTAACATACAATGAGTAACTGATGTTAGTTTTCAAAGGGCAAAAGAATTGTTAAATCAAAAGTTATATGTATAAAATAGAATTTCAAGGAGACTGAAATCTATCAGTGTTAGAATAGGTGTTAATTTTCTGACATTAGTTATCCTTTCATTACCATGATCTTGTTAAACAGGGTTTTCGATACATATAATAGATGATGTATATATGTGAATATATTAAGACAGAATTCTCTAAATAATAAAAGTAGTCACCAGAGAGAAGCTCTCTGTAAAATTAGAGCATTTGTGTGTGTGGGGGGGATTGTGACTTAATTGAATAAGAGAATAGCTTTCTGCTTCTACTGTTGTAGTATCCTCAAAGTATTCCATCAAGAACAGAGGTACTCTTGGTAGAGCCTAAGGAATAACCTACCTTGTTGTCTCTGATGTTACCAATCTGAGCAAACATATGGTCTCCATCAAATGTAGTTAGGGCCTGGAATCACACCGCTCATTTTCTTTTTGTCTCCTTTAGCAGCCCTGAAGAGTTTTCACCAAATTGTAAATGGAGTCAGGTAATAATGTTTGCTTCTGAGCTTTCAGAGGAAGCTGTTTATTTTAGTAGGCAATTTTCATGTGTGATGGAGTGAAATGTTGAGAAGGCAGCCTCTCATCAGTGGACAAACAATGCCTAAGAATTTAGCTAATGGCCCCCCTTCAGTGCAGAGAATAGATGGCAACAATTGTACTTGCAGACTAGACCCAGAGCTACTTGTTTGGCTGCTAGGTGTTAATGCAAATTTGTTCTTCAGCTCATTCAACCCTGGGGCTCCCATCCTTTGATTTAATTAAATGTAATTGGTTACATTGCTCCTCCCAGGCCCCTGAGGTGTTTTTGTTTATTGCTTACTCTTTGCAATAAAGCTTCAATTCATGGCACAAAATGCTGGATAAATAAGAGTCTTTTTTTCCTGTGTTGGATTTGCTGGGAGATTATTTCCTTCAAATAGTTTGGCTTTACTGTTAAAAGTAAATGACCAGTGAAATAAACTCATGGGTGGCTAATGTAGCATATCCAGAAGCAAGGAATTAAGTAGGGTAAATTACGTGAGATTAGGAAAGGATATGAAGTTGTAATGTTAAATTAGTACTGATTTGCAAGAGTACTGTAAGAGCTATCAACACTGAAAATAAATAAGGTTTTAATAAGTGAGACTGTCATTGTTGAAACACATTATTACTAAAAAGTTACTTTAAAATTCTAGTTATCAAAATAGTCTATAAATTCATCTTTTAATCATGCTGAATACTCTTATAAATATGCAAGCGGCATTGTTGGGGACAATGTGAGAATGGTATTGACTTAAATTAAGTCAGCACAATTACCTATTACTTTTTGATGAAAGATCTTTTTTTTCTCTTGTGCATTAAGTATATATTTTCTTTATACCTGAAGATATCATTAAAAAATATTTTTGGGGGCTGGGGATGTGGCTCAAGCGGTAGCACGCTCGCCTGGCATGTGTGCGGCCCGGGTTCAATCCTCAGCACCACATACCAACAAAGATGTTGTGTCCACCCAGAACTAAAAAATAAATATTAAAAATTCTCTCTCTCTCTCTCTCTCTCTCTCTCTCTCTCTCTCCTCTCTCACTCTCTCTTAAAAAATATATTTTTGTTAAAATGATATTTTTCCTTCTCAGTTTTTATCTTAATTTGGGATGTGGGATAAATTACCTTTTATTAATTTCTGAGAAAGAGCTCAGAAACTTATAAAATTAAGAAAATACCA
The DNA here is from genome assembly GCF_045843805.1 of Urocitellus parryii. Taxonomy (NCBI): domain Eukaryota; kingdom Metazoa; phylum Chordata; class Mammalia; order Rodentia; family Sciuridae; genus Urocitellus; species Urocitellus parryii. The sequence continues at coordinate 66,463,797 of NC_135542.1, forward strand.
TTATCACTCATTAATTCAGTTTTAAGTATGAACATGTATAAATCATTTTCCTCTTTTTGTCCCTATCAATGAAATAAAATAGCCTGCCAGAAACTGTTATTTATTGTGCTGTTGCCTGGTTAGTTCCTTTTTTTGCTTTCCTCTTTTCCTCATCTTTATTTTTCCCCCTTTTTTTAAATTGTAGAGGTATAAGGCACTACATCAATGACATTTTCATTAATGCAATATACTTTCTAAATCATGCTGTGTCACAGGCCTAACTCATATCTGTTCTAATGGAAAAAATGAAAAATCCATAGTAAGAACGTAGGTATTCTCAGTACAATAGAAGGCTTCAATTCCTCACAATAGGATTGTTTTGCAGATTTTTTTTTTCCCCTAGGCTTCTCTCACATTCTGTTGCTGAGTTATTGGGGTTTTAGGCTTATCATGTTGTGCTATCAGATTAGGCCTTTTTTCTGGTGGATGCCCCTGATGAAGACCAAGAGGGTAATTATAATAGGAAATCAGAAAACAATCCTCTTGGGAGGTAGGGAACTGGTCTCAGATGTCAGCTCAATGGTAAGTGTTCAGGAAGAAATCAAGTACCATATACACATCTTGGAAATGATCTGTTAAAAAGGCTGTGCTTCTCTTTCAGAGTGAGTGATAATTAGCCCCCATCAGCTCAGGTGCAGGCAGAAAATCCATCTGTGGTCCTGGACCCAAAAACTTAAATGGAAATTACATGCTTTCTTTGCTAGTTGGGTTCAGGATGATTTAACATTTTGCCTGGAGTCACAATTTAAAATAACCCTTGTGCCAAATACAGGCAAGTAAGAATGTCACCATATTACAATGTGGTGAATCCTAAGGGTTTCCCTTATAAAGGGAAATGTAATGTCATAGACAGAAGGGAGGAAAATGTTCAGTGGTCTTTCGGATAAAACCAGATACTCTTCTCTTGTACTTGAGTAATTTTCCACCCTACATACTGATAATAATAAACCCATTGCCCGTCCCCTGACTGTGACTCTCCTGAATCCACAGCTTTGATTGGAAACTCTCAACCCCTGACAGGCCTCCGGAGCACTGATTAAAAGGCACCCTACACACTTCCTTCATAAACATTTGGCAGATCAGGAAGTGCTGAAAAGCGATGCCCCTGGCTCTCTGAAGAGGATACTGGTGGGAGAAGAAATAGAACATTTTCCCTCTTGCAGCTGTCAAAGAGTGATTATGTCAAATGGGTTTTCAAGGAGCCACAAAGTAATTACAGGGTAACTTCTTGACATTATTTTCCAATGTTTGACTCAGCAGATGATGGTGATTAATTGGTGTGTATTATTTTATGGCTCCCTGAAACTTTGATACTTTATATAGAGGTCAGACTAAGTTTTCATTTAGACTAACAGCACTTTTGCCTTAAATTTTCACGTGTTAATGTTCCCTTGATAAAGAGATGATTTTCTAAACTATTTTTGGGGGGCTAGCAGAAACTAAGTGTGGGCTACCCTTTTACCCATGTAGACTTTTTTAAAAAAAATCATGTAGTTTCTATGAAATATGTAATTCTTTTTCTAAGCTGTTATGGTTAATTTCTGTGGCTATTGAAAGAATTAAATGAGTTAAACAAAGAAAAATGCTTAATTCTTGGAAAATGGTAAATACTCAGTAAATGTCAGCTTTATTAAGACATGACATAGTAATCATTAAACTTTGGAAGGATATTTCCTTGTATGCTATCTCACTAATCCTGTGGTCTGAGGAAACTGACAGCCTGCTCATTTTCTTCTGTACTTGTTATCAGAGGAGATCTGTTAATGGCTTACATCTTATAAACTTTAGTTCAATTTAAAATAATTGAGAATATTTAAATACAATGCATTTGGAATATATTTACATTTCTTTTTTTCCAGGACATATCTTACATATGAATGTCTATTAATTGATTTGATTTTAAGCAAGTAATTGATTTGGATAAACCAGGATCTGGATATTCATGACTGATATAATAGGAGCTAAGAAAAAATAATTAAAATAGTAAGCAATAAATAGAATGGAACTTCTATTGTTTTACTGAATTTGTAAATTTTAAGTGGATTTTTTTTTCAGATCAAAGTTGTCAATGATATGAGGTGTATTTGGTGATTTTAAGGTTTCATTGGCTTGTATGCTGTTCATAGCCAAAATGTTTTTTAAAGAAAAATGAAGTAGTTGACATTCTGAGAATTCATAGCACTTTATATTTAGCCTAAATAAAAGAAAAATCTTAGATTTCTTTTTTTGCCTTTATTTTAGATAAAATAATTTCCATTCATAGACCCCAAACTATTTACTAAAAGAATAGTTCTACTGAGCTTGTGAATGTCATACGAACAACTTGGTATGGCATAAACATTAATATTTGATTGGCTTTTTAAAACATACTTAAATATAGTTTATGTAACTAAATGCTTTTGGTTAGAATTAAAAATTTTTTACATATCAATATCTCATTCAATTGTGCCAGTTTTTGTAAATTTAAGGGAAATATCTTAGAATCAATTATCTTGCTATAATGGCACCTGCCATGTCCTTTTGTATAACAAATGCATTTATTTGTGTGGTGGTGTGTCTGTAGGCTGTGGGTGTGTGTCTTGTAAATAAATGAAGTAGGTGAGCTATTTATCTACTGTGCTGCTTCTGCCTGCCAACTATATATATCATCAACATTCCAGGTACAAAAGACATTTAACCAGTCCAACTGAATAGTCCTCCTTTGTTTCCACACGTGTTTCACAAAGAAAGGATGTTGCTCTCATGGTAACAGAAGGATTATAGTTTAGGGTTTACAGTGCCATCTTTTATTATGTGTATTCTGAATGAAAAGAAACCAAGTATTCAACTGTGGACTGTTTAGTACAGAGGGTTTTTTTTTTTTTTTTTTTCAGGGGGGAGTGTTGGTTGAGGTCTCCATTGATAGGATATTTTAGACTTTTAAAAAACCATCTGTTTGTAGGAAGCACAGGGGTGGATCCGTCTGTTGGATTTATTATGTGTATTGTAAAGAACAGATGGCTTAGCAATAGGTTTACCCTTCTGTAGGAATTTGTTGTTTCTAAAAGTAACAAATCTTTGTCTTTCAGTATTAACACATTTTAGGACATGTGACTAAGGTTTGATTTCATTCTAAAATAATGGTCTCATTGACTATCTCATCTACAAATCTCTCAGCAACTGACTAAACCTTCTCTGTTGCTCTGAGTCATTGGCTCCCTTGCTTTACTCAAACTTTATTTTTGACATTTGATATTTTTTATTCCCTACCAGAATTCTTAACAGGAAGTGCTAAGTGCCTAAGACTTTTCCAAATCTGAAGATTAGATATATTTACTCTCTATGATTTCATGGATACTTATAAAAAGAGATTATTGTTCGTAGGCAACACTATTTTGGGGTATGTAGCTCAGCTTTCCCTTATTTAAGTTTTCCACAGCTCTTATATTTTCTTTTTCTTTTTTTTTAAAGAGAGAGAGAGAGAGAGAGAGAGAGAGAGAGAGAGAAGGAGATAAATTTTTTTCTTAATATTTATTTTTTTTAGTTTCCGGCGGACACAACATCTTTGTTGGTATGTGGTGCTGAGGATCGAACCCGGGCCGCACGCATGCCAGGAGAGTGCGCTACCGCTTGAGCCACATCCTCAGCCCCTCTTATATTTTCTTGAACTATTATTATTATTATTATTTTGTTCTTTTGTGAAGTATGCTGTAAGGTTCTTAAGACTAGAGCCCTGCTTCCTTTTCTCTCCATTAAGTAATTAAATATATTTTTTTGCTGGTGGCAATGGTGCATGCCTATGATCCCCATAATTTGGGAGGCTAAAGCAGAAGGATCACAAGTTTGAGGCCAGCCTCAGTGACTTAGACCCTATCTCAAAATTGGGGATGTAGCCCAATGGTAGGGCATCCCTGGATTCTGTTTCCTACTAACCAAAAACAAACAAACAAACAAACAAACAAATAAATAAATAAATTTAATATGGGAAAAGGTACAAAATGAAATTTATTATATGTAAAAATGCATTCTACTGTAAATTAATTAATTTAATGAAAAAACAAAATGAAATTTACGATATACATATAGTTAAGGATTAACAGAAAAACAGATCTGTGAATCCAATTCATTAAGGGAGTTAGTTATCTAAGGCAGTAAGAAGGGGGCATATTTATAGGTAAGGGAAGGTAAAAAGAAAATGTATCCACTGGGTGGTGATCAGAAATATCTCTCATTGAAATGAATACTAGGCTCCAGCCCAGCTACCCAAGCTGCCAATAGGTATGTCCTTTTTGTTTGCATAGTTTTGTGACCATCATCTCAGGCAGTATGATGGTTACACTGGTATTTCCTTATCTAGTTTCTGAATAAAATTCAGATTTATTAAAATTAAACTTCTGTAGAAAAATACTTAATCTAATTCAAGGTAACTTCAATTTTTGTTAAAGTCTCACTTGATTGAAATGAAATTTGGGTTTCTCTCTCTCTCTCTCTCCCTCTCTCTCTCCCCCTCTCCTTTAAACCAAAGGCATATATAGAAATCTAAAGACCTCTACATTTTACATCCCTCCTGATTCTCTGCTTTTATTGTTCCCTGAGCTTGTCATTCCATCTTTTCAGACCTGCAGGGATTGTAAACTGTTGCCCCTCAGTGAAGTTTAATCTCCTGTTGGCCAGTTGGTGGCTGGCTCTTCTGTTTTTAGAGGTCTTTGTTTATATCTGAATTCTTACACCATCCTTTTATATTGTAATTATCTGCTTACTTGCCAGTGTCCTTAGCAGAAAGAGTAGTGACTTTATGTTATTCATTGTAACCTCCCCAAGATCAATAAACACAAATCTGTTGAAGGATTTTTTTTTGTGTGTGTGTGTATGCATGTATTTGTTTGTGTGTGTGTGTGTGTGTGAGTGTGTTTCTGTGTTTGTGTGTGTGTGTGTGTGAGAGAGAGAGAGAGAGAGAGAGAGAGAGAGAGAGAGAGAGAGAGAGAGGAGAGAGAGAGAGAATCCAAAAGAGGACATCCAGAGATGCTATTAATTCTCCTCATTTAAAGATTTGGTGAAATTCAGCTATTTTATGAAAGCTTTCCGTCCGCTTTTTAGCTGAAGATTACTAGTAGGTTTCCAACAAAAATGACAGAAACCTAGCCTGCTAATTTACTGTTTATATTTGCATATTTTAAACTAGGACCCCAAATGAAAATATGGAATGTGAACCATGATTTGAGACCAAATCAATTAGAAAATATTAATACTAAGTTTGCTGTTATTTCCAACTTCACATAATGGCATCCTGTTGTCTCTGAGGCATGTATGTTTTGGAATATGAGCATCGTTAGGTTCTTTTGAACAACTATACACCATCTAATGAATTTACATACATAAATACAGCTAATTAACATTTGTTTATTATTTAGCATTTCACTGCTATTTACTAACAGATTTCAAGACAATAGACAATTTTGTAACCTCAGTTTTATAAAAACCACTAGTATTTTCAGTCCCTAGCAACCATTTAGTATGTAAATTAGGTATTCTCAGCCTTAATGTACTTCATTTTTATAAAACAAATACATCATTAATCTGATTAAGTTCTTGGATGGGAGTGCTGTCCTCAGATCATTGTGGATCATTTATTGTTGGGCATGCATCCAAAAAAAATTCAAGCATGGCACTTACAGTCTAGGTTTAGGAGAATTGTTGAAATCTCCTAAATGACATTTTCCAGAAGAATAGAAAGGCACTGCTTACTTACAATTGCAAGCATTACCTAAAACTTAATGATGTTCTTATCCTTAATTGTAACTCAGTTTGATGATGATTCAGTACCTGAAATTATGCCATGTTTTGCTTTGATGTTATAAAATGTATAATGAAATAAGGTGATCCAAGTGAATCAAAAATAGATTCTGGCTTTCCAGTAGTGACTTAATCACTATGTTTCTGAATTCACAAGTTATTTGACTGTCATGGCTATTATTTGCTATGCCTTTAGCTTTTAGTCAAATTTACTACTAAGAACTGAGAATGTTTAATATTAAGGTTAAAGAAAGTTCATGATGTTTTCATTTATACAGCAGATGGACCTTTTCAAGAAAATTTAAAACAAAATTATTTGAATTCTGCCTCCTTAGTTCACAGTTTGCAAAGTTGTATATCCTCCTTTGGGAGGTAGTCTGTCGGATAAATCATGATATAGTAATAGTTTTCATTTACAGAATGTCTATCATTGTAGCTCATTCAATCACCTAGAAATCCTAGGAGGCTGGCAGGTGTATTCCCACTTCACAAGTTATTAAACAGAGGTTCAGAGAGGCTTGAGTAGGTGTGTAAGGGCATACATATAGCAGGTAGTTAACCTAGGACTCAAACTCAGTTCTCATTCTAAAGCCTTTGCCTCCACAGAAGAAAGTAAAGAGACACATTAATTTATAAGGCCCACTAGGCAGAGATCATTCTGAACAGGGGTTTGCAAACTTTTTCTGTAAAAGGTCAGAGAATAAATATTTTAGTATTTGAGGGCCACATAAGATTTTTATTGCTTAATCTATTATTTTTATTTTTTAAAGAAATCATATATATATGTATGTTTTATTTTCAACTCCAGGGCCATAAGAAACATGATGAGATTTGACCAAAAATCCTTAGTTTGCTAACCTCTGATTTAAGACAGGGTCAATGAACCCTATATAGTCCGTCAGGACTATATTATTACTGTCAGCAATAAAATAATTTATCCCTACAACAATGTTTTAAGCATAAAAATGAATAAATTATGTTTTCTATACCCTTTTAAAGAAAGTGTGAAAGCATCACATCTTGAATTTTAAATCAAATAAAATAACATTTGGGTATTTATAGTGATGTCTTGGATATTTGGAACATTCAACTTCTTGAAACCCTTCATAACAGATAAAATGAAAGGTTGTATTACTAAGTGGATTTTTGACAATCACAGAATTTGTTATTTTAATTTCATACTTGAATGTTGAATTTTATTTAAAAAAATCATATCTCCTTGATATTTGAGTGCTTTCAATTCTGTCCATAATTCCCCACCCGCCCTCCATGGTGCTGGGGATTGAAGCACATGCTCTATCACTGAGCTGCATCTCCAGCCTATTCCTATTTTTTTTGTATTGGGGATTGAACCCAGTGGTGCTTAACCACTGAGCCACATACCCAACCCTTTTTATGTATTTTATTAGAGACAAGGTCTTGCTGAGTTGCTAAGTGCCTTGCTAAGTTGCTGAGACTGGTTTGAACTTGTGATCCTCCTGCCTCAGGCTCCCAAGCCACTGGGATTACAGGCGTGCACCATCCTGCCCAGCCTATTTCTAAATTTTTGATTTTGCAGTCTACTGGTTCTTTCTCCCGCCACAGTATATATCTTATTGATAAACTACTAGGGAGTGAACCATAGTGGCACAGCCTGTAATCCCAGCAATTTGAGGGGTTGAGGCAGGAGGATATCAAGTTTGAGGCCAGCCTGGGCAATTTATTGAGACCCCCATCTCAAATAAGAAATTAAACGGGCTGAGGATGTAGTTCAGTGGTAGAGTGCCCCTGGGTTCAGTCCTTTGTACCACATAGAATCAAAAACCTAAGGGGTAGCTGAGAAAATGATTCTTTATCCTTAAGAGAAAAACATCTTAGCCCTGGGGTGTAGTTTAGAGGTAGAGCATGTGCTTAATATGGGTGAGGCCCTGGGTTCAATCCCCAGCACAAAAGGAAAGGAGGAGGCAAAGAAAAGAAAAGAAAGAATTTTGTAATAGTATTTGCCAGGTATCTGAGGTTCTTGATGATAGGGGATGTTTAACTGCATATGAATGTTTCTTTCTTTAACTCTTTATCAGTAATGTACTATCAACAGACTAAAGGGAATTGGACTTTTGCTCCAGTCCCTTTCCTAAAGGCCCAGACAGTGTTAGGGAGGGCAGTTGCTCTCCTGATTAATGATGGGGGAATGGCAGGAATTAACCTGGGTGTGTCTCAGTCAGACGCCATAGCATAGCCAACGCCCAGAATGGAAGTAAGAGGGCTCAGTGAAAGTTGCCACAATTTGCTAATCAGTAAGACTTAAGTTGGAACCTCTGGGGGAGCAAACAGGTGAGACTGCTGGGGTCAGAAAACCTAGATTGTGAAAGGCCTTTTGGACCCCATCCCAAAAGTAATATGATCCTATTTGTGCTTTAGAAACATTTTCACTGTGGCTATATGTGAAGAATGGAATGGAGTTTTAATCTTGGAAACTGGTTAGAGTCAATGGAATGTGAGCTAGAACTAAAAAGGGAATTGAAAAAGATGCACAGAAGTTAGTAGTTTAGTTAAATATGGATGTCAATGAAAGATTTGTGTGTGCTATAATGGGATTGCCAGTAGTATGATACTTTGTACCCATATTTTTAGCTGCCATTTGTTTCTAATTTTTTGTGGTACTACTCATTCACCTAATTAATTTTAATAATGTTGATTTTGGGAAATCAATATTTTAATTTGTTGGAACATTTTTACCCGCAAAGCTTTTATGAACCAGTATTGGTAAAAGTTCCAGAAACAGACCCTATCTGGAGTTTTAAAGGCTCATTCATCTTTTCTGTTTCTCTGGGACTTGGCAACATGGTGGACAGAAATGTACAAATCGGCACATGATGTAAATGTACCAGCACATGATGTAAATCTTTAAAAGACTGGCCTACTTTGAACTATATTTAGGATTTGTGCACTATATCATGAGTAGTTGCAGTAGTTATATGGGGTGTGACCAGTAGGATTCAGAGAACAACTCCAAATTTCTGATTTTGTGACTCTGGGTCTCCATCAAGGCATATGCTCTTCCTTTTTTGCACCTCTCTTAGTTTTATTGAAGGTAAAAATATAGACATCTAAGTGCATATTGTTTTAAGCTCTTCAAGTATATTAATTCATGTCAAGAGTTATCTTGGCTGTAACTCTATCAGGAAGTTACATTTTTGCTCCATAAGGAAATTGGGGCACAGACAGGTTAAGTAGTTTCTTAACTAGATCAAGGTTACTCAGCTAGTAAATGGGGAGTTGGAATTTAAACTCAGACATCCTGGTTCCAAACTTCATGTTCTTAACCATTTCACTATATTTCCTCTCAAATATAACACTATACTCAGGTCTTCTTGCTGTTAAAGCCAGAATTAGTGAATTAATTTCAGTTAAATATCATTTATCACATTAAATTGATGACCTCAATGGAATTTATTTGGTTTTGAGATTTTGTCTATAACTTGTAGACTTGTGTTGGTTCTAAGGTTATAGAAAAGCTACAAATATAAGAATGTTACATTTGTACAAAAAATTAAAATCATAAGAATAATATAAGTGAACATTAGAGTGGTCCTCAATTTTTTTCTTGTTTGTTTACTTTTTTATTTTTGCTTAAGTTTAGGAAACACTAGCCTGTGGCATAGAGCCAGGCCTGGAATATACTATTTAGTTCATTAAAGTTATGCTCCTTGTCTTTAGTTTGATTACTTACATCTCCACCTTTATACCTTATATTGCTGGAACAGTAGAAGATGCTTGTCTTCAATGATTTCTTTCAGAAACGTTGTCATTGGATTCTGACATTTCTTCACTGGCAGCAATCCTAACCCCTGGGAAAGTTTTCAGATGAATCTAGGTATTCCCAGAACATTGCTGTCCAGCATCCACAGAAAAAAAGAACTGAAAGAGGGGGTAGGGAGCAGGGAAGTGGAACAGTAGCTTGTAAGGAAATGAGGTTAAGAGAGACTGCTCAGGTGTGCTTTTTCTTGTCTTGCTGTGAACTTTGCATAGGATTATTTCTTCTTATCCTTACCTCCAATTCAGAGTAGGTGCCATCTGCCAGGAAGAAGGGCACAGCATCCTGTTGGCCTCTCCCTGAGCTTGTTTGGTGCCTTTAAAAATTTTTTTCCCATAATCCCACAGTGGTCTGTGCTCCCTTCTATCATTTTGCATCCAAATAATTTTATAATTATTGTGCCTATAAGCTGATGGCTTCAACAAAGGGATAGGTGCTAAATGAACAGTAATAGTAAAAGTAACCATACTTTCTTGTCGTCATTTCCCCAGAGCCATTGTGTTTTTTCTTTTCTATCCACCATTTGAAACCCAAAATTGAAACCATTATGCACTATTGTAAAAGCATTAAAAACTCTCTCTGGACATAGTTTGCTACACAGCATTATTTCTCGTAGGCCTAAGCTCTGTCTGTTTCTGTTCCAGTGACTTTGTTCTGCTGTGAATCACCTCTTCCACATCCTTAGTTTCTCCTTTTCTTAGAATCATTTCCATCAGCAAACAAAAATGTTGTAGTATGTCCTTTGTTAAAAATAATTCTCTCTTGACCTCATTTCCATTCAAGCTACTGTTCCACTTCCCTGCTCCCTACCCCCACCCCCCTTTCAGTTCCTTTGAAGAAAAACAACTTGTTAGAGTTGGTTCTAGTTGCTTCCAGTAAGTTTTTTCTGCATTTGCTGGACAGCAATGTTCTGGGAGTACCTAGATTCAGCTGAAAACTTTCCCAGGGGTTAGGATTGCTGCCAGTAAAGAAACGTCAGAATCCAATGACAAAGTTTCTGAAAGAAATCATTGAAGACAAGCATCTTCTACTGTAGGCAAAGTTCTCATTGGCAGGATTCAGCTTCTCATGTTTTCTGGCAGTCCCTCCATCTCACAGTTAGGGCTTTTTATGGTGTGGTACAGGTCAGAATGAGAATAGGGGTGGGGTAGTTAGGAGTGAAGGGTGCTGGATTAGGAGGAGATGATGAAAAAGATTTTGTATTTGTTTTAAATTTATACAGATTTCATCAAGATGTACTGATTTGAGCTGGCTTGGACTGCTGTATCCACTAGTTCCATGATTCTAGCATAGCCCATAATTTCCTTGAAGTTTTCTAAGTTTCTGAAAGCCAGCCTTGGTTCTTTAACTCTAAGTTACTTCAGGATCTCAGGGAAATCATACAAAGAGTGGTCTTTGTAGCAGTACTAGAAAATGCACTATTATTCGAATTTTTTGAATGAAGAAACTATATTCAGATTGCCCCAAAGTACCAGGCTAGTAAATGCTAAGTGTCAAT